>NC_134999.1:38005659-38605659 GCF_051020985.1 Nomia melanderi
TGATGTTCACTTCCTCTAACAGTGAAAGCTTAGAAAGTAGATATTACCAAGGTATCCACGAAATTAATTAACTGGTCTATTTAATTAACCTTGTTATATATGGAAATAAATTGTAAAAGAAGAGGAAATCAGATGCAACCATGTGCGAGAGGATTGTTTCGAAGTCCGACCTTGGACACAGCTTACTGACGCAATTGGATCAGTCGGACGATTGTTCCAAAGTAATCAGAACTTCACGGACTAAATGGCGAAGCAATCAACGAGGGGAAAGATGTTTAAAAGCAGCTTAACACGCCGACTTACCCCGGACATGAGCGCGCTGTCGTATATTTTGACAAGTCCGCCGCGACGCGTCTGCAACGAGAATCTGCAACACAAGAAAACATCCGTGAATCCTGGATATCGCAGTACGCCGGCGTAGTTCAAAGGGAATCGGGGAACACTACTTCCACGTAAAAACACTGGTCCCCTGGTTTCTAGTCAAACACCGCTCGTCTACGTAACGTATACCTTCGCCGGAAGTTTCCGAGCTGGCGAGAAAACATCGGTGACTATGAGGGCTTTCTGTCGCGAGACGGTAGCCTCGACACTTTGTATCCAAACATTCGTTCGGCCTATATTTACTCGTTCGCGCGTAATATGTAATCAAGCGTTTCCTTCATTCACGTAATACTCACAATTACCGCTAATATTAACCGAACGAGTGCCGAGGATTGTCAGTATGCCCGACTTTCTCTCGTTCGAGGCTCTGTTTAACTCGCGTATAGTTCACGATAGAACTTCCGAGTTCGACGGTTCGAAGACGTAAAGATTCGAGAGTTGAAAAGTTTGAATATTAAAGGTCGAACGAAGCTGTCATAAGTTCGAAAAGCAAGAGAACAAAGGTCACGTCTGGCAGAAGCAGAAATCTAGAGGACTCCGCTGGCATAAATAAAGGCGTCTCGCGTATAGTTCACGATAAAACTTCCGAGTTCGACGATTCGAAGATGCAAAGATTCGAGAATTTAAAAGTTTGAATATCGAACGAAGCTGACATAAGTTCGAAAAGCAAGAAAACAAAGGTCACGTCCGGCAAAAGCAGAAATCTTGAGAACTCCCCCGGCATAAATAAAGGCGTCTCGCGTGGTCGCTCCAGTCTGGAGGCCAAGAACAAAGGGAATCAGTGGAAAGGACGTTGCTCGTCGTTGGCTCGTGCTCACCGACCCACAAGAAGTCGCGTTTACGGTCGGTCGCGAGCCCTGAAATTACATCACGAAGCCGAGCGAAACCGAAAGGGGAGCGAAAAGAGTACACCGCGGTGTACTTCGATCGTACCTGGAATCGCCCCTAGGATGACACGATTGCAGAGCAGCGGGTTTGGCGTCCTCGTCTAGCGCCAGGACGGTCTTCATGTTCGGTCTCCTCACTGTGACTTCCATGGTGAGGTAGAACAGCCTGGGATCACGGTGCCTCATTCGGTACTTGTTCAGCAAGTTCTGAACAACCTCGCGGCTCGTCGTTTCATAGGTGATGCTGAGGGTCTTGTACTCGATGTCTGGTCGCAGACAGTTCGCGTACACCTTGATTGTCGTCTGCAATGGAAAAAGTGTCGCTATTAGTGATGAACGGTTCCTTAACACGTTAAGCGCCATATCAGCCACTGGTGACTGACGCTCCTGAATGACTAAAAAACAATCGTAACATACAAGACAACCGATGTGAAATAAAAATGTTTAATAAGGCAACTGAGTTGATAATAGTGTAACGCAAACGTTGCAACGCCAAACAATTCATAAGTATTCCTACTTTTCTTTGCTACAAAAGACAAACTCTATGGGAAAACGCTTAAGATTTTCGTGGCGCTTAACGTGTTAATCGAATAAAATGAATAGAATGAGACAATTCAGCGCAAAAAGTTCCTTTTGTTAGTAGAGATTGTCTAGGTTTCAACGACTACTTCCAGGGCTATTGTAAATCAAAGGTAACGATACACTTATCAAAACTGATCCATTGTAACAAGACTTTTCAGGGTTCGAACTAATCCATTGTTTAGAGAATCGCTGGTCCCCCAAGGGATGTTTGGGTTTAAGATGATTTAGGGCGTGGAACGTATTCTAAGAAAGGATTAGGCGCGACGCCGTATGTGTAAGGAAGAATAGCGCAGGAAGAAAAGGAGAGGAAGGAAGAGGACGTCCTGTGCGCCATAGGACGAGCAATAAAAAAATGCCGAAGACTCGTAGGCGCGACAAGAGGGTCGACAATTAGTCCATAATTAACTCGGAGACAGACGTTGGCCACGCGTGCCGCATAAAACGCTATCAACCCTTCAGATACGCCGGCTACGAGGGGATGCGTGCACCGAAAATAAACCAGACACCAGATCACCCCGTTCGCAGATGCGCGCGTCGTGCGCTCGTGCGTTTACGTTTGTACAACGGTGGCCCATAACATTAATAAATAGAAAGGTGTATAAAAATTTAATTTTAACCGCCCATCGATTTTTCCCTTTTCCACGAACATCGTCGCTCTCGATCGAGCAATAGTTTTAGTCACATTCTGACGACGATGATCAGAGAATTCAACGAACAATAATCTGTCAAAGTTTAAAGGCTTAAAGGTTTTAATTAAGACTCAATGATGCAATTGCTCCAAGTTACCGTTCTCGCACAGTTTAAACGCCCCAAGCTGCTTTTTAACAGCCGCAAATTGCGCTCAGATTTTACGGTCCACCCGTTCCAATTCCGACCTGTCAATAGCCAGATGTTACAAGCCGAAAACTCCGGCCTGTCCGCCACGTTCGCAACTACCGCCCAAACTTTACAGAAACACGTGTAGGTCGCATTTTATGACCGCAAGCTGCGCTATATTCCCGACCGTAATAACCTGTGGCCAAGTATGGCAAGGGCCACGAGCCGCGTACGTGTCCGTACAATCATTTCCCCGGTGTAAATAGAGATTTTCGCTAAGCTACCTTCACATTGCACCGTCACGTTTCACCGAGAATAGAGGATTATCCTTCCTGTGCCATTTATACCGTTAATATGTGCCCTTTATATCGCGCGTGCAGATTGTGCGACAAATTGGACACTTCAAACAAGGATTACGCGGGTTCGTGCCTCGACAAATGTCGGATATCTTGTTCCGGTTACAGAATTCACAATGTTCTCTACAGGATGTACCCTATTCCTTAGTTTCAGTATACATCGCAATTTGAAAAACTCAGACATTCTAACAGTTCCCAATTCTGAATCGCAATTCTATTAAAATCCGCTTCGCCATAAGTTATTACCGTAACACTTACAGCTTTATTTCAATCTGACGAGTACCATGTCGGCTCCAGAACACGGAAACCAGTATCAACGCGTGTTATCTCCGATAGCCTGATCGATGCCGGGCGCCATGGGCCGCAGCCCTATTTGCGCTTGGGCTAAACAAACAGCGGGATTCTTAAGCGGCCGTCGGCCGTGGAATTCTCGGTGGCGTTTTACGAGGACCGAGAATCGATAGAGGCGGCGTGTGTTCCGTTCCGGCGAGTGCTGACCCTAACAAACGCGAACAGCGTATACACGCGGACTCGCGTAAACACCGGCCCCGTTCAAATACACGAAATTCGTGCGGCCCCGCGGCGAAAACAACGCGGCAACGCGTAGGCGCCCCGCGATTTCTCTGATTCACCGCTGGAATTCCGATACGCTTACGCGCGAAACGTTCGTGCGGTTTCCGTGGAATTCTCAGGTGTTCCTGTAACGAGAACACGATCTTTGTCCGAGTTTTTTTATAGCCGCCGCGCCGCCGGTCTCCGCGAAGGCCGCTCTTCTTCGAGGAATTCCGAATTCCGCCGGGATCGATCGAAATTCGTCTGCGATCGATACTCTGGGAGCTTCTTCGGTTTCGAGGTTTATTTATAGATTTCGCAGACTTCTGGTATAGATCTCTATAAAACAGCGTTTCTTCGAAGGAATCTATGCTTCTGTAACTTAATGCTAAGATACTAAAATGTTTAGCTTCCCAAGATTTGTGTTCCAACATTTCACTTCAATATAACTCTAGATCCTCAATCTTTCCTCATAAACAGAGGAAACCTGCGAATAAAGATTTAGCGATACTCCCATTAAAATATATTTTACTCTAATAAACTGACGAATAACACGCAGAATACATTTCGTCGCTAATTGTCTAATTAAGAATCCACTGCGGATTGGACATTTTCCAAGAAGTAAGAGTATCTGAAACACGTACTCGAAATGATTTGGTCTAACGGTATACGCTCGCTCGTGCATTCCTGGTGAACGAGCGACACGACTGTCGAAGATCGGTCCACAGAAGAACCGTTCCGGTCGACCGGTCGATCGACGAAATGCTTTCCCCGTGGCGGCGGCTAATGAAAGAGAAAACAACGCGGAAGGAGAGAAAAACCGTCGGGTGCAAGTGTCAAAGAGAGGTCTGCGGCTCGTCAGCAGCGTACACGAGAGATGCCACCCCGTTACGAGACATCAATATCTTCCAGCCGGTTATGGGCCGCAACCCGAAATACACCTTGGGATATTTCTGTTTGAAAGAGGTGCTCGTTCCGGTTAAAAGTATCGCTTCGCTCCAGACCGTTCGCGGTCATGTTTCTGCAGCTTTAACTCCAATAACAACGCATTAAACCTAAATTTGGACGATGATGCTGTTCGCCAGAAATTCAGCATTCCGACCAATCGAATTTCGATTACTAAGCCACCAGTTTCAATACTAGAATAAAAAGTCTTGAATGGAACTTCAATTCGTATTTTAGGAATCTGCTGCAAGTTTCCTAGATATTACATGCGTACTGATCCGAAAAAGTTGTTTCAATTAATATAAAGTTATTTTAAACGCCAAGTTCGACGAATTCCGAGCGGTATAATTAAAAAAACAGTGGTTGCCTTTACGATCCGGAACGAACACGTGAAAAACTACCGAAAACCGTCCCCACCCAGAAGCCATTAAAAGTCATCTGTAAATGAACGTCCTAATGGGGAAGTTAACAGCCAAGAATTCGAAGAAGAGGAAGTCCTGCTTCCAAAAATCCGGGGTAATCTGGCGTATCGAGTGTAAACTGTAAAAAAATCGAGGGGCAGAGGAGCAGCGAAGCGGAATAGAAGTCACCGAAGTCACCATATGCCGGCGGAGTGTCTTATAATGAAGGGGGTCGGTTTAAGGGGAATTTCATAAAGCCCCATAAAACGCTGCCGTGCTTCGAAGAATGCGTTCGGGGGCACTTTCGGGTTTTCGAATCAACGGCGGAACGAAATCTGCGTACAATAGAGGTCCTTTATGAACATCGGCGTCCGAGCTGAATGGCGAATCTACGCGTTTCACTCGGTTGATTCATTCCGGGTCTAAAAATAGGGCCGGTATCGCCGGCTTATCGTTATCGGCAGCTTCGAGTAGAACAGTAAACCCAGCGCTCGGCTGCCGACGACACCCGGTATATCGTATCCCCGTTTCAAAGCAAGGTAAACGACACCTTTCAACGGAAACCCTATTGCACGGCCTTGCCTCTTTTCTAATCAGCAAACATTAAATTCATCTGCGCGCAGAATTACGAACGGAAAAGGGAATTAACTTCTGCGCGTTCCACGGAACGCTTAAAAATTTCCGATCCGAGTACATTGAAACTTGCAAGAATCGCGAGCGAGACTGACGGTGCACTTATTTCGTTGCATTTTGTGTTCTCAACTTTCTCGAATTATCGCAGAATCGATCGATCGAACAAACATTATTTCTAACGTTATCTTGATACAATTCACGGGTTCTAAGTTTCTAGGTTATGTTTACCAACAGTCTTTTTTTCATTGTTTTCGTGCGCTCCAGAGCCCAGGGATCATCAATTACAGTGCACGAGGCACAAAACCGATCAATGGGAAGCGTTTCTCCCGACGGCAAAATTTCTCTGAAAAAGTGAGACCTCTCTTTCGCAACCGTTCCATTCAGGTCGAAGAGAGCTGAGTGATCTCTAGGAATCCGGAAATGGCAAGGGATTATGAGAACCGGCGCGCTTTATAATTAGAGCGCGAACAAAATCGTGCCACGGGCTTGAAGATCGTCTAGAGTTTCTTCCGACTGGCTGTCCCACGCTAATGGAGCCAGTCAACGCATAATAATATGCATCTCCTCTAGTTTTTCTAGCTGCTTTAAACGACGGCCTCGCTACTGTTTTGTGTGCCGCGAACAATTCTTGTGAACAGAGGCATAAAAAGGGTAATCAAATTTCATCTGCTTACATTAATAATCTTCGCATCGCTCATTCCGTAATTAATATTCCATTGAATACAATAACCGGCACACTTATTGCTCGATAACCGTTTACGATCCCCGTTTCTTCGTATCTAAACTTATCGTTCGCCTATTCGTTTACCTTGCAATCGATATTTCCAGTGATCAGATAGTGAACCTATTCTTCGATCGGAAGTGTCTTCAAACAAACGTTCAGTGACCCCAAGGATCGATGTGAAATGTCCAAAAAATACAGTAGCTTCCTTGATTCCAGCCTATCACCGGTTGACGTAGGATCCGGGATCCAAGATGGAACTGTCGATTAATTTTCATGCCAGGCCACGTAGCCGCTGCACGGCCTCGGTTTGAATGGTCGCAGTATCTGCCAGTCCCAGGTAGGTCCCCGCGCATAATAAATTCCTCATCCCAGAAGTCCATTGAATCTTGAACGACCAGGTCCTCCTCCGTCACCCCTTTCCCTGCCCCCGGCACGTGCTTTCCGACTCTCAGCTGCCGTATTTTCCCCCCTGGCCGGGGTCTTCAGGTGCTGTTGCTGTTCGAGCACGTGTCCCGTCCCTGATTTCCGGCCGAAAAAAAAGGATCTCGGGGACGCTTAGAACAAAAACACGGCTCCCGTACCGGGACGAGGAATCCGTGTCCTCCGCCTCCTTTCTTCGCTCGCCGAAGCCCGTGAAATCTTTGTTCAGCACCAGTGCCCCCGGCATCGAGGAAATGGAGGTCATGCGGCTCTGTTTTTCATTGTTTTTTCATCAGGTAACAGAAAAAACGGAGGATTTTTAATTGGAGAAGGTTCATTGCAACTCGTAACAGCCGTAACGAAGGAGATTTGAAGAGACTGCATACATTCCTTTATATAATATGTAAACCGAGCTTGACAAGGGAAGGATGAACCAAAATCGATCGACTTCTGCAAAACCCGAACAGCTGCGGCAGTGAAAAAGTAACTGCTCGTGTCTCCGAGCAGTTTCGAATTTCCCCGAGAAACACGTAGCAACAATAGGTTCGCTGAGCGGGTATAATCCGAGCAGTCGCGCGACGCGATTCAGAGGACAGGCGTCGTTTCACCGAGTGTCATCAGTGTCTTGCGAGCATCGTCAGCTGAAACTGAGCCCGATGAGTATATCTATCGTATTCGTTTAATATCGTCTCGCCGCGATGATCGATAATTTTTGATTCCTTTCCATGCGTGATCGCATCGGTTCAAAGGTAAAACAGAAAGCTGGCCGACGATCCGTCCGATGGCGAAGACAATCGAGCACTCTCTCCGCGTTTCCGAGTCCCACGATGATCGCACTGCCGCTTTCGGGACCAGTCCCGTGATCCAGAATGATCCGCGCACGATTCGATCCGATGAGAAACTCGCGGGCCACCTTGTTTCCTGCGTGTTCTTACTTTCGCGCCGGCACTTTCCCGCCGGCGAGACAATGCGCCACGAAAGCCTGGGAAGCTTAATTGTTACCGAACGGAGCACACTTCGCACGGATGGAAAACTCACGCAGGTAAGTGGGAGGACGCCCGCCTCTGCCCCGCGGCTCCTTTTGTGCTCGGCAACGAAATGTCGCACGACCCGGTTTACATAACTACCAGCGATATGTAACGGGAATAAAGCGTCGGCGATTGAGTAACCGGTTCCTGTATCGATCGGAAGACCCCATTGTGTTATTTACCGTAGTTCCTTGCTTCACTGTCTCCAGAAAAATCGAAATCGTCGAGGATACTGCGAATACTTAAATTTCCTGCGGTATTTTTGATAATTCGAATATTTCACTGTCTCCGTATGAATGCTAAGGAACATTGAGTATACCAAAGAGAACATTGAAATTTCTTTCAGGGAAAGTTACACAGATATCTTGGAAATTCTTGTCTCCCGAGGATCTCTGGTAAACAGAGCAAAGAAGAGTTTCTAAGAGGTCCTTCAAGAAAGTTTGAAAAAACTTTCCAGTAGCCACGGGGGATCACTGGAGCCTCGCAAACCCTAGGCGCTCGGTATCAGAAGATTCTTAAGTAATTCCTCTAAATATGTAAAACGAGATACCATCACTCACCCTTCAATTTTATTAATCGCGTTTCATGAATGAACGGGCCTATCGCGAGGGGTTCCACGCGCGTGTCGCAATTCGAGGAAAAATATGGCCGCGCACGAGTCGCGACCAGATAGCGGTCAAACGGCGTTCTTTTTTATTCTGTCTGAGGATGATACGGGGAAAGATACCGTCTGGAAGCGGCGCCGTTTTATCATCGGCCGCTGGGTATCCAGAACCGTTTTTGCTAGAAAGACCAGCCACGTTAAATCGAGCATGGCGGGGTCAACCGCGAGGCAGCTTGAACCCGGCTGCCTCGTGGGGTCAGGAATTCCCGCGGGGGTCAATCACTGTCGCTCGCACCGACCGACCGACCGACCGACCGAAGGTTTCGTGCAGTCGTCTGACCGCGATTACGCGTCGCTTCGCGACATTTTTTCAGCTTAATGCGACCAATTGGACGTCGTCGCGTACGCCGGACACGCGACTCGCCGCGGACTCGTCACGAAACGGTCCGGGACAAACATAATTTCATTGTCCGGCAGCGGCGCGTTCTTCCAAACGGAATTAAGCCCGCGGGCAAAGGGAGCAGAAGAAAAGACGGCGGGGAAAGAAGAAAAGAAATGTTTCTGTGGAACGTCCACCACAAAGGGGCACACCGTTTACAGCGGAATGCAAATGAGCGACGATTAAATAATAGAAGAAAATCGAGTTTACAAAGCGGCCAGGTCTCCTCCGGATCGTAATCACCCTGTCAATCAACTCTTTCTCCTTGGCAGCACGCGGCGCGAGCGTAGCTGCCAGCCGGCCGCTGGTCCCCGGTTTAATCGCGATCGGAACGAACCCGTCGGAGATGGTAATTAATGCCCCGTTACGAGCGATTATTAAGTATGAAACGCGAGCCTGCGTCGGCGATGCGATCGAACGATTTCATTAAACGAGCCCCGGCTCCGCGAAATCCGGCTGAAAGTGTGCTGATCGCCGATGAACCGTCCATTGGATGCCTGACGTTAATTATTCTTATCGGGGATCTTAAACGGCCGGTTCGGTCTCGATCGTGTCTGGATCGGCAACACGGCCGCGGTAGAATCCGGCCGATAATCGTACCCGGGTTATCGACGCGTCGTGTCATCATGTTTACGAATCGAATTGCTCGCGGCCTGGCGCGATAAAAGTAGAATTTTAAAATCCTTCGACCATCCTAAAGAATATTCACGAGTCACTCTCAATCCGACGTTGAAAAAGCCAATTTAGAAATTTTCTTCCCTAATAGTCGCTATCATCCAAATGTCTTCGTACGCCTATAAACTGACAAGCCAATCGTCGGGCAACAAAAACGCAGCCGGTGTTTCGTTATATCGAATCAGGCTCGGATTAGATCAGGTTAATCCGAGGTTCGATGATACCGAGATCCTATCAAAAATTCGAACCTCCCTTCCTCGAGCTGATCCAAGGGTCTCCCTATTAATTGCGCTCGATCAACAGCTGCTGTCTTCCAGGCGGATCTAGCCGCGCGGGACGCGATTCGTCGGCGTCGTGGTCTTCCTCGGGGCGATTATTCGCGTCGGACCACACAGAAAGAGGCGTTCTCGAATTCGCCTGGCGAGGACCGTGTCCGTTCTACCCCGGGCGTCCAAGTGGCCGACAATTGACACCCGTTTCCGGCCGTGTTCCACAAAGAAGCGACGCCGAGGAGGCTAGCCGAAGAATATGGGGCACGTGCCCTAAGACCGGCATCGCGTGCCCCCGTCTTCGCGTGCGTGCACTCACGCACGCCCACGTCCAGTTTCTTTTTCCCCGGCAATATGTTCTCGGTACCGGGAACATAATACTCTCTGGAAAGCTTCCTTCCTGCGACCGGCCACGGGCAGGACGCTGAGCGCCATATGGCACCCGGGGCGTCGCGGGCTTCCCGGCGCGAGATGAAAGCAAAACTGGACGCCGGCTCGCGTGCACGTGTGGCAATGATCGGCGGGACTGGCCGATGCCCGTGCTCAAGCGTCTGCGACGAGTCTAGCCGTCTAGGCGTGCATTCTTCGATTCGAGATCTGCATTCTCCTTTTTGAATCCTCGCGATCCGCCGCTCGCCAGGCACGTAATCCGACTTCTGAAGACGTTGAACCCTGTTTATCCGATTCTCACGGGAGATACCGGTCCGCGCTCCACGCTGATTCACTGGGGCATATGTAAAATAGTTATTTTCGAGTATCTGTCGAAGCAATCTTTCTAGGTTGTTGGTTTGACGAGCTTCGGAGGGTTACAGACGCGTAGTTTCTCATGCATCGGCGATTCCAGAGACGTTGTGTTGGTATCTGGGATTCTGTTGGAAAACGTTTTGAAACCTAGTAGCCACTGGGTGGGAAGGCTGAATCGATTAGGACCCGATGAAAATTAGAAATGTCGAGGATCGAGTGTACCGAGAATGATAGATCGTTTCTCGATAATTTCGCGCTCGAGGAAGGGAACTTTTAGTCACGCTTATCCGATTCGTGGGCTCGACGCACACCCACGTAGCAGTTCTAAAGACAATTATTACAAGCAACCGATGATTCGCGGGTAGAAGAACGTCGCCGAGATGTGGAAACATGCTCCTCGGTTACCGCAGTAATTTTTTGGTTCAGTAGCCACGTGATGGCAATAATGACGCACGGCGTGACTGATAATCACGTTATGCAACGAATTGCGCGGAAACATGGCTGTATTAGCTAAGTAGCCGCTGCACAGCGTCCCTCAAGTATAAAACTCTCAAGGAGAATTCGTTTAAACTTAGAACCTCTGCCGCGATCGAATTCAACGCGTTCAACCAGGACCGTCGATAATTCAGCCTCTAAAAATTCGCAACGAAGATGCAAGAACGATCCTCCACCGGTCTAGACAATTGCAGTGGGTGTCGAGGGGCAAGTAGCTTAACGCTCTAATAGCCAGTGGTCAGGAAATCCCAGCAGCTGTTTATACAGGCCCCGAAGAGCAGCCTCTCGTAGTGGAAAAGTGGCGGACGGCTGTTCGATCTCAACTTTTCTATTTTTCTAGAGCGTCTCGAGTGGCTCGGAGGCAAGTAAATACCCGCCTGCTGTTTACTGCCGAGCGAAGTGGAAGCACGCGACTCTACTCCGAAAGACGACGCGCGCTCGATCGAAAGAGTTACGGGCGTCGCGTTCAACGGGCACCCCAATTAAACCGTGGTCGCGCGCCGGAAAAAAGAAAGAAACCGCGGCGCGTCCTCGGTAGGAAAAGAAACTTCGTCGCGGAGAGATTGCAATTAAGAATGGCGGACCGACCTCGCGCTGCGTGTCGGAACGGTGAAAACGTGCCCGGCGACTCTCTTTTCACTTCGCCATTTTGATTCCCTTCCGTTTCCACTTAAAACAATTCCATATATATGAAGACGTTCGCTGCACCCAGGCCTTAACGACCGGATAAATTAAAGCGTTAAGCTGCCACGAAAAACTCTCGCGGCGAACGTTCAGCGCCGCAGTAATGGCGTCCTACCTGGTCCTGGGGCTGCGTAATTGTGCCGATCGCATCTGTCGGCCTAGCATCGCGAGTACGGCCGGGATGTATGGTTACACTTCTTTTACGGTGGCTAATTGCAACGTGCAACGTCGCAGTTAACTTTCGTATTAACTTTTACTCCTGTTTTAATGGCAGGCGTACGCAGCCTATTCGTTCCCATATGTCTTCCCGCGAACGGACAGTTCGAAAATATTGCAGTTAGCTCTAACCGCAATTACGATTCGACCTTTGACGTATTTGCCCGGTTGTCGTCGGAAGATTTACTGTTTTATAAACGCTACCCTCGTCAATTGTAAACAGACGTTTCAACGTGAAAGTTTTATAGGGGATTCCCGGGAGCCGATGGATGTAATAATATTATTAATGACAGATATATCGGATTGATTAGATTAGACTCTCCGAGGAATTCTGTTCGTTTCGCTCGCTGCAACGGTATACTCTTTATCGTCGTCTTTCCCAGAAGCGTTCGACGATTTTTATTCGGCCGGTTGGATGACTGTGTTTAGGGCGTCGTTCCTCCGATTGTTTATATTTACCAGTGCCGTCCGATCTACGGTATTAAGAGAACAGGAGGTCGGTGACAGACGGTCGCAGGTCCGTATAATTGGTCCTTCCTCTGCTGCTGATTGTTTTAAACGAGAACAACTCGACCAACTTTAAGTCCCCCGTTATACCACCAACACGCGCGCGATTATTAGCGGCACAACCACCATGCACGGAACGCTTGCATCCGGTTCGTGGGCCAGTGGAAGGGTGACAACACGATTCCACGCTAACTCGAGGTAAGTACGATTCTAATCTCATTGAGGATCGCACACCATCGGTCATTTTCAGTCACGGAAGTCCGCCAAGCGGGTGGCGAAAAACTTTTCCACGGTTTTCCCGGCGTTACACGCTTCTCCCTTCGCGAGAGTGCTACCGCATAGTCTCCGTATCAATCGAGCAACCATTTATTGTTTCATAATTCATAAGAGCGGAGCGAGCAACCAACGCGGAAGTTGGAATCATTAAATCTAGAGTATATTAGATCACGGTATTAGATTACCGTGTATTAAAGTATATTAAATCTTGTATAGAGGGTGATCCATTTTAATACGAACGTCTCAAACAATTGTTCACGACGAGGCGATCGAGACGAAGCTGAACCATATCCTCCCGAATACTAATTTATTTCGTTAATAAAGCGATACCATCATTCTTAAATCATCGAATACAGTTAACGGGATGTTTGAAGTAAAATAAGAAAAAATAGAAAGCGAATATTTCTCTGCTTCAACACGAAATTCGTTGCATGTAATTTTGAAGTCTCGAAGGGGGTGCAAAATCAATATGGCCGTCGCTGTATCGCCTCACGGGATCTCCTAACTTTCTCCAGGCCTTGGTTCCTGCAACCTGGCCCTCGCCGTCGCCCTTCGTCGTAACAAAGACCCCGCCGCGATGCACACCTGACTGCGATTGCCGTAACCGGGCCGATAAGCTCGCAAGGGAGGGTTATCTCGAACAGAGGTGGTTCTTTTCATGAATAATTCAAAGAGGGACGCGGTCGCCGCGAAATGTATGCACGAGATTTTAAAGGGGGCCGCTTCGAATTCCGCAATGCCGTTTGCCTTTCCACCGGCTCGCGTTTCGCGACACGGCCGAAAAAAGGATAACCACCCCTGTCGAGGAGGAAGTTCGTTAGCAGGAACGCCACAGAACAGTTCTCTCCCCTTTCTTTAAGGGCTCACGTTTTTTCCGCGGGAGACTCATTAACGCCAGACGAGATTATTGCTTATAGGTCGAAAATAAACGGGTGGCGAGGCGGTGACGCTCGGCTTCATTTAACCCGTCCTCTTGACTTCACTTGACCAAGTGTCAATAAGTCGTGCGCCATGTCAAGACCGAAAACTCGCCGAGTCTAACCTTCGACTCGGCTTTCCCTGATCTAACAATTCCAAATACCACCGATTAATATTCTAGTTCATCGGAAAAACAATGCCTGACACTTCGAAAAACTCTTCTCGCCCTCCGAGAGAACAAAATATAACTGTCGTTAGTGTAATTCTTAATATATCCAAGTAAACCCGTCCAGTCGTATTGGTACGACGATTCTCCTCTCGATTTTCAACTTTCCTGGTCGTCGAGTCTAACTCCATCGCCAACTTTATTAATGACAATATCGATCTCGGAATACGTGAATGGCAATTATCACGGTCAGTCGAACTCGCGTTCGTGGGAATTCTATTTTATGAACGAGGGGTTGCAGGTGCAGCGTGCACCTGCTCCTCAACGTCGAGCTCCTTAGTCTCGTTACGTGAACTTATTCACGAACTGTCGAACGACATCGATGACGTACGATTTCACCGGTCTATTTCGAGAAGCCTGGTCGTAAAACTAATATTGGTGTCGTAACTAGCCGCGTGTAAGTTCGACGGGTTCGTTGCACCGGAAGTTCCGTGTCCGTGCTTCAACTGTTTCGACAGTGCCGTGGGGAAGCTCGGAAATCGCGGTAATACGGTGAACAACGATAAGAGTGCCTCTCACCGGCCGTTGGTGGGAAGTCCTCGGCCATTCCGTACGATCGTTATCATTTTCTGCTAATTTTTCCGCCGTCCCTTTCTTTGTCTCTCGACTTTTTTTATCTTCGTTAACGGTGATTGATAAGGGACAGCCAGGCGACTGGACGACCTCGCGCGTCGACTTTACGAGAGACTCGCGCGCTCGTGCTCTCGTGTTTGCGTTAAATAATCACACGAAATTAATTTTATCGAGTCCAAAGAACAATGGAAAATTGTTGCTCGCCGGTTTCATCTATTGTCGGCGCATAAACCGCACCGTAAAAATAGCCTGTCGCGCGTATAACGGTGCAAACAATCACGCTCGACGAGACGGGACCGCGAGAGGAGACGCTCGCGACCCCTGATACGCAGGATCCCCGTTTCCCGCGGGACACCCGTTACATGGCACGAAAGAGATACGCCGTGGTACTGGCGCCGTGCCTATCATTACGTTGTTTAACTCATAACGCATCGTAACACGTACGCTGCCGGTCCCTGTATCGCAACCGTTTACGCGTTTCACGAGTGTGTGACCGCCATGTCGACCCTGGCTTCAGGGATCTTCCTAGTTTGACAATTGCGGAATCAGTCCTTTGTTCAACTCCTGACTGCGTTTCCTTCGTGAAACAAAAGCACCGTATCTTTTTCAACTTCGTGGCGGACACTTTCTATTTTCCATTTTAATTCTGTCGATTTTAAGGATGTTTCCTTTATAACTCCACGTGTTTACAGTGCTCAAAGATTGTAGGGTTCATTGAATTCAATCAGCGAGATGCATATAATCGAGTAGAGTAATAGGTTTAAAGTTAAGTGACGACAAATGTAGGTCTCAACACCCCATCAAAATACCAGTAACCTCGTAAAACCGCAGCTGTGGGACATATAAAATTCTTAATTGCCCGGTGCAATCAACGTTAGATTTAACAGGGCTGACCCATAGAGGCTGTTCTCTGTGCGATACATATTTAAATACTGCGAAAGCTGTGCGGCTCGTAATTGCTGTCCGATTAATTACTCCTAATGAGACGTGTGGCGGGTAACACCGGTGAAAAGAGGGACCCGAGACACTGTCCCATATCATTAAAGGGCATTTCTCTTCCGTCCGGTCCGGGCGAAAGACCACAGGCATCATCCACGCGTTCGATCGACGCTTCCGGCTGCCCGGAACCCTTGCGCGTTTCCCGTCCGGTCAGCTTTCGAACATCAAACGCGTATTCCCCGGATCAATGATTCGCATCCTATCCAATTCATTCATACGATTCCCTCTCCCTATCTGCCGTTCTTTATTTCGACGCACGTTTCTGGTCGGACTGTTTCGTAACAACGTGATTACTCGGTGTCGAGACGTTGAGTCACGCAAAGCATCCGCGAAAACGATTCCATCGGAGGAACTAGTCATCCGGTACGTTCAGAGTTTCCTTAGAAACCGAGCTCAGAGACCGATCTAAGACACGCTATCGTTGAAACGTGGGGGAACGAGTTCTTTTCAATCCGAATACTTATGCGTCTGATGCAATTCCTAACCTGCAGCGGGGATTCTAATTTTCATATTATATGTTCCATTGAACAACCTAATAAATCCCAACGAGTTAGCGAATGATTATTACACGCTGATAAATCCTTACGCACGGTCCTTTCTTGAAGATAATTTTACACGCGCGAACTCTGACATTTATAAAAAAGATAATCGATCCGAATATTTTTATTCCGCGCGTATTCGAGCGATGCTTATTGGTAAGAACACCGTCGCATGACGCAACGGCGCTTTAATGAGCTTCCTTCATTACATAAAGGTGAATAATGGAGTCTTTCACTTTCGGCGGATTTTAGGGAGACAATCAGGCCGTGGCATTGTTCTTCCACGAACAATTCCGAGACGTCGGCAAACAGGATTATCAGGCGAACGGTCCGCGGCGGCTTGATATCACGGGAAGATATAAAACGGGGGACCACGATGAGCCACACAGAGCACAAAGGCGGTAAAAGAGGATAAGGAGGAGTCGTATGAAGGAAGAACTTACTACGACAAACTGGGCAGGGCGGGGGCAGGGGGGACGGGGTCCACGAAAGAAAGAGTGAATGGGAGCACTGTGTGCCAGATGGTCGGTGCCGGCATCGCGATCTCTCTCCGGCCCTGTTCCATAACTATTTCCCAATGATGAAGGAAGATCTGTGCCGGTGGTTTCACGCTACGGGGAACGATAACGTTCGTAGCGCGATGCCGCGCGGACGGGCCTGACCCTTGATAATTAATGCAAATTTATTGGTCAGCCGGGGAAAGATACACGCGCGCGCGGCAACGCGGATTGTCAATTAATAGGAGCAACTGTTTGTCGGAGGGGATCTTGAATGGCGAGATAGAAAAGTCACCGTAAATAGAAAGCGATAGCGGAAGCCTTATCGATCGGCGCGTTATTGTTGCACGCTAAATCGAGAGGAATTTCGTTTATATAGACCGAAAAATCTTGGCTCGTTATCGAAGTTGAAAATTACGCGTCGTTGCATCGAAACGTTCTGCTTTCGTGTTTTGGAACGATAAAGATCCCTTGGATGTAATTAATTGTACAGAGTTTTAAGAATGTTCCGTAAGATTGTTGGATTCTTAGTCGCACGTTTAACAAAGACTGTTATTCTGTGTTCGATGCAGATGTCAGTGAGTCATTAATACTCCGAGTCAGGCTTTGTACGGAGACTGACGAGGTAAACGCTGATCGGCTGCGATTTTCACGCGTGTCACTGCCGAGCTCTCGATGAAGCCCGCCGCGATACTGGGAACATGGTAACGAGCGTGTGTACCGGACAGCAGCGTCGAAAAGAAGAATTGCACGTCGAGGTGGAAGACGAGATGATTAATTCCTGCGGTCGGCCGGGTAACACGAGACTCTCCCTGCGAGACACGGGATCGAAGTTTTTATCTCACGACCAGAACTCCGAAAGCGAAACAACCCGCGAACAGGTTTCGTCCGTCTTTTCTTCTGCGGGTAACGATGCTCGCGATTTATCCATGGGAATTATCACTCAAAGAACCATTTGCGACTTATCTTTAGCTTTTCGTGAATACCTAACTGTATATTCTTTGAATAATTACTCTTTGCAATGTTTGGTCTACCTGTGAACGTAACATAGAATCTACATACAACTAAACAAACATTCATATTATTCCGGTTGTATTATTTGTATTATTCCAGTTATATCAGCACCGAAGATTTCCCAAAAGAACTACCAATAAATTGGTCCACAAGGCAAGTCCTTATACTCCTTAAACGCCGAATTACGTATCGATCAGCGCGTACACGGCATGAACGAACGCTTTCATCAATACGAACGTTGATCGGATCGTGCGGTATCGTCCACGGTTTCAATAATAATCCACTGTGAGTCCCGCAGCCCCGGCTAAAACGTATTTCGTGAAAAATCGCTCCTCCCCGAGCATCCACCGCAAGAAGGCATCGAGAAACGACCACGCGAACGTTTCCTCCGCCGGTCCGCGTGACCACACGGGGTTCCATGCGGCAACACCTCTTCCTCCAGTTTGAAAACGCACCGTTGTTACATCGGCCGGGCGTGAAGAGGTCCCGTGGCAAAGCCGTGCGAGAAGAATGTTAAGTGTCGCAATGGCGGTTGTCCGGTAGGGGCGCGAAGCGCGGCCATCTGCACCGGGGACCGCAATTGTTGCGATCCCATTCGAACAGATGCCGATCGATGACAAGAGGAGAGAAAGGGTTCCGTCGACCGCCGTGTAATTTCGTTCGTACAGGAAACTGGATTCTTTTGGACCGGTTTTAAACCTTTGCGGACGACGGTCTTTTAAACTTCTGAAAACTCTCTTCGTGGACGATTGAATTATGCATCGAGAATTTCGATATCGGGAATTTGAATTATTGTAGTATTTCTATGAAAAGAGGCAGGCAACATTAGGGATCTCTCGTTATTCGAATAATCGAATTACCGATGACTGAATTTCGAATTTGGATATCAAAGGTCGAAGTCGTGGCGGCGACATTCGACCGCAAAGGGTTTAGACCGGTTTTAAAGGAACGGCGCTACTGGGGAATTCCTTATGCAGCGAGAAATCGAGGCTTTTGCATAACGTTCTTAGAAACGATTTCACAGGACCTGTCGGCTCTTCGGTTGCATCGATGGCAAGACACTTTCAGTTAGCCACCGAAGAATCAAGGACAACTCGCGGATTCTCCGAATGCAACATCGCGGCCCACACGTTGGCACGGTCGTCGCCGGTACCGCGAAGACCTTTCGGCGCCTGGAGAAACAACAGAATGCTAGCCTATTAGCACGTGCTCCTGGTGTGAACACTGCGTAATCCTATGCAAAGCAGCACAGTAGCGGAGAAACTATTTGCCTAGGCTGGGAGGTCTGTGTTGTGAAACGCGGCGAGTAGATTTTGCTCGAACGAAACGGGGGAGTATTAATCTTACTGAAATTCATTCCTGTGTCTTGCTGCGATCGTTAATAATATTGGATACTAGACCTTCCATCGTTTCTTTGCATCCGCACAGTATCTAACACGGTCCCCTTTAACTTTGCATCGACAGAAACGGGTGATAATCGTTCAGTGAAAGTTGAACGCGTGGGAAAACCGTGTTCTTACTACCACGAATTTTTGCGACGAGCCACTATTAAGTCAATTACCGTAAACAGCTAATCGTGTCTATAGAAAAAATGACAAGAAACCTCGTAGAGCGTTTAATACGTAACGCTTGAAAAAAGAAAAGAGTAACCTAGTAGCAAAGCAACGAGTCGCTGAGGTTCCGCCTTTGAGCATGAATTATGGTTACAAATACAAGATAATCCAATCGTCCGGCACGGAATAATGTAACGATTAAGAGCAATACGATCCAATAAATATTTCGAATGACGCCGTAATTGCTTGCCATGCGTCAGAAACGTGCTGGCCAACGATTCCTGGTACAGCTGGAATGACTGTTCAAGAGTAGTTTCGCGTACACTCGTTCCGAGCCACGTGTGAGTAGCCGGCTGCAAGTGCTTTCACCGGTAGACAGCGGCCGATCCTCGACATTCACGCGAAAGGAATTTACGCGACGGTTCTCCTGAATGGGCGAAAAAGTCATTCACATCCGAGCGGATCGTTGAAACGCTGCTCCGCGACGCGGATCATCGTCGCGGATCGTTGTAATCCCGCACGGGAAACTGGTCCGAGTGGAATCCCTTCAACGGACCGTCAAGAACGTACTTGAAAGGTGAACGTGCGTCACGCGTTGCGCAATCGACGATTGTCGTAGCTGTTAAGCAACGGATTCCGGCTCGCGGTCAGCTCGATCGCTAAATCGCGGATGTAGCCGCGTTGTTTCATCGCGACGAGGGCCACCATTTCCATTCCGAATTCGAGCGTCGCGCTATTCGAAGAAGAAGAGACGACCGAGCGTGCTGGAATCAGCCGTCGAGATTAATCAGCCGGAACAGCGTAACGACCGCATCGGTTTACGTTAATAAACTCGCGATCTGAATTCCGAGCACGGTAATACCTCGCTAACAGTCCGAGTTCCCGGCTCGTTACGAGTGCGATTATCCTCACGGCCAGGCCGAGAAGCAGCCGGAAGAAACGCGCGATCGTGGTCGTAAATTTTCGAAAGCATCGCTTCGATAACAACTACCGAAGCAATACCGCGCTTCGGGTCGCGATTTTTCGAGGCCTAGAAATTCCGCTCTTTCCAGAAGAACGCGAAACTGGTTCTCCTATGTCCCGGCACGTGACCCCAGATCAATTCTTCAGCTGGACGCCAATCGTTTCGACTGGTCTCCTTTTTTTTCCTCGCCGCGCTTATCAATTCGAGGAAAAACGGGTGAACGGCACCGATAACCGGAGAAAAGGCTACCGTAGGAACGCTCAGCGAGCGCAGATAAACCGACAGGAGACGGTTACATTTATGTTGGCCGATGATCGATAGGGTTTTTATCGCGACGGAAGCCGAATCACGGATTCTTGGTACTAATTGCCGATCCCGGAAGACCCTCGATCGCCGCCGTTCTGAATGAAAACGGCGTTATCTCGCGGTAAGCGCGACGTCGTCTATGACAGCCGGCGATTACCCGACGATTCTGGCCGCTAATCTATCCGAAACTCCTCTTCCGCCTCCGCGATGCGACTTATCCCTGAATCCGTTCGCCTGACGCTGCTCGAGCTATGATTTCGCCGAGAGCGTTTGTTTAGGAGCCACTCCGGTTATGAAAACAAGCAGAAGTTCTAGTCGATCTCAGTCGCGTAGAAAAAAGCGAAGAAAAACTGGGAAACAACGTTCACCGGCTTTTTCCGTCCGAGACGTCAATCGTGTTTTCCCAAGATTCGGCCCGTGTTTGTTTAAGGCCGGTGAAAAAATCGTGTGTCGCCTAACAGCGGAGTTCATCTCGAAGACAGTAGCCGATAATAACCTATAATTATCTGTGAGGGAACGGGGCGGCCGTATATCAGCGCTCCTTAAATAGTCCTCATGCAGATGCTTTCTAAATTAGAGGGTTGCCCGATCAACGTCTTAATCGTCCATTAGACGGGACGTTCAATTACAGTAGACTTTCGTCGCGCATTATTCTGACATAACTGCATTCCTCGGCGGAGGAAAGCGCTACTTAACGACTCTTACGTAACCGGCATTCCGTGGACCGTTCGGCGTGATAATAAAATGGCGGACATCGCGCCGCGCGAAGCTACCCCGAGATTGCAACCGATCGTGTGAAATTCAAACTGCTGGAAGCCTGTTCGGCCGGGCACGTAAAAAAGGGATGGTTTGAAAGGGAGCGGGACTGCGACGTTCGCCTCGTGGATTTTATACGGGACGACGCATCCTTGGGCACGGCCAAGGACCAGTATCCTGATTGCAGGGCATTGTGGTGCGCGGCTGCGTTCAGCCGCGGTGAAAAGCGTCGACGAGCACGACGCGACCAGCGGGATTCCCCCGCCATTAGGCCGATGTCGCTGTCATGCGGGTGCGCCGGCACGTAATAATTAATGCGACGCACAATTTATTACGCCCCCTCGCTTCCTGGTACGCCGACGAAGGAAATGGACCAGGAAGACTCGAGACTTTCGACGGATTTTCTTCTTCTGCTCGTCGAAACGTCGGCTCTTGTTAGCGGTGGGTCGGGAAGTGGGTTGCCGAAGGTATTGGCTAGGTGTCAAGTTAATTTGCTACGGTCGACGCTATCGGTGAAGCGTACACCGAACACAATATTGCTCTAGTAAAACAGTCTCGTGCCAAATTTCATTGAAAAGTCGTAGAAATTTAGTGAAAGTGACCTAGTATTCGCAATGTATTCTGCTCTTAATCGAAGAAACTGCTCGAGAATCGAGATATTCAGCCTAGAAAATTGAAATTCAGGTGAAAATGCTTCACCTCGTGCCGGATAATAGATACGCCCAAAGTAATTCGATTGACACACCGCTTCTTGCGCCGGAGAAACCGCAAGGTTCGTTCGTCCGATGGAATTCGATCCGCCGCAATCCGTCGGCGATTTTCGACGCGAAGTTTTTGCCCGGAATCAATAGGACACGTACGTTCCCGTTCCGCTTCTGGGTCTCGGACCTGTCCCGCGTGCTCGGACCTCGCAACATCCGGCGCGGCGGCCCGTGGTTCCGGCTGTCTCTTGTAAACGCACTTCTTTCGTACCAACCGGTCTTGATAAAACGTACTTCGACGAAGTCAAACCGTTCGTCGCGTCGGCTTCACCGTTTGATCCCGACCTTCTTCCTTCCAGCGAGAGAATGGTTAGCTTGCCAGCGACGTTCGCACGATTCCAGAAAATCCGAATGTTCCCTCTGTTACGCTGTCACGATTGAAGCGTCTTGGAACATTTCGAAATCCTTTGTCCTATCATTCTCACGTCGCGAAGACATTCCTTCCATCTTTGGCTGCAAGAAGGCCAGATTCTTCGGGGGAGAATCAACGCGTGTTGCTTGGTCTGAATACAAGGTCGAGATGATATCTTCGTCATCCTTCACCCCATTATCGTTTCAATATTCCCTTCCCTTCCGTTATAATGTCCATTGTTCAGAGTCTAGGGTCTTCGCTTTGAGAACTCAAGATTTATCATTCTTAATCCGCAGTAGCTACTATGTAAAAGCGAAGCTTTGCAGCGAAGTATATCTTTTTTCTACAAGTGAACGAGGTTGAACGTTTAATTCAACATTTGTTTGACTTATTTCTAAACAGAGAACTAAATTTCCTGCGATAAATTATTCACAATCGGTTAGACGTCTACCGATACATGAAAATCAGGTTTTGCTATCCAGAAGAGTCCGAAGTAGCAACTATCTTCCGATGTAGCAACTACGCGTATCAAGTCATCGAGGAGACGTTGACATCATAAGGATCATTGCACGCGACTAAGAATTTTTCATATTTCCCGCCACTTACGTAAAGCTGTGCGGTAACCTGGAAGCCGCAGCAGCGCGTCCCTTCCCGCGGACAGTTAGCACGACCGAAAAAAAACCTGACCAGAATACGTTTTATTCCGTACCGGTTCCAGCATCCTCGGTTGTAACCGGGCAAACGAAAGATCGTCCGTGCTTCTGCGCGGCCCTTATCTTATCGGGCGATGATAAAGCCTCTGTGGTCACGTTGCGTCGAATTTTAAACGAGTTTACGATGTCCTCCTCCAAAAACCGTTCTCCCATTTCTTTGTGTCCAATAAATCGTCAATGAGTCGCATTACCAATCAACTCATCTACCGTACAGTCTAGTTTTTGCGGTGGAACGCAATTTTTCTCAATTCTAAGCGACGTATCGGAGCAAATCCGATGATCCACGGGGAACGATTAAGTGGAACCACCAGCGTACTTTTTCGTCTACGTTCCGAACCGGCCGCAATGTGCGACGCCCCGGCATGCGGGGTTCTCACAGAGAATTCTCGGTTCCACCGACAAAAACTGCGGGACCGACAAAGATAAACTCTGCCGTACACCGCGGCCCGAATGTTCGAGGCGTATTCGGACACCCGAACGAAGAAAATAATTCATTGACCCCCTATTTACTTTCGGTCGACAGTTTTTTCCCGTGAATTTATTTTGTGTTTCTTTCAGGGAACCGAGACACAGAAAAAGAAGCTGTTTTACGGGCGGAGCAAAGTGTTCGAGGTAGCATAACATCGGTTTTTTACGATCGCGTGGAAACGGCGAGGTGTGAAACGACGGCGAATAAGTTTCACAAGATTTTCGTCGGCCTGTTCCGTTGTGAAAATATATTCCAGCCAGGATATACGCGAGCAGATGGCTCCACGAAAGAAGCTAACGGAAGCCAAGTCACTCGCCTGCCGCCGACCTTTTGCGCGGCCGCGTGTGAAACGGGCCAGGCGAATTTCAAATCCATACAATGAAACATAGTATGGTTGCACGCGTATCGAAGTCGCGAGTCCGCCGGCCGTTAAACGCAACGCCAGAAACTGGGATGCGATAATGGAAACCGCGCGCTTTTCAAATGCGCCGACCTTAATTCCCATTAGTCGAACCGAGGTCGTCCCATGATTAGCGATACAATTAAACGAAATACGATTCCGTGTGCAAAAATACCTCGAAAACGGTGAACACGATACCGCGGGACCTTGTTTCCGAGAAAGTTAATTAACCGCGAGTCTAATTGCGCGTGCAAGAATTACATTTCAAAACGGTTTAGTAGGTCTGACGATAGAACTGGATCGTAAATATCTCTCTGTGTATCATTTGTACTTATTAGTGACTTACACTATGTTCGCGAACAAGTTCGAACGTTGAGCATCCTATTTGAATATTTTCGAATCTTGCTATTTTGTTCTATAGAATCGGCTCGCGTTTGAATCGTTGCACAATGACCGAAGAAGAAAGAGGCTCTGGGAGAAGTCGTGTAAAATTTCGTATTTAAATGTGGCCATTCGGGTGTCCTCTGTTCAGTTTCCTCGCAGATGTCGAGAAAAAGTGGCCTCCCTAAACATCTTGTCCGGGATGAAGGGCCTCGGGAGAGTCATGTTTCTGTTCGCGCAAAAAGGGATGCGAAACCGCACGGTGCGCAGTCGTAGGCTCGGGTCGTGAGAAACGCACCCTCGAATTCGAGACTTGACTTTCTTCCCACAAAAGTGACTATCCGGTGACGTTTCCGAGTAATATTCAGAACCCAACTCGACGTGGAACTCCTCGGTTAACGTCGCGCACATCTCGGCCCGTTGGATTTCAATCCTCATTTGCATCGCAGATAACGCTATTTTCGTGGCCAGCGGTAATCAACGGCGGCGCGGTGCGTCAGAAATAATCACGGATTAAACGCACGTCCCGCCGATGGATCCCATTAGCCGGGCAAGGACACACGTGGTACAGCTGTTAATAAGCGCGGGGAATCGTTTTGTTCTCGTTTTCACGAAACCGTTTCACCGAGCGTCACGGATAACGTTTTGTTCTCCTCGTTGGCTTCATTAAGCGACCGCGTCATTGCTTTTTCTTCCCTCCCGCGTTGCTCGCCATTCGACCTTTCTCTCGGGGTGACTCGACGCGCGACTTTTTCCATTAAACCCGATACTAACGCGTTTCTTGTCCCCCTCTGCGAGGGCAATTATTGCCGGACGCGCGATTGGTCGCGGCTCTCCGAGAGATTGATTTCAGATGAAAAATTCGGCTATTGATTCTTTTCGGATAGGTGATTCGGTGGTCTCGCGTCAGAAAAAGTTGTAGTTTCGTTTCAGTTATTTGAAGCACCGTGATATCCAGATCGGCAGGGGTCAAAGTTACAGAGAAGTCGAGTCTTTTTGAATGTCTTACCTGTTGTTGAGAGGCGTCGGCCGGAGAAAAGCTGGATAGAGCTGTTAGGGGCGCGAGAGACGCGCAAGAGGACGCCCTCGAGGGTGGCGGAGTATGACCAGGAGTTGGACTTCCGCTTCCGCAACTGCTCGCACCCCCGCTCGAGGCGAGGCTCACGCTGTCTGCTCGCCCTCTCCACGGCGAGACCGACACGTGCTTCAACATTCCTCTGAGCTCACCTGTAATCAGCGGTTTTTTCGTTTTTTTTTACTGCCTTCTTGACTTTCTTCCGTCTGTGCGAAAGAAACCTCTTCCCTTTCTCTCGTAATGGCGAGGGGGAGGTACATTTCAAGATGAAATTAGAGCAGACAATAGAATAGAAGACACGCTTAACGACTAATAGAAAGGGAAAGTGTTGATTCGAGTAGAAATATCTTCTTTCATTGAGAATTATCTGAACATCCCGAGCAAACGGTGCTTTCGTTGGTAGGCTCACTACGCGCTTGCGCGTTAAGGGGTTAATAAGAGATCCAAAGGATCCAGATGCGGCGAAAGAAGAATAATACCGTGCCTCTATAATGGGAATCGTTTCACAGCCTTTCTGTTGTTTCAACGAAAACGAAATCTATTTAAGCCTAGCGTGATAAGGCACACTCGAGGCTTAATGCGGGGATTTTATAGGTAATTACGTTTATCTGGCATCGTAAATGCTTTTGTTTCGCGTGGATCTACCGTGAACCGGTGGAAAGAGCTGTCTGAAAGCTCTCCCGTAAAATTGCGTGTGGTACGCGCTATTTAATGGTCACTAGTAACTCTATAAATACCGAGCGGACTCGATTGTGCCGAAAAAGTCCCTGTTACATCGCGTTTATCTCCTATATCGGAATCTATTAAGCAAGTTCGCCAATCCGGGGAAAATCAGGATTAAAAATGGTTCAATCCAAAGTTTTGCTTTTGCAGAAAAGGAACTGGTTCGCCGCGGAGCCAGACAAGGAACGAATGTAGCGAATGATTAGCGGGAATCTCTCGGGAACAGGTTGGAGCCCAAGGTGAAATTCTTGCTCCAATTTTCGTCGGACAACGTGTGCCTCTATTTTTATGTCTGAAATTGGTGTAATCAAATCTTTATGTTCCGTGGAAACGGGCTGATCACGCCAGTAGCGTATCCGACCCGTGTCAAGGCAGCAAAAGGAAATAATCGCGACGAAGGCCGTTCGATAATTGTCGAAGAGCGGTCGCGTGATTGCCCGGTGGGTAAACGTGGAAAGCCCGGCGAAAGAACGACCACGCATTCCTTGAGATTTTGATTTTAACAGTACAGCTATCGAACAATTGAATAGCTGAATATTTAATACATATTTTCTCATATAAATTACAAGATTTCGTTGATTCGAATTTCGATTGATTTATATTTTAGAATCTACTACAGTTTAGAAATGTTCTATTCATTAGCCAGAAATCTGTACCGCTCGTTATTAGACGGCAAGGGGTTAATAAACATCTAAACGCAGCGCAGCTGTACGCCAGAAGTTTTTCAGCTTGAACATTCGCGGGACGAATTGAAGCTCGCTGACGTCGGGGCGCGCTGCTTCGCAGAAGCCACAGGCTGGCCCGATTGTTGAATATTTCCATAATGAGGGAGCGCAAGAAAATGGTAACTATTCCCACACCGTTAACTGTATCTTCTCCCATTAATAATAATTAGCTGGAGCAACGCGCCGCTTTTAAACGATCCTCGTCGAGAAGCACGCCGGATCACGCCGATAATGGGAATCGTTTTTATTCTCATTCGGATTTAACGCTTTCCACGCGGAATAATCTTGTTTTCGTTGGGATCCCCGTAAACCAAAAAGAACAGGCCTTACGTAAATGTATTCTAATTTATTCCCCATTAAATTCTACAATGAGTCATAACTATTAACGAAGATAGCTGAATGGAATTTGCAGAGGGAATCTCGCAGTACAATACGCCAATTGTTTCTTAATCCTCGTTGATTTATCGATAATCAGTAGCGATTCGTTTCGAGTACCTGATAGCTCGAACACATGTCTATACACAAGGTTTCCCAATCAATGCTCATCATCGATAAACTTACTCGGCGATACTTACTTTTACGAATTCACAGCTGAGTGCAGCCCGCACCCGCGGTCCGGTTGCGTACGTCAATGCGCGGGAATCATGTTTACACTTGGCGAACAAGCGGCATCGATTGCAACTGGTCACACAGTCCAGCACTTTGAATAAAATCCCTTCAGATCCTCTACTCGGTAGACACCGTTCCAACAGTCACCAACTTCAAAACTCGATCAGAGTTCCTGACAACCCGATACACTGTGCACCTCTAGAATCCACGTGATTTCACCAAAGAAACAGAACTCTCCCAGTCTTCGATCTATCGATCCTCCTTCGAAGGCTGCTCGATTAGTCGAAAGAATGACAGATGATTCGACAGAAAACTTCGTCTAACATTCCTCTGATCGATGAACGCGTTTGGTATCGCTCGTGGAGGCGAGTGCACCGCGTTCCACACGCCGCGAGCGCTGCGCTACGACTGAACCCGGAGCGGACGAGTAAAACCGACGTGTAGTAAGCGGGCCGGGCGGCGTGGAGGAAAGAAAACGACCTTCCTGCGGAGTACACGAGACGCGTCGAACGCACGGTGAATGTTTGAGCGTGTTTCGGTGTGTTCGAGCGGGGGCGGCCGTGTGTGCCCGCGGAGGACGCGCCACACGCTCGCGACTTTTCAGCGACGCGTGGGCGCGCTCGCAAGCCCGAGGATGTCCGTGGATTAATTCGGTTTCCCTACTGATTTCGCCCTTCCTTTCGCTTGTCACGGGGTGCATACATTATGATGCATTCACTGCGCCTGCACAAAAGATCCTAATCGCGCACGAATTGGAATATTCTAATTCTGCCCCGGAAACATCGTAACTCAGATTCGAGGAATTCCTTCCGTTAATTAGAAGCTATCGGAATTCTGTTAAGTTTCACGCGGACGCCCTTTGCAATCTTGTTTTATCAATGTATCGGTTTATGGATTTCTATTAAAAATTATTGTGAGAAGTGGAGTACGATACGAAATGCATGAGTCTACTAATTGATAGAAATCGAATACAGAAAGAGTTGTGCGAGTCTTAGATACAGATCTATATGATTTTTAATTGCTCCTCTGGTTTGAGAATTATTTTCAAGTGTTCAGCGCATCTGTGAACCTGTCCGGAGAGAAATAACTCATTCGATGACAGAAGACTCTAAATCAGAATTGAAATTCCGTGAACGGAACTAGTAGCTTCCTAAGCGAGTAGATTACAATGTCGGTGGAGAGACAGGCCTTACCTACTAATGAACACGAGACTTCGTGCATACTTGAAAAGTGCATTATGATTAAGGTACATGTGTTTGACATTTTTTTCGTATTGAATATTCCGTGCACAGGGGATTCAGTTGAGGGAGAGTTGCATAGGAACATTAGAATGCATATTTCCCAGGTAACCTTTATGCGTTCACGCCTCAGCTTTCAATAAGCCAATAAAAAACGTTACGCGTATACGTATATCACTTCAGAAAATATTACTGTATTTAACCCACGAACTATCCAACGTTCAACGATTCGAACTTTCAATTTAAAATTCAAAATATACGTTTTTCTTTAGCGGAAAGCAAAGATCGTTAAACCGTCTCTGATAAACACCCACACGACGACGTTAACTCCCATGTAGCTGGCCACGATGACGACTTATCACGGCCAGAAGTTACGTCTTCGAAACGGAGGAGACGATATTTTATTTACGCGTTGCTACCCGACGACGAAAGAGGGAAAAGAAACGAACGATCGCTTCCTACGTGATCGGTCAGATCGTAGCTGCATGGGCGTCGATCGTTCCTCAAGGAAGAAAGGGTTCGACGACGAGTGTCCCAGTGAGCGGAGGTTCACGTAGGAGTGAAACGAATCTCCGATTCACGTCGAGCGGCCGTTACAGTCTTGAAATATTCATACGCGCGGAAAAACCGCTTCCCAGATTGCCAGATTGCCGGTCCGGGAACCGAGAGGAGAGGGAAAAACCGTGGTTCGGTTTCCTAGCGCCTCAGATACGATCTAGATCGAATCACAGCGGCGTTGTTCGTGGTACGCGCGCGATGCCGTGGCGCGAAAGATGAACGAAAGTTATGCGTTTGCTTTCATTCCGGAAGCAACGGGAACAATTTCCTCGTGCCGGTGATAATCCTTTTTACTGATTTCTCCCACGATGAATTGTCTGGTTTCTCGTCTACTTCGGATTCAGACGGGCGAAGGCTTCATTAGGAGAAATTACCGAAATTACACTTTGCGAGTTACCGTTACTGAAATTCAAACACCAAGAACTGTGCCGTTGTCCATTTATTAAATGTAACAACCAGTGGAATCTAAATTTTGAAGTTCAAAGAAAATTATCTTCACTTTGTTCGCGTATGGAAGTGTTTTATTCGAAAGCAACGGGAGGGCGGAAATTGAGTAGCACCGGTTCGAGAGCACTTGCTGATAGATCATAGGGTAGACAGTTGGGCGTAAAGGTCGAAGGTGGGCAGCGTTATACCTGGATGGAATCCTGGCAAGGGGAGCTGTGCGCTGCACAGGGTGGCCTTTGTAATTCGAGGCGCATCACGGGCAGAATGCAGGTGGAGCCATTAGAAATGTATCGAACGGGATCTCTGTAACCGATACCTTTCACGACCCAAGCCGCGGAATGGTAATCGGGAAAAGGTGTCTGGTTTTACGGCCCGTAAATTGTATCCGCATGCTCTGCCAGCGTCGTTATTAATTGCGAACCGTCTCGACCTCGTATTCACTGGAAATATTCTTTTATTCGGGAGATTTCCTCGGTGACCGGGGTCGAAGACCCGCAAACGCGATGAGGACGCTCGAGATAATTCGAGTGGCGGCGCCTTCAAACGGCGACCAGCGGCGATCTTAAAAAGTGCACGGTGCAACGTGAAAGTCGTGGAGTATCAGCCACGCGTGATATCGCGATTCGCTCGTGCAACACGCGTGCCTTTTGTCGCTAACAACGAGACCCCTGTGAAGTGTTCCCCTACCTAGCGGTCTGGCTTCGCTCACGGCGATCTCGAGGGGAAAATTCAATTAGCTTCGGCAACTAGATCGACCGCGTTCCAGCTGCAATCTTTAGATAAACTCGCGGTGCGTGTTGCGAGAGGAACGCGCAATCGAAAGTGTCGCTCTTTGCTGAATCTCTGACGAGCCCTTTGAACTGAACGACGGCTGAGTGGTTTGCTGCAAGCATTTCTACTCGGCGATGGTGCAGCGCAGATTAGACTGCTCAGTCTCCAAAAATCGATTCGCTATTCATCTTGAAAGCAATCCTTCCTGCTGTTATTCAAATCTATTTAAACCGACCAATTCTTAACATTCCATTTCTATACAACACTTGCTAATTTTCAGTAGAGAACGTAACATTTCCAAATACTAATTTCCCATGGTAAATCTAGCTGCCAACTGACACAAACCGTCAAATCACTAAACAAGGAATCTACAATATTTCCAGTATTCAATAAAAATATTCTCTTCGCATTGATTCGTTATTCAAATCTACTAAAACCGACCAATTATTAACATTCCATTTCTATACAACACTTGCTAATTTTCAGTAGAGAACGTAACATTTCCTTATACTAATTTCCCATAGAAAATCTAGCTGCGAACTGACACAAACCGTCAAATCACTAAATGAGAAATCAACAACAATTCCAGTATTCAATAAAAATATTCTCTTCGCATTGGTTCACAACCGAAGGGCGGTTTCCCGGCAAGGGAACCCGGCTAGAACGAAGTCGGCAGGCAAATCGGAACCACGGTGGTCAGCCACTTTATCCTCGTGCACGCAGCGAGCAGCGTCGGGGCAGCTCGACGTGCGTACGCCGCTATGGGAGTTTGGCAGGCGGCGGTCCAGTCCTGGCCGGGTCTCATGGTGTTGCGTTACTTTCCCACAGGCGAGTCTCTTCCTCCGTGTGTGCAATTCTTTCGAGGCTGCACGCCCACCACCGCCTGTGTACACCTGCACACGCACGGCCGCAGGACCGTGCACACGGGAGGAACAGAACGGGAGAGAGAGAGAAAAAGGGAGAGAGAGAGGGAGAGGGAGAGAGATCGGGGCCAGCGTCGGACAGCGTTCGTGAAACGAAAACGGGGTGGAGAATGAAAGAAAGAGGGAGGAGAAGCACGCATCTCACCTTGCAAGGCGAACCTGTTCGCCGGCAACGAAACGGAATATCGCCGTAACCGAGTGTTACGACCTGAAAATAATGTTACCCCCGGAGGATCTTTAAATTTCAGGCTGTAATGCTGCCGGAAGCTGGCACGACAAAGCGGGCCGAGCTCGCAATTAGAATGGAAAGCCGGCGCGTGAGATTGGGTGATAAAGAATCGAATACGGGACCGGTATCTCGATCATTTTCTCGTGAAGCCGACGGAACTCATCTTCCTCGTTCGATAACATAACCGGATTACGAAATGATTTCACTTAAACACCGCGAGTCGCGTGGTTTCATTAAAAGTGAGAAGATATTCGATATGAGACTCTTTGACGTGCCCTTTTTTTAATCGCAATCGATGAAGATTCGAAGGAGAACGATCGGGATTTAATGTCAATCCTCCGTTGCGGCGAGGTCCAGCTTCCGGTCTGCGTGACGGGCCTCGTTTCCGGGAGCGTTCCGTGCTGCATGCATTCAAAGGGACCCCATCGAGTGGTCTCTTTCCCCGTGGTCATCGGCGGGTTCGACTCGTTTCCCATGGGTGTTGCTTTCGTCTGTAACAGTACACTAATCCCGATAACGCGGCGCTGCTTTGTTTAGCTACTCGGTTAACACGCTTGTCGAGATAATTGGGGAGAGATATGGTAATGAAATTGGACGCGTTATCCTTTCGTCGATTCCAGCAAACAGTTTCAACATTTTTATTTGAAACACAACCTTTTTGCAAAGTCGAATCGAGAATACTGAACACCTTTGAAGTCTCGTCGAGCGAGGAATCAGTCTTTAAATCATGTTCTCCCTCTTTTCAATCAATTGAATGCGAACTCTAGTGTACCAAGGCGTCAATTCAATATTTTAATCTCTTCGAATCACCGCGGAACATTATCCTGTCTCGCGAACTAAGCGAAGTGTTCAGAGTTTCTAAACAGCGAGGTGATGGACGACCCGATCCACGGGTTACGATAGATCCTCGCGAGGAGACGATTTATACTCTGTTGCGTCTATTGTCGGTGACTGTTTGTCAGTGGGCGATCAGAATTGTTTACCCTATGACTTACTCGTCGGCCTGTTAGTCATAACTTCTTCGTCATACGATATTCAGCCGGGCTTAAGATCGTCGCCGTCATCGTAAACGTGACCTCTTCCACGTGACACATAAAAACTGTTAACAATAGAACACGCTCGTGAATTCGCTCGGATCGTCAATCATATTTGTCGAACGCGGACACTTCCAGGTTCGGAGATAAAATTGAATTTCCGCGTATCGTGGCGACGTGACGATCTTTTCGACCGAACGAACAGATACTTCTCTTCCTCGTTTCTTCGATGGAGCGATATTTTCCGGTCTGGCGCGGCCTTACCGTATCATCTGCTCGTTCGTTGCCCCTCGTTGCCCTCTGTCAACTCCGTCTTAAGAAATCGGGAGGCTCACGAACCGTGTAACGAAAGCCAATCGGCGTAGCATATGCAGGAGCTGTGACCTAAATGTGCACGACCGCTCCCCGTTCGCCGATCCTATACCCTAAGGATCAATTAAGTTATTGCGCAACCGCGACGCGATAAGGGATGACCGTTAGCATGGTTAATGAAGCGTTCTGTAGCGATAAGTAATGGAATGTAGAGCCATCGTTTAGTTTAGAACTATCAACTTTAGGCTCTTCGCTTCACAGTTGTTGAACTCGCGAACTGTACAGTGTTTTCGCTGGAGACTCAATTTCAAAGTGAAATTTTCGCACAGTAAATCAACGGCATACTTTTGCATTAAGTTAATCTCATTGGTGAGAAAGGAGAGCGTGGTTTATGATGGCTGATTGAACAAGATACATTCATTCTACGGTCAAGTATCGCGAAGTAGCCGAGTATCGCAAGAAAGCTGGAACGACGAGTGCCAAAAAATCCGAAGTGGATCAGGAGAAGCGCCGCGCTGATATCTCTCTATTGAATATCTCGCGGCGCTCTTGTTGTAACAAGATTCGCTGACGGCATCTAGTTCACGGGATAGTTCTTCGATGAGTTCTTCATTCCCATGAGTGTTGCTTTCATCGCTGGAGCGACGCGACCGCGCTATTTCCAGACGAGCCGCGTTAACTGTGGAAAGAAGAACGTAGATCTTCCATCGGATGAATAAGAAAGAAAACCGAATGCAATTCAAATTTCTCTGTTGCGAAACGTTAGGATATTCTTTTGAAAGACAACTCGAGAAAGTCGAATTAGACGACTTGGATGTGTAACGGTGGTTCAAGCTTGTAAATACTACCTATGCAGCCAGGAATCTGAAATGTGGGAAAATGGATAGTCATCCGGAACGAATGGGTCTAGTCCAGTCATACTACAGGTGTTAAATCTCAGCTTATAGCGGGCTTAATAATCAATTTCCTTTCCGTTCGGGCTTCCTCTCGTTTCGAAAGTCAGTTAAAATGATATCTGTCTTAATCGTAAAAGTAATTTATACTCGAAGTAATCTGAATGTCATTTTCCAGTGACAGGCTGATATTTCTGTAAAATATGCAGCTCTTCCGTATGGATATAAGATATTATTAGACATCAGTCTTCGGAGACTTGTTAATAACAATCGAAATAACCTACATAAAATTTCAGAACACGCTACTTTTAGCAGGGCATTGTTCCCGAATCCTGAAATGTATAATTCCCGTTTTTATTTGTCACGGTTAGCTAGCTGAGGTTCCGCCGGAAGTGGAAGCGATTTAAGTGTTACAGCGTCGTGCCGGAAACGGTACAAGGGAAGAGGCTCGCGAAACAAATCGAACCGGCATTGTTCGCTGCGAAATCGCGCTTCCATGCACCCGGAAGCATCGGGTCGTTTCCGGAAAGAGGCGAGAATGTCTGGAGAATCCAACCTGACATCACATTCGAAGCCCTAACTGGTAATAAAGCAGCTTCTCCCGATACATCTACTTACATTCCATTGTTTATGCTAATTGGTAATTCTATTGTGATCCTATCGATCCGAAGCGAGTTGCGTTTGCATATTGTCAACTCCGTCGTCCGATTAGAATCCGTCAGAATGATATACGAGCCGTTCCGCGAAAGACGTCTACGGTTGCGCCCGCTTCCTCTTTCATCAGAATGCTTTTACGTGTAATCACGTTAAAGTGCTTTATTACATGGAAACACGGAATAACGATGTTTGCGTGGCTCCCGAGGGTGGAAGGTGCAACGAACGGGACCGGCCGCGCCTTGTTAAGGGCGCGGCTGCCGAGGGTGTGGTGTTTGCCGCACGACAATGCCACGCGACCCCTTATTCTTCATCCCTGTTTCCCTGGCATTCATTAATAGGCCGCGTCCCGTATAATTAGAAGACAGCGCCTACCGAAATACATCTTGTTAAACGCTCCGTCTTTTGTGGAAGCTTCTTTCATTGCGATCGCGATGGCCCTGGGTACCAATTACTCTCGAGCGTGCGCCATTATAATTGCAGACTCTCGATCCCCGTGTACTTCGGGGCCGTGAAAGTTTTCAAGAAACAGCGAAACGCAAAATTTCGTGGGATCCGCTGCGGTTTCTTTGTACTGTTCTTTATAGATTGGAATTATCGATGCAAGTTCTACCGTTCAACTGCGACATCGTTTCGTAAGCTAGTGTATTCCGTTACGATAATTCAGTGCCGTTAACCGTGAACTGAAAAATCCAGGGACTGTCGCGGAGAACAATGTCAATTACTGAAAACCGACGGAAATCTTGCTCCCATTTTGATGCGCACGCAACAGCCTTCTCTTGCACAACGTTCGCCGTGTCAAAATGCTGCACATTGCTGAGGATCGAACGAAGTTAGGCAACTGCTACCGACCTGAAACAACGAAGACGAGTTCCAAGCCCTCATGTTCGCATAATTAATGTCGATGCGCGGTCGTTACTGCGCGAGGAGCTTGTGCAATGCACGAAAATTTACGGGATATTGCAAACACACGGTGTCATTATTGTTCGCAGGCATTGCGAAGCTGTTTTAGAAATTATCGCCTGTGTGACCAGCATAATGACACGACAGACGAAACGTCGAAACAAACTACGACGTTAAAAATTGCGAATTGGATCGTGAGAATATAAATTGAAATATATTCAGCGTGAAATTCTTCCTCTGAGACGATACGAATACAGAAGTTTCCTATGAACTGACAGAGGTTACTAATACGTTTCAGTTCGCGTGTTTTGTCACGTCCACGGTAATAGTCCGCTACCGCAGGATTCGACAGCTATCGGTAGATAGTAACGGCGCTGCAACAGCAAATAAATCACAGTTCATTTGTTGATCTTTGATCAAAGCGTGGCGTGTACGTGGCTCGCACAAAGCACGATAACTGTACGCGATAAGTGACGACGGTAAATAAGGTAGGACGATTTGCTACACGTGTCGCTTCGACAAGCTGTCTAATGGAAACGAGCGAACCGGGGCAATCGCGCAATGAATCACGTCCCGCTGTCTTCGGCTTTGTCGCGAGCCACGCGGCATAGTTTCCATGGAAAACCCGAGCAAAATTGAGACACTGTCCGATCCGTGGATAAGGCCACTGACGTTTCCGGAGAACGGTTCCCCGGGTAATTTTTATTCAACGTGCGCCGAATCACTTCCGCGATTCTGCCCGGAGAAACGGGTAATCCTTCGGGAAGACATGAAAGTTTCCGGTGATCCCCAATTAAAGAGATCGCGTGTAACTAGAGCTCGATTTTCGCAGTCACGTGAATCAGGTCGAGAACAGCGTCGCCATCTTTCACGAGATCTCTCCGTTCAATGTGTCCGTTACTACGGACGAAACGACTGAATCCGCGACACAGAGATTTGAATTTCAGGAACATTCGGTTTCCATTCGAATCGCAAAGGTATGCTTTAAGTTCCGTTTTCGATGCATACGTAAGATTAAGTACCCACTTCCTGCTAGTTTTCCTCAACGGTTAACGAGTTTCTGGTTTCCACTCGAAAAATGAATAAATGCAACAAAAAAATTCTCAATCGCGCTCGTTCGAGTTCGTGTGACGAACGAGTTCGACGGAACGTGAGAAACTATGCGAAAGTGAATCTGGCGATTCATGAAAAGTCTCTCGAGCATGCCCGCCCCGTAATTAAGAGTCGAATGATATGAAAGCGGGTGATCGCCTGAATTCTAACCGCGGTGAAACCCGTTTCTCGCCGCGCTGAGAACACCGATCGCAGCCACTAATTTCAGGATACGACGGAGGTGCGATCGAGTTTTCACCGCACCGTGTTACGCGTTTCCGGTATGCGACCGTAGTAAACGGCCGATCCTTTCGTTGCCCAAGAATTTCATGTATCCGGTACGATTTCCCGATCTTTTCAGCCACCGACGCAGCGCGAGAGGAGAATTTTCTGTGAGATTCCGTTACGAGCCATACGTCGACGTAATTATGTGCAGGCTAATGGGAAATAGCTCCGCCGTAGAACGTCGGGGACCTTTGAACCGAAAACGATCTTCGGAAAGGGAGTTCAAGGATGCAAGGCGTGACGGGGAATCTCGAAATACGAACTTCTGGAGCGCCGTGCGCGTTTCAACACTCATACCTTCGAATTAGCAGCGCATGACCATCTCGTGTGACCTCGGCCAACCGCGACGGACCTCATCGGATCTTTGCTTTGAATGAAATAAGTAAAATACGAACGCGACCAGGAGGTCGAATTAAGCGGCTCGTTTTCACGGCGTCGGAAATACACCGAAATATTTTTGGATCGTCGCGTACCACGCACGAAATAAACGGTCAACAACTGTACATCTGCCGCAGAGTAACGTGGGAAGCGTCCTTCGCCTTCCTGAATCGCGTGAGAGCGCCAAATTAACTCTTCATTACACGTATTCACCGCGGCGTGCTTCCACACGCCGTTCTAGACGCGCGAGCCCGGCGCGTTTATTTTACTGCGTTTCTAGTCCATTTTCCTGCGCACACCTATCGCCTCTTGCTTTCGATATCACGCAACGCGAAAGCTTGCCGTTCAACGGTTCGGACGGCGCCGTTCGCGTTTCTGTAACTGTTTCCTCCGTTCCGTTTGCTGGCAGGATCTTCACTTTCACTGTTTGCTCTCTGGAAATCATCGTACATTGTGCAACGATTAAACTAGATATCCTCTTGCGTTCACTTTTGAAAAATACAATTTTACAAACTACTCCATAAGTACTACCAACGTATCCGTTATTTCACGATTCCATAAAATACACACATCAATCTGAGCAGCTAGTTATATTTAGGAAATACAACTGAATATATTTTACGATCGAGAGACTTCTGAAACAAAAGTCTGTTATTGTATTTTTAAACAATCCTGTAAGAAAGCCAAAGTGAAATTATTGTAAGATCGCGGAGATCGGTACCTTAATGAACGTATCCCGGGAACAACAAGAAAATAATTAGGTTTATCAATTAGAGTCTGGCAATCGGAGCTGCATCGCGTTCCTCTTGCTTTCAGGCTCAGTCTTTTGAAAGCCCGCCCCCAGCGGTCGTCGTTCTTAGCCCGAGCTCTTGAGAAAGGAAAGCGGCGGCCTTCTCTCTTTGTCAGAGCGTCTATTGTTTCTCGAGGATGGATGGGAACCGCTGCTGGTGACGCGGGACGCCGGTCGCCGCCGGGTTATTCCTTTACGCGTCGCATTCGACAATAAAGATGCATTCGCGCGATAGAAAGGAACCACCTGACAACAACTCGCCTCGAATCCAGATTACGATCTAACCGCGAAACTCTCGGCAACCGCCGCCCGATGATCCATGGGAAGACGGGGTATTAATTCGTCACGGGTATACGCGCCCCGGTCAATTTTCGTTATCGACGGCTCACGTAAATCTTCGATAGGATGGATTTCCGATTGAACAGAGATCGGTTGTTCGCGGCAATCTACATTGCAAATGAAGCTATTATCCCGTGCCACTTTCGATAAATTATAGACCAGACTGTACACGATAAAATGCCGATCCCGTGTACCTAGCTGAGATACATAATATTCATTTTTCATCTAGAGGATCTTCGATAGCGATAGTGAACGGCGTACGAGTTAATTGGTACGGGATCACGAGACTTCGCGATGTTAACGGTGAATATGATCGTTTGAATTAATTTGATTCGCAGGAATCTGTGACTGGGGACGTCGTGGATTGCCGGTGAATTGATACAGAATGAGTTTACGTTTTTCGAGGAATTCAACCATTTATCGGACGTGGTTTCCAGTGACTAATGTTATCTTACTGACTGTATTTATTAGGATACCTCCTATGAAACCTCGTATACGTCAGAATTAAGGGCGAAAAGTATTTCGAGTTACAGATAATGAAACGATCATCTTTTTCCTAGAAAATTACATTTATTTGTACGTATTGTAAACGTTACGAAATAACTTATATATTTTCAGATTCCACCGTTTATTCAGCTGTGAAATCGGCAATCGTAAAGCGTTAGACGTTCCGTGGGGATAATTACGAGCGATTTGGTAGGTGCTAATCATTGGGACATCGCCCTGGCTTCCGTCCGAATTCCTGGCAAGGTAACGACCAAGAATCACTAATATACAGGCGGCATATACACAGGGGGAACACGTGCACCGTACATATATACATATTTACACAGGTTAGACAGTTCGACCGGCAAGACTTCCGTCGCTCGAGGCGACGCCGCGCCAGAAAACGCAGGAATTCGATTCGGCGGCATAAAAACCGGCGTTCAAGGTATGCGGCGACAACGTAAATTGAGAAACAGACTGTACAGAGGGAAAATGGAAAGTTAAAAGACAGACGGACGGCTAAATTTAGCCGATCGTTCGGCTCGCCCCAATTTCCGTCCGAAAATCACACGGACCCGATCGTTAATTGGAGTGACATACCGACGATCACACGATTAATTCTGAAATTTCCTTTTTAGAAAGCTGGGAGTCTCGGGAGAAGGTGAATCAACAATACAATCTTGAGCAATATAAATCGGTAGACAGTAGGAATCTAATTACACCGGCCGACTAATTAGATGATCCAGGATATCAGTCTCGCATCTTTTCCGCGAAGAAATCGTCTTTCCGCCTTCCAGCCACCGGCAGGGGTCGAGGAACAATCTACGCTACCGCATCGTACGCACCATTGTGCGGTACACATAGTTATTTCTGTGCATCCGCAGGTAGATTATTACAATTTCCTCGTGACAGAGTTTTCATACGTAGATCTACGATGAATTAACTGTAAATAATCCTCCATATCTTGTGAAATTTCCCGTTGAAAGCTAATAGAACAATCCATGTTTAAATATTCAACTTCTGTTCTATGTTCATTGCTCGAAAGTTCAAAGAAGCATCCTAAATTCATACTACATCTAAAGTACACGTATAAGATCAAAAGAAAATTTGTCACACCGTGTAGTTCCATTAACAATCAGTCAACAGTTCCAAAGTTCCAACAGATAATGTGTATTGGCTGTTTATTTGGAGCACAGTCGATTGTTAATCAGTCAATCATAATGTTAAATCAGCCAGACATTTTGTAAATCCCGTATGAATTACAGATGAATGTTGGAAAGGTTAATACGCGACCGTCCACTCGTACATTCTCGTTCCCTGTGTCCACACGTTGGCCGTGTTGTGCCGTGCTTAATGCGTGCACAGAGCTGCACGTGTGGATGTCATTCTATTGTAAACGGGGATCCACACAAGCGGACGCGGTTCTATTCTCGTGCATTCCGAGCCATGCGGGTAGCGCAGGCCTGCGTTTCCTGTGTACTCACGCCATGCCAGCTCTTTGCGCGTACGCAAACGCGAGTGCGCATGAACACATGTGCGATCTTATGGCCGTAAAGCTAGTGTTTATTGTCGAGCCGACGTGACGGGTACGAGAGAACCCGATGTCATATTGCACTGCGACTTCGACAGAAATGAACTACGCTACCGTGCATCGCTGGTCGATGCACTTCCGCTCGCGTCGGACGCCATTGTGTCCATCTGCGTTAGCCTTTGTTGCGCTAGTTCCGAATGCTATAATTTACGGCGATCAATAACATGATGATGCTTCGTATCTGATCTATCTTATAGATCTTGGATCTTAAATTTTCTTTATTTCGTGCTCTGTTGTGAATATTAACGTTCAATTGATACTTTATTTGATAGGTATCACTGTATAAATTAAGATTCTTTTAATGACTGAGATATCTGAAAGCATAGAATGAGTAATTTCTAAGAAAAATATGAAAATTAAGATAGGAAGTGGACTTAATGTTCCAGTAGGTTTTAGTTTGTCTAGCCGGACTGAACGCCGAGACGCCAGGATACGGGCGATCGGCTAATGAAAAGATAAAGTCCACTTACAGTTACGTCACCGGTATCGGCCGATCGATCAACAGGTATTGACCAACAGCGCATTGACGTGCCGCGCAGGTGCCTGAACAAACGTGGGTGTCGCCGTCTCGTGGGTGGCTCGAAGGCTTGAAATCCAGGATTTTTGCTCACCTTTCGAAAATATAAAGTTTTCGTTGAGTGAGATCGCGTCGCCCACGACACCGTGAACAGCGAACAGCTGCGGAACACGACCAATGAAAACTTGGTTCCTTTCCCGCGTAGGACGACAGCCGAGACACGGTTATCGCAACACGTGCAAATACGTGGGTCAAATCGTAAAAATTCGTTGTGCTTTTAATGAAACCTACAGAAAAAGTGTAACCTTATGGTAAACTGTGAAATCTCATTGTTCCTACTTAAAGGTACGAGGTTCGACTGAACGGTACCAAAGAATTTCACCCTTAGCCACTTGACTAACGATTCTTCGTTAGTTTTATTGCTCCTGTCTAGAAATATGAATATAAAATTTGTTTAGTTGTGCTCGCTGCAACGTAAATCTTTAGTTCGACCCACGAAGAATCGAAAATAATAGAAATGAAGTTTACGGGAAACATTGTTTAGGAAAGAATTTCCAATGAAAATGGAAAAGGGTGCGAGATTAATATTTTCTGAGCGACGAATGTGTTTTAGGAGAACGAAGTAAGCTGAAGATGATCCTAATAGATAATTCTTCTTCCGTTGGCTACCAGTAAGTGTAAAACACGGACCGGGTATTGGAATTACATTGCATTACTATGCCAAACACGGTGTTCGTGAATGCATGATGGCGCGCGAGACAAGGTCCTGCATCTTTACCTGTCGACCCGTCCATTCTCTTCCTAGCCAGGTCCTGAAAAAAAACCTGTTTCGGCCAGCATCGAATGCATTTTTGTGTTCACCGCTAAATGGGGAGGAAACGAGTGCGAAGTTCCCACCTTCTTCTGACAAAGATGTCTCCATTTAATACACTAGTGTTTGAATTATTCAAGCGCGGCGAGGAAAACCGCAATTTCTTAACGACATAGGGAACGTTCATTACCAGTTTTCCTTAAATCAGATCCCATGAAAAAGCATATGACTCATATTCTATAAATAAAAAGTATTCTGTCCTGAATAGACATCAGGAATCTAGAATAAAAAATCTTTTGTACAATAACGCCATAAATATTTGCACAATAATAACCTTTTATGTTTAGAATGCTATACTACTCATTATTTTACTCGAAACAATTCTATTTTCATTTTTCGTCTTATTTAAGATATCTCAGTACCTTGTAAAATAGTATATATGCTAATTACTTATTTGCATAGCAGCATGGCCTAAATGCATACAGTAATTCCTTAAATTAAACAGATAAGGAACAAATGACAAAGAATGCACACGTGTGTAGTTCATAGTATCACTATATAATTTTAGAAATTGACTTGAGAGGATAAAAGATGAAAAATATAAATAAGAAATGCCTGTTTGTTCGACAATAGGGATCTAACTTGTCTCTATCCGCAGGATAATTCAAAACCGAGCCCGTGGCGCCACACCGTGGCGGACTGGAGGAAACGCACGGCAAGTTTGGGTGACTCGTAGCAGGGGAAAATGTCTCGCAGGTATCTGGTTTGACGAACCACGATGCATGCGAGGTGCATGTGTGTGCGTATCGTGTGAATTTTCACAGGTGGTGATTTTTGGTGCTGGACAAGGAGCCCGAGATTCGCCGGTCGTCGGACAGTAGTCGAAAAGAGGAGACGCGAGTTCGAGGCGCCGTGATCGCGGGGCGTATCCCAAAATCGTGGGGGAAAAACGGCCCTGATTCGGTCAAGCGAACTCCGCGATACTGTGCGTCGTGTTTTGTCGCATTCCGTGAGAGAATCACGGGTGTACACGAAAACCAGTGCAAGTGAGAACAAGCTGGTAGGGGAGGGTGAGTCAAGTTGAAGGGAGATCGATTTGACACGACGACCACCGAGCTGATTCAGCTTCGCGTACGATGTCGGATCGCTTTGTGACGATTTTTTACGGTAAGACGGGAACCTGGGTCTAAACAAGTAGGTGCTCGCGAGATCAGCGTTTTAAATTGACAAGTGAAAACTGATTTTTGTTATCGTCAATCGACTCACCGTGAATCACTGCCAATGTGCAACTCAGCCGACGCTTCATACGTACAAAAGCTAGGTTATCTGCATCTCGGAGATGAACCCAGTGACGCCGGCGGTGCAACGGGTATCGGCAGGGTCACAGGATCACGACCCGAGGCTCAGGTACCCGTGTCGAGGAATACCGCTAGCAGAAGCGATGCTAGAGGGCCTGGCAGACCAGTTGGTGCCATTGAAAGTTTCATTGAGGGCAACTCTGAGAGCACCAGACAAGTGTCAGCAACTGATTACAAATTATACGAACGTGAGAATATTATAGCTGCATCCAGGTTCGCTACACCCAAGCCTGTAGAGCAGATTAGTGCCCAACAGCAGCAGCAAAATCAAAGTCGTATAAGCCATCAACAAGCACCGGTGTATGAGAATATCGATTACTATCCGCAGCAGAGTCAACCTCATCCCCCGTACTATCATCCAGTGGAATCAAGGAAGAGCCCTAAGAGTAGCCCCAGAGGTTCCGTGGCTAGTGAATCCTATGAGCCTACTTTTAGAAAAGCACAACCACAAGTGCCCACTGGGAATCGATATCAATCTGTGTCACCGGCAAAAGAGTTGCCCCCGTACGAAGCCCCTCCAGTTTATGAGAACATTCAGGAGGTACACTTCCCAGAGAACGCACAGAACAAGCCAGGTCCTCAAGTTCCACCTAATTATTATCACCCTGCCACAATCAATGGCGGTGATTATGTTGTTATGACTGGGAAAGTAGGTCAAGCACAAAATCAACGCGGTATGACACAAAGTTTATCTTATACGCAACAAAGAGGAAGCAATATTCGTGGCCAAAGTTACGATGGCTCAAGTTTACAACGTTCCGTGGACTCATCCACATCAAGGTACTTACAAGGATCATCCTCTTCATTGGATCACCAAGCTGGCAGAAGTGCTTACGTCCCACCATCCGAGTTACAAACACCGACCAGGAATTTTAGTTATAGTGCTGAGCAACAACAACAACATTCTCCTAGGTCTGGACTCCCTTATCATAGTGAATCTCCACCGATTCGTTTACCACCGGAACCTCATCACTACCGTGGGTCTTTAGACAGTACACTGAGTGGCCAGCATGGATTCAGAGCAACAAATCATATTGAAAGTGCACAACAGTCACAGTATCGACAAGACAGTCCACAAAGTTACAAACCATACATAGAATCAAGCACAAGAACCACAAATCCAAATATCTCAGGAGAAACTCAGGCAAGAAATTCTCCAGTTTATGGTGTGAGACAAGGAGAACAATCGGTTTGTAGAAATTCTCCTTGCTACTCACCCAATAGAGTATTACCACCAAACGAGAGAAATTATCATCACCAAGAACCTAGAGGAGAATTTCCAGCCAGAAACTCACCAATTTATTCTTCCAATAGATCAACAGAACACTTGAGATTAAGCAATCTCCAAAGTGATAGAAACTTTATTCAGGATGTACCTGATCCATCTGAAACAAAAGCATCAACAGTGTACTCGAGCAGGGGTGCTGATTCCTCTAGAATCATTGCTAACAATAATACTGTGAGGGGTTCTCCAAAAACGAGTCCAACTCATAACCAAGTGTCATCTGATACGGTTGCACATAATATGATTAATTCACCGAGACATGTGTCATCATCTTCCTCAAATAATACCATTGGGAGTCCTATACGTGGCCAAGTACAAGCACCGGTAACTAGTGCTACAACCACCACTACAGAATCTGACATAAATATACATGGTCCTAGGATCACTAGCCTACCCCCAGGGGTGACTAGTGGTGTGGCTGGTCCAGTTTTTTTAAATGCTGGTGTACCTGTACTACAAAGGCCATCTGAGCCAGAATTGGAAGAAAGGAAGTCAGTTAGTCCTCCGATCAAACCTACATCTGGCAAAGGACTGCTGCCTTACAATGTCATACCGCCAAGACCTTCAGTAAGGAACGACTCAAATGAGTCCAAAAAAAAATATTTTTCACTTCTCTCCAAAACTCTAATCACTGCCTCTGTCCTCTTTCTTGTTTGTCAAAGGCAGCTATATCGTAACGCTATACCCGCGTTAATTGGGTTAAGGGAACGCGCCGATGCTTTCGATTTGTCTTGGCTAAACGCCAATCGCCGATTCATTTGCATGCCGATTTCATATAAAATCGTGACTGTGTTCGCATGTAACCATCCTCGAGCTACTTTATGCGTTGCTTTCTTAACACACTGACAAGAATCTCTATATTTTATTGTATCTGTATTTTGTAACGAAAGAACTCGATACGAAATTAAGGAAAGAACTGCGCTACTCGCCGCATTTAAGCGATGATCTCACGAATGTCAACCGCTATCGCTGATATTTTACATAACGGATGACCCATGTAACGATAAGATTAGCGGATATTCGAACAAAAATGCTGCCCGGGCAATCCGATAAACGTTCTCCGTCTTAATCCACGAGAAATTTCGAAAATCGCCGGCTTAGCGGAAAGGGAGGGGAAAAAAAATTCACGCGCAGATTTCAGTATATCTTACACATTCGTGACGAGTTCTTTCTCCGAACTCGCGCTGAATCACTGGCTGTAAATTGTTTCCTCCTGACAAGCGTTCTACAGTTCCCGCACAATATTTTATTCATCGACTGTATGCGTCTTCGCAAAAGCATGTAATCCTCTCTTCTTCTTCTTCTTCTTCTTCTTCTTCTTCTTCTTCTTCTTCTTCTTCTTCTGCTTCTTCTGCTTCTTCTTCTTCTTCTTCGTCTTCTTCTTCTTCGTCTTCTTCTTCTTCTTCTTCTTCTTCTTCTTCTTCTTCTGTACTTCCTTCTTTTGTTAATGTTATTCGTAACTGTGTTGTACTATACATCCTGCACTTTCACATGGATTCCTGCGACGAAACCTCATCCCGGCCCGTGGCACCGTTGTTTGTACTTATTGATCACAACACGGGATGCGTTTTATTTCTTCAGGGGCCTACCGAGGCGGAAAGGAAAATAGAAGAGCTGACAAGACAACTGGAAGAAGAAATGGAGAAGCAAGAGGAGGAAGGGGAGTACTTCGGTAAGGAGGAGTCGCCGGGCAATTAATGGAGACATCCTTAGTGTTCGCTAATGCGCAATAACCTCCGTTGCGCATCTATATATACGTTTTGTTTACGTAGCGGCCGCGTTCACCTTCCGCGATTCCCCGTAATCTGTTTAAGCAGATTAAACTCCAATAATGTCGCGCCGCCCCGTCATTACTCCGCCAGTGACACATTCCGATCCGTAATTTAAAATACTCCCGCGAGGGGAGAGAAAAAAAAAGGGGCAGACCGGGGTACCGTGCCAGTTCCCACGGCACGAGTTCCCGGTAGACCGGTTTTGGAAAATGGAGTCGAGTTTCAATGTGTCGCGAAACTTTTTAATGCCGCGTTTCGTTGACATTCACTCTCGGCCCATTCGTTTCCACCTACGTGTCTCCACACCTACTTGAAGCGCTACAAGTGTGCGCGTCACACGGATTTCTTAGGTGCACTCTCACACAACCGTTCGACGTCCCTTGGCCCGGACGTGTAGGTCCGAACGCCGCGCCGCAAGGTGCTGTTCACATTGGACAATATCAATGTCAATTACACAGTTCAGGTGCTTAGCGCCCTGTCCGCCGGAATAATAGAACCGTCAGGTTTATTACGAGCGTTGACGGCGGCTCGGCATTAAAAACATGAAAGCTGCTAAAAGTGGGTCAGAGTTTATCTGCCACTGAAATTGTTCCGCGGACCATCAAACGCCAAGATTACGCAAACCATTCTCAAACGCATTCGATGGTATTCGAATATGCAAATCGCCCTGTCCTTTTGTCTAAGGACGATTCTGACCTTTTCGAGGTCAAAAATCCGCAAATGCGTTTCGCAACGCGCGGCATATCCCGTGTCTGTATTCGCACGTGGCTCGAAGGAAGCAATAAGGAAGTTGAAAGATGGTGCGAGCGCGACAGGAGCTTCAGCGGAGCGAGTCGGTGTCAGTCGATAAGTGGCTGGCGTTTAGGCGAGCCTAGTGTTCCTCTTCGTTTTTCTGCACGGAGTTCTATTCTTCGTGTAACGTCCTGTACACGGGCAAACAGCCGTGGCCACGTCGCGCTCGCCACGGTAACTAATCTCGTTATAGATAGACCAGTCCGACTCGTTGGCGGCTTCTAGTTCGAACAGGACTGGCGTACCGAAACCAAGTCGTTAAATCGAACGCTGCGAGTGTCGCGAACCGTCGTCGAATGAAGTATCGAGGATTCATACGGAAGGGATGGCGGAGACCTTTTTGCCCATAGAGAGCTGTGAGTTCGTTTATGGCTAATCCCCTCGACCCCGACGCAATCATTGCTCCCCTCCGAAAGAACGGAATCTATTGTCGAATCCTGACGAGGGTATTTTTAAACCTCGCCAATGGAGCTATCGCGATACGTACATCCGCAACCGCGATCAACCAAAGAATTCGCCTGTTGCGCAATGGATATTGTTGTGCTTTAGCATTAATGAATCCATACACTGCGAGCATGTACTGAAACAGCTTTTTATAGGCATCTGTCACACGTGCGGCGAAAAGGTAACAGGGGCCGGCCAGGCCTGCCAAGCCATGGGCAATCTGTACCACACCAATTGTTTTATATGCTGTTCCTGTGGGAGAGCATTGCGCGGCAAAGCGTTCTATAATGTCCACGGAAGGGTATACTGCGAGGAAGATTATCTGGTACGTAACACGGTAGCACTGTGAATTCATGAACGACAAAGTATCATGTAACTCACTCCACGATTACCTCTGCAGTATTCCGGCTTCCAACAGACGGCCGAGAAATGCGCGATCTGTGGACACCTGATCATGGAAATGGTAATTAACGTTATGACCGTTAACGGTAGGTTCTCGTTTGAACGGCGATTCAACTAAGGTTATAATTTCCATAGATTTTGCAAGCGATGGGAAAGTCTTACCATCCAGGGTGCTTTAGATGTTGCGTCTGCAACGAGTGTCTGGACGGTGTTCCTTTCACAGTCGACGTGGACAATAAGATATATTGCGTGAATGATTATCATAGAATGTTCGCGCCTAAATGCGCCTCTTGCGGCAAGGGAATCACTCCTGTCGAGGTAAACGACGACGCTGCCAACCACGCAGATCGACTTCCACGGGACTTTACCTTAACATTACGCAATGTCCACGTTTTAGGGGACCGAGGAGACCGTGAGGGTAGTTTCGATGGACAAAGACTTCCACGTGGACTGCTACGTCTGCGAGGACTGCGGTATGCAACTGACAGACGAACCGGACAAACGATGCTACCCACTCGACGGCAGGTTAATGTGCCGTGCGTGCCACATCCAACGCATATCCCACACACAGCCTAGAGCACCGCAGCCAGTATCAGCTAGTTATCAATTTATGGGATAAGTTTAAACGAATTTCGCGGCTATACAGATTTCATCGAGCACAATTCGGAATTGCACGCAGTCGGTCGAATGAATCGGTGTTATCCACTACCAACGGAAAGATAAGACTTACCTATTGGTCCACGCGATTTGAACCCATAGAGACAGACGTCGATCTGCATTCTACTTAGAGGTCTACAAACAAAAGAAAAGAGAAAGAAAAATGAAGAGGAAAAAAAAAAGAAAGGGAAAGTTATAGCTTTATTGTTCCTCCAAATAAGAGGTTCGGATTACGTACCAAGACTGGCTATTTACGGAACCGAAATACTTACACTGCCCTCTGGGATCAATTTAGATTCTAGATTATTCAGGTCTAATCTATATATCGTTAACCTATCGATGATCTGTTATAATTCGCTAGCAGTATATATTGTCGCGGTGGTGCGACGATTTTCCATTGACAGCTACTAATATAGGTAAGTGGTATATTTAATATATGTGGTCTTATTTATTTGTCCAAGGTACCGCGTGCAAGTGCGGTAGTCTCATTTAGGATGAGCGAGTTGCGCAGGCAACTGTGATATATTAGCATAATAACAACATGTCGTTAAATAATAATTCCTTTATTTAGTTCATGTATATAATATATACGTAATCATATTATTGCGACGTGTCCGCTATGCTGAGGATCGACGGTAGACGTAGACAGATCTCAATGATCAAGACCTAAGATTTCTGGATACGTCCGATATCAAGACTTTTATGATGGCACATATTGCCGTACTTGATTGTATCGCGTTTGCTAACAGTATTTATTATGACAATACGTTTATACACCGATCATTAGAACGAGAACATACACAATACTCTTGAGATTTAGCGATATTGCTCAGGAATTAAACGAAAAGTGGTTCATGATCGTACGATTACTCTAGCTGAAGCTCAAAATTTTAGGACCCCCGTGACTCCAACAGTCGTGGGGTTAAGTTTGCTGCATTATCGATAACTAACTTTACAACGCACAACTCGTGCTGCCAAAAAATTTGCTACGTTTCACGATTAATCAATATCTTTGCGTCTAGGTGTAAGCTGCGAGTATTGTAGATACAAAGTACAATGTTATTTAAATGTATGCACGGTATGTAAAAAAAGACGACCGTTCAATAAAGAAGAATATACCTGCCAACGTTAATTTCTATTGTTTCGTTAAGGACGCGAATCACGCGAATGAATAATTCGAGGGTGTAACTTCTCGCAATAGACTTTAATCGTAATACAATAATATTACACATTTACAACCAATAATATACATTCATATGCGTACTTAGGTTTTAGGATAGACCTAGTCCATTACCTAAGCTTCAATTCTGAACAATTTAACTTCGTTCCATATCGTTACGTTTTCGGGGATTCGGAGTGCCGGTTGGTTTTTATCGGCGGTTTATACGGTGGCTTTGTTTTATTCGATTTTTCTGTCTGCAACACGTCAGAAGTGAATTATAAACATTTAGGCATTATTACATTGTTATCCTCTAAACCTACAAATGCTAAATAACAGAGAATTATAGAAAATTAATTAATTTCTGGCAATGTAATTGAAACCTACTCAAAGCATCAGTTGTAGGCTATATCATGAATGCATGTAAGAAGAACAGGAGAACACATATTTCAGATGAATATCACTTTTACTGTATTTGAATTTCTAATTTGTACAGAGAACACTTTATGGAGGTAATACCTTAGCAAAAATTCGTAGCAATTCACTAAACGGGAAAGGTTTCACTAATCCTGAGTTCCTGAGATGTTTGATTGTCATTGTGGTGATACCTATATATTATACATATTCATTGTTATTGCAATCCTCTGAATTCACCATAAAAATGATTTTGTTAATTCCATTTAATTACCTAAAGTCAGTGCATATCTAAAGGGTGTAAATATTTTAAATAGACCATACGTTAAGGCCCAGTTTCCTGCATCAGAATTCTTTGCCATGTCTATATACTTTTGATGCACATGTAAAAATTCCAGTAATGTTTCTATGTTCACACCACTAAAAGAATATACATAGGACAGTGTAACATTATAAGATGTTCATTAAAGTAAGATATTATATAATATTGATGCCTACTTCTTAACCATTATATAAAATATAATAACCCAACCAGCAGTGGTAACTAAATGTACTGGTATTAAAATATGCCAATAATCTTTGGCCATCTCTTTCATCCTTGTAAGCAATGATACATTTTGTGGTTTACAGGAATTTTCAGGTACTTGTTTACCAGTTTGCTTTGAACAATAATTTGCAACTGGAATACTACATTTAGTAACATTATACTTATATGGCAGTTTATTTACGGTAATATGATTAAAAAATAGTACGGAATTACGTGACGAGTTTCTGTAATGCAGGTGTTTGTCTGAAATTTATCAGGAAATAATGACAATAATATTTAACCTAATAACAAAACCGTCGAATTGAACGCACTCTAACCTACCGGATAATCTAAGCATCCATCGTTTTGGATCAGTACATTGTAAGCAACGAACTGATGCTAAAATATTTTTCGTAGTGTACAGTGAACCTAACCCTAAAGTGCTTATAAGCCTGCGATGAAGAATCACTTCCATTTTTAAAAGCAACCGCTGCTTTTCTAACCAATAAATATTTACGTTATTACCTTCGAGGTAAATATTATAAGTCTGACTTCAAGAATAATTTCAGTCTTACGTACGTGACGAGACTTACGGAAGAGATTCTGAGCTTTGTCAAAGTTGATACAAACTGATAATTCCGAAAGTTAAATAAGTATATTCACGAAAACCCACATGTTCGGCGTATCGTTCACTACAAATGTGAGTTTAATAGCGAACGACTCGGTAACAACACCTCTGCCATCTAGAAATTTGATATCTAGGCTTGGTAGACCTAATATATAGTCATTGTATAGATATGTTACATTTTTTCATTACTCAATGCCTCGCAATAATTGCAAAATGACATTTTCTAACAATTTATTCATCAATATGAAGAATATGGGTATACACAATTAGTCTTAGAAAACCAAATCGTTCTTAATAGAAATTTCATTCAATAGCATAAAACTATTCGCCATTATTTTCTGCGTCGCTATTATACTACTCTATATTTAATAACTGAGTGTATAAGTAATAATTTAAGTATAAAGAATGAAATGGATGAATAGGGATGATTGTATAATCTATACGTCCAGGGTAGTTGTGCATAAAAGTTTATTTTATTAGTTATAACTTTTCCTTTATAAACCAGTAGAATTAAATCCATATTCTATACATCCAACCTGTGATAAGTACTGGAACGAACGAATTATGCTATGTAAATAGTCCGTATAGTAGCGCCATCCACAAAAAGGCAGCCATTGGCACGGACTTAAAATTCATACAGACGTCGCATGTTGTAGAAATTTTTGTTTAGACGCTGGGAAATCCCCTTATCATTTCAGTATCGTGTTCAACGTTACCGATATTTCGTCACTTGTTAGCAGGAATTGAGTGTCTTATATACTTCGTTCCTACTACGAGCATTTAATGCGACTGTGCAGCGCTTCAGCGCGTATATTTAAAGTTCAGTGAATATAAGATTATAGAAACATAGTTTACATCCTTGTATACTGAGTATAAAGCAAAGGAAAGTTCACAATTTCATCCATGACATTCTTTAATTTGAATTCTTCATGTATTTACACAGTTGATTATGTACAAAAATAGATTCGCTTGCATTTTTATTACCTCTGTCATCCCTTTCCTCCGTTAGCATATCGAAATCTGTGCGACAATTAGAACCAATGAAACAAATAAGCACGAGGTAGTTCGTCGAGCGCCATTTTGGTACCAGTGAAAAAATAACGCTGAAACATATCGAAGAAACCCTTTATTCGCAAGATATAGTACTATATGGTATACCTTGTAAAGTCTGTTTTATTAACGACAATGTTTATCAACTCACCTGTGTCCTCGCGATTCGTGATCCAACCCACGACTGGTTCCATTTCGTTCTGTCGTTTCAACCATTGATTCAACGGTTCAAAGTATCTCAACATAGCACCAGCATCCATTCTATTCGTTCTACCTCTCGTCATTTGTCGTACAACGTCTTTCCATGATCTAGAGGAACCCATTGATAATACATCGCTAAGAAAAATAAAAAAATAATAAGAAGCACAGACTATAATATTTATAATTTACGTAATTTATAATGGTTCTCATTTTGGTACGCACGACAACAATCTGCCTGCCTCTCGTGATCTGTAAAAGTCACAAGTGTACAGGTCGCCAGTGTGACCTGCTATTTCACACAAAGCCTCGTACAATTGGAATTGCAACACTATACCAACGAAATATCTGAAAGTAGTTGCCTTTTGAGATGAAAAAAGAGGAGAACGCGGGCAAGGAATAAATTTTAGAGTTATGGGTAAAGTAATTTACATACTTGGCATAAAGAGCGTCTGCAGGGATATGATATTTCGATCCTGGATCGAAGTCTCTTTCCGATCTGGGCACTGGTGGTACGATTCCTTGATACTGTAGCCTCAATTCCCACCAATTGTTTGTCATATCAGCGACACCCTCACTAAACACACGCCACCTCCACTTTAAACATTAAGAAACAAATATAAACAGCGCCTCGACTAAAATACAAGTTGAAATTGCGAGTAAAATATATGAAAACCTCGTCAACTATGTAAGCAAACGGCATGTAGGCAACTTTACGAAGAGCCATTAGCATCAGGAAGTTGATGTTACTACCATAATCGTCTGTGGAATTGTTATGTAGCCCAATTCTACTTAAATGTTGAGGCGTGAAGACGGAGAGGCCAATGGCGTCACTGACTGCCTCGATGAATCCTAAATTGATAAAGCACAATTTATTCATTGTAACGAGAATGTCGATCAAAATTTAGTACCTGGAATAGCTTCGTTGCGGAATAACAATGGCTGATCCCTGTATTGCAAATAATATTGCAAACGAGCAATTTCACGATGAGTCGATAACAGATCATCCATCGTCACTCTCGTGCATTGTTTTATCCTGGAAGCCATCTACATTGAATTTATCGAATAATTAAATTAAAAAATGTTAGTACCTGTAGTCTATTCTGTTGCAGAAGTCCCAGGCGCTAGGAGTACACTTCACCTCTCTGTCAATTGGCTTCTCGAACATGGAGAACCTCCAGAACTCTGGCGGCATAGGTTTCATCCCCAGAGAAGTGAAGAACTCCTCGGCTATTTGGAACATCCTTAAACAATTTCAAGGTACGACATTCATATTCAGTTGAATAGGGATGAATATCGTATACATAAAGTTACCTCAAAGGTGTGAATCCCTGAATCATCATGTCTAGGGAGACATCGAGCTTCCGGCTGGCAGGAAATGGCTGAACCACATCGAACACGTCCTCCCAATTTTGAGCCCACATGTTTCCCAAAATGTGAGCTGGAAGCGGGCCGTCTCTTCGTATCTTGTCACCGTACCTTTCGTACAATTTCGTCCTGACGTATGTGAAGAGATTCTTGTAGAGATGCATCACGGCCGACATTATGTCCGCCGTGTTCTGTTGGAAATGTTCATCGTCGAATAACTCTTTCATTTGGTCTCCCGCATTATCGAATCCTGTGGATAATATAAGGACACAATGATTTTAGGAGAATATATGAATTATATATTATCATTTACCATTTAATCTAGCTGCTTGATTAGCAAGTTGAACGTATCTCATATATTTGTTCTTTAATTGGGGCCCAGTCGCTTCGTGCCAAGCATGCCAATAGTATAAGAGCTCGTCGTAGTCCTTTGATCGAGCCATTATTGCATTGACGTCTGGGAATCGTGGGAATAATTAGTCAGAAATTAAGAGTGTGTTCAGTAGTTATCTTGTTGATAATTATAGACAAACCGTGGTCCAAACTTAAGTCACAATTTGCACCTACGGGTCTGTAGGGGCACAATCTCGTCCTTGCGTATACTTCCTTCATTTCGTTGATTAAACTGTGTATCTGAAATTTAGTTATTTTTCACATTATTCTTACTTCTTGGTGTAACCGATATTATTAAGTATTACCTCGTTAAATTTATCATCAGTCAGAGAATTCCGACCTTTCACAGCGATGATCTTGAGCTCTCTTCTTGCTAGAGGATCTGGTATTCGGCTCCAAGCGAAGCTGATAGCCTTTCGCCAGGATATTCTGTCGAATTTTAATTTCAATGACTGTTCCTCCAACTAAAAACGGTAAACGAGGATTAATAGAATTTTTACATAATAATGTAAAGTCTACTTTTACCATTCTCCGACGATTAACTTCAGTAACATTGGTAGCGAAGTTCCACTGCGCTGTCGTTACCCTCGTGCACATCGCAGAAGCTTCGCTGTCGTATTCTCTTAAAAATTGAAGAGCATCCCCAAGGTTCACGTTCATGCCCTTAAAAATGTGAAAAAGATTCTAGATAATCTTCTAACATTATTTTTATTCATTTATTCACTATATTATTCTTAAGAATTGCTCCTACTGGCCTAGATACGATATGCACATACGATTCACGGCTTAATTAGAATTTCAAATAAGACTTCGACCTAATATCTTCCAAAGACTAAACGTTTCCTCGAGCGTGTCGAGTAAGTAGGCTGCTATCAAAGCGTATCATCTACAGAATACCGTTAACACTGATCAAACAATAATTGTTTAGTCCCCTTTCTCGCGATTTCTTTCGAGATATCCTTATCAAAGTTACATAATCTTGAATAATTTAATTAGAAAAAGTAACACGTTTGCTAATTTTAAATGTATTGAATTCATTTGAAAATCTTCACCGTAAGATCGACATATCAAGAAGCAAAGGGTTGAAAGCTACATATTGTTGCTTACCTCCAAATACTTCTGACAACTGTCTCGCACGAACGAACACATTAATACCGCGAAAATCAATTTTCCCGCGGTTGTCATGTCGCTTGCTATCAAACACAAGAATCAGTCGAGTAGAATGAGAAAGCAGAAGAACTTTCTCTGGATCGGGTTTTATGTGTCATCGAAAACAGACCGCAAGATGTTCACGCATCATTGGCTGATTATTCCTTTACGTACCGCTAAGGATATTCCTATCATTTCAATTAATCGCTACCAAGAAAAATTGTTCGGTACAATTATCGTTCGTTCACAAGTAGATGGATATCGGACGGAACTTTCGGATCGCGCAGTTTTCAACCTGTCGTTCCACATACTAAGCTCACGGTTCGATAGACAGTACGGTCCACGGATAAAGGATCACTCGATCGAGGGGAGTGTCCTCGATCGGATTTTATGCGGCAATTCGGCAGCCGATCGAACGTTCGCCGCGTCGATGTTGTCGTCGCGGTAAAACTGAATCGCCGCAGAAAAGAGAAACATGGTCTTCCGGGACGGATATTCCACGGGCGAAAAGAGGAAGGGACAGGCATCGCCGGTGCGTGAAGCGTGACCGTCCGACACACCGTGGCACACGCCAAAATCCTTCCATCTTCGACTTCGCTTCTGTTTCTTAACGCGCTCATTGCTTCCATCGCGAATATAGTTCACCGGAGGAAATCCGTTCATCTTACGAAAGCAAAAATCCGCGCGATACGAAGCGGCCGCGTAAGTGGGCCGAGTCGGAATCGCGGGGACCGACAATATGGCGGATCGGGTTGACTGGGCGAAGCAGGTTGGCCGCAAGGTGTAATTCAAACGAAATATAAGTTTGTTCTAAATTGTTCACGTGTATTTTTAAATTTAGTACTCTATTAAGTTTAGTATTAAATTTACAGTAGAAACTAAGGAACACTGGTCTTTTTCTTAATGAATTAACGAATGAATGAATTCTCGTTTATTCGGTGTCAATGTTCAGCTGGATTTTTCTTTTGTGTTCCATTTTTTTTACATAATCTATAGTACACGGAAAGCACGAGTACCATGGAAAGTGGACGATTGCTTCCTTCGTCTTCAAGACAAGCACCGTAACTCCAATTATCCGGTGGCGTAACCAGTGACGGTACCGAGCCGCGTAATTTTCTTTTACAGATATAATTGCGTCCTCGCGAAGACTCGTGCGACAGTTGGACGCGATTTCGGAGGCCATTCGCTTCATGGAAGAGTTACGAGAGTAGGTGCAGCGGGGCCACCGGAAATATCGTACCAGATTTCCTTTTATGCCTGAAACATCATGGTTACGATCAATTTGAAAGCCAAGAAAGACTCTTAGTCAATCAACCTCGCAAATTGTAGATCAGATTCGCTTGGCCGACTCTGAGCCTGTTTCTGGGACGTCCTGAATATTATTCGCTCGATGTTCTTGCGTCTGTTTAGTAGCTTGTATTCCTTTTGCAGTTCCTGAACTTCCGCTTGCAGATTCACGAAGTCCAAAATGTCTGGCACCTTTAAAATGCAAGCACAAAGTGGTATATAACTTCGAGTAATTAGGGTTAAGAGGAGATGAAAACTTCGACATCTTACAGAGTGGTGTTCCATATAATTCAGCAATGAACCCAATTCTTCGTTCATTCGTGCAACGTCCTTTTCCACATGCTTGCCTTCTACTCGTAGCTCCTCAATTTGTTGATCCCTCTGCGAAATTTCCTTCTTCAAATTGCTCAAAGTACTCAGCAAGTCGCTCAGTTTCTGCTTATGCTGCGTCAGTTTCAGATGATAGTGTCCTGCAAGTCCGTCGAATTGATGATTCAGTGAAATAAAATTCTACAGCCGTACGAGAACAATGTTATCCTAAGTTTTCAATCTATTTTCCCTTGCGAAATCAACTCTTAATGGGTTAATAAGCTCAGCACCTGCGATCCTCTTCATGTCGATCACGTAGATCGTCTTCTCCTCGATCATCCTTACATAATCCTTGTTCTGAATATTCAATTGTTCGAAGTCGACGGCGCGTAGCGCCTCGCCGAGCTCCTCCCTCTGGACCAGCTGCTGTCTAGTCTTTTTGATCAGCGTCCTAAGCGTCGCGCTTTTTAGCCTCAGCCTCCCTATTATCGTGTTCGCCGATCGCAGCCATTCCTCGACGAATCTTCGCGAGAACTGACACGTGAACGCCGATATTCATTCACCGGCGCAATACGCTCCGAATTTCGCGCGATCACCTGGTAACCCTTTCGCCTGGGATTTTCCCCGTGATAGCGTCCACGCCGCCGATCACCACGTTCTCCTCGAACTCCTCTTTAGCCTCCCGTGCCTCGCTTATACGGATTTCTAGCTCCTCGATCTCCGCCCTGATATTAGCGGTCCTCTTTTTCACGTTGGTTTTCAATTCGTTCAAGTTCTTCCTCATCTGGCCCACCTCTTTGTTCGCCATTGTTACGCGATGAGCTATGGTGATCCTGATTATTTTGGATGATACGCGAGAGGCTTAGTATTCTAAGTGGCAGCGAGATTGTATAGCAGTATCTTGAATGACTTGAAACATTTGTTACAGTTCCAATGTCTTTGAAAAATAAATATTATTGGGAAGTAACTATTTTACTGTTTCCTAACTTCGAACTGTCTGTCGGTTTCCATGTTGGGAATACACCAGGCGCCACCATTCTGCTTCCGGACATGATGCTGATCATGCTGGGCGTGCTCGGACGGCTACTGATTGTTTTGCGTCTCAATACATCCGGTATGGTCATGATACTGTCCCGGAAACTCATGCGGGATGATCGCATCGACATCATGTGGGTTAGCCTGCGCGTGTGCTTCGTCCTGTCCAGGAGTTGCGTTATGCCTTCGTGAAAGGTTATCTCTATTTATTTACAGATTTGTGCATATCCAATTTAGGGGACACCATGCGGTTATCATGTCCTCGTCGAGTCTACCATTTCAATGAACATTTTACAGAGTTACCTTTCATGATTTGTGGATCCGTTCGCGTGAGATACCGTTCGTAGATGTCGTTCTCTGAACTCAGCATCCATATCTTCTCCAAAACATCGTCTTGCATCTCCTGTAGTTCTTCGAATGTCATAGCTGGAATCGAAGAAGCTTTTAATCACTTTAAAAACCAGGAGACGTTATTGTTCACGCAGACCATCGTATTCTATGTCCTCTTCTTGTTTCTGAGTCATTCGCGAGGCGATGCTGAATATACTTCCGCGCATCGACATACCAGCCATGTCTGTTGCACGATAATTTATAATTTTTATAGATTAAAACTACAGTAGAGCGACGATTTAAGGGTGACGAGTGGAATTAGGTTAAGATTGTCAAGTGTGATCTACATATATTCAGGTGGTTGATCAATCAATAAGCGGGCGAGTTCACTATCGTGTGATTTATTGTATTATATACAAAGTGTAACAAACATTCGTGGCACGTGAAACTGTAACATTGCAATTGATCGAACTTTCTACTGCGATTCCTCGGATTCGTCTAGCAGTGATTCCTTTCCAATTTCTACTCCGTCGATGAACAAAGTGTGTGTTATTCCAATTTCCTTTTTCCCCGAAGTCTGCGACCGAATCGAGGCTGGTAGTTCCCCTACTGCGAAAATTATCTCCGCGCCGTCGTCGGTGAAATCATTCTACAAAATGGCGACGTTGAATACTACGCACATATGGCAATCGTGGAGGAAGAAAAATGTCTTACTTCGGTGTCGATTTCTTCGCCGTTCACCCAAACATTCTGAGATTGTTTATCTGTCAAGAGATACACGTTATCAATAATATCAATTTAATAATTTATCTACAGCGTAATAATTACCCAACACTATTCTGTATTCTTGGTCTCCAACATTAGCCAGCCAGGTCTCCAGTATCTTCGATTGTGTCTGAACAAAGTTTTTGTAACTTTTCCCATTCACCCACAGGGTGTAAGAATATTTTAAACCTGCGTATTTGTTACAAGTTCTTCAACTGAACGATCGAAGCTTCAATGTTGCGTAATCTTACCTGGAATTGGGTCGACTCTGATCACAAACTTGTTGTCGTTGAACGTGAAGACCTCGTCACCGACGAGATGAAACATCCAATCTCTGTGAACCAACTCTTTGCCGTCCACTTTGACCAGTCGACGACCTGTCGCTGTGCCGTGCTCGAATTCTATCACATGGTTGCCGTCGTTCAGGGGAACGTTCCACTTGGCAGTCGGCTCGTCCAGCGCTTCCAAAGAGTGTAGACTTCTGCTTGTCGATTATTTTTTTTAATTTTCGATATATTAACGTGGAAATTACGGCTGAGCGTAACCAGTATTAGAGAACGTTCGAAGATAGAAATACAGGTCAAAGCATCAATAAGTTATTCATATTATTGATCTAATACTCGTTTGCGATGCACGTCGCGTTACCTTCGTTGAGAATTACACAACATTACAGAACAAACAGTAAAATATACGACGTTATTTTCTACGCGTACTAAGTGTTCCAGCTAAATTATGTGTACACCAATTTACTCACTTCAACAGAATGGCAGCCATGTTACTCAGTTACTCGTTCCACCTGCACCTGAACTGGCCTCCTTATTGATCGAATTCTCCACAGGTATTATAACTCGAATCAATAATCCAGCCGTTTTATATAATCATGCGATGCGAATTACGAGCGACACAATTGTTTATCGTATACTTCCTTAACTATTTGGAATATGGTAAATTAAAACAACACCGCAAAAACCATTTCTTTGCGTCATCGAATTTATTGTATTCCCAATGCAAGGATAATCAGGTATAAAACATACAAGAGGATTTCTAACATTTATAAAATATGAAAGTGGAGAATTATTCAGTATTGGCAGGTAACAATTTCCCGGAACACGGCCCGAATCCAATTCTATAGCCATCGCCGACACAGTAACCTAGAAAACGGTAACCGCTTAGAGATCCATCAATAAAATCGTAACCTACAAATAACGTTGAAATATTCAGGCGTACCTCGAATGATCACCTCGTCGCCATCTTGCAAGAACTTCCTGCTGGTCCCGTCTTTTAACGGTACGGGTCGAGTACCTTTCCAGCATAGCTCGAGCATGGAGCCAAAAGAATCCGGCGACTGACGCGCGCAAAAGCCAAACAAATTAATATGACATTGTTCGAGGAATTAATGGTGCACTGTCAACGAATAAATGTTTCGGACCCACCTCGCCACTTATCGTACCGGAAGCCATTAAGTCACCTGGATTGATATTGCATCCGGTTACGGTGTGGTGAGCTAATTGCTGCTGGGGTGTCCAGTACTGGTATTTGTAGTTGCTGCGACAGACAGTGGTAACGGTACCGTTTGGTGCTGCGACAAATGAGAAAATAAATGGTCACTCTAATTTTTTTAGAGTCCCGGGAGAGTTCTAGATTGATTAAAAGCAGCGAACAGTATCGGGATAATTTTAGATTATTAAAAAACCGTAGACAATCCCAGAAGAATCCGAAATTATTAAGAGTCAGTAGATGGTCCTAGAAGAATTCTAACTTAATGAGAAGCAGTGGGCCTTACTTTTAATGTCAACCTCTAGTTTCATGTCAAAATTACAAGACTCCTGGTGCTGCAAGTATGGGAATGGTTTCGGATCTTGGGGTACATTGGGCACTTTGAAGGGTTCCAGAGCTTCCATGGTGACAACCCATGGGGATACCGTTGTACCAAAGTTTTTAGATCCGAAGGGACCCAACGGAATATATTCCCACTTTTGAATGTCTCTCGCTAGAAAATCATTTATCAATTAACAGGGAATCTTTCGAGAATCTTTATTTCGATCATTACCGCTCCAGTCATTCATGGTGACCATTCCAAAAATACGATCATATGTTTTAGATGCTGCAATAGTGTCTCCTAAGTTAGTAGGCGGTCCCCCAACGAAAAAAGCGACTTCTAACTCGAAGTCCATCAACCTGGAGGGTCCAAAAAATGGGTCTGCACCTTCCACCGGAAGTGTCTGACCATGTGGTCGTTTTATCGGTGTTCCGGAGACGACGACCGAGCTTACCCTCCCATGGTAACCAACCGGTAAATATTTCCTAGATTGCAATAAACCTTGTTGAGTCTTGGATTATCATATAATTCGATCAAGTGAATTACCAATTTGGCATCAAAGCGTTTTCCTTCCCACGGAACATAATCCCTACATTGGTAGCATGATGAATGGAGGAGTAAAAGTCTGTGTAGTCGCCTATTTTCGCTGGCAAGTGCATAGTTGCTTCTCTTTGGAGAACGAAAGCTCTACGAGATCAAATAAAAATGTTTAGGGGGATATTTTCTGAAAAGTTATTTCTCTTTTTTTAACTAAGTAATAAAGAAGATATTTCGTATCACTTTGAACGAATATTTGGTTCCTGCAAGGTCTCATTATTGGCTGCCAATAAGTCCTGAAGTTTGGCTCTGGCTTCTATCCAGGAAGGTCTACCCAGAGCCATAAAGTCGTTGAGGCAATCGCGACGAAAGACATCTTGATTGTTTTTCAATAAAGGTCCATCGAAAAGATGTGAGATTTCGAACAAGTCCAATATTTGATTGCCAATTGCTACGCCTATTCTCTTTTGCGGCTGAAAGAGAATTCACTGTTACTGACAGTTGATAACATAGTTCACAATATGGCGACGGTAATCCTGAGAGATTCGAGATTCGTATAAATATAAAATATTCTACTGCACGATTCAGTGTAATGATTAATTACACGGTGGTCTAACACGCGAACTAAGAATTTAGAACTTTCATTTGGTATTTTGGTGAAATAAGTTAGTAATTTCTTTAGAAGGTTGGACTTTCGTGCCATCTTCTCTCATTAACTGCTAATAGATGGCGATTGGTTCAGTAAAATTACACGTATCTCATTGTACCTAATATTTCAATATTTTTACAGATTTCCTGATGCTATTGATACTATTTCTGCTATCAGAAAATATAAAAATGATCGTACAATGGGACTATGAGTATCATTTAATGATTTATGTAGAATCTGCGGGTCTTATCCTAGATGTTATCTGTGTTATTGTCATTACGGCATCCATGACACTGTGTACTTACATTTTTCGACGTCGAGAAGACACCATACGGTAAATTTTCAATCGGGAACTCACAGTCTGTAGAATACTCAACGAATGACTTCATGACTACGGTTGTTTTCAACGACTGAACCGAGTTGTCGAATAAAAATCACTTTTGCTAACTCACGTGACAATTCCGCGGAGGCTTGTCAAGGCCAACTGGCCTCCGTCAGGTAATTTATACATCTGTTTACGGACAAACCCCCAGTTTAACTGGTTTGAATATTTTCCCACGTTTTTTCTGTCGAAATTCTAGGAGCGGCGTGCATTTATTAATTGTTTACGTCGACGCATAACTAAAGAACGCTTTCAAACATTTTTGTACTCTTTGGTATCAAAGGTGAAACAGTAACGTACTCGTCTGGTTGTAGGTAGTACCGTTCTTGATGATCATATTTAATAGTTACCATTAAATAAACAGTATATTTATCAATAAACATAGATTAGTTATAAATTAATCGTATAATTCCAAGTTCAATTAATTGTACCGAGCGGAAGGAGTAATTTCAAGGAAAGTAAAGCTCACCCGTAAATTTCACGTAACATGTATTGACAATTCGGGATAACAGCAGTTTATTAGACATTGATATACAGTGGATAATAAAGTCAATTAGGTTGATAGGTGGTACTCGTCGTACAACAAGGTGACGACGTGCCAGCAAACATCGCTACAACTTTATTTCGTCATATACTCCAAATTCTGTCTCGTCACTGGGAGATCGTTACGCTCACGTGGCACATACATATACATATTTATATATATATATATAATTAATTCTCTCACCTATGTATATTTATAAATGTATTTTTCTTCTTTTCTCTTTTGCTTTCGTTCAGTTACGTACAATGTATAACGATAACTGCCACGACGATCGCGGGGCTTTCTATATTGTTAATAACTCTCATCATTTTCTGGAAGACTTGGGACTTTGTTGTTTTCTCTCCTTGCTCCGTTCATCAACTTAGACTAATAATTAACGATAATGAGGCCAGGGTCCATCACCCCGGGCCGTTTTGATAAATCACAAGGAAAGGAATTGACCGATGTGGAATTACGCTTGTGCCGATTTCGTCGATGGTCTGGGACACGATACAAATCATACTTTCTAAAGTGCATTGGTGCATTTACGGATAATAAAAAGTGCGATAGGTTACGAGCATTTCGGGGGAGGTGCAATGTGCAGTCAGCGTTTAAAGTGCATAGTAATAATAATAAATAGTGCAGCGAACAAAAATCAACAGCATACAATAGAATATACAATAACAATGTAATATCAATTGAAGATGTGTACGGAATCTTCATATTCAATTTTTATCACCATAATAATCAGACTGCGAACGTGTACGCAATTTCACGACCTCGTGTATTGATTCACAAATATAAGAATCGAACGAAAATTGATTCTGTCCAGCCAGTATTATTTTTACAGTGACAATAAAGTAAAGAATTTATGTAACTTCTTTCGGAGATCGTAAATATTCAGATCCGCGAGAAACGCGTAATATTCGCAGTCGATCGATAACAGATAATGGCGGAATATATTTACAAACATTCGATCCGTGACTCGGAAAAAATGGGCACAAGAATAATGTACAAAACCGTCTCGAATAACGGCACTCTCATAGCGGCCGTGCGCTTATCACGTTTTATATTCACGAACGACTTTAGATCTCTACATTCTCGTGATCTCTACGCAGACAGGCTCATCGTTTAATTTCCGTTCGCCGTAGAAATATACCATTCGATCCATATATCCTTGCTCCGATATCAATATCGAAGTTCGTCAGCCATTTTGTAGACAAAGAAAATACGTAACGCCGATAAAATTGTGGACAATTAACAACAACGGTTCGATAGAGTGTCTCTTGCAGGTATCGGAATTGTGGTCAGATGGATTTCCCTTTGATATTTCTCTTTTTATCGCTTTCAAAAATATCTCTCACCCCCCCCTATCCCTTTCTTTATTGTCTAAGGAATCATTCTGTGCGCGAGCTCGACTCGTTCCCTTGTCGTTACCCATGAATCATTTGTATTCAACTATGATCTATATATGTGATAATCGGACTACGGATGTTTGTGCAAAGTTGCAATTCCAGATATTCATTTTATGGGACAGAGAATTCGATAAAATTCGACTTTCAGAGCTACTAGTTTTACTGTATTGTCTTCGATTCGAGTTTATTAAGTTTACGTTGGTATAGCATATTTTGAAGGTTAAGGTTCGTATTTGAAGTTTGAATCGCACGAACCTCCGCAGTCCAGCAATAATATCTTGTCGGTAACTTTCCTCGGCCACTAACTTTTTTCTGCCTCTTCCCCTCCGTTTCTGGCGTCAGTTTCTGCGTATGGCGAAAGTCGAAGGGAGAAGGAAACGGTAAATTCGTAGATTTAGTACAATAGATACATTTACGCGCCTCCGTACGATTTACACCTAGATATCTTTGTAATTCGCTTACAACGTTAGACTCATCTTCATTTCATTAATTGTTACTCGATGGCTAGTGATCCGAAATCTATAGAGTCGGTCGGTTCTTAACTGTCCTTTCTCTCTTATTCGAACAGATTGAAATTTTTTCGTCGTTTGTTGTTCTTCTCGTCTTTACGGGCGAAAATATCGTAAAACTTGTCTAGAAAAAGGAAACGTTTTTTGATTCTCTTTCGATGAAACGATTTCGACCGGTGAGTGCTAGAGGCCTACGCGGTGACGAAGTTGTCCTAGAAGTGTCTTTCGATACGAAAACGAGTGACTAACTATCGAACTAAATTCTAAGTTAACAAGATCGTAGTCAGGATCAGTTTTACAGTGAGTATGATGGTAATCGACGAACTAAATGACAACCGTTCGCGCGAATACTTGAAAAAGCATGTACTTTCATGGGTTTGTGTTTTGTATCTTTAAAATCTCAACACTAAATATATATATATATATAATATACGCTTTGTTCTTTATATATATATATTTATATATTATACTTTTTTTTTTTATTAAATACATTTATACTTTTTTTTCTTGTATAGTAATGGATGCGGGCCATTTTTCTTATACCATCGCAAACGATCAATAAGTAACAAATTCATTTAGTCTCTTCAACAAAGTAACTCGCAGCATCAGCTGGTTTAGATTCTATGCGGAACAAATCAATCAATATCACTATCCTATTTTAATTATCTCCGTAGCGTAACCGTCCCAAGTAAAAATATTTTGTACCTCTTTCTCGTTTGTGATCCGTTGCAACTACGCGTAACGAGCACGGAACAATGTAAGTCGGATCTCGGGAACTCGATGTTGATTCGTCGTCTGTATACTTTCACATTTAACCCTTTAGTTCTTCCAATTTTCAAACAATTCACTTCAAACTTTGATCAAATGAAAATACTTGCCAAAAAACATATGTAGTTTTACTTGAAACTTTCAGTCGGTTAAATGTTAAGTGTGCATTAACAGAGACGAGCAAAATTTTCGAATGATAGAACAAAGATAGAGGAAATTAATTGTGAAATTTAAAGGGAAACGTTTCGAAGAAAATTTTGCTCACCTTCGACGAAGCTGTTTCTCTCTCTTCCGTTCATAAAATATTTTCCCTACAAAACGGAAGTGCGTCGTCCGCTTGAGATCCGACATGGAACGTGTCTCGATCGTAAACTGAAGACCAAAATCAACAACCGAACGCGAGCTATCGAAGCAGGAATATTTCAACTATTGCTTCGGTTCATGACGTCGATACACGTCGTTCCTATGCGTTTCCCTTCCGTTCCTAGTGATAACTGTAGAGCAGTGAGGAATGAAGGCTAGTAACATTTACGGCCGGAAGCGTCGCTAGAGTTCTGTAAACCCGACTCCTTCGTTTTCCTGGATATGCTGTGTGCTTACAAACCTAAAGAACTTACACGCTATGAGTATCCTTCGATCAGTAGCTTTCATTTTAATACGTTGAAGAAGCGTTTATTCGTACTACGAACGATGATTCGTTGGCCAACCCTCTCTCTTTACCATTGTTTCCATAGAAATTCAATATTCTCCGAATATCAGCGTTTCGCCATCACTATTTCAACTTGAATCATTACCTTCGAGTATTTCGAAACAAATCGTTGCTATTTGGAAGCCGTTCGAATGTCCTTGATAATTTCAATTTCAAATTCAATGCGTCTGATCTACTCCTGACGAGCTAAATTGAAAATAACCGTACTTTTCCTGTAGCTATTGGATCGAATTATCGGAGAGTGTCGGCCAGTCTCTGATACTTAATTTACCTGATCATGATTGCGAATCTGTGTTTGGCCTCCGGAATTTTTGTACACGTAATGAAACGCGACGCGATTCCCCTGTTCACTGATGAAGTTTCTATATAACAGCAGGATCGAATTCGCGCCGCGACACCGCCGCTGATTACGCTACTAATTAGAACAGGCAGGTTTCTTACAGGTCGTGGCCTAACCGGTCCATTTCGGCGAGCAGGAAGTCCACGTCCGCTTCCGTCACCGCGGCGCTCGAGATTATGTTCCTGAAGAAGTTCGGTCGTTGGTCGTCCGGCTGGTAACCGACCATTAGAGTGCCGGCTTGCATCATGCGGCCCTTCAAAATCGGGCAGATCTGCAAAGGAAAATTCCATTTTCACTTTGAGACACTGTTCCCTTCATTTTGGAAAAGGTAAGCAACGTAACTGATTTTTTGAATTGAAAATATTCGGAGATATACATCTACAATTATCGACCATGTTGCAATTAAGTCTCATAGAACATTGTAGTTTAGAATTTTTAAAAGTTTGTCAACAAGATATAACGAGTCTTACATCAGCTAGAATCTTAATCCTCTCGCTAGTATGTGGCATGTTCCTCACGCGGGTTGGCAGGTACCAGAAACAGCAGTTCACCATTTCCGGTTCGAGTATCAAGTAGTACTTGTCGGGCATCTGCTTGATCCGTCTGACCATGTACTCCGTAAGTTCCATTAATCTATCCATGTGCTTCTCGAAGCCTTCTGTGCCCTGTGACGATATTAACCAACATGAAAATAACACAAGAAACAGAAGAAGATGTCAGATAATAAAAAGACAAAGAGACGAAGGTATTTTGAAACGAGAATCAATTTTTTATACTATTACAAGAATGGCAATAGTGGTCAAAAGGTTCAATCTTTTCATAGTTCTTACAAAACGAATCTGTTCTCTTCAAATGAAAATTGTTCCCTTCATATGAAATTTTCGAGATATTAAAACCATCAGCTGAGTTGATTATCCGTTAGCCTCATTGAATCCTCGGAGCGTTTACCTTGGCACGCCATTGCAGCCACAGCTTGAAGATGTCATTGTGACGTCCGCATTGAATCACCTTATCGCCGGTGTCGTACTTCACGTCATAGAGCTTGTCCGTCATGAACAAATACTCGGCGGACATTTGGTTGCAGCTGATCAGGAGGCCCTGGAAGCACGCATAAAGCGGCGATGGATCGCGCACGTCGGACGGAGGGTGCCGTTTTTCAATTCCTCCCCGACAATGCGTATTTCGAGGCACGTTCGGGAAAGTTTCTGATTGACAGCCGCGGAACAGGAACAGGAACAAACGGACCCGGACGGGTCGATATGGTACCCAACTCATGCGCAGGAGGAGGGAAACTGAGGGATATTGAATTTACAAAATGGCGGACGGGACTCCGCCACCCTAGCAGCCATTGTGTTCACGCGTTTCTGCGAGTCTTTCACGCGAAAGTTAAATTGGAAGCTTGGAAACGAACGTTCGCCGTTAATCGCCGGTCCTTATTTTCGTTAAATAATCTCTGTACACTCGAATTGTAATTAAGTTTCTCTTGAAATCCTCAAATCGAGCGGAACTTCTCATTTCTCTGCGGTGGACGCGTTTCAACGAAACCCTGCGTTTTATCGTTATGAAACAGCTGCGTGGTTACGTTAATGGGTTTAATTAAAACTGCATCGCGAGGACTTGAAATAGAATCGTCCTGGGAATGATCATTTCTTTTTTAAGATCCCGAGTGGGAAGGCGGTCGTACAGACGAACGCAAACGATTTTTCCAAGGGTGTGGGGATAACGATATCAAGAACGACGAAAGAATAGAATCTCCCCCGGAACGTTTTCGCGGCAGCCGGTGCGCGGAATTTTAATATCCGAGGGGGAAGTCCTGCGCCAGCAATAACCACGCAGGCGTCGGGAGGGACAAACCCTCCGGCGAGCCGTCGCACGGTCGGCAACATATGTTATCTCTTAGTTTAATTAAATTCCTGCAGTGCTGCGTTCCGACGTGTACGTCTACCCCTCGGAATGCAGCCGCTGTTGTGTCATCACCCTTACCGGCGCCTGGAATTTCGTTGCAGGATCTTGCGTCGTTCCTCGCGGATGCATAACACGCGTGAACACGGCCGGACGTTGTTATTATTGTTTGCGGAATAATTATTCACCCCTCTGCCAATAATACAGATTTCACAGCACGTTGCATCGTGCACAAACTTTACAACCACGAAGTAATATTTTGTAAAGGATTTCTGTTCCATTCAATTTTGCCGATCATCGTTTAACTTTTCGAAGAGGGTCTTCGACGTTTCGGGGATCGGAAGGTTTAAGATTAATTGTAGTTATTGATCACTTACGTCCTCCTTGAAGTGGATCGTCGAGCACTGTAACAAGGCTCCCATGAGTTTGTGGGGGTTCCAGGTTACTGAGTCAGCTCTGTGGACATTCCCAAAAAATTAAGAAATATTAATTGAAAAATTGTGTACAATAATTAGACATATTATTAAAATATTTTTTATGTGGTTCAGTACACAGAGTGTTAAATAGATAGAACGGTGGATGTGTTACAGGGGGTGTGAATGATTTCTCCTGAACCAGATTCCCCATTCAACGATTTTATCAGGAACCTGTCGAAAACCGGCACGTCAAGGTGGCTGAAAAAGCCGAGCGAGCCCAGCTGGTCGTCGAACGTTTATCCACTCCCACGGGGACCAATAGGGGATGAAATATGAGTTATCTTCCCTTCGTGCCGCGGTGGTCCATCAACTCGAGAAAAGAGCTATTAATATAGCTACGGGATTGGATTTAACCCTCCGTGCCTGGGACACACACCCTTGCGGTAAAAACTCTTAACCCTTCTTAATCCTGGCCATCGCTGAGTGCGAGATGCTGTGTACTACTTGACACCAATTTGCGATGCACTCGGAACGATCAACAAGTGCTGCATATCATTAAGGTGATCATTTCCTTTCTCCGAACGCAACGGTGGAATAATTTTGTATAGTATTTCAAAGGAAGTTTCATTTCACTCTATAGGTATTATAAATCACTTCATTAGTCATTGTCTTTCTCCTGTTTAAATTTAAAGATTCAATAAGAAAAATAAACATTTGAAAGAGATGTTCGTTCTGAAACATCTACACTATAATTCAACAGTTGTACAAATTTCCGAAGTTATCATTTTCGTCGGCACGCGAGAAGATTCAGAAGCAATAGATATGTCGTCGAGTGATAATAATACATTTAAGGGTTGAACATCATCGAAGGGAAGATTCAGTTTAACCGGAAACATGGACACCAGCGTATCGTTGGGAACACGTCATTTGCCAGTTTTCTAGAGAGCAGACAACCAGCTGTCCGCTTTATGACAAACGTTATCGACACTCGGCAACTGACACATATATCGCGACACTGTCTCTTCAGTCTGTTGACTGCGGATGATGCTGAGGGTACTCGAGGCGACGCGGGAAAAGAGATCCGTGTCGGCGACAGGCGTTTGCCATTAGTCACTTCATCCTCTTCGGCGTCCGACTCCGTCGTGTTCCGTAGCATTTACTTTCAAGAGCTTACTGTTGAACACGTTTTAAGCATCCGATGAAGTCTCCATTGCTCCGGTGTACAAGGTAAATCCTCCGATCGTCCGACAGATTCCTGTTACTTAACCCTTAGCACTGCAGATGGTTTAGCAATCTATCGGCAACTGCAACTAATGTTTATAGTATCCCTAGCGAAAACGAGAAATGCTATAACATTTCTTAGATCCTTTATTCTCCTTCTTAGTGCAAAATTTGGATGTGTGAAAGATCTAATAATTGTAGGGTAGTTTATTTAAGATTCATTAAAATATCTAATATTATTCCTGGTGCAATATTGGAGCCTACAGAGTTCAAAGGGTTAGAATCCCAGAGCTGCACGTATCTGTCCTATTCACCTTCATTCAACCAAGCTTCGATTCCATCGGAAGCAAAAATTTAATCGAATTAGAAGCAACGTTTCAAGGGGCGTGTACAGATTTTCTATTAGTTAAAGAAGCCGGCGTTAAGAGTATGCATAATGTCCGCACAGAAAGCTCGAGTGATTAATGCGATCCGCAGCTGGGGCTGGCGCGTGCACCACCCCTGCGTTCACTCTTAAATTCGTCCTAGGTGCCAACCCCAAAAGCCGCACAATATATATTACCACGGGGGTTGCTAATTATCCTCACCCCCTCGGGGCAGCAGGCGCCCGAGTACGAAAAAGCGAAACTGACTTTTAAACCTTCCAACTCGCTATCCCGCGCGCGAACACAACAATTTAAATAAGTCAAACAGTCCACGTGAACTTTATTAATATTCCCTTTACCATTACAACGTTTCATCGTCAATGTTTAACTTATAAATTCAACCCTCAAAACCACTCTCCTCCCTCGAACGAGTGACATCAATGAAAACTTTGCTGCTACGTGTCAATCCAATATGTCGCCATTAATCTAATTTCCAGGACTGAGGACGCGATGTGCGTTCAAGAATTCGCGACGCACTGTGCCCCAGACGGATGGGATGCACCGTCAAAGGAAGAACTCCCGAATATTCAGCGCACAATGGCAGGTTAGAGGAGGACAGACGCAGCTTCACTTCCGACTGCAGACCTTGCTCGTTCCGGGAGGGACCTTTTATGCGTAATCATTTCTGACTTTGTCGCGACGACAGAATCACGGTACGTTCCCTTTCCCTCTCTCTCTCCGTCTCTCTCTCTCTGTTGGTTCGTTGTCTGAAGGGTTGGGGAAGGCAGACAGCAGCAGCGAAGACAGACAACGAGAGAATGAGGGAAGCAGTTCCCTTTGTACGAGTTTAATCCGGCATTGTCGAGGCACGGTCTTTTATTTCAGGCCCGCGGAAGGCACGGTACGATGCGGCGGCGGCGTCGATATAGAAGAGGAGCGTTTCTGTTCAGCAAATGCGCTCCAGGGAACTGATCCAGCTGTTGCTCGTCCTTCGGACTTTTCGTTTGCCATTTTAATCAAGACCTTCAGGAAGGAAGTCCTACGCGGTACAGTCGCCGCCAAAAGGAACGACAATCGGCGCCGTGCATGGTCGATAGTCGGATAATGGCGAACAGGCGGGGGACGGATGTCGGTTTTTGTCGCAGTTAAATGGTCCCGCGAGGGTTCAAGAAGTTTTGTTTCTTGCAACATTGTTCCTCGGCTAAGTTTCCAGCCGTAGTTCCGATTAAGATTCTCGTATTTCTTGTATATCAGTGTTTGCTCCATTGCGATCCCGACGTTTTATTCCATCAGCTACGAATTTTATGAATTTCCAGTTGAATTCTTCGTAGTATTATAACTGTATCGTATATAAGAACGACTTTAATACTCGAGTGTTCTTGAATAAATCATAAAAGTACCGCGTTAAACCCGAATCAAACGAAATAACGTTGACTATCCAAATTGAAACACACATCGTGTCCCAAAGGGTTGGCCACTGCCATTGTTTGAAAAATAATACCGAAAGTACGTGCATACAGTAATAATATGCGTACCGTAGTATCCTGAAATTCGTCGAAAGTAATCACACATTCTCGTGGTTCGCCGTATACGAATAAAAACTAACAAAGAGGTTGCCACGCGTTCAATGGATCCTACGCGGAGACAAAGAGTCCCCCGGCTCTGCATTTATTCACTCGAATCAGTCTTTTATCATCCGACGGTGTGCCGCGGAGATTATTAATCACGGCAACAAAGGTACGAATAAATTTCTCCGAGCGGAACGGTTGACACATCGATAGGAAGGCCGGAGGAGGCTTTTGAAGAGGAAAAATGATTTTCTTGGGAGGCCTCGTGCCAGTTTTTTCGGGTCAGGGACTGTCCGTCGTTGAATGGAGGGAGCAGATGCGCCCGGATGCAAATCGCGGATTAATCTCGCCAACCCCATCCGAGCTGATCGAGAGGAGGGCTATCCCTGACCCCCATTGCAACCGGCGTGGGGTCGGACATCAGCGTGCTTGCGGGCGTGTATGCGAAAGTTCGCATGTGTCCCGGACAGGAGTCACTCCTTTCGCAGCCACCCTCGTTTCCACGGATTACGACACTGTCCGCGAATCGCCTGCAGGTATCGCGTTTCCGCGTCGCTCGCCATGCCCCTTCCGGTTACGCTGCGGGCATTTAATGCCGCGTGCATCGGATTTAATGGGTTAATTTGCATTAATCGCGCTTGTCGCTGTACCCTAAACTCTGGATTCTCTGAATTCTTGGGAAGGAACGTTCATACTGTAGATATTGCAATTTTTTAATGGACTTATCAGGGTCTTTACTTCATTTTGTGGTTAATGAAGCATTAAATAACAGATGAAAGTTTCTAGTTAATACATCTTGTAATCTGGTCTCTGAATCTAAGTTTAAATATACTCTTTAGCTTTCAGTGAAGACTTGGTACGTCGATCGAAAGGGAAATTAATTGGTCGATATAGATAGTGCATGTTGTTCGTTAATCTTAGAATGTTTCTGGAAGTCTGATAGAGTAATAGCGGATGGAAGTGAAAATTCCAACGGGAAATATCCAACGGAGCTTCGGCAACGACGAGGAACACGCGCGGATAGAGTGGATCGGCTCATTCTAATGCAAAGTAATTTTTCTGGACTCCATTTCGGAGTTTCCTATCGATTTCGCTATACGCCGGCAGCGCGTTAAGGCTTCCCGAGCGGTGAGTGAGCCTTTTTTCCTGAGTGACTTCATCAAACTAAGCCTCAATAAACTATAAAGCTCGAGGATTAAGGCACCCTTGCGGGGAACACATGTGGAGGTGTATCCGATCGAAGGAGAGAGGCTTCGACGAGGGTGGAGCGGAGTCGATCGAGCAACGAATAAAACGCATAAACAATCGAGACTCACCGTTCGATGCCCGTCAATCTAGGATGCCTGTATTTCCTCGAGAGAAGCAGTCCACCACCCCAAGCCGCCTGTAAGAAGATGAAAAATAGAGGAGCAGGTTAAGCGTTGACTCGCAAAGCCCGGATCCGTCGAGTTTTACCCCCAGTTTACCCCGTGGATTCGCCTCCAGCCAAACGCGCGACGATTCCCACATCTATTATTAACGTTAAGGCTCTTACGCGTTTGGCATTTATCGTCCGAACGACGAACCGATTTGAATAAGCTGCCCGGCTAAGTGGAAATCTCTGTTGTCCCTTTGTAACTTCCCAAACGTGCTATTCACCCCGTTTTCATCTCTAATAGTTACTTAGCACTTATGAACCGGTGCGACGGCTACTTAATAATTTTGTAATTTCTCGTAATCTATCGGCGGGCTGTCGATCTTTAGAAGGTTCAGGGGTTTCAATGATACGTTAGGCAATTTTCCTTACGTCGATGTGAAGCCAGAGCTTGTGCCTGTCGCAGATGTCAGCGATTTCTGGGATGGGATCGAAAGCACCGATTACAGTTGTTCCCGCAGTGGCATTCACGAAGAAGGGGATATGTCCTTTCGCCTTGCGCTCCATGATCAGCTCCTCCAGCTTCCCCGGGATCATTCGGCCTCGCTCGTCGCTCGGAACCATCACGCAGTTGTCCGTTCCCAGTCCGCAGACAGCGGCACACGATTTCACCGAATAATGACACTGTCGAACGAAGTATCGCGGACACTGCAGATTAACTGTGTCTACCGACAACTTATTAACACTAGAACTACCAGATGGGTCAACGTGACCCATTCCTGATGTCTTTTTATACAATTACTGAGAAGGCACAGATGCTTCTCCGAGAAATCGTTAAAGGAGCTGATTTAGTAATACCCACACTGAAATATAAACCAACTGAAGTCTTAATAAATACACAGTTATAAGTTTTAGAAAGAAATTTGGAAAAGTCAGTTTAAGTGCTTGGTAGTTCTAGTGTTAACAATTATATCTAAGAGTTTCGGACTTTGGAAGTCTAATAAATTTGTATAAATTAATTGTTTGAATATTTTATTTAAACTTCGATAGAATACTAGGAGAGAGGAATCCTCTTGAAGATTGTAAAGTTTCCAACGAAAATTTTGTGATTTACTCGTACAGAATAAGGCTCGTAGCGTGTTCTGTTTCCAAGTAGATTGAGACGTACCTGGTCAGACGTGAACATAACGAGCTGCCCGCCGATGGCTGAAAGTCCTCGTTCCTTGTAAGCCGGGAACATTTTGTGTCTCGCAGCGAGGAAGGCATAGAGGTTGCTGATAGAGCCTCCGGGAGCTAGAATGGAATCGCCGCCGCTCCAGCCAATCAACTCCCTCATCTTCTGCAGTACAACGTGCTCCATCAGGATGAACACTGGCGCGATCTCGTAGGTGAACATGTTGGTGTTCGCCGTCGCTGTTAGCCATTCTCCAGCCATTGACACGAGATCCAGACCGCAGGAGAGTTGATTGAAGAAATGGGGATGACCTGTGAACATTTATAAACAATTCGCAAATGACGGGAATAGGTAACGGTATATTAAATTGCTTCAAAATGATTTACTGAAAGAAAAATTCTCAGAAGCTGTCACAACCATTGCTATTCAAATATTAATCAATAGATTCTCAGCTATCAGTCATTAATTTTCGAAAGAGCATCGAAGAATTCATTAGACGATGCTCGAAAATCTGATTCTAGTTCACTGGTTCCAAACAGCGAAAGTTTACTTTCGATCCTCGTGCGATAGGATCAAAACTTTCTAATTAATTGTTCCAGCGATAAATCAGAAGTGTGCTAATTGTATCGCGACAGTGATTGTTCGGAGTCTGCTGGCACGCCGGGGATAATTAATAATGCTGACGTGGCACGTGTCCAAAAATTCTGCACTGTACTCGTGGTCCCGACGCGGAAGATGGACGTTAAAGGCACGCGGGCAGAAAGCGGGAAGAGAGCTTTAAGCCGCTCGCTGAGTACGTTGTCATCCGCTCTGCTGAACATCGCGCTAGGATCAGGGTTAATGCTTCTGTTCGATGGGAGCTCGCCTCCTGATGCAACTGGGGGAACCAGCGCTCGGGATTCTGCTGTTTCTCATACGCGAAGTGCGTCGCTATTTTCTACAGGAATTACCGCTCGGATTTTTAGCTCCCGAGCAATCCCATTTTGCCGTTTGTCTCAATTCAAATCTCGTTTCAAGGAAGAAATTGTATCTGCTATTTTAATTAGAATTTCTGAGCCTCCCTTTATCATTTCAACTTGAATTGTTTAAAGATCAACCGTTATATCATATTTGAGACTTCTTATCCTCTTCCTATTGTAATTTGTGATTTTCATTGATATATTCATAGATTGTTGGTTATTTCTTGTTTTTCTACTGGTTTATTAGGACACTTGATACTTTGGTACTTTTATACAAAATTTGTTGAAATATGCCTAGCGCTATATTTCCATGACGCAGGATTTCCATCCGTCGCACCCTACGAACCTTCTGTCCTATCGTTCTCTAAAATAACGTGGATCCCTTGATCCCGAGAATTGATGGATTCACTCCATTGAATATCCGGCCGCGAAAGACCTTTCTCCCCCGGGTGCTCGATAACCCTGGGACCTTTGATAACCACGATAGCTCCTCGAGAACTGCCTCCGAAAAGAGACCACTGTTTTCTCTTAATATGTTGTTTCTCGCAGTACGATAGACGCGAATGAACGTTACGGGGCTGGCGTCCGGACATTTTAATCTCACGGCATTACGTAGTGATTGACGTATGACGCCGGTCTTTCAGGGGCTAAATGCTCCCCTTGGCCCATCTGTAGCTGTAGCCTGAGGATTTTCCGATTGAGGAAGTCGGTTCAATGTTCAAGATCATGGAATCTCCTTGAATTCTTCAAATTATTTCGTCAGAAGCACAAGAAACATGAATTGTTTAATTAAATCTGAATCAGAGATCTTTAATCAACATCTTGGGGCAGTTCTGTTTTCTTTTAAATTCAACAGCTTCAAAGTGCAACTCTTTGCAATTCTTATTTCAACTTGTCGACAATATTCTATCCCATCGCGTTGTTACCATTATTACCAATTTTAATAGCAAAATATTTTTTATGTCTCGAACAAGGTTGCTATCGTCTTTAGCTTCCCAGGGCCGATGCAGCCAACCAAAGGCAACCCCTAGAAACACAGATACACGCGTCCACACAAAAGTCAACCTCTTGTCTACAACATTCTACAATCCCCAATCGCGTGCTATCACCATTATTACCAATTTTAATAGCAAAATATTTTTTATATCTCGAACAAGGTTGCTATCGTCTTTAGCTTCCCAGGGCCGATGCAGCCAACCAAAGGCAACAACCCCTAGAAACACAGCTACACGCATCGACACAAAAGTCAACCCCTGAAACGCGATATCGTGCAGCGGTATCTGAGCCGTTTGTCGCAGTGTTATTCGCAATTATCTTGGTCTGTGGATCGTGGCACGCGTCCGGTTCGTAGCGCGTCAGAAGACGCCCAACCCCCAGCCGCCCCTTGCCCTCTCGCCCAGTCGATTTTTCCAAGAGTACCGTGGGTCGGGGTTCAAGCTAAGGGTAGAAGGAGGGTCGATGGTCCGAAGCGGCCGCATTTTGCGCGTCACACGCGTCGCTGCGCGACTAGATTGTTTGCAGAGGCTCTCAAACCGGCGGAGGACGCAGGGAAAACAAACTGTCTCGGACGACCAACGCGAGATAAGTCGATCTGCTTTATGCAGATCGTTGCGGCCCGAGGAGAACCACGAATTTTCGAGAAACGGGATACTAGAAGGGTAAACATTTAATTCGTTCAATTTTTCGTGTTTTTAATTGTTCGATTGGACTTTTGATTAAAGGGAAGATGAGGGAGGATTAATTGTTATCATGAATAGCGGAACGCTCGAAGGGCTCCGTGCTCGGATGGAAGATGGGGTACAACAGATAGGAAAAACAAACACGACTGCACCGCGCGGATCGAGATAAGCCGGACTGGCTGGGCGAATTATGCAGATTCAAGGGTATGTTAATTCTCCGCGGAGCTGCAGGGATTTTCCGGTCGGATCCCCTTAGATTCTTTTCCATTACCGCGGAGCAATGACGAGATAGACTTTCGCTTGTTAAATCTAATGGACCGTGGAGAATTTCATTTCCATTGTCGATTCGGCTTCTTAACGCTGTTCGAGCGGCGTGTATATTCCGAACACGTTTAAGATCGATTTAATCATCGTTACATTTCGATCGAACGAATTCACTTCGGAACAGATCTCTGTGAAATTCATGTTTCCTCCCGTGAAGTTGGTACGTTCGATGGAACAGGTTTCACGATTTGTTTCTTCTAGCGAGTTGCCCTCGCGAGCGATTACAACGTCGGAGGGCATCGTTTTCCGACTAATTTGCCATTTTCCCCGAGCAGCAAAGAGAAAAGGGGCCGAGGGAACCTGCTCGGCGCAGACCACGGTAATATATTACGGCGCTCGGGATTTGTATGAAGAGAAGTGTGTAACCCCGACTTAACGCTAATGCCGCGTAATCAATCATATCGCTCGTAAGTAAGAAAAACATTCGGCGTGTAACACAGGTTGCCTCCAGTCCAGACATAAGCGTTATTAAAGAACGTGATCTTCGACCATTCGTCTTATTACGCTCGCGAATTTATGGATAGCGGAATCATATTTTATACTGTTATGCTCATCGACTATATAATCTTCAATTTTATATATTAATGAACTGAAGAATTTCAAGGAAACTTCTCATTAAAACTTACTGTTCTTGCAAAAGTGCCTACTTCTATTAATCAAAAATTAATATTAAATCTATCTGTATGAATAATTATAAAGAATCGGAAACTATACTATTCATCTGTATGAATAATTATAAAGAATCGGAAACTATACTATTTATCTGTATGAATAATTATAAAGAATCAGAAACTATACTATTTATCTGTATGAATAATTATAAAGAATCAGAAACTATACTATTTATCTGTATGAATAATTATAAAAAATCAGAAACTATACTATTTATCTGTATGAATAATTATAAAGAATCAGAAACTATACTATTCATCTGTATGAATAATTATAAAAAATCAGAAACTCTCAAGAGAATCAGCAATGTTAAATCAAATAGTATCGATGAACTTTGACTGCTCATCAAACACGACAGAAATTCTGTAAAAATTTCCTGTGGATTCGGAGATACCGATGCGGCCGTGATTTCTAGCGATTCAGATTCCATTATGTTCATCGCGATACTGTTCAAATACCGGTCCCGTGACGTAACGGCCTGCGCATTCCGTGACGAAACGATTTCTGCATTCCATGGCCGGCTATCGATACCAATTTAAATTCCGCCGATGGGTGTACCCGATGGTTTTCGTGCCGAAAGTTCACGAAGGGTTCGCCCTGCGGGCGATCGGCTCCGTCGATCCCCGCTCGCTCGCCCCTATTTACTATTTCCCCCCATCGCCACCGGGGGAAAATCGTGTAGAAATGGCTCTTAATTACACCGATCCTATTGAATCCGCCACCCCGTGCAGTGGTGCCACGTGCGCTAACGCTACAGCGCTGTTTTTTCGTCGGCCGCCGCCGCTTGCGTTGTACTTTTTTCCGCCGATTCACGAATTCCCGGGGATTCCAGAAAAACTACCCTCGTACAAGTGCAATCTTCGGAAAATTGGAAAACTCTGGTACAACGGATGTTCCTCTTGCCTTGGGTTATTACTTTCACTTTTTGCGACGAGCGTTAACGCGATAGAAAGTTCAGAGAACGAAGATTGAGGAAATTAATAGTTTGACTTCTGAAATTATTATACATATTCAGTAGCTGCGAAAAGAAGCTCAAAAGAATATCATTTATTTGACTAAAATTTACAATCAGGAAATACCAAAAAATGGACTTAACTGTATCGGCTTCTGAGTGACTCATATAATAGTCACTTCAAGGTTTAACCCTTTGCACTCTGTAGGCTCCAATATTGCACCAGTCATAATATTAAAGATTTTAATGAATCTTAAAGAAACTACCCTAAAATTATTAGATTCTCCACACATCCAAATTTGGTACTAAGAAGGAAAATAAAAGACCGAAGAAATGTTATAGCATTTATCATTTTCGGAATACTATAAAAACTAGTTGCAGTTGCTGATAGTTACAAAGCAACCTGGAGTGCTAAGGGTTAATATCTACGATCGAAAGTCGCTAATGAGAGATTCAATTATTCGAAGAATCCGATGTTAATATAAGCTTTCCTTCTTTTCCGGTGTTCAAGATTTAGACGAATGATTCAGTTTGTCAAGAGATTTCAAAAGTTTAGATTCCCGTCCATAAAGAGTTAGTCCACGTATCTTTGGAGATTGAACTTTGATGTTCGTCAGACATTTCGAAGACAGCTTAAGAGACAAGCGAATTGCATTTCACGACGCAGGAGGTTGGTACCGGTGAACAAGGGAAATCTTGATTGATTATGTCCGCGTTTTCAGGTAGCGACGTTCGTGATCGATCTTCCTTTATGCGAAAACGACGTGTTCTCGATAGAGAGATTCTTCGGGAAGGTGAATTCGAATGGATTGAGAGAGTTCGCGTGACCTGAAATCGCGGGGGGGTATTGTCTTCGTTCTAGCAGCGTCTTGTAGATATCGAAAATAGATGCTCCAGATGAACCGACCTGGAAAAGTCGGGTGCAATGAGGAGGAAACGCTTCGCGATGCCGCGTTGAAGCTTAGCACGTGTGCGATATCGAAAAATAATTAATCGCGGGCCAGTGAGCGCTCGGCTGAAACTTAAATTAATTCCGCCGGGCTTCCGGCGGGAACTTTCAGTCCTTGCTTCGACGTTATTTAATAATCCTGGAACTTCTAATAAGCAACACCGCGAATCTATCCCGAACTTGGTTCCAGCAAAGGATATCCAATTAAAATTAATTTCCAAGAGAAACCGCTCAGGCTTTGCTATCTACACAATTATTAGACTTTCAAACCGTTAAACTGTTAAACTATCCCAACCTCACTTCAATAATTTTCCATTTTCAAACGAACTACCAGTAATAACACAATACTTCATACATTCGTGAACACTCCAAATCAAACCAACTCGTCAATTCACGAGACCATTAGATCCAAATCAGATTACGAGCTCACGTTTCGTCATTCGAGAGACGTTCCGGAGCAACATTAACCGTCACAGATAAAACATTCGCCAAGAAGAGCGGTCTACCTCGAACGCTAACGACGTTATCTATCTCCCACCGGTATCTCGTCTTTTTTATTCTCCCATACTTCACGTGGCCCGTCGTCGGCGTGCTCTTATCATCCATCCCCTCGAAAATATTTTCGAGCGTATCTGCAATCAATTGATTCTCCCCCGGCTGGCGGGGAGGACACTTCCTTTCACGGTTTCGAGAACGGTCAGAGAGATCGGCGATACTGCGCTCGCCAGGTCTCGCAGCACATAATCTAATAACGAGTTTTTGTCGGCGCGTATATCGCGCACGCGGCCACCGACGGAGGGTAGCTCTCGTCTGCGTCGCAGACTGATTCCTGGCCCAAGTGGTTAGCCCTCCTCCATTGTGCATTAGCATCTATTCAAGCTGGTAATCGAATCCTACCGAGATAACGAACTTTCGCGGGGGATTTGCGGTTGACTTTCGCCGCACCGCGCTCCGAGATACTTCGGTCTTGACGGCCGGCCAACGATAGATCGCCGTCTACGCGCGAAATTTTCAACGGCCGTCATGATAATCGGCTTAGATCAGTTTCGGAGCTATTAACACCTCTCGAGGAGAGACAACAAGGCGACAAATCAATTTCTTCTGGCATTATGCATCGATTTTTAGGTAGAAGCTTATGGAACAGGAAATGATTTTCATTGGATCTTGAGAAGAATGTAACGTACGATGTTAACGAATACTTAAGAGTGTTAGGTAGAGTGTAATATTGTATTGATAATAGTTTTGGAGATATTAACACCTCTCGAGGAGATACAAGGCGACAAATCGATTTCTTGCGGCATTATGCATCGATTTTTAGGTAAAAGCTTATGGAACAGGAAATGATTTTCATTGGATCTTGAGAAGAATGTAACGTGCGATGTTAATGAGTACTTAAGACTGTTAGGTAGAGTGTAATATTCTATTGATAATAGTTTTGGAACTATTAACACCTTCCGAGGAGAGACAACAAGGCGACAAATCGATTTCTTGCGGCATTATGCATCGATTTTTAGGTAAAAGCTTATGGAACAGGAAATGATTTTCATTGGATCTTGAGAAGAATGTAACGTACGATGTTAACGAGTACCTAAAATTGTTAGATAGAGTATAATATTGCATTGATAACGATAGCTTTAGTAAGAGTCATTTTGCGGGACATTGAATGTTACTGGTATCATTATTCGGGATATTTCTATCTTTCCGATCTTTACGACAACGCAGCATGGACAGTGCGCATGGGTTATCTTCCACGGTTCTTTTTTGCTAGCTACATCCCCTCATTTATCACATGGGCGCGGTAATGTGTACATCCCGGGGGTTGCAGCGGGCGGAAAGACTGGAAGTGTCTCTAGTCACCTTATCTGCGCCCTCGAGAGCGTATGCTAAATTGAATATGAAATTATGTGGCTTATCGCCCTCGTTTATGCCTGGTAACACGATAAAACCGACCTAACTTCCCTACTGGAAATCATCGCCTCTGTCCGTTCATTTTTATGATGTATTCTTATGTGTTCGTACCACGTTCAGAAAGCTATTAGCATTCTCACACGTGTTTCCTGATATTCTTCCGATTGTCAGTCTTCAGAGTGTACAATATAGTAAGCATTTTTAGCGATTGTAAGTCGAATGAACAAACTCACCAGTCTTCACTTGGTACTTCAAAGTGGTGGAGCAATCGATGAGCAGTTGCTGGAGAGTCAGACCGCTGTCGGGTATTTCGAGATCCAGCAACCGCATCATCTCGGAGGGATGATGGAAGTCGAGGATCTTCGCGTTCCGATCGTTCGTCGACTTGACGAAATCCAACAGGATGTCGACCACCTTCATCAGGAACTCCCTGGTAGCTGGGAAACCTTCGGCATTGTGTGGCAGGATGTCTAAGAGCAGAAACGTGGTCGATTGAAATGAGATACGCAGACCAGGACTTGAAGCTTCTCTTCGACAGTTAATTCAATCATCATCTTCATCGAATGCTATTTTGAACCGTGATTTGATAGATATTAAGCTGAGAATAGAGCTAGGTTCGGATTAGTGCAACCAGTTCACTCCGAGTTACTAGTACTAGCTTCAGTTCTTAGTATTTTAGTTAATACTTTTCTAAAATGATTAGCAATTATTGTATTCGTAATTTTGCAGTGATCCAAACCTTGTGTTATTTATCACAGTTCGTACAGTAATCATATGGATTCGTGAAATTGATACCGATCCGAGCGATCAACAGAGAGATTTTGTGCAACCTATGAATTGATTCTGATAACAGAGAGGAGGCAAGTAGCTAACGTAATCGTCTACGGTGACTCTCTAATTGTTATAATCAAGTGAAATCTCTTCTACGATATTGACATTGATTGATTTGATACCGTTTTATCGAGCGCCCGATTGCCCAGCGCTCCGTCGTGTATATCGACCTACCGTCGGCTCTCCGACGTCCTCGCAGAAAACGGAAATTATTAGAATGATTTCACCTCATCAAACAATTGAAAGTATAGACCTATATTGACACACTCTCACTTGTTTGGTGGGATGACACCATCTCACTTCGTCTTCTTCTTTCCGTTCTTCCTTCCCGTTCATCTTCTTCCTCGGCGACGTGCGATTCGTTTGTGTTTCATGCACTTGCAGAACTGAACGTTTATGCAACTATTTAATACATCCACTAGAATTTATCTGTGTTTCTCGTTATCGTATCTTTAGTCCAACTCTAACAATTGTATTTGATCCATACATAAATGAACCAAGTATCCAAGGACAATTGTAAAACATAAAGTTCCCTTATGATCGTAAAAATTCTGTTCCATTTCAGTTTAATTCTCGACGCAGCGAAAAGCGAAATAAACATTCTAGGAAACGAGACACACCCGCGGACACTCGCACGGAAATAAGGTAATAGAAGTTTGGGAGACACTGTATACAATTCCGAAAGTTCTGCGACATAAACTGGCTGCAGCGGGGCATTTCAATGTTCTCTTGGTAAATCCTTGGTAGATTGAACTGTCCTTCCGTTGCAGGGTAACCATAAACTATCCCGTCGAATAAACCACCCTTCATTTCCCATTGCATTAAGGAGATCCCATGGATAAACAGATACGGAGACACAACAGCCGCCCTTTAAAGTCGGTATTCTCTTTCTGGAGCAATGGTAACAATGGAAACTTTCCAAATAACTTACAGATATCAGCGATTCAACAGGAAATATTCTTAACGAATAATCTTAAATATTCTATCCATCAGTCATTATTAATTAGAGTTACCAAGCAAAGACGTACGAATGACAAAGTGCGTATTTCACAACAGAAAATAGAAAGAGGAAAGGAGTACATTGGTTCAGAAAGAAAATGTTTCTCGAAGGGACAGCTATCTTACAGTGATCACGTGAATGAGTCTTAAGTGAATGACTTAATCGGTCATTTTTAATTAGAGTTACCAAGCAAAGACGTACGAATGACAAAATGTTATTTCACAACATAAAATAGAAAGAGGAAAGGAGCACATTGGTTCAGAAAGAAAATGTTTCTCGAAGGGATAGCTATCTTTCAATGATCACGCGAATGAGAGTCAAATGGAAAAAGAAGGGAGTCCTGAACCTTATGGTGAATCGGCCTGAGCCAATGGTTAGACAAGGGAAATCCCTAGCTTCCAGGGGCTCTGCTCGAGCTAATCCAGCTCTATCAATCTAACGTCGCGAGGCCGACAGACTCTCCTTCTTTTCAAGGTTTATGTCGCTTCTCGCGGAGGCCGGGCTAACAGTAAATACTTGAAATCCAATTAATCGGCGATCTTTCTGTACGATTAACGTGTAGTTGAACGGTAATCGAGGCTCGACCGTGCAGAAACCAGACGCAGACACGCATGCGATTCCGTGCAATATCCAATTACAGGTTCAAGCTCGAAGCGGAAACTTGTTTTGGCACCAGATGCACCGGACCCCTGGTCCAGGGCTTTAATCAAAGCGCCTTCTAGGGGCTGCTACACGCGGCAATTAGTTCCAGCGATTTATAAGCGGGATTGCCCCGGTTAATTTATAGTAATGAGTGGAGAGTTCGCTTGGATTTTTCACGGGTACTTTGTGGACCGCGGATATCCCTTCGATATAAATTGTACGAATTAATTCAGTCGTCAATATAATTTAATTTCATGTAAATCCAATGTAAAGTATTTCCCGGTAAAGTAGAATGCTTTTGATAAAGGTCGAAGTAATTAGTATTTAATCTAAAACAGGTGGACGATATTTATGACAGAAGCACAATTAGTAATCACGAACGGTTAGGTATAATTATTGAGCCCTAAAAGAAATTACTGTCGTCGTAAACGTGAGGTTTTATTGTTAGTAAATCAAGTCTAGAAGAGTAACGGACAATTAAAATTTTATACGCCATTAATGTCGATAGCAATTTAAACTCGTAAACGAGACTGTTCGTTAAAAATTTTCGACGCGAGGTCAACGAAAATTATAATGGATTCGCGTTACACGGGGAATAGTTTAAAATTGACTTTCGGCTACGACGAGGACACCTTATCGGCGCTCGACACATCCCGAACGGCAAACAGGGCCGTGGCGAGTAAACCCTTCCGCCCTTTCTGCGGCGTGTAATCTGTCCTCAGCCACTCGTTGGCTACGAACCTCTTCAAGCCAATTCTAAATCCGCCATTATTATGCACCCTTCCCGGAGCCTCGCGGAATCAGGACAATATTGTGACTTCGGGATTTCATTCTCGAGGAGCCGAGGCAGCTCTTGAATTTAGGGGACACGAGGGAATGCTCCGATATAGCTGCTAATTTATGTCTGTCCGTGGCGCGCTCGAGAAGTAAGGAAATATGGTTTAAGTAGATACGGACGGTTAGTGGTCAGACACACAGAGATTGATAGTTTTTATACAGTTTACTAAATGGTATTACAACTTTTGATGACTGTTGTTGTTGTTGTTGTTGTTAGTGGTTGTTGTTGTAGCAATGAGGCTGAAGTAGTTAGGGATTGTTCGTGGTCAGACATGCAGTGAAGGTGAAATTTCTCTGAAGTGATTAGTATTTCAACTACTGTAAATGTTCTTAGTGTTTTGGCAAGTAATTTAATTATAGTAGGTTTTAGGTATTAAGCGAATTTTGAATAAATAAATTTGTAAATTTATTAGCATTCGTGTAGGAGGAATACAAGTATGTTTGATCGAGACTTTTAGTGATTTGTCTTCGTGTGTGGTTTTCGAGGAGACAATTCTACTCATTCCATATCACTATACAATTGTTCTTCCATTGTACATGCTTCAATACGAACGTAAATTTTAATTGATTGTTAATTGAAACTTACCCGAATACTTCAGGTTACAATGCTCCCTGGAGAGCGAGTACGTGTTCTCGGAGCTCATTAGTCTGGTGGGTGAATGTGTCCGGGCGAAATTCTGGAATTCACAACGAACACGTCTTTCGAACCGATCGAGATCCTCACAGAAACATACACAGTACATGTTACTGGCATTATAGCATCGTTTTACTATCAGTCTTATTACTCACAGAAAGTGAAACCTGTCAGAACGATAGAGAGAGAGAGATAGAGAGAAAGTAGAACAAGCATTTCTTTTCTAGGCAATGGTAAACGGATGCACGAGAAGATTTACTGAACATAAAACAAGACACTATTGAAACGAGTCATTAATATTCTCCGATAACAAATATTCGCTTCGTCGAGATCATGAGACGCAAGCAACAAAAATATTTCAATTCAATTCGTTGGTTTAATTACATAAATCTAGAGGGAGTGAAAATAACCTAAAATTGTGTAAAATTTCATATTTCATTATATTTATTTCAAACTTCCATAAGGCATAAGAACATAAAGGTTTACAGTCTGGAAAAGACGATGCGAAATAAACGCTACAATAACGATTTACAGCGATTTACAACGAAAGGGAGATTATTCACGACTCGCTCCAACGCAGCGGCAATACAGCCTAATTAAAAAGAAAGGTAAAATGAATCGAACAGAAACAAGATGAATGAACGTGCAGCGATATGGGAACGCCTTACATATAAGTATTCCTTGATCGCTGTGATTTTAGTGCCGATCATTTGCACATTGTCCATGTCTCTGCTTGTGCCCCTCGCCTCAGTCCCTACAACAATCAACAACAGTGTCCGCTTCAGTGTTTCGCGCTGCTTTCAACCGTCTCGGAGCGAGCTTTCAGAGAAAAATTGCACAAACTGCGAAGCGAGAGTAAACGCCGAAGGAGCACGGCAGGCCGAGCGACCAAAGAAACATGGACAGAGAGCATTTTCGTGTGCAGACACTTCGAGGAAAGAATTAAAACAGAGCTTATTTTCCCTAGTTACTGAAAACAAAACAGGAAAATTGTATCAGACAATCATAGAGGCACCGACGCCGGTCGCTGCTCTCTGAACCGATCGACGGATCCTCCGAGCCGCGGAAAGTAAGCGATAGATCCTCTCGGAGAAAGGTTAGGCACTATAGATCACTCGATAAAATATTCAGCTCTAACGCGCAAGGCAAACACTAGAGAAAAATCGACGAAAAATTGCTCGAGAAACTTTCATTCTAGCCATACAACGAAAGGAGTAGTAGATATCAATGATAGATCGTGCTTTCTCGAAGCTTGCGTGACAATTTGCGAAACAAACAATCATGATACTTGCCAGCGTGACACAGTATTCAAATGAATCGAAGAATCATGAAAGATTTACATATCTTCGAGTAGTAACAGGAATAATGCAGCGAATGTGAGTTGTGCACGAAAGCGAGAGTTCCAATAGCTAAATGAGAATGTATCGAAAGCAGTGACTTAGAGAGTAATTAGAAGATCTATAGCTAGAAAACAGTTAGAGGATCCAAGCAACGAAACTACCCCCAATAGACACCCAGTATCATTCTCCAACCATCAAAAATCCCCAAAACCGCTTAACTGAAAAATCAACCGTTCTCACCAAGATCCTCCAACGATTTCCCATTCAATCTAACCCTCCGTCGAAAGCCCACCGGAGTCGCCGAATAAACCCCAAACTCCTCAGCAACCAAAGAACCGCAAGTGAAAAAGGGGGATGCAAGTGCTGAAGGGTACGAAGCTTCTCTCACTCACCAAATCCGTTCCCTTAACTGTTTCAGCTTCCGTCGACGTGCTCGCTAACGCGGACGAGGTTCGAAGCGGTGTCCAAGCGGCGGCGTGAGGATGGTTAAGGGTTGGTTCGTCGGCAGACTGGTCGGAAGCGACGACGGGCTTCGGGGTGGTTTCCAAGGGACTGCTTCCAGTCGAAAACGCCTGGACGACTCTCGAGCCTCGGCCTGACTCGGCCTGCCTCGAGTCTGCCTGACCCAGTTTCGTTCTCGTACATCCCACGCAACCCACCCCTAAGCGCTGGGGGTGTTTTCCGCGTGGGCGTGGCGGCGAATGCTCGCTGTACACGACGTGCCGTTCCAGGGGGTGGCGACGCGGGCGTGGCTTGCTTCGGCCAATCGCGGCTACGGGCTCGTACCTGACGTCACAGGGTGGATGACGTATCGGTCGTCGCTCACCCTTATCGGCCTCCTCGCCCTCGAGATACCGGGCGAGAGACGGCTGTGTGCGGTTTTCGTGTCGGATACCGTACGCCGTCGCTTTTATATGTTTACGAATGTACTCTGGCTCGGCCGCCCGATGGCTACGGAGCCCAGAGTATACCCAGCCGCGAAATCTCCGGCACGCTTGGCTGTTCGCCGAGATACAACGAATTATAAAGGGCCCCCTCCGTTACACGTCTTTTTCGGTACACTCGGTATCGACAGTCCTACGACGTTCTTCTCATTCATTTGTCTTCGCAATCTTTCCGCGCGGAGCTCTTCCGTTGTTAATGTTATTATTTATAGTGTAAATTTCTGTTGGGTTAGGAAGAACTTTTGGTTATCTATTTAGTTGACTTATATGCATTTATCTATGGTTTATTAGTTTTGAGTTTCTCTTGATCTTTCCCTCCTTTGCAACCTTTTCCTCTGCATCTCTTTCAGTATTCCTGTCCCTTGATCTTCATGCAGCGTTTCTATGGATATCGTTTCTAGTTCCTTCGCATTCCGTTATCACGTGCTCTGTCTTCTGGTTTTGTTGTTAATAATTGCTAGGATTCTAGGAACGTTATCGATGAAGTACTTAGCAAGAGTCCTTTTTACTTCTCTCTGGAGCAAGGTACATTTTACTTTAAGAGTTGTAGCGTTCGCAAAACGTAGAATTTGAAGCGTCGTGTAAGGGTAGTTTCAGTTCTTTTGGAATAATCCAAAATTTCAACCGGCAATGATTGCCGCGAACCCTTTAAAATCCAGACGTGCCTTTCATTAAAGATTCAACGGAATCAAGCCCAATTCAGGACCCTCCTCGGCCCTCCGTTAAAAAGTTCCCGCCGCGCCTTTCGCAGATTATGAACCGCCATCAGCATTCCGAAGGAGTCTATCAAAAAGTTTAAGAGCGAGCCGAAACGCTCTCCATCGGTGGCATCCGATACCCTTAATGAACCCTCATAAAAATTCCGCGCGCATGCTTCCCGTCGTTTCGCACCGAATCAACAGATGCACCGGAACGCCGGACACGGCGAGAGCTGACGGTTTTTCCTCGGGCGGAAAAACAACCGTCCGGAGGAGGACGCGGTGCCGGAGGAAAAACGGGAGAGGAGCAAAAAAATCTCGATCGCTGGCTCCTTCCGCGGAAAATGTCGCGACGCCCGCGCACTCTCCGCGGGACACGGCGAAAGGACACGGCGGCGAGAGAGGAAAAACCGGCCGGAGAGAGCGAGAGGGCGCGTGGGACGCGAAGGGAACGAGGAACGCCGGGAAGAGGAAGAAACGCGGCCTGGCCGGGGGACGAGGAGGCGGAAAGGACAAAATGGACGGCAGCCAATCGGATGGAGGGACAAAATGGCCGACGGTGAATTTAATCAATACTTCCTCCGTCCTTCGTGAGAGGGTGGAGGACAGGGCGAGACCCAGAAACTGCCAGGGACGTAACAACCAGCCGGCGAGCGTACGTAACGCGTTGTTGAGGTCGATACACCCTGTGTCCTTCTTCCTTCCTACGCGGGACACCCGTTACATCAACGGTGTCGAACACGAGTTTCATCCTCCCTTAACGACGTTTCGTTGTTCTCGGCGCGGAGCGCTGAGCGGTCCGCGAGATTCTCCTGCTTCGGATGGGGCGGATTGTCTTTTTCTTGCCACTCTTATATATTCGATGGAACCCGAGGTGTTTCGCGAATCCCAGATTCTGAGAGCGAATCGAGGATGTGGTGATATGAATTTTTATTGGTAATTAGGATCGTATTTGATTCGTGCGTTCAAAGATTGAGTTTCGAATGAGATGAGAATGTCGTTGATGTTTATTAGAGCTTTTGTGAGCGAATCTGGGATGCTTTGGTGATATGAATTTTTTGGGTTGGTAATTAGGATCGTATTTGATTCGTGCGTTCGAAGATTGAGTTTCGAATGAGATGAGAATGTCGTTGATGTTTATTTGAGTTTTTATACTGCGCTTTGGGCGATCTTGTCTGTCATAAATGCACGATGATGATAAATGGGAGCAAAGTTTCGTCTTCGCGCGTTTCGCAATCGGAATTTTACGGTGCCGCTCATTATCTGTGGAAATCAGGAGCCCGGAAGATTGGGATAGCTGTCCGAGCATTGACATTATCTCGACCGATACATCGTGGAATTTTGATTAAGATTCTTGAAGTGATAGAGATCGGTCGAACGGCTGGACGTCCCCGAGGATTCGTCGGGCTGTAGGCGGATGGTAGCACGGGATTTCTGAATACTTGATGATATGCTCGGATAACTGGCATACTACATAGACTCTCAGTAATATCTTCATATTGTACTTGTACTGGATAATTAAAAAATCCTACAACAGATAGTAGATGGAGATTAAAAGATCAATTGATAACCAGTAGGAACGAGACTGCTCCGTTGACACAATTATTGGTATCACATCATCAAAAATTACTTCAAAATTTTCCAACCCCTATTCTTAATATTCTTCACAACAAATATGAAGATATTAATTAAGAACCCATCGCAATGAAGATAATCTACTATAGAAATTTCTAAAACCAATTATATGAGTCGCTCAGAAGCCAATTAAGTTTATCTTATATTTCCCGATTTTTGTAAATGTCAATGCAATAAATACTCTGTTTACTTATTCAAAGATTACATCCTCCGACTATACTGTATATCAATTTCAAACCAAAAACATTTCCCCAATTTTCCTTCGTCGAACTTAACCGCATCATCCGAGTTACATCTTAAACCATGTTACCAATAAATTACAACTCTTCGATTCAGCTCATCGCGCATCAATAACCAACTTTGCTCTTGATTAAACGTCCGGCTTACAAGATGGTGCTTGAAACTCGATTCTCGCGGAAGTATCAATGATAACGAAGATCCGTCCCAGCGGAAGACGAAGAACGGAATCGATCTCGCAGCCGGCGAGATGGGGGCCGTGGTTCCGCGCTGACGTCGCTCGCCAGGGAAACTTTAAATTGAAACGGTGTAGCCGGAAGCGTCGAGGAAAGAATACGCCACCGCCGCGGGATAAATTTCTTAGCAGCACCCGTCGTCTGGCGGGACCGATGTAAATTACCCGCGCCCAACTTTCTTTCTTCGCCGCTTCTTCGCGCGCTCCATCCCCCTTTTGTCTCCGCGAAAGATTCCGGAGCGCCGATCGAACGAGCAAAATACGCGTCCGCCTTATTGATAAGACGCCGTCGTTCGTTTATTGATTGTTTGTTTGCCGCGGAGTTCTGATACAAACGCAGGTACAGGTGGGAGGATCCAATTCCGGTCACGTTTTCTGGTTAACGGCCGACGCGGGGGAGCGAGGACGATTTATCGGGAAATTTGATAAAGCTAAATTACTGGGAACAATAAAACGCTTTATTGGAAAATAGATTATTCCCGCGTAGCGGCGTGGGCAAATTAGAATTCGTTAAAACTGGATTTTACAGTGCATTTCGTTGCGCTATCGTGCCCTTCGGCATCGTGCAGGGATTGTTAAAACTTTGCTTATCGTTTTGTAATTTTACTGCGTGACGTTTTACGAATTTTAGATTTATCGTTTCCTCTTTGGTTTTGTAACGTAGCATACGAAGTTTTGTAGAATTTGTTTGTTTCATTATTGATCATTTTTTGGGGTTAATTTTCACTGAGTCTTCTGTTCTTGTTTATATCGATTCTAGTATTGCTTTATGTGTAATTTTGTCAGTGTTAGACATGTTGGGATTGCATAACACTGAGAAGTAAGTAAAATGGTGCAATTACGAGGAAAAACATGCAAGCTAAAGAGGCTTCGAGTGTCATTCTCTTCAGTAATCAATGAATGACAGTGATAAACGAGTTTCCATGGTAATCCATTGATGTACAATTACTATGGATTACAAGAACCGATGAAAAAATATTGTTGTACACTTTGCGCGTCTCCTTATCTTCGGTCACGATAAAAAGCGTTGTACAGAAGTAGTTAGAGATAGCTGGCTATCTGTCTAGATCTTATATAACAAATTAACATATTTACACGAAGCTTAAGGTTGTTCACTTGTTTCTAGAACTCTATCGGGACATTGATTAGCCACTGTAATCCGAGACAACAATGAGATATAAAATGGCGACTTTCACGTTTCTGACGCTTCAGGTTAAATAATTTCTCCTTTATTTCATGAAGAATGCATCCATCAGATGTAGTCGTTGCAATTATTCAACGCAGCTCGCGAACTGTACACTGACTGCAAAAAGTTCAGGCTGCAACTTTTTGCTTGGACTCCAGATTTGTTAAACGTCGCTATCTCTTTAATTCCTACGAAGCATAAAGTACAATTAAGTACACCGATTAATTCTTTCTTCTTTATCTTACATCCTTAATTACCATTTTTAACTCGAGAAGTTATTAGGTACATCCGAAAAAGGAAGTAATATTAATTGATATAACTGTTACAGGAGTAAACGAAAAATTATTAATTAAAATAGAATCTTTAACAGGTCCATTAACATTTAAAGAATAAATTGCATTCAATTTTATTGTACTTTTCGAAGCCAAAAGCCTTGAACTCTCGCGTTGATACCAAACTTTTGGTAGGCAGTGTATTTCAACTGTGTCGTCCGCGGAAATTTCACGCCAACTCGTGACATTTACTTTCGGAAACGCGCGGGGCGCGGTTTAACGAGAAATGCCAAAAAAAGCGAAAATAGGGGAGAAACGAAAAATACATGTATCCGTGCGGGACAGACGCCCGCGCGAGTTTTGCAAGGTTTTCAATCTAGGTTACACGAAATTCGTGTCCCGAGATAAACGAGCCCGTTGTCTGGACTCCATGAATATTCGCGATCACGCGTAACCCTTCCGCGTATGCACGGGAATGCGGAGGATATGCACGCGGTCGGTATCGATCGGTGTCGAGGTTCAATCGTTGGTTTCGCTGGCCGAATTTCTGCGTCCCATTGTCTTCAACGAATTACATATCAATCTCTGTTAATTACGTATCAAGATATTATCGAAATCACACCCGAAGCACGTAATTTACCAAGTTTCTGACAGGGGACGAATTTAGGGGATGAAACGGGAAGAATCGATTCAACGATACTAAATTTTTTAAATAAATGCAATATACAAACATCATTTTAGGATATTTTAATGTCACTTTTAACTTAGTTTACCTTTGAGATTTCTACTCCAGTTTCTACTTTATCTATTTCTTACTTATACTTTAATGATACGATTCGTCGATTGCTTAGAGATACGTATAATGCTATTTCTTATTACGAGAAATCAATGACGCAAAGTTCAGGGTGAATAGAAATTTATTCAAGAAGTTACATAGGTATACTTCGAAACGGCCACAAGAAGAAGGCAAGGATTTCCGATCCGTTATCGTTTATTACGCTCCATCGATACGTTCATACGTAATCAGACTGTGTCACTTGACAGAGTCAATGATAGTTAATACGACACACGCTGCCCGTAATCAGACAGTCGAGCCAGCGGCCTGCACCGCGCAGCCACGTCTCGCTCCAGTCATTTCTCCCAATCAACTCGAAACGATCGGACCGCAGGCGGCCTCGCATCGCGAGCAACAAATTCGAGGACGGAAGGTAACGATCGAAACATTCTTCTCCCCGAAAACCGGCGCAATTTTCCACGAAGAAAGAGAAACAAAGGAGCACCAGAAACAATTCGATTCGCGGGCCCGACCGAGGCGGTCCTTTGTGACGAGCCGATGAATCGCAATTTCCGCGGCAATACCAAACAAAGAAACCGCGTTTCAGCGTTCGCATAATGGCTATCGATACGTCGATCTTCCAATTATTTTTCCCGCATCGGAAAGCAACTGGTGCATCGAGCCTCGAAACGTTTCCGGCCGGCCGCGCGGTAATTTATGTGCGTACAGCTGCCGTTTTAATTAAAACACGCCCGCCGGGAAGCGGATTAGGCGATAAAACACCGCATCCGCGGAACTCTGTTCTTCGCGAGTTTCTCCGGCGCGAGTTCCGCTTGTAATCCCGCGGATTTCGGATCGTTTTCGTTTCGATCTCGCGCGCCGGAACGCAAACTTCCCCGTCGTGAAATCGAAAAGCGAAGTTTACCGGGAGATCGGACCGAATAAAAACAGCGATCCGGCGAGCTGCAGCCCCGACGACAATTAGTAGAATTTATAGCGAAGTTTAAAGGGTCCGTACGCCTCGTTCCACAAGCAAACTCGAAGCAGAGGCCAGTTATCGACACACGGCACCCGAAACCGATAACGGATACCAAGATCCCGGTATTACTCTCGCTCCGCGTGCCAGACTAGACCCGCAGCTACACCGTGTCCGATAATACCGGATGAATCCGATTATACAATTCCTTACAATCGATCAAAACCTCATCGTCAATCTCTTGCAAATAATCTCAAGCCAATCCAACGATCCTCGAACTAATCTTCACCTTCACCCCTTTCTACAAGAAACACAACATGTTTTATCAGATAACTGTACCCCAATCATTCCAATACCAATGACTACTCCAGGAATCCATCCACCCATTCTCCGATCCAGGTTCGGCAACGAAATCTCCGAGCGAGACGCGTTCAACGAGGACACCCCGTACACCTGAAAGGGTAGAGGGCATCCGAGACGCGAGGAATGTCCCCGATTGCCATAACCAATCCCTCGATGGCTCCTCCGCGAACTATCGGAACGCCGGAGGTCCCCCGTTCGGTCTGGTATTGATTAGCCATCACTTTCAGATGACGCCTCTGCCACGGTGGGTGTTGCTGGCGTCGGTGTTGGCCGTCGTCGGGGCGCAACCCGGCGACAACGCATGCGTGCACGCGTGCCGTGCACGGGAGAGGAGTCCCGAGATCACGGGAGTGATCTGCGACCACCGGCGGAGCGCCGTTCTTCAGTCCGCCGGAGGCCGGTCGCCGATACAGCGCCTCTCCAGCATCTGTCTGACGCCGTGTGCTCCCACCAGCCACTACGACGGCTCCGAGGCCTGCCGCGACTTCAGAGAGCTCCTGATCAGATCGCGAGCCTGCCTCTGCGACGATCGGAAAGATGACAACTCGAGGAGCATCAGGACCGAGCACTCGAAGAACTTCGATCGCGTCGATCATCGCGAGCTGAGAAGCTTCAAGTCGGCTATGCTGAAGAAGCTAGCGATCGCGGACCACTATCTGGTCCTCGAACCGTTGGAGAACGACAGCTATCGGTTCCGAGTCGAGATGAGACCAGACGAGCGGAGATTCGAGGATACGAGGTTGTCCGACTTGAATCTCGAAGGGCCGACCCTGACGGAGTCAACGGAGTCGGACGTTGACTGGGATATGTGGTGCATGGCCCAGTGTGACAATGGCCGCGGTGGTAGCGCCTGCAACTGTGACCTTATCCCCTGAAGAGGACGGAGGAGGATGAAGAACCCGCGGGGCACGAATTCACATATCTCATAGGTTAGTCTGGCCGATGGCGCCGAGTAGCGTAAGGTTAGTCTCTTATCGAACACGTTTCGTTCGTCTTCCGTCTATCGGTTCCGTGTTTGGTAACCTATTTTATCGTTTTATGGTAAATCCATCGATCGTTTGTATACAATGTCCACGATAAAGGACGAGCTATCATCTCGCGGATCCCGTCGATCGGTTCCATCTCCGAGATCGTGCGTCGATCGATTGGAAAGACATCGGGATTCCTCTGTTTCCTTCGCGCAGCATTGAGATTATCGGTTAGACGCTTAATCGCTTCTAGGCTTAAGAGTTCTCTACGCTAGGTCCGGTTCACGCGGGCTCGGCCGGGTCCGAGGTAAACGGCTTACCGGCCAGGATCCTCGATGCCGATAATCGGGCCCGCCGTTGCGCGTTTATCGGGAGCTCGTCTCGATAAGGCGACGCCGGCGACCGACGCAATTCGCGTGCTAATCTCGCGAGGAAACGGTGCGCTCGCGTCGGGCCGTGTGAACGGGACACCGACGTGCGATGTGTGTATTATGCAATAAATTGATATTTATACGGGAGCGCGATGCCACGTTGAACGTGCATCGACGTCTAAGGATAGTTTGATACCTGAGAAATCGCGCCGCCATCCACGCTCGCGATAGTATCCTCCGCGTTTCTTCATCGGACGCTGGAGGAGTCATTCAATTTCTCTGGTGTTCGTCACATTTTATTGTCTAATATTCATTTACAAAGACTCTTCTCATGTTGTAGTGAAGGATTAAACTGTAGAGGTGTTGAGTATCTGAATTCTTCGGCTTTTGCGAGGTATTTTATCGAACTCGAGATTCATTCGATTACAGTTTTCATTAAGGGAATATGGAAGTTCCTCAGGGCAATCTTACAGCGCAATGAAACGAAATTCAATCGAAAGCAACGTCGTCCACGAATAAACGAAAGAGTAATGTAGTCCAGCCGCGAAATCTCAGGTGTTCAAACTGCACTGTACCATATTAGACTAGCTTTTACATGACTCCGGATAATGGACTCAAGAGAGGCTGCGGGTGTCGTTGCGCCGACACAGGACAACGGAATGCAAAGCTGTATGGGATGTAAAAAGATTTTATATTTTATTTTCAGCAGAATGGGAACCTTCGGATGCTAAATGAACCTCCATTGATTGTAAATTACTCCATAGTTACGCGAAGTCGCATCGACATCCGCAGAGGTTCGACTAAGATGTAAGCTAGGTTAAGGAGAACAAAATCCATGTCTTCCATTTTGTAGATTATTTGCTGCGCGTGCAACACGCGACTAGGGCGACCGTGCGAGTACTATTTATTGTTTAAGCGATTAGTTGGACAATGACGATCGCGACGAGGAGGCCGACAGTTCGATCGAATCGAACGAGACGAATAAATCCGTCGTGTTCCTCGAGCGACACTGCGTTCGTGTATTTCTAGTGTGCCGTTAAAAAAAAAGAAGACGTTGTGACGCGACAATAAGACGTAGATCGTAGAATGCCTGCGCGATGTAACCTCGTTTTCGCCCACTTTTGACTGATCACATCCGTCTGACTAGAATCCTTTAAAATCGAACTACCGAACACTTTCAACGATCCGCAATTGTACGCGAAGGGAACGAGAAGATAGAAGATGGCATCGAAACGAAACTGTCAAAAGTGCGCGAACAACTCAAGCAGATTATTACCTGGGCTATAGTTCTAAGTGACCGTGCATTGTAAATATTTCTACAATTAATATACGCGATTAATAATTGTATCGGGGAGGAATCGAAAGCAGTTTCAGGTACGCGGTTTATAAATTATATCGAATCAATTTCTTAAATCTATTCGCTTCTATCTTAATATCGTGTTATTGTACTATCGAGCGTAACTAGTGTATATGGTTGCTGTTAGCAATCGTAATTAATAACGAAGCCTTGGGGATATATTAGGGTGTTCGTTCACTCGGGAAATTTGGTAATTCTTCCATATCTGGACTTACTTATACACATGCGGCGTCTTCATTGCTATTGTGAACTTTTTACGCTGATCATTGTAAATGCTGTATATAAATATATATGTAATATAAGTAATCGATACTAACTTCATGTTTTGTCATACGATCAATAAAGAACACGCTGTATTAACTAATCATTCTGTTCATACCACTTCCTCCTGTCAAATGAGATTGAATTGACATTTTTCCAATATGTTAATTACAGATGTAAACTGTAATAACGTAGTATATGGTTTATAGACCTAATTAAGTATATTTTCATTAATGTCCTATGAGATATTTTATTGAAATACGATTGGCCTGTGAAGTCAATGTTTCGACGTCTGAGATTCAATTTAAACAAGTGAATACAAATAATAATTGAATTTGAACGAAATATATAAATTATTGAAGCAATTATTATGTAAACGGATTCCTTTAGTGCATTACTAAATGCAGATAAAATAGGTTGATGTAACCGAAACGTGTTTTGTCTACTGCAAATCAATTAGAAATGTAGAGATAAATTGCCGACCAATTTAACCAACAGAATAATAAATATTTCATTAATAACACATAATTGTCGTATCTGATTTATTAAAAAATTGTTAAGTTAATAATATAAAAGAGAATAATTTTTAAAAATCCCACTCGCCTCGGATTGGTGACGCCATCTATCACGAGATTGCTCAAACTTCTAGCCGAATAGTAGCAGCTTATCTCTGCTAGGTGGTGCCACCAAACACTAGATATTCGATAGAACAGTTTCCTGATAGATAAGGTCAACGCTGTACAATATTGGCAGGGGATAAATTTGGTAGTTTACCTTATTTGTCATAGATATACAAGAAATGTTTTCCCTACAGTTGGTTAATTATCACCAATAGATAATCGAATAATTTAGAATTTTTTTAAACCATTAATATCACTACAGTCCTAATTTATAAAAAAGTTACTTAATTACCCTTAAATCGTACCTTGCTATTAGCATTAAAAATTAATCGAAAGCAAAGAATGTTCTATAAAAGTCTTATCAATTACAAATGATATGCTACACATGCATTCTAGGACTATGCATTGAATAATCATTTTTACAATATTTTTATACATTGAAAATCTCTGGCATCATCTTACAAGTACAAGTTTCAGTGTTCACGTTCATTTCTCAGACATCTGTTTCCTACGCAACAGATAGGCCGTAATTTCTCTTGGGATAAAAGTCAATCAGAACAACCTGTAAACGAATTATTGTCCGAGATGGCTTCCGATATTATTCTTTAACAATATTATATCGCATATATCCATACGTGGTTGGTGTCCTATAAAAGCCGAGGCATCTTCCGGAGATATCACAACAGTTCCATCCTCTCCTTCGAGAAGACATCTCACAGCTCCAGGTACCATCAGAGTTGCAGCGTTCGTAAGAATATTCATTGTAAAATAATCCGAGTCTCAAACGATCTCTTGTACAATATTGTTCAGTTCGTACTTCTGTAAAGAATGTTCTCGATTATCGTTCGCCATAAAGGATTCCGACATTTTGAAGGATCGATACAATCTTAGACCGACCGCCTGATGAATACAGCTCGGAATAATGAGCGGTGTCTGTGCTTGACGGCGATATTTGTCTTTAACAGTTTCCTCTAGTATAAAAGCTCGAGACTTTTGCCTTGTTCATAACATTCTCTCATCAACTACCGTACAAGTCTCAACGTTCCTTAGATCTGTAAGTAAATTCACGTATACAATAGAATCTCGAGTTTTTACAAAAATTTAGAAACAGGAAAGATATCCGTGTTCCGCTTGTGGTCTACCAGTTTTCTATAGTTTCCTTCTGTGTTTATTGCTGTTGGCGAGCAATTGTAATTAATAATGAAGTCTTGGGGGTATATTAGGGTGTAAAGATTCTTATAAAGATTTTACAAAGATTGTTCCTCTCTTTCTAAGCAAACCAAACTCCAAACCCATCAAAATGGTGTCCAGCCGCATCGTCCTCGCCATCGTCGCCGTTGTCTTCGTCCTCGCCATCACCGTGGACGCTGCCTACAGGAAACCCCCCTTCAATGGCAGCATCTTCGGCAAACGATCCAGCACCATCACTGGTAAATATCAAGCTCTTGATAATACTGCAGTTTTTCTTACAATTTCGAATTTGTTCCTTTGTCTCTACTGTAAGATTCTATTCCATAGACATCAAATCTTCATCTTACTCTTATTTTTTACATGATCTGCACTGTCATTCGATTTGCTCTAACTGTAAGATTCTCCTCTAATTTCCGTTTGAATTCGGTGATTTTGTTTTTCGTATGATTTTCATGGATTTGTTAAGTAAATAATGATTCCCATGATTCACAGATTACGAAATCACCAGCCGCGCCATGTCCTCGATCTGCGAATCCGTCGCCGAAACCTGCAACGCCTGGGTCAGCCGCCAAGATACCAACTAAAGATACTATACCCGCCCTCACTGATCTCACGTGCTATCAATGTTGCTTTATCGCCTTATCAACGTATAATAATGTGCCAACCGAGCTACGCAAATTCCTCGTTTATCGATTCGGTGTTCCAAGGCTGGCCGCATCATTCGGATCTTCTCGCCCTTACATAACCAGACTGTGGCTTCGATTAATCGATATTCTACACTGTACGATTCTCGTGTAATAAAATGTTACATTTTGTAAAATTAATTTTCTCGATTTTTTCCTTGATGTTTCTCTACCCCTTGCCTCTTCGACATACAGAATTTATATTAAGAAATCTGTACACGTTCTTGTATACATTCGTTAAATAATTATAGAATATCCATCCAGAAGTTCAAGTTTGTATTTTTATTGTCAATTTGTAGCTGAGGTTTTCTGATAATAAAGATTCCAATGTGTAAGAATTATTGCATAACAATGCTCAACCAAGATGAAATGGTTCGAACTTATCATTTAATCTTCTGTATCATACCTAGTTGATATACTAATTATTCTAAGATTCAAATGTGAAATACTTTCAGAGAACCAGCGGTTTTCTCCGAGTAATTCTCGAATCAAAATTACACTACTACCAACGAAATTTCCTTCCGATATCTGAAATGCAGATCAAACGGTTTGATATGGAAAGCACGTATCATTCACCTACCCGTATAAGGGTTATAACACTTCTATCACGTAACCCGAACACCAATTCTTAACAAATCGATAGTAAAACAATTGCCACATCAATGTAATCTTCCAATCCCACAATAAATATAACAAATAAATACTGCCAAGTGTCTTCGACAAAGTTAACGACATTAATCACCTACGAACAGACTGAACTCCCAAAAATTAAACATAAGAGTCTAAAATGTATTTTCCTTCAATTTTTAAGTCAACAATAATTCTAAGAATTTTCCTTCAAGAAATATCTATTCATTCTTCCTCTAAAGCGTCCAACAAACAAATTCAATGTCATTCCCAAATTCCTCAGACAATAATTTCCCAGCTGAAACCACCCGACACAAATTAATTCAACAAAATGGGGAATCGAGTCCCCGATTCGCAGCTACACGATCGAAATACTTAATTAATCGTCGATAGCCTGATAAATACAGAACCCAAGGGACCAGCGTCAATGCAACGCGAGCAGACGTCGAGGTAAGTGCCGCCCGGGAAACCGTGTTTCAATTTTCTCGCTTTCACACTTTCCGGCTTCCCCTTTCCTCCATGTTGCACACGTGTAACACGAACGTGCGAAAAAATCGAACGAGCCCTAACCCATTGCCTTGGAATCGTTCTTCTCGCCAATTACCGCTGGAATTTCTTAATTATTAACCCTTTGCACTCGATACGCGCCTTTCACTCGCCATTTCATTTAACCCAACAAAATTATAAAATTTAAAATTCAATATTAAATTCTCTATAATGTACCAACACATGGAACATCGAAATAAAATAGTTCCGTCACTTAATTTATCCAAGGTATTGTTTTATATTTATTGTGAAAAATACCATCGATATTTCATCAGAAAATAAGGAATATTCTGCGAAAAATATTCTCTAAGAGAACTTTCGGTTCGTTATAAACATTTTCTCCAAAGATTTACCATCGATAAATAGAAACGTACTATTCCATTTTCATTCGCAACGATCAACGGTGGAGTTCCATAAATGATTTCAATTATTACGCGAATCTCCGCCACTAAGTCTGACCCTCTCGTCTATTACGAGTTCGAGGGTTAACCGTCTTTCTCGCGAATCCCGTGTTCGAAAATTTATTCGGACACCGATGGGATCAGATTTTCACGCGTGATCACGAATGCCCGTGCAAATATCCGGGATATTTAAATGCGTCCGGGATCCTGGGTTGCGTTCGAGCGCACCGAATGGCTCCTTTTCGCCCACGATCTTCAAGTATTCTGTCCACTCTTCGCTTTAATGGAGGAAGTCCTAGGAAAAATCGCGCAGTTCACCCCATACGGCCGCGGGACGCGTGTCGCTTGACAGTCGCGAGTCTCTACGCTGTCGATCGTAGATCACCCTCACACGGAGGATGGCGATGGTCCAGCGAGTCGATCTGACCGTCGGATAAACTCGAAATTATTGCTTCGTTACTCGTCTTTTCTTTCTCCGAAGAAAGGGGCGAATGCTCCTGACGGCGAATTGAACTGTGACCCGTTTGCAGATCGAATTACGGAGAGGAACATGGTGCTCTTATCGAAATCATCGGGATCCACGCGAAGCTTCTTCGTCGGTGGTGAGTGTTTCTTATTGTGTTTCTTATTGTGTTTCTTATTTTCGTTGATTTTTGAGCTATCCGTGTTAACTGAGAGCCTGTAGTTGTGATAGAATTGACGGAATTATGAATTCAAATAAAGAATCGGTAGTAATGTTATTTCTAACAGTACTGTATCGATTGATAATGATGTTAGAAGAGAAATTTAGGGTTAAATTGAATATTTTTGTAATTATATTATGAATTATCGATTGAGAATGCAGATGAGAGTCGCCCACAGCTAAGTTTCATTAAGTGCAAATTATTTTCCAGTGCTTCTAGTCGGAACCGTCGCAACAATCATTTCCCAGAACGTTTCCAAAGCCGACGAAGTGCCAGCATTCTTCTTGAAAATCGCGAAAAACATTCCTCGCGTGGGTCGGAGCGATGGCTACGAAGACTACCTTCTCAAGTCGCGGAAGAATGTTCTCAAACACGCGGGACACATCGGTGAAACACAGGTGCTTGTTATTGACATAACAAATTAATCCTTTCATTATTTTCAATTATTATTATTTTCAATTATTCCCGATAGCCTGAATCCTGGTCGTCTTTCGCCGACGAAGATCCTTTCTCTGGCCCCATAAAGAGACGCATGGAATATCCGTCGGATGACGGTGAGTAATCAATGTCCCAGATCATTGATATCATTACTTAATCATTTCTGAAGTCCGATACGAATCAATCAATTTCAAAATGAATTTTTCAATCGGGTTTAATACTTATTTCATTTCACAACGCACAAAATATGGTATCAATTAATTGCTTCATTTTCAAGCTGGTAATATTCTGTCGTTGCTATCAGATGCTCGAACATGGCAAGATTTCCCACTGCGAATCGGAGGTTCGCAGAAACTTTGGCGGACTTTGGCAGGCTACACAGACGACGGAGATGAGTAAGTCGGCTTTGAAGTGTCGAAATTAAATATTACAATAATCTATGATTAATGACACTTATAATGGTCCATTGTATCGAACAAACGCTTTCGTTCCGCAGTATCGACAACGAGATATGGAAGCGGAAGAAGAGGACAGGGGACGAAGCCGTGGATTCGCAGGACAATTAGCGAAGGGAGCGTCTCGACGCAGCCACGATGTCCGTGGAACAATATACTTATACTTTATTTCTGGTGTAAGGTGTTGGGAAAAATATCGAGAACAATAAACGTGTAAATACGACACGCGTTCTTGCTTCGTGCACGTTCTACCCCTATCGCGGCCCGTCATTAAGCGCACGTCTCGCGACGCCGGATAATTTTTCTCTAATTTCTTGTTACGTTTTGCGCAGGTGCGATCTCGTATATGTTTCGATAGTTTCTTTATAGTATTATAGTTTCACGATTCCAAATGGAAGAGAAATAATAAAAAAAAAAAAAAATAGAAAAGAAAAATAGAAAATAGGAAGGGGCATTATCTTTTCATGCCTTCTGCTCTCTCTCCACGATTACTCGTAATAAAATAAATTACTTCATTCAGGCACGAACAGCAAATTCCGTTAATAATTCGTGTCCATGCGAGTAGAGTTTAAATGCTGGCCACATTATACTTGCACCCCATCGTATATCGATTAGATAATTGCAGAGACGGTGATACGTATCTTAAAACAGTCAAAGATGATTTTTGTATCGCATTCCTCCTCGTTCCTCGTGATTATCAGCCTCGCCGCCTTAACTTTCCGTCGATTGTACGCGTGTAGTTCGTCAAATTGCCAGCACCGGCCACGGGACAGTAGCCAATGGACGGACTGTAAAATCTGTAGATTCTCGTCGTTGTGGCAGATGCGTTGGCATGTGTCTTCGACTGATCGATCGCGGCTCGTGAAAAGAAAGCGACCGACTGACACTCTCGTCGCATCTGTCGGAGAGGAGAATCGAGCTGCTCGGAGGCATGATTTGATTGTATCGAGTTCAGTGTTGCTTCTAATCCTCATATATTTCGTATCGGTACATATAAAGAAGTTCATTAAAGTGGAGAAACTTTATGAACGATCGAAGTTAATGTACCTACGATCGTTAATTACCCGAGTCGTCGATAACCTATAATAATAATTGATCAATCACTGGACTGCGACAGAAGACATTTAATCAGGCATTCGTATTGCCTCATTGAATAGTCTATGAACCAGCTGATATAAATAATTGATGCGCCTCGTTAAAGTAGCATCGTAAACTACAATGTTCCGCGTAATAATAAAGTAATAATAAAAGTCAATTACTTACTTAACGGCAATTGCGTACGAACGACAGCTTGCATACCGAGAGAGCTAAACTGTTAGCGTGGCCGTTGTTCTCATATTAATTTCGAAAATTATCTGCCTCGCCCCGATGTCGGCTGCCGATTTCAATAATTTCCGTCAAAATGGCCGGTCACCTGCTACCGTCGGCCCAGCGGAGAGCACATGTCGCGCACAAAGAAAGACTAGATTGTGCGGTGTGTCAGTCCTCAGAAGAGCCGCGTTATCACGAAATTGCAGTTCCCCGTTTCGCTTGTCGTGCGGAAGATAATTTTCCTAGATGTTGCTCGAAACGTGTGCGTACGCACGGCATGACAGCCGACTCTCGCATAATTGCTGATTATCGATCGCGCGTGCCACGCGAAAAAAAAATAAAAGGAATGTGACGCGAAAGGGGTCATATAATAATGCGGACGTGCATCGAATGAGCCGCGTGGCCGGAACCACCCCTTTTCTTTTCACGAGAGAACCTTGGTAACTGCTGACCAAATAAACTCTGTGCGTTTAACTCGCTCGTTTTATTGCGATATTCGTGCACAGTTCGATACACGAGCCAGGTGTAATACTCGTCGATTCGGGAAGAAAAGGAACGCGAGGCACGACGGAACCCAGCGTCGCACGCCGATGGAATTCGTTTCAGGCGTATTATAAATTAGTCAAGATATTTGTCGATCGTTCGAAAGTTTCTAAAGGTAAAGCGGACACCGACGCGGGGGAATTTACCTTCCTAATTCGAGAAATCTTACGAGAGAAAACAGTGGATCGTGTTTTCACGCCATCCTAGCAGCGATTCGGCCCCGGGGACGTCACGAGCGGGAGTTCTCGTTAGAACCGACTTAGGATTTGCACTCGAGAAGCGGTTATGATAATGAGGGGGCAGTGCTTCGATGAGCCACGTGATCGTTTCCAACACGTGTTGGCCGATGCGCGGGTGGAATGGTTTGAGGAGGAGTTACTCCGGTATCACTTTATGGGGGCCTTCGGGGAAGGCAGGCGTTCATCTACCGTCGATAAGCGTCGGCATTCCAATCTGGTTATTGTATAAATTTATAATAAATCATTGCTCCTTCTGGCTGTTAGACACATTCCGCAAATGAATTTTGTATTTTATGAACGATTATTGATTCTACGGGGGAAACGAAAGGAGTCTAGTTAAATGAAACATGGTATCAAGCGATCAAGTAAAAATTAATTTTACAAAACGATAATATATTATTCAACGAACACGTCGATCCGAATAAAATAAGACTCGTTATTCATACAAATTAATTGAATGTTTATAACCATCAGCCTCATCAGCAGCACGGTCATTACACTGTACATAATTCTGTGCCATAATTACATCGAGCGACATATAAATACAGTACCGATAATCGCGTTTACAAATTGATTAATAATTATCTAACTCCGTCGAATAAACTTGCAGTTTACGGGACTCTATAAGAGATGGCAGCAGAAGTCTACGGCGGAGGACCGTGTTGGCAGCTCGGCGAAGAGGTGTCGCCACCGATATCTCCGCGCGAGCAACACGCCGCCATCCCCGTCTCTGTGAAACAATAAATTGTTGTAATCACAATAATCCCCCCGCGTTTAAATCAATGCTTTGTGTTTACACGGAGGCAGCCGCGTAACCGGCAATTTTAATTCATTACAGGTTTACCGGCGGTAGCGTTGTCCGCCGTCTCGAATCGAATTCCCAGGTGAACAATGGGAAGACGATTCCGGTTTCCCTAAACGTTCGTCCCAGATTCAAAGCGTCATCGATAGACATCGGCTTTCTAAACATCAGCTAATTACCCACCTCAGGGGGCCCCGCGACGAGCGCGTAATCCCCGGGAAGCATTCGCAGCCGCTTGTAATTAAAAGCCTCTGCCACGGGGCCGACCCATACATTTCGCCGTAAACTTTCCAAATAATTATACCGACTATTATTTAATTCGTGTAATGACTACCGTGGCGGACCGGTGCCGTAACGCCGACGCCGAATCGGGACGTTCGTGGATTCGCTGGGCCCTCGCCGCGATGGGGTCCATTCAACTGTATCGAATATTTTCATCGGATGCTGATACCACCGTTTCATTTTGCGAAACTACAAATGACTCGAGAAACCGATGGTTCCATTGTTGATTCATAGAAGTTGACGGAAGAATGGGTTTCAGTGAATATGTGCTTCGCTTAACTCTTTGAGGAAATGCGGCTTTAAAGAAGAAAACTATCCAAACTGCATAGAATTCGGTATACTGTAGAATTCGTCAATCTTCATCACAACAGTCTCGACATACCGATGCGTTTTGATTTCTATAAATTGTTCTCACTGCATTACGCATTTGCCGTTGATAGGATTGCCGACTGGATGAGAACTTACAGTTAAATATTAAACTACGAGTATCAGTAGCTTCACCTTTTCAAGGTGGGTTAAAATATATCCCACTATGCATAGAAAGCTAAAGATAGGGCAGTTTTTAACGCACCTAACTCGAAAGAGTTAATAGACAATTACAATTGTGACACCATTGACGCGGATCACTCGTTAGCATATTATCTTCACAGAAACTTCAACGTGCCTCCTGAAAATAACTAACTAGCCCGAAATTTCTTCAGACCAGACTTCAATTACCTAAATGTCTCAATCCCCGAAGAATACCCCAGGCCTAGTTGCACGTTCCCCGAGATAGCCCGGCAAACAGCACAATCAACGAGATAATTTAAAACGCGTGCAGGTTTCCGTGAGTCCCGTCGATTTTCGCGTGAGCACGCGTTTCCGTGTAACCCCCACGGGAAGCAACGGGGTGTAAGTACCTGCGAAGGGGTTCAAGGGAAGCGTTATTTCCACGGGACGCGTCAAAGGGATACGCCGCGGCCGTGGACGTTGCGAGGAACGCCGGTCCCTCGGCTCGGCTCGGCTCGTCTGCTCGAGGATCGGCTGGCTGGTTTGCACGTAGCAATTTACGGAAACCGCACGTAACGCGCGTTCTCTCCGTGCGCGGCGGACGGAGGCGGAGAGAGAAAGAGGGACGGAGAAAAAGAGCGAGACAGAGAGAAAAAGAGAGAGAGGGGAGGAAAGAGAGAGAAAGAGAGGGCAGACACGAGAACGAGCGTTTCCACGGAGTGTTACGTAACGGATCGGCGCTAGATCGCCGGCCAGAGTAACTGTATTTTCGAAGAAGAAGAAGAAGAAGCCTCTCCTCTCCGCGGTCGCGGCGAAATCACCGAGCAGAACTTCGCCTCCGGGAGGCCGATGGCGGTTTCGTCTCTGTTTTGCCATTTCTGCGCGGCCGGGAACGCGGGCCCCGACGTCGTTCGAGGAAAAATCCTTCGTCATCCCGACGATCGCCGTAATCACACGGCCGCGGAGACTGCTTTTTATCTGCTGACTTTAGGGCCATTTTTAGTGGCTTCGTCTGGACGAAATGGCACATTAATGGAACGGCGAGAAACTCTTAACCCGATTAGCGGAGGGGACCGGTTAATTGCGGTGCGTTCGGTTATCGATTGGCAGATTTCGGGGTATGATTCTCGAGAAGATTCTTTTGTTCGTTTCGGAGAGAAGTCCTCGATGCGTTTGCACGGGTTCGAGGAATGTGAACGGGAGATTGAAAAGTCGACGTTTAGTCTGGATTAATATTTAGATATCGACGGTAATTATTGGCGATAGTACCGTGGTAATGTCGACCGAGATCGTTCGTGGAATTAGAGTATACGTGGTATCGCGGAGGAATTCTAATGCGATGCTTAATATTGTTTCGTTTTAGTGTCCGATCCTTGTGCAACGAGGCGGGTTTCGTAATTTCTCTATTTACTTCTGAATGCACGGTACGCGTTCACCGGCAAAACGACGAGCCACTCTGTTTTCGATCGCGTTTTATAATCGATTCAAACGACTGTTAATTACAGTAACCAACGTTCGAGATACAGTTTTTTTTTCGCGTTTCTCGCGGTTACGAATCAGATGGGATTTGCATGGCCGTGCGTGCGCAGTCCGCGAAACGCATTTACGCGGTTTTTACCGCTGGAAGGTTGATATTAAATCATCGTAAAAAGATCATTCCGAGAATCGCTAACTATCGAGATGTCTTCCGAGAGCGCGTGGAAACGTGATCATCGGAATAACTGACTAAGTTGTAACTAAATTTATACGGTTACGGGCTCGGAGGTTCGCTAATGAAAGAAATGTTAACGTCACGATGAAATATGGATACCCGTTGCCTTTGCTCGCAATGGCACACTATAATTTCAACTGGATCTGTTTAGACAGTCTGTCCATTATTTCCTAGATGCGCGTTCATCCTCATCCGAGTAAAAAAACAATTCACTTCGCCAACCAGTAGCTCTTCTTTCCTCGAACCTTCATTCTCGTATTACACAAGTCCCAATTAATTGAAGGGGAACCTCGCATTACTGAAACGAATCTCTTCCGATAAATAAATAATCCTTACCAAGAAACTATTACAAAACATCTCTCGCGCCCGGTTACAAAGCAAATCACAATTCGCAGACTTAGTGCACACATTAATTACTATAATACAATGATTACATATCGACGCGAATATTCCTCTTTCGCGTTCGTCCCGACGAAGTCGCCGATGGTCCCAGTACAAATAGCATCGCGATAAAGCAAACAAGTTTCCAAGAGGAAGACACGGTTCCCGGTCTAAGCAGCGCGCGGATCGCGCGGAAGCGTGGAGAAACCGCGAGGGAGAAAATGGAAGACGTCGGCCGGCGAAAAGAACAGGAAGAACACCGAGGCGGAAGTTGCATGGGCAACGCGAACAATGCGCGCGTCCCTAGAGCGGTCGTTTAATAACCCTGATTCGCCGTTTACACGGGAGGTCATGGAGAACGAGCGCGGAGGAGAGACAGAGAGAGCGAGAGAGGGGTGGAGCAGCCTGGTGGCGATGATGGGATGAGAGGGTGAGCATCGGGATCGCGCGCAACAACCGTACATAATCACGTAATGCGGTTATCATGCCAATTGCGTAAATATTTGAGCCAATTTGTGGCATGCAACGGACTCTCGCTCGATCTTCCTCTCTCCCTCCCACTCTCTGTCTGCTCGACCCGTGCTTCACGAGACCGCCGCCCGATCGGCGACCTATTACGACCAACTTGTTGGCGGCGGCTGGTGTTTGTCATCCTCTGAATAGAGAGCAACCCCCGCGACACCCCGACCCGCCGGCGACCCCTTATTCTTTCTCGCCCGTAATTCACCCACGCTGCGTCCTCGCCAAACATTTCGACCCACTGCCCTCTCTCCGTCCCATTGTCGAAACGATACCGAACGCGAGAGACTCGTGCCCCGACATTCGCATGCACCGTGGACAACGGACATGGGAATCGATCACTGAGGGAACCGCGCGAGAGCCTGGAGGTGGCGCGAGATTTTTTGATTTAAGGGAATTTGGAGGGAGGGTGTGAGATACGCTGGTGTTGATGATTAATGAATTGTGGAGTGGTTAGTTTCTTAGGTTTGACTGGAGGTCCTTTGAGTTTTGAGAATGTTGATGTTCAATTATTGTACAGATCATCTGACAATGAAATGTAAATGGTCACTTAGCTAGTTCCTCTTTGCAGACATTGTTACAATACTTCGTCTATGTATGGAATAAACTGAACCCTGCTCCATAGTAAGAGTCCGAAAGACCCATGAAAAGGTAACGAAACACAAAAGTCCGTTAAATGTATATCATCGTAGGATGACAACGCGCCTCTTCGAGGATTCCTAAAGAAAGTGGCCAAGCAACGGGGAACTTTCATTTAACGCTAGCCGCGCAACGAAATGCGCCGATCAAGGGAGCGCAGACAGAAAAACGTTCGGAACAGAGCCGTGGAATTAGACGACGAAGAGATAGAGGCGCCTCACTCGGAGGCAGCGAGCTTTTTTCACAGGGTAATTCGCTGGCGGTAAATGCAGGGCCTGTTCCTGGTTCCTGCTCCGTTTCACCCTGAGAACCGTGGTGCTTTCACTCTGATATTCTGCGTGTGTACGTTCGTGGCGTGGCCGTTGCCGTGTCTCTGTCCGTGTGCCGCCTTCTCATCCCCGGCAGGTAGAACAGACGGTCGGCCACGGATCAATTAGGCCAGGAGTGTACAAGTGTAGGACCTCGTAAACCTGCGGGACCTGCCGACTGGACTTCCCTCGGGATATCGTGTGAAAAAAAGAAGTCGAATCCACGCCGGGGGAACCGGGCAAAAAGCCGTCGACGACCGGGTGAAGCGGTCTTCCTAGAATGAAATCAATTGCGGCCGCGTCCGTCCTCTGAATAAATTGTTCGTGCCGCGATCTTTCATCGAACAACGCTGTTTCTTCGGCATTTTTCCTGTCTATCGAATAGAAGAAGCTTCGCAACAATACAATAAAGGTTTACGGAGATGTAATTCTTCATAGAATAGATAAGAGATAAAGATATGAACCGTGATTCCTTATTAACAAGTTAACTGTGGAATCTAGTTGGAAGAACCTCTCGTTCTGCGCGCGATAAAATAAAAAAATGGAGCGTGTACTCGTCGAACGCAGGACGAATGCACGTAGAGTATATTTTAATGAAAGATCAAAGCGAAACAAAGAATTACATGTTTACGTATACTCGTCAAACAGAGTTAACTGAATAAAACATTATCACACGATCGTAAACGTAGAACTATCGGGTTCTTAGATTAGATTCAGGAATATCGAATGATATTCCTAAGATTTAGGACGATTTCGAGTTTCCTTCGATTCAGAAATAAATCTTTAAAGATGAATGGAGCTCCTCTATGGTCGGCAGTCGGGGTTACACGGGGTTTTTCTAAATCCCGAATACCCATTGACGAACGAACGCGCGCAACGTCGCTCGCGGAGTAATTACACCTGCGAAATCATGTTCCTTCGACGTTCAGGTTCCATAGGTGTCCTCCCCCTACCAATCACCGGTTCACAATGCGGTAGACGGTTTGTTGAAGAGGGTTGAAAGGTTATCACGCTGGCGCGGAGACGCGGGGACGTCGCTTCCTCCGGTTCGAGTCTCTTTTCTGCCGTTCAGAAGCGTGTGAAAAGGTGGTACGAGAATGGGGAGCAGAAAAAGTGGCGAGAAGTCGAGGAGCCTGGAACAGAGGCGCCTTGTCATGCCGTGTAATGACGGCGAGGCAACGCGACGCCCTGCTCGAGCAGAGGAACAGAAACTCGCCGAGAGGAGCAGGGATCGGGGCGAGGGGGGGATTCAGAAACAGAGGAAGACGGAGAGCGAGAGGGGAGGGGGAGAAGAAAAGGGAAAAAAACAATTACCATCCTTTATCTTCCTACGAACGTAGAGAAAGAACGTCTCCCAGGTAGTACCGAGAGGGAGTCGAACGAAATAAAAGACGTCCTCGCTACCGTCCCCTGTATCTATTCCCTTCTTTCCAACGTTCGTTCCTTCGAATCAATGTCGGCCATTAAAGTGTCGGCCAAAACGAAGCTACCGTGCCGATATTATCGAGCGACGGTAATTAATCCTCCAGCGAGAACCGCGCCGGGGGTTTTTGACTGGGCCGTCAGCGGAGAATAGGAAACGTCAGGCCGTTTTAAATCTATTATCTTCCGGCGGAAGGTAAGCACTCCGACCTTATTAGTACCGGGACGCGTTCGAGTTTCGTTAACGGTCTGCCTTTGGGAATCATCGCTAATCCTTCGGTGAGTGTTCGGTGTTTTCCAATTGAGCCGGAGTGCTCTTTTGGAAATAGTAATCATTTTCTATAGAGCAACTATGAAGGAAAAGAGAGGAAGAAGGACGAAGAAATCGAGAGACAATGGAAGATCACCGTTGATAATGCATCGAATGCACGTTTCATCGAGGACGATTAATAAGAGATTTCACCGACTACTCGAGTTTCCGCAACAGATCCCACTAAGTCGGAACGGCGCGAGGGTACCGATCGAAGCCAGAGCGACGGGGTTAAACGAACGCGGAAAGGAGCGTGCCAGAAATCAGCTCGTAATTTAGCGGCGGGCCTGGCGAAGGAGTCGGAAGCCGAACGAATTTCTTAATGTAGCCGCGGTATCGTCGTAATTTTTCAATGGGGATCGTGCCGGGGGTGTGTTAATGCCGCGGCCGTTTCCGCCGTGGGACGGCGTTCCGGCCGCGATAAAGAACGAACGAATCGTCGTTTCGCGGAATTTACGCTCTGCCCCGAACCGATAAAACCGGACATTAACGAGGCCATCGAGTTCGTTTTCATTGCCGTGGCGAAAGGAGCCTTACGATCGGGATCCCTTCTGCCGCCCCACCCTGCGGAAGAGGTCTCTCCCCCCAACCTCCCCCCGTTTCCAAACCTTTCGGACCGGCGAGACCGTTCTCCGCACGTGAGAAGTGCCACTAACCACCCCGCCCCGAAAACGAATAAAGAACTTCTAGTTTTCCGGGGAGAGACGCGCGCGAGAGGGTTGCGGGCCGCCGCGTCTCCGCGCGGAGCGGACGGGGGAGGAACGGGTGATCGAGGGCCGGCGGCGCGCCGGGGACACTCGATAAACAACCCCCCGCGGCGGGCGCGGCAGATACGGGCGTTAAATGAAATTAGCACGGCGTTTAGTTTCGTTAGCCGGGCCCCGCTAGGCCGATCCTTCGGGTTATAAATTATTCTGGAATGACTTGCAGCGAAGCGGACGGCGGATAGGTTGGAGAAGGCGGCCCTGCGCTGGAACGAGAGGGCCGACATGCAGATCAGGAGGGGGCGAAGACAGTAAACCGTCGCGCGAGTAATATGTTTCGAACAGATATTTTTATTATCGACACTTGCGGCTCGCTTTTTAGATACTTTGAAGAACATTCTGACCGTTCCCTCTTATGGGACCTTCACGCTTCTTGGACACATTGATCTTTAACCTTGTACATTCCCGTTTCACCTGTGGAATTCGCGATAGTCTTTGTTCCTCGGTTACTCGAGTGCGCTTTCTTGGAAGGGGTAGGTTACAGGAGGCTCGACGATTAGGATTTTCATGGAAAGAACGAAATTGCAAGATATTTGGAATTGTCGAAAAACGGAGTCCCCGGTTCGCCTCTAGCTCGCCGATGTCCGTTAAGCGAGTGAAGCGCCGAGTAAGGATATAATTTTCTCCAGGGCTTCGAAATCATTAACTCCGGCAAACGGCGCGACGTCTCCGGGCCCTTAACAACACCGGTAAGAAAGAAAAAGAGTTGCTCTGCCGGCCGTTGAGTAGGCGTGAAACGTTGGCGCCTGGCGCTCGGGACCAGGAAAAGGGTTCGACAATTCGTAAATGGTCCGGCTCGAGGGTTAGAAACCTGTGAAAAGTACCAGCGGATTCCTGGGCCGGGAGGCAGTCCGTCCGGAGGGCCATCGGCGATCGATCCGTCGAACGATCCGAGACAAATCGAGAAGACGGGCGAAGAGAGCGAATTAGCCAAGGTCCGTCTAGAATGGCACCAGCGTGGCCATTGTTCCCGGGTGGAAACGAGGCTACCGTGAAACGTAACAACTCGGTCAACTATCGCCGGCTGCTGGGCTCGGGGCTCGGTTTACATCGGACTCTCGATTTTGATTCATTGACCGGATGGGGTGGAGACGACGTCCCGAAAGGGGGGACCATAATAAGAGGACACCAGCACCGAAGTATCACTACGCTCGAGATCTCGGAAGCAATTATAACCAGGACCCTAAATACTGCCGGCCGAGCGGTGGGGTCTTTGTCTCTTCTGGCGTAGGTACCTGTAGCCGGCTTGTTTCACAAACGAGGTTAGGTCGAGACTACAAAGGTCGGCCGCTGCGCGCAACCGAGGACCCACCTCGTTTCTCTACAAAAGGACACCGACTGGCTGACCCACGCGGTGTGGCCTCCAACTCGGGCCTTAACCGAACACACGTTTTTTGCATCAAATATTTACACATTTTTATTGGGTGCTAAAGCCATTGAAACCTTGCCCGGTACGCCGATCCTATCCTGCGGGAATCGGTTGGCTTTACCCGCCGGAAAATGCGACCGCAGTGCGACAATCGAGAGGTCGGTTCGGATAGGCGACACTTTTCCACGCGTCGGGCATATTTTTTTTTCGACGGAGTGGGGGCTCGATCCGCTACCTGTGACACTCCTCTCTTTCTTCTTCCTTTTTTCCCCGTCGAACGATCTGCCACGCGACAATCACGCCTGTCGCCTGTTTACAGGCCGGATTGTAAATCAGACTGGTCCCGGCGCACTCCCGATGACAGGGGACTTGAATGGGACGGCAAATTGGAATCGTATTTACTACCGAATTCTTGGGGAGGCTGGCGGAAGTGTCGGTTCCGAGACAAAACGCCCGGCTGCTGGCAGTTGTTTAGTAGTTTTCGTTATTGGCGAGAGTTTCCCTCGATCTTCCCGTTAACTTCTGCGATACTCCACTTTCCCTAATTAATCAAACTACGAATGACATGCGTGTCTTAGTGCTTCAATCGTCTACCACAAATTTTAATCAGTTCCTCCAAAGAACAAAGACCTAGCAATCAATCACGTTTTAACGTCACTGTATTACATATACAGTAACTTTCATAGACAAAAACGGTATTACCAATTAACATACAAGGCTCCAACAGTCTCTAGAAGGTAGATGTAAGCGAACACTGTTACCATTACCACGAGCATTCCCCCATTAATTCAATGTTACCGCAACGCTTGCTCCAAAATTAATCAGCGTGCGGTCAGAGATCGTCTTGCACCCCTTCGCCGGCGTAATTGCCCCGAAAAAGTGAGCCAGTCGAGGGGAATGTGGACCAACGACAATAATCAGCGGTCATAAGTCAGTTCCGAGGCAGCCCCGGTCCAGAGAGAAGAATTTGCGAGCTGATGTTTCCGTGCTAACCTCCGAGTCGCCCGAGGGTTCGCGTGATCCCCGACGTATCCTAGGCGAACTATAGTCAACCCCTCGAAGAAGCCTCTCTTTTTTTTTTCAAGAAGATCGAGGACGCCCGAGGATCCACGGGGGCCTGATCCTGAAATCCGGGACACGCGAGCCTCGCGGGAAATTCCTTGGCTCTCTAGCCAGGCTTCTCTACTTCTTGGTAAACCGACTCGACGCCTCGAGGCGCGCCGTCCTCCTCTCGTGCCCGATCCGCGCGGTTTCTTTTTATTTATCGGAAGATAGACTCTTCTCTGAACCTCGATCTATAATTACGCAACTAATAAATGCAATTCCCGAGAATTCCGCCCGAAAATCTAGCACTTTATTACAAACTAATGCTCGGTTCATTGATCTTCCGTTTGAAAAATAGGAAGATCCCTGGTTTCGGTTAGCAGAGAGACATATTTTTACCGTTCGCTGATCGCTCTCGTGTATCTGTGTTCGAAGAGAGGAGTCACATTGTAAATGTTGCGGTTTTTTAAGTTACGTTGAATGATGTTCGCACGTCTATGCAGATGATTCCCATACAGTCCCGTGATCAATCTTTTCGCCGGGCGAAACACGCGAATCATAAAATTAAACGGTGCGATTACACTAGCCCGGCTAATCGGGATCACGTACATCGCGCAATTAAGCTGGCCGCAAGATGAATTGAGTAATTACATTCGCATTACAAGAGCGAGTCGTGTCCCTACGCGTATCAGATCTTTGAGAGCCAAGGTTCATCCCCTCGGAGAGGAGTGTAATTACCATTATTCAAATGTGCACTCGGAATCTTGGGAATAAAGTTGTTCTAATGTTTTTTTATTCTGCCTTAACATTCGAGAAAGATACAAACTCCAAGCGTTACTCTAGAATAAGGGATGATATCTCACTAACCACGAACTACCAAAATATCCTCAATCTTCTTCTCTGGTACATCCAAAAAAAACTGATTCTTCGTCGCTTGTCTTCTAGACTGATATCAGACAGTCAATATCAATGAACTCAAAATTATCTCCACAAATTGGAAGTAAAGCGAATGGTTTAAAATTCTAAAGCCAAATGCCACCTTATCGAAACTAGAAACCTGTAAATTCAATTTCCAAGTATTCACAGCGTTCTCGATCGCTAGATGTTCTAAAGCCAAATTGCACCTTATCGAAACTAGAAACCTGTAAATTCAATTTCCAAGTATTCACAGCGTTCTCGATCGCTAGATGTTCTAAAGCCAAATTCCACCTTATCGAAATTAGAAACCTGTAAATTCAATTTCCAAGTATTCACAGCGTTCTCGATCGCTAGATTTTACTCCCGAATCTCCGTAGAGTAGACGTCTTACGGTGACGAACGTTGTTCTCGTGGCGAAAGGATTCGGACGGTCTCTCGAAGTGGCGCCAGGGAAAGGCTCGAAGGTGCTCGAGCTTCTTCAGGCCTGGAAGCGTCGTCCGGAGGTTTTCGATGGGGGCAAGAGGTAAAAGAAGAAGTTCCAGGGCAGAGGCACTGGCGCCGCATGCGGCAGCCTCAAAGGGATCCTCCGCACGCCCATCTGTCTCCGCCCCGCCCCTATTCCCGCGCACCATATACATCATGTACGACCACGATGTACCCAACTGACCAGCGGGACTCGGTTCGACATCGTGTCAGGCCACGTCACACATCACCACCATCCACTGTCCCCCAGAAGCGACCAACCACGTGCTGCCCCTTGCGATCGGGGGTACACGGGACCGTGACTTCGCCCGACCCTGCACCGAGGACCCCGATACCATCTGAACCTGGGTGTAAATGGGGTGCGTGGACTCTGTCCCGTGTAAACTAATGTGGTGACACTCGGTGGCTCAACAATGGTGGGTCGTGAGTTTTCATGGCTGGTTTTCTGCTGGTTTTGTAAATAGACACCGGGGCTAGGGGTAGTTTCATTAGACTGGCAGCATTTCAATTATTGTTATACACGCGTCTGCGGGATTAGGAAATTATAGTGATGTTAGAGCAGGTTAGTGCTTTTAGTTTTGTTTTCCTACAGTTCCAAATGATAATGTACAACAGTGGGGCTCCGATTTTGAATTTTTTTCATTTAAGACTTGGAATTGAAGTGTACAGTTTTGAGTCGATAAGATGGTTTGTAATGATCGAGAGGATCGAAGTTGAACTCGAAGAATCCAGGAAGAATGTAGTACCTATAGGTGTCGATAGGACTGTTTCCCCGGGAACGCTTGTCGACGTAATTAATCGACTTTTAAGTGGCCCATTAAGAGCGCACCACCTGCCGGCAGGAATCTAGCGGCCACGTGACAACGATTTTCGCACGATCATCGTACGACGATCAATCGGGTTCGGTCTCGCGCCGCTGTCGCCGGATACCGATATACCGGGCTTTACAGCTTACTTAGCAGCGTGGGGCAACGGTGTTTAGGCTCTTGACTAATGAACCTGCGGGGTTCGGCAGATTACCTGACTTTCATTTGAACTCCCGTGGAAAGGGTCAACCCGCAGAACTTGAGGATGATGGATGTCGTCGCTTCGACATCGCCTGACAGATGCATCTGCGAGAATGCTTGCGATGAAATGCAGAAATATTAAAACATATGAACAGCATACAGGCTGAATACTTATATAAAATATGGTAATGTTAATGTAATGCAGCAGATGTCAGTAACAACGTGTTCAACATTTCAGGATTATTCTTCTAGAGGATTATCCGCGTTAATGAGATCAGTGTTTACCTCCGTCGTATATATACACAGCCGTTTAAAGAAAGTCTCTTCCTTCCGTCCAGCGGGCTGATTGATTGGACAGTAACTAATGAGCCCCTGCTAATTGCTCGTGGTAATATTCGCCAGCAAAAACGAGCCAAAGCACACATAGCTGACCCGTGACTTCCCTAAGATCACAGGACTCCCCGCGCCGCTTCCTGGCCACGACCTTTCGCCCGACCTTCTTCATGCTTACCGCTAATTATTTCGGCTACCCTCTCATCGGCTCTGTGTCTGTCCCTTCTAACTGATTCTCCTTTGTTGTCGGGGGATTATCGTTCGATACGATTTATATCTCTCCACGAAGTTGTCACGGATTATTCCGAGTTTGCACTCGCCGCCCTTAATCCCGTGCTCTAAGATTGATCGGATTCAATCGGCTCGGTTGGAAATTTCTGTCGGTGTCCCGGCACATTGAAAATCAACTCGTGGTAATACAGTTGTTGGTGGATCGACGAGATCGGGCTCGACTTTCATTAGATCACCTATAAGTGCCGGGGCCCCCGGGGTTCCTCGCCGGAATATAAACGCCGACGAAATTGGACTCGCCCATCGACTCCTAGAAATCCCTTCTGGCACCAGACTAGACCGCGCAAGGGGCCAATTATGGTACTGAGCTGGGGGATACACTGATTCTGGTTAGGGTCCAACGGATCATCCACCCAACCCCCGAATTCCTCGCGGGGAATCATCACGTTTCTCTGTGAACTTACTTTTCCTCGCGTTTCTTCGATAAGAGCTATCAGACTATAAAGCAAAGGCAACACTCTCCTCGACACAAAATTAATCCACGCGAACACTAATGCCTCTCCTTTCTCTTTTAATTCATTCCGACAGCTACTTTCCTTTCCACCTGTTCGCTTTCTTCTTTCGTATCGATTCAGCCAAGTTATCCACATTTTTGACTCGCACCGCATTTAAATGAATACCAGTCTCTCCGGCACAATTAGCTTGGCCCTGCGAGTACCCATTATTTCACCCCGCCGCGACAGTGCCAATTACAAACGATCACCAAACGCCATTCACAACTCCCTTCGCCTAAAACTCGAACCGAATTCCACTGTCCAATCCAACAAAAGCCCCACCCGTGAGATAAGAATCATCGAGGCCAACCACATACCCTAAACCCTAGCGAACGGGTAGCACACGAAATCAGGCCGGAGAACGCCGAGAAATCGCGCGCGGTTTCTCGAGAAGCGGCGATGGCGTGACGGCCGAAGGCCGGGCCGGGCAGATGCATGGCAACGAGTTGACATCGAGCGCTGCGGGCTAGCGTGGCTAGCCGGCGAGCGAGCCAGCGAGCGAGCGAGCGAGCAGCGTTGTTGCTCCGCGTGGAACACGCACATATGCGAGTGTGCGCACCCCGGTGTGCGGTTCTCTGGAAAAAGGGAACGGCGAGGATGAAGAGGGACACAGAGAGAAAGAGAAAGAGAGAGAGAGAGAGAGAGAGAGAGAGAGAGAGGGAGAGAGGGAGAGGCTGAAACTAGAGGTTCGGTCGTGCGCGAGCGCGTGCACGCACGGCTTAGAGGCACGCACACGACCTGATTGTTGTTGCCCCCGTTGTATTGTTGTCCGTACAACCTGCATACGCGCGTGTGTTCGCGCGCTCGCGCGAAGAGTGTACCCTCCTCCACCACGACACATGGAATAGTAATGAAGGACAGAGAGATACGAGGCGGGTCTTCCTCGCGACGTAGGGAGCCGGCTCCGACGGACGGACGGACGGACGGACGGACGGTTCGGAGCGTCGTCACGCAAGAACGCGGCCAGCTGACGTTCTCTCTCGATATGCTATCCCTTCGCGTTCCTCTTCTTCTCCTCTACGCGGGCTTGACCGTCCCTCCTCGCTCCTAACCATCCCACCGACGCCCGCGGCCGAGCACGCTCGCTCGCTCTTTTCCGCCCTGCCATTGTCTTCCCGCTTTTGTGCGTGCCCAACGAACAACCCTCCGCCAGCCACCGGATCGCGTTATGCGCGTAGCGTTCGTCGCTTGGCAGTTTCGGATGCTGGGATTTCGGAGTGATCGTCGATTTTGTTGCTTCGCTGTTCGAATACACATTTCTGATCTTTTGGATGGAATGTGGGTACTTTGGAAAAACCAACGTTGATTCTAAGTAGAATCTTATGGTGGCTAGTAGTGTTGACAGTGTTAGAGCAAGTTGGAGCTAGGTGGTTCACTGAGTCCAGAGTTTCTGGTCCAACACCCTGCGAGCCGCCCCCGCGCGAGGCAGGTTTACGCCGGTTCGAAGAAAAGCAATTTTTCCAGGCTAATTTTGGATCGCCACTTCCTTTGCGGAAGACCCATTAGATTGAGAAAGGTGGTCTCCACTGTCACTCATCTACGTCGGGTCTCCCGTAAGATCGCCTCTGTAATTATACAGGACCGTTTCCTACTCTGTCTCCTACCCTTCCATTCTGGTACCTCTCGTCCTTTTTCACCCCTCCCCGCCTTCTTGTGGCCCGCTGCTCCCGTCGTATATATATATACACACATATATATATATATAGTTTTTTTTCCTCCTCCTTCTCTGGTCCGAATACGTGGAAAAGGAAAAGAGACTCGCTCTTAAGGTGGTCGCCCGTACGGTGAATGGAACGGCTGAAACAAAAGGATGCCGCGTTTCATCGGCTACGTCAAAAGTGACGATACCTGGGGTGGGGGGTGTGGGCGAAAGGACTCCACCGCGAAGGGTGTGGCGCTGCCTCTGCCGCCCGTGAGCGTCCCTTCAATGAGAGGTTACCGGTGCCGGCGGATGTTGCTCCTTTTCCTGATCGAGCTTCGCCTAATCCGGGGAAATGCCTCGAATCCTAGACAATTATCGATTTCAACCTGTCCCGATGATCTTTCGGATATTAACTTTTATAGAGGCAGAGTTGGATGAAAGCGAAAATCATTTGATTCGGGTATAAATGTCATTGTGGGGTTATAATATCGTTTAGAAGTTTGGGACGTGGGCTACTGTAAAGTAGAGCAACGTATATTTCACGGTAATATTGAATTGTGTTACATAATATTTATATTGTGATATTATTTCTTGTTTCTTGAATCCTGCAACTTTGGCTTAGATCATTGCTCTCAGATTTTAGTACTATATTCTTTATATTCTCGTATTCATGTATATTTTGGTCTTTCAACGTAAGGCAAGTGATCTAATGTTTATATTCGGGTGTCTTTAGGCATAGAAGTTTGAAATTGTATTTTTTACAAGAGAAATATTTACATTTTGTTGCGGAATATTAACTTTTGTAAACGAAGTCGAAGAAACTGAAATCGAGACATCTGATTTTTACATTAAAATTTCACTTGTAGCCTCGATAGAATGAATTTTGTACTATATTGTACGAAATTCTTTATTGCAATTGATTCTGTATAATTGCGCCTGCAGGTTGTAGTCTAATAATTATATTCCTTTCGACAGTTGGTTTTTTTAGGTACAGTAAGCTACCCTCGCGGTTTATCAACATAGACTTTATTGGTAATCAATTCCACCTGAATGTTTTAGTTCAGCCATGAGAAGCGACTATTGTAGAATAAACTGGAAACTATAAACGACCTCGAGTTATTATTTTATTAAAACTACTGAAAGAAGATTCCTCTGTACACCGAATTTGTTTTCATCCGAATTAATTATTCCCGCGTTCGTGTAAAATACATTTTTCATTATCTCCCGTGTACCAACACAGTGTATCCGTTAAATATTAATCCTGAAATCAAATATTAACCCGTTGGCGTGACGAAGACTTCAAAGTCGATCTAATAATCATGAGCCTACTGTTAATTTCTTCGCGGTTCAGGCGTAGCGTCAGCTTTGCCTGATCAATATTCAACGTCTGCGTCAGATTAGTTTCCTTCCTGTTTCACTGAACCCATTAACGATTCAATATTAAATAATTCAATACCTATATCTTACAAGAACACTCTTGCGCATGATAACAAAATAAAGCAATAATATATGCCAGATGTTTAACATCATAAATATTAATTCCTCCGTCGATGCACAAACTTCAACTCTCATTTTCGCAAGCACGGTCGCCCCTCATCCCCAAGAATTTCCCGCTCCGACCATTTTCCCTCCCCCTCCGCCGTTTACTCGGTCCTTCCTCTTCCTCCGTCGCGTTCGCAGAGATCTCTTTGTTCTGCCAACAGGCCGTCCTCTCCCGTTCCCAGCAGCCGCCCGCTATCCACCGCGACGGTGTTATAACACGCACTGGCAATTCCTGGGAATCGTTCCCGTCCATTTTATCGAAAGCCGATCAACGGCAGCGCGCGACACCGTTCTCTTCATTAAAAACCTGCCACCGATAAGAAGTATGTAATCGCGAACCGGTGCAGCCGCCCACCGGTCCATCTCGTTTTTCTCTCAGAGATTCACGCGGCGGCGTCGAATTAAACCCAAACTGTAATTCTAATTAGACCGGATGTTCCTGCGATCTGGAACACACCTGATCTATAATTTCATGCCCGCATACCGTTCGCGCGCCAGCATGTACCGGACAATCTCCGCGACGAGGTAAAGACGAAAAAATAAAAAGGGGCGAATGCAAAGAGGTATGTACGCATTGCCATTCGATCGCGCTTCACGGCCTGATCGATTTCACGAAGAATGTCGACGCGATTAATCTCGATACCTCCGGTATATCTGATGGCACGATCGCTGTCCTCCCACTTCAGGTTTACCGGCGTGATCGTCCATTGATCGATTCTCGATCCGCCAGCTGCGGTTCTGTAAAAACACCTCGATCCTCGAGGATACTTTAATTTATTAATTCATTAAAGGAATTTATCACGGTTCCTCGCGTTCCATTTGTTCTTGCAACGCTACCGTATTTAGTTATTATAGAGATAAGGTAATCGAAACGATGCGTGTACGTGTCCGAGGGTTTATTTGCAATAGCCGCGAAGTATCGAAAGTTTTTAATAGTCGCGCGTCGTAAATTCGAAGTCTAGCAATTTGCGCATTCATATGTAAATTTCGATCGTACGTTAGTTTGACGATAACTCTGAATCACTTCTCGTGGCCGAGCCATTCGAGAGTGTCGAATTGCTCCATTAATTTTGTTGAATGCATTATTATTAATATTATCGTTCCGTTCGCTCCACTCCGTGTCTTAGAGCGGAGGGTGGGTGGGACACGGTCCTAAATATAGGAAACGATTTCGGACGCCCGGGTAATACCTCCGCGTGGAACACGGTCAAACACATTGTTTGCGGGCAACGCCCACCCATACTGGCCCCGGCTTTTACTGCCTGGCAGTAAAGAACGAAAATTATGATCGGAGCTTGTCACTGCTCCGGGCGTCGAGGAGCTCTCTAAGATCAGCCTATCCCCTAAAGTCGCTCGTTTCCCCGCAATTCCGCGTCCACGGTCCCGAGACGTGCCATTAGTAATGTAAATGGAACCCGCGGAAAACGTTTCTAGTGAAAAGTCAATGTTTATACCTTGGTACACGGCCGGTTGGCTAACTTCAGCCCAACTGGACAATCGATCTGCAGTCCGTGGAAATTGGAGCACAGTCGGAGGATTTGCGAACTTGCCTACGAATTTTTTTATCTACTCACAACTTAACCGAGTAACTGGAATATTGTTAACACATTGCGCACCGGTAACGAGAGATCTCGTTTTTATATGAAGACACTTAGCTATGCAACTTCGCTAAATACCGCAGCATCGAAAGAAATATAAAATTTAATTCGAATTGATTATCTGTTTAGAATATATTACATTACAATATGACATCTGAGTTTTTCTATGTATATATAAGTTGACAGTGAAAATTGCCATCACAATTCAGTTTTCTGAAAATTAGCCGGTACGCGATTTGTTAATAACAGTTAGCAGTGAAACATTTTGATCATTCTATTGTTTAACATAAGAGAAGTATAATTTTTGGTTGAGGACGAAGATGAATTCTTCAATATTTTAAAGTAACTAATTATCTTTCGAGGTGAATATTAATCATTCTTCGAGGTAGAAAATATAAGAGGCATAATGGATTGGAAATATTATTAGTTGGAATATAGCTAGTAATAGTTAGAAGTGAAACATTTTGATCATTCTGTTATTTAACATAAGAGAAGTACAATTTTTTGGTTGGGGACGGAGATGAATTCTTCAATATTTTAAAGTAACTAATTATCTTTCGAGGTGAATATTAATCATTCTTCGAGGTGGAAAATATGACAGAGGCATAATGGATTAAAAGAGAAGTTTTCGGTGCAGAATTCGAGTAGAAGAGGTTACAGAAACTACGAAATCTAGACTGGAGAGAAAGTCCCCGTGGCGCGAGATGCGAGCGCAATTACACCCGGGCGATAAAAGTGTTACTTCGCGGTGTAATTTAGAAATATTTTTACGCCCGTTTCATTCGGCTAGGAAACGAGAACCGAGGAACGGAATTGCTACTTCGGCCGAGCAATTCGCCCGCGAGTTTCCACGTCGCTCCTGTTTATACTCTACTTTCCACCGGAGGGAACTACCGGTAAAGTTTTCCCCTTTCGATGAGAGGAATGTAAAATCGTGCTGTAAAAAGCCAGGCCCGTTGGGCGATCGTCGCGAGGAAGCGCAGAATATTTTCTACCCTTCAACCCTTCGACCCAGGAACGGGAAAGTATTATCGACAGAAATTATTCTGTCGTCACCGGACACAGGAAACTGAAGCGAACACAATACGACCGTTGACAATCCGTCGCGCCGGCAATAATTCTCAGGACGTTCATTTTCGCATTTCCTAAAGTTGTTATGAGTCAATAACTGTCACCTCGGGTAAGTAGAAAATGAGATTAACCATTCAAGCGCTATCACGCCTTTCAGATTCAATTACACCGTCGAACGTCGAAACCTTCGTTCAATATCCATTAAAACACCTTCACCTTTATCATTTTAATCGGCATCGTACGTATTCATTAATCTGCATCAATCGAACGCACAATCTCTCCACGGATATTAAATTTAATAACCTCTATCAAATATTAAATACCCTTGTTATTACACCGGAGGCATTAATACAAAATCAATAACATAGAATGTCGTTCGTGTTTCCACGGCAGCGCCACGATTAAAACGAACAAAGTTAATCATATCGCCACATTGACAAGTCCCACCAACGGTCGAACGATCAACGTACAATTAACCGGAGAGCGTTTAACCCATTTCTCATTCATTCCGAGATCACCGGTTGACCAGGTAAGCAACGAATTTCCCCATAGGTTCGCCAGCCCGAGTTACCGAAAACCCCAGGCTAGCCGGCGCGATCTCTTCATTCCCCATTCAACGTTGCCTCTCGCTATCCCCGTGAAAAACAAGGTAAAAGGCGTGCTGATGAGGTCTCCAATTATCCGTCGATTCTTACGAGCGGCAGACGAATGCCGCGCAGGGGCGGGGGATGAACCGGGGGAGGGGGATGGATCTTTTTAAAGTAGAAAGTTCCGTGGTGCGCGGGAGGACCTATCGGCTTTAGGAAAGTTCTCTGCGGTGGCTGTCGGTCGTAGGCAGCGGCAGAGAGCAGCAACGTCGACGCGGGTTCCTCTCGTCGCCTAATTGAATGGCATTTTATTTAGCACAGTTCCCCGCACTCTGGATAGCCGCCATTTACCTCAATTACGTAATTCACCGTACACAACCGACCGCGGCAGCTACCCACCATGGGCATTGCATGGTGATGGCCATACCGATGCCGATGGTGGCGGGTAGTCGGCGGCGGCGGCGGCGGCGGTGGCGGCTGCGGCGGTGCTGGTGGTGGTGGCGGCGGTGATGGTGGTGGTCAACTGATGACACGTGTTTGCGCTACCGCCGCCGTGCAATTAGCCCCCCAATGTAATTTCGCGCTGTAAGAGCGTGCCACGCTCTTTTGGCCTAGTGCCGTACCTGAGGGCGCTCCCGTACCCCCGTATTATCAAGAGGGAAGTGATTTTCTCCCGCGGAGACGTAGAAAAATTCGATTTTAAGTACCGCACCGGCGGCGATACGCCGGTTTATTTTTGCATCCGGTTTTATCCATCGGCGGATACCATTCCACTTTGCGGCACCGGACTGGTTGTCCTCGAGACTTTGACCCACTGATAAAAATCGGCCGCGAGCGCCATCGACGATGCCCGATCTGTCGAGAAATGGACACCTTCGTTTAGATCGGGGCCAGGTGTTTTTTCGTTCGTCCTTTCTATCGGAAAAATGGGAAAGTGGTTTGTGTTTGTGGATTTTTATGGCTCTCGTTACGATCCAGTTCGGAGTTTCGTGGGATTAATCATTCAGAGTGAAAGGAGACTAACGTTGTCGACGTAGGAAGTTTGCTTCGTACGATTTGAATGAAAAAGTGACGAGTTTAGAGTCTACTGAATGTTATTCGCGTAAGGAACACTTGAAGTTGAATGTCGAGTGGAAAATGTAATGACGATTTAACGCTCGAACGAATGGTAAAGGAAGTAAGAGGATCGAAGCCGGGTTTCGATCGATTGGAGCAAAGTTAGCGGTGCAGAAGTGGACGTTGTTTATATGGAAACTAATTCCCCGTACGCTTCTATTGTCCGGCGTCGTGCAATTAATCTCACGTGGCCAGGCGACGGTATCGGGGATAAATATTCGCGTAATTGAAGTATCGAGTAGGTGTGCGCCGGCGGAACGTGATGCAATGTTAATGAACGGGGTATTATCTCGGTAACTAGTATCATTGGAGACGATACCCGTGGCCGAGCCGGTAATCGTGCTCGCCGACTGATTAGGCGTAATTATCATTCGGCCGAAGAAATGTCCTCGCGTTGGCCGGTCTCTGTCGCCAACCGTTCTGCTCCCGATTCTCTCCGTGATCCTCGCTCCCGCGTCTTTCTCTATCGCCCTCTATCTCTGCCTCGGAGGCAATCCGGGGCCTCGTTAATTAAAATCATCGTTTGTCAATTACTCGGTTGGGTAAATTTATGATCCGCCGGCTGGCTGAGCAAGGGTAAACAATGAATCCATGGAGCGGAGCGATGAAAAAATTGCCGTGGAAGACAAATAAAAAGGAAGAAGAAGTAGAGAAGAAGCAGAAGAAGAAGAAGAAAAAAAAGAGGTAACGTCAATTCTGGGAAGACGATTAGGAGCGATCAGATAAAGCGCGGTGGTAGCGGCGTCGGCGGCGGCCAGGAGCATGTCGTTTCTCAATCGTTCCGGCGACTTTCGACTTAATTAGACGTTTCTGTCGCTCTGATTTTGTCAGCTCTAATCTCGCCGCGTAAAGAGTGCCAATAATGCTCATCCGAGCTGCTGTCAAACGGTAGGTGGCACCGCGCGACGACAATGTTCGCCAGCTCGTTAAATACTTGACGACGACAAATATACCGGCCTGTTCGCGGTGTTTCTGTGATAATTTGATTTCAAGGCTGCAATATCGTGGCATTTTCCGCTGTGAAAATTTGTTCTTCGCCGTGGTATCACTGAATCTTCGTGTTTATAGATATAACGAGCGAATTATAAGATTATGGAAGCGATTCCTGCGTATCCTTGAAATTACCAAATCATTTTTATCGAATTAATTGAACACTTTCAAAGAACGGTGACTCACGGGGAATCAGCTAAGGTTAGAATATTTGCCGAACGAGATCTGATTCTTTTCCATAGCTTCGCCTGTCCACCGTGCCACACGCACAGATAGGATCAGCGAAAAGAGCTGTCGCGTTACGAAATTTCCTCGTCCCGCACATATTATTCCTTTTTTCGCCCTCGCCATGCTACCGGCTTCTATGGCCTCTCCAAGCGAAATTGGCCCGATAAAAAATTCTATTACCTATAATGCGACCTCCCGCGAGATTAGCATCTTTCAAAGAAAATTTGGGTCACAGCTCGCGTTACACCTATTCCCGGTATGCAATTTTCGATGTGCCTTTGAAACGGGCACTGGGTAGATTGAAGAGATCAGTGGGAAAGTTTGCGGGATCAAAGGCGTTTTATGGAATTTTTATGTGCTAGACTGTATTTCACGTATTTCTCGGAAAGAAGATTTCCATTAATAATGAAGAAAACAGGAGGATAAAGCTTTCTTACGTACTTCAAAGACTCGAGACGTATCGTTCGGGTTTTTTTGGAAGGCATTAAAATGTAGTTGAATACTTTCGTCACACCGTGTTTATAGTCTTGCGTGCCTTCAATATTCAGGTTTCATATTTTTTTTCGATTAATTTATGTGGTAATTATTTTAAGTGAGTCTATTGAATATTTTCTGCCAGGAAGAGTTATTCGAAGATTTATTCAAGGCTTCCATGAAAAATCATGTGAAATCCCTTTGGCGAAAAATTCCCTTCCGAAGAATGAATCCGGGGGGCATAGCCGCGACGTTGCGTGTATTTATACATGAGAACGGAAAAACGTGTCGTACGAGCTGCTCCACCTCCGTCTGCCAGCGGTCCACTCCTTTCGCGGTGGGTTAATGGGCGGAGCCAAGGACGTCGTCTGTTGTCAAACTGTCACGGCAACGTCCGAGTGTCTTTTATTAGTATGCACGTTCTTAATTCCTTATTTGTATGCAAGTGCATCGAATAAGTGGTGTTTTCTTTGAATCGTGGCCTACCAGAATAAAATCATAGCAAACCGCGGATACTTGCATTTCGGAGCTACCTCGCGCATTCCAGTACGATCTCTGTACAATTTCTGGTTTTCAACAAACGAAACCATATTTTCCAAACCAAAAAATCCTGCGAGGAGCTACTACCACCTTCAATTTCGAATCGAAGCCTGTCAAATTCTACCATTTCATATCGGATCGAAGAAAAAATGAATTCGATACGGACCAGAGCATCAACGATAAATTTCCCATGGAAAATGCACATGCAGAAAATCGCTGAAACCATCGCGACTCGTTCCGAAATCAAATGAAACCGTCGAAACGACTTCCCACAGCGGAATCCACTCGCGTTCCAGATGTCACCGAGTCCTCAACCCTCAATTCCCGTGGAATCGGCGGTCGATAGAGGAGAGCGGGCAGTTACGACGGTGGGCGAAACTGCGCTCCATGCATACAAGCAACCCGGAGCGTGGTCTCCGAGTATCTTCCCGAGCCTTATACCCCCGACGGAGTCTGTCGGGAGTAGTGGCGGCTAGGTGCGCGCACGACGAACGAAAAGGGACCGGCGGACAGGTAGAAGAGAACACCTCCGCGTACGACGTTTTGCCCCGAGGGCGTCGGGCTCTGGAAGGCGTGGCCAATTACGAGCCCCACCCACGCGGCCACCATAATGGCCTCCGCGTAGCCAACGGTTTCGCTTGACGTCATGGTCGCGTGGTGGGAGAGCGGCGGCAGGGCCAATCGGTTGGCGCGGTAACGGGCGCTCGGGGCGTGGCCGTGAGTGGCGCCACCGCGGCGACTTTCGGAAACCGTGCACCGGGCTCCGGGGAGAGGCTCCGGCTTCATTATGTATCATTATACCGGTCCGCGCCGCGCGGTGTGCACTGCAGTTACTGGGCCAGGCGCGCGTGTGTGCTTTTCTCTCTTCTTCGTCCGTGATCGTCGTCGTCGTCTCGTCCTTCCTCCTCTTCTTCTCCTCCTCCTTCTTCTTCTTCTTCTTCTCCTTCTTCTTCTTCTTCTTCTGCTTCTTCTTCTTCTTCTTCTTCTTCTTCTGCTGCTACTACAACAACTACAACAACTACTATACTACTACTACTACCTCTTCTCGTTCTTCTTCTTCCACCCTACGCTGAGCTGTATCGGCGTGCATCGTCGCGGCCGTTTTCGTCGGCAGCACGTCGCGCGACACGATGCCACACGGCGAATAATCATCCGCCGTGTTACCCGCGTGGAAAACGCATTTGCTGGCTGGCCGAGCGAGCGAGCGTGTATGTGTGCGCGCGCGCGCACGCCCCGGTGTCATCATCACGGCGACGTACAATTAAATCACGGCCGGAGCGGTTCGCGCGAGTGTACTACCTACCCGTCAAACGGAGAGCAGTGGGGTCGACAGATTACCGGTTCCCGTCGGAGAAGCTGGACCGACAACACCCGTGGTCGCATCCGGGACCCGCCGTTGAACCGCCGATGCGGTTTCCGGTTCACCGTGTCCGGGATTTATTTTCGGTCAGTGCCGCGCTCCTAATCGTTAGTGCCTGCCGGGATCGTCGTCGGTCAGACACGCGCGCGCGCTACGCGGTGCGCTCAACGGGCACGACGGACACGTTTTCCCGGGACCCAGTAGAGTGAACAACACGGAACCGTCGCGCGAGTGAAACGATCCAGTATGTGGTTGGACACTTCGCGGCCCGACGCGGAACGCTTCGCTGCGATCGGATCGATCGCGAGCTGACGCGCGCGACGCGGACGGCGACCAGGCGTCTGAATCTACTTTGTGCCTGACTCTCCGAGTGCTCCGTGGATCGAGGGATCCCGTCTGTGGTGAAGTGGTTACATAGTGACGATACTCTGACAGCCAAACTCGAACGAACTTCGTGGAATAGTGAAGCTACGCAAAGGTGGCCGTTTGCTCAGTGACAATCTCCAGTTTCTCCGTTTACACCGCCGTGTAACAGTGAAGTATACGGAACCCCGCTTAACCGGTGACAGTGGACAGAACGAACGCGAACTATCATCCGTGCGATCGATGCGTCTATCAGCCACCTAACCGATATCATCGTCCAACAGAGTCGACGTTCATTGGTGAAGCTTAGCAAGTCTTAGGCACCAAGATTCGTGCGCCGTACTGTGTTCGCGCGTCGGCGGCGGCGACGACGTCGTCGGCGAGTTTGTCCGCGAGAACCGTGGGCTGTGGCGGCGGCATCGACGTCGCGACTAAGGTGGAGCGTCCGGGCAGCACGACGACGCTCAACTTCACGGACCTGGGGAGCCCATTCGGGGCGGGCGACCCCTGTCCGTCTAGCACCCCGACCCCGAATAGCATGTCGGGAGGCGGCGGGCCATCCGGCGGCGGTGGTGGCGGCGGTGGCGGCGGAGCGACCGCGGCTGGTGCTGGCTCCGACATGGAGCAGCATCTTCATCACACCGGGCTCGGCTCGGTGACCCCTGGCCCGCCGGGCGGCAACGGCGGCGACAGCACCGCGTCCAGCACACCCGTCTCACAGAGCGGCAAATCCGCTTTCATCGAGCTGCAACACAACAATCTTTACAATCCGGCCAGCCTGCGTGGCGGCTACCCCGGCGGGCACAACGTGCCCGGTGCCCATCAGTTCTCGCACCAGGTCGGCGCGCTCGGACATCAAACCTCCGGCCCCGGCAGCGGGAACCAGCAACACGCTGACGCGGGATTCCCCAGTCCTAGGTCCGCGCTAGCCGGATATCCGTTCGCGCCCATGCACCAGCACAACGCCTACGGATATCACCTGGGATCGTACGCGCCCCAATGCCCCTCGCCGCCCAAGGACGGTGAGTACCCCAACTGTATGTATTCGCAGACATTTTTTATTACTACTACTTAGTGGATAGAGATTGGCTGCCGCGTTCACTGCTACGGACTGATCTGTGGACAGACGGTGGAACAGAATCGTGTGTCGGATCATTGGGAATCGTCTCTGTTTAACTTTGCTACGGAAGACGTCGGAAACGCTAGAGTCTGTGGCAGTTAACGCGTCGAGCCTGAGTTCGCTCGTGGAATCACCTGATCGGAGGCAGCTTTTCTTTGGGGAGTCAGTTTCGGAGTGTGTCGAGAGGATCGATGTTTGACGGTTCTCGAGGGGTATGGAGTACGGTTTGTGCTCTGGAGATTCATGCGCGAATGGATGCTGTGTTCGGGTGATTTCACGGGACACGGAGCCGTTCGAGAGCACACGGGATAGACCGCCGGATCGCGATGGGTTTCGTTCCGGGTACTTAGACGTGTCTTTTCGGAGGATGCTGGAGGGGTCTGCGGCTATTCAACGTGTGCTCTTCGGGTATAAGTTAGAGATAAGTGTGTAGAACGAGGATGCCATCGTGCCAGATGATAGGCAGGATGGAGTAGAGTGGGTTTATCGTGGATGCTTCGGAAACGGTGAAAACTAGAAGCTGCATAGTTGATGAAAATTGTCGAACAAAACCCACCACGCGTACAGCGCTAAACTTAAACCGAATGTCGAGAAATGTCAACTACACCGAAACGAGTAGCTAAACATCGTGCAGTGTACACAGAGCCAAGGTGGATCGGTTTCCAATTCGTTAGGATGTCCCGTCGGGAGCGATTGGTCACAGCGAGGCGCCAAATCGCGGTCGTAAACCAGTATGCTGATTCCGGCGCGGCGAGAAGTGTAGCGCTCTGACGAAAAAAGGAACGAAAACGGAAGAAGGGAATCTAGAGTAGCAGGTAGCGGTCGGTCGTCGGCCCGCCGCCGCGCGCGTCGTGCGGGCACAATAACGCCGGCCACCGGAATAAGATATACGACTAGGAAAGAGAATCCTCTTGGGACCCGAAAAAGTCCCGCAAAGCAGCCTAACGAACGAAACAAAAAGGCCCGCTGGGCTGAATGGGAATAGTCGCGGGACACCGTGCGGCGGAGAGCGGCGCTCCTGGATATTTCAGACCGCCGCTGCGGAATACGCAACTGTTCTTTCCTCCCGCCGGGGCCTCCTCCTCTTTTTCTGCCGCTCTGTCGCCCATCTGGAATCGCATTAGCGCGGACTCGATCGCGATTTTTCTGCGGTGCGTGAAATCGCCAGTCAGCTAATTGCGTTTCTCGTTAACCGGACACTTCTGTTTTGCGCTGGCCGCTTCCTGGTCGGCAATGAAGATCATCGAAGTTCCGTGGGAGGATCGCGGCCGTTCGATTAGAATATCGCTTGATTCCTGATTACAATTCTCATTCTTCTTACTCGTTTTTGCCACATTTCGAGAATGGCCGGTGTGTCTTTCGTTGCTCTTCTTGCCATGTTTCCTGGCCAACGGGTGACTTCGTTAATAAGAAATGGGGAATTTGTTGTCTGCTCGCTTGTCGTACTAGGTTGAACGTTATAGTCCGTTGTCGCGCGAGAGGAAGAAAGAAGTTTGAAAGAAAGCTGCTAAGATAATTGACAGCCAGCTGGATTTGTATTGGTTTTTGTCGGCTAAGCTGTGTTGGATATAGATCTCTTTTTTCTGTTCTTCGAAGGTGATTAAAGGAATGTGATTTTTTAGGGCGGATGAATCGGTTTGTTTTTAATTTGTTTTCCATTCTTCGGAGCAGATTTCTTGCGTCAGATTTTCAGAGGGTGATTTTGATTATTAAGTGGAAAGCGATTGGAAAAGTTCGATAATTTTATCGCGGAGGCACGGATGATAGATCTGGGTAGACTCCGACCGCCATTTTGCATAGCACGATACGTCAATTCGTCTTCGCTCGTTTCAAGCCGTGCCTACACGTGGCTTGTGATGAAAAAATTACCGAGTTTACGGGCTAAACGAATTACTACGCATCTGCGCCTAAGTTTTAGCTCCGCATTAACTTGTTAAGTGAAGAATATGAGTCAGCTCGTCCTTTGCCAACGTCGGCGTTCCTTCTAGCTCACTTCTCGACTTTGATTGTGTTATAATATTGTAACGCCGATGTAAATTGCATATTCAGCGCAGCGTAAGATACTTTAATTCCCATCTGTTCGCCTCTAAGATGCATTTATTTACTACAAAATCGTTCTCCATTGTTCCCTAAAACGAACAGCACATAAATAAACGTATTAATAATAATCGTGTGAATCCAGTGGATAAAAATATTCCTCGAACAGGAAGGAACCGATTGATTCTAAACGCGAAAGAGAAGAAAATAATTCTACAATGAAACTCTCGACTGCACGCGCAGAATTAGCGAGTCCATTTGACTGCAAACTTTCCAAACCAAAATACAAAGTGAGGTCCAACCGTGCAATTACGCGGCTCGCGAAAATTTCTAATAACAGTGGATACACAACTGCCCCGTCGACGGCCGAAGGAAGAAATTAAAGCGACGCGCGGGGCGACGCATTGAACTTAAAACGTAGCGTTGCGTCGGGGAATGCCGGGGAAGAAATTCAGCGCGGAAGGGTTGAAACAGTAATTGGAAGAGTTCCATCGTACCGGCGATTACGTCCATCGTCAAGCTTTTTGTCCCCCGCGCGACTAACGAATTCAAAACTGTCGACGGAAGAATCCTCGCGGGAAACCTTCGGAGAACATAATAAGATTCGTCCTTGGTTCAGCCGGCGACAGTCCGGAACCCTTCACCAACCCCTAGCCGCGCACGTAAATTAATAATAACCGGTGTTCTTCTCCCTTTCCACCTGCTCCCCGTGTCCGGCGGCGTTCCTTACATTATGAAAAGCACGATGACGCTGCGAGCCACCCCCTCGCGCGTTTGAAACCGCAAGCGCATCGGTTATAGGTAATCTCGAGGCTTGTCGAAAATTGCTAGGAAGCGAATAATTCCCGGATGAGCCGGGAACGAAGAGAAATAGGAGAAAAGAAAAGGGTTCATCCCCTAGATACTCTCCGAATGGTTTCCTGTCGCCGCGAATCATCGAACGGTCGCTCGCCGCTCGCCGCTCGCCGCTCGCCGCGCGCGTGTGTGCCCGGCAATTTCCATCTATTTTATTTTCTGTTTAATTTTTCATTTCGCTCTTCTTATTCCACCCGTCCGCTGTTTCCAGCGGGGCACGCTGCTCGATGCGGATTGTTCGAAAAGTTACGAATACGCGCGAGCATCGGGGGTATAATACGAGTGATTGTGCCTAGCACGCGCGCCCGCTACGTGGAAGGGTTGCGATCATAATGATCGTGCTTTTTTCTTCCTCCCCGGTGCGTTCGAGGAAAGAGGCCGCGCGCGCTGGCAGATTATAGGTCATTTTCTCTCGTTAGGATAACAATTTCTTCGTGCTCGGTTTTCATAAACCATTAGACGGGCTCCGCGACGCGCAAGAACGTCCCCGCGGGAACCGGATTAGTTAGAAAATTTCGCTCGAGGGGATCCCGGGTGAAACGGCGACATTGTGTCGTAACAACCGAACCGATTCTGTCTTCTGCCCGTGCGAAATGCGATTAAGTCCGTCAATCGCCGGGTGATGCGACGCGCTGTCGACGCTCGTTCGTGATTCGCCGCGTTTTTAGGTCAAGCGGACTTTGTCGCGCGATTTCGTGATGTTTTGGACGGGGGAACTTTATTTCTCGAGTGTTCATTGATTAATGGGAACGTTGGCATCGTGCGAAGGTGTTGCATACGAGTAATACGAATTTTGATGTAGCTCATTGAAATTAGGCAATTTTCGAACGAGAAAACCAGTGATCCTAGAACGTTACAGGGGATAATGCGAGATTATCAATTTTAACCGGTACACGACTACGTTTTAATTATTGCTTTCTTCGTACGCGTGTCCGACAGAGAAAATATTTATTTGTTCAATCTTCACGGGTTCAGGAATATTGGATAGGATCTACTGATGCACACTTTGAAGTCGGCGTCGATACAACTGTGTTTAAACGCGCGAGAACACACGGAAGTGATAGCGGACACGAGATTCGTCGGAACTAATTCAAGTTTATCTCGCCTCGATCGTGGTACCGTCAATAATTAATTCTTACACGGAGACTGGTTTGTTCGCGCGACACGTCGCGAGAGGCCGACAAACGCGAGACACGTCCACGGCTGTCCCGTGCATAACGTTCGCCGTTCCTCGGTGACGGCGTACACACTGATCGCCGCGATTGGATTAATTAAATAATAAATATCGTTTTGGAATCACGATCGGGCTAATTACCAAGGAGCACGCTATTGTTTGTGCATCCTCCGCGCGGGCATCGGCACCCGACGCCCGTTCGTTCGTGACTTTGCAGGTCTCGCGACGCGCATGAAGGACGATCTTCTCGAAACGGCACAATTTAAGGCTACTTACTTTACGAAGTTCGCCAAGAAACGTCCAAAACGTAATCAAGGGAAGAAACTTCAACCTACGATTATCCCGTTGAGAAATTAATTCAAATGTCCATTAAGTTTCGCAAGAAGCATCAACTGGAATACCGATATCTTCAACGAATAGCCATTTAAAATCTGCAGCTGCAATCGAATTACAGTTATCCGCAACAAAGATGGCCAATGTTAATAATGAGCACCAGATGCTATCTCCTCATTGAATTATCAGAAGATTGAAACAGAGTATCAGAGTAGATTGCAAGAGTATCAAGGAGGACGCGCCGGATCTCTCGTCGGACGTGCAGCGATGTTGCAACGGTGCACCAGTCGCATGAAGTATCCGCTATCAACTCCCAATCTCCATCGTTCGGACAAATGAACCAGCCATTAACATCGCCGAGCCGAATCCTCGTTACCCCGGTCGACGGTCCAGCCTTCCGCGGGGACTCATCCGGCAAAGCTCGGACCAGAATCCAATTAGCGGGGCTACCTTGTACTTCTACCGAGTTCTACATTAGTCACCGACCTGCCAGCTAACCAGCGGCCAAATTAATCCGGAACGGCTCAAAGACAATGCCGGTCCTCCGGGCAGCCCGGCCGGGGTGATGGATTAGGTATTAAACGGTTGTTTTCACAAGGATTAGGAACACCGACCTGGGACCGCCGGGGAACCTCGACGGGAGGCTGGACCGAGGGATGATGGCGGCGACGATGATGGACTCCTTCAGCCGGCTACGAGGATTTACACGGAAGTCGTGTTTTCTCCGGCGCAGATACATCCGCAGATACCGTGCTCCGCTGCCACTCAACCGGATCCTGGGAATTCGTCCGTCCCCCGGCTGACAATGAGAAAAGTAGGGTTCGAACAGCCGTCACGCGAACTGCGCTGCGTTACGATTGCTACCGATCATCGGCGATAAACCGTTCGGCTAGTTGTTCGTTTTTATTTTGAGATCACGCTTCATTGGGACGTGTTGCAGGGGTTGCATCGTCGAAGTTTGATACGTTGACTTTCAACATTGAGATTGATTCTCGGCAATAATCGCGAATCGAATGTAATTTAGACGATCGTTGAATCCCATGCGTGAAGGTTCGACGATTCTCAAGTGACATTCGAGGTTCTCGAAGGCGAAGTATATCTGCGACAGAAAATAATGAGTCTTCTAAAAAGCAAACCTCTCGTCCTTCATTCGGACGTAGTCGGGGAACAAAGAGTTTCCTTTCGATCAAAGGACTATTAATTGCGAAGTTGCACATCATGGCGCGCGAGTTCCAGCGTCCGGAGATGTGGGTCGTGAAATTGCTACCTCTAGGCCCGATTATTCCCTGGAAGCAATTGAATCGATCCGGAACACGCGCGACCGGGAGGACAGACCGCGCTGCAGAAAAAGGAGCCGGGAACGCACCGTCTTTCGCAAATGACCCGTGTGAATTACAGTAAAGTAGTAGTTTCACGCGGCGGAGCAGTTTTCAGCGGCCGCTTTGCATACTGTTGCTGCGCTAACGACTATAACCTTTCGCGGCGCTCGGCCGCCTCTAGAAAAATGTATCGTGAAACGCGCGGCGTCGGCTTCCAACGGTGATTTTTTCCCCTCTCGGTCAGGTTTTATGCACCACTGTCGCCCGCCGTCGTTGCATCAGAGGCCATGATTAGCCGGCTCGAGTCTTCGTGATCGATGCGAGTCGTAAATACATTGTGATCCGTGATAAGACGGCAATTCGCGTCGATCCTACGCGACATGATTCGCCGTAGTCCGCTTCTGATTCGCTGTTTTGTAACTATGTTTCATAATTCGCGGTCTCCGATGCCTATACGCGAGTTCCCTCTTGCGATCACCTTCCCGCGATCAACGAGAAGCGCCCGACTCGCGTCCCGTTCTCGTATGCGACTCGTTCAAAGCGCAATTTCCTCTTTATGCAATACTCGGAATTATAGAGGAGCCCATCCACCATGCTTTTTCGAACTGCGCCCAATGGTATTACGGTTTTCGAACGACGATAAACAAACAGCGACGCGCTTGGACGTTTATCACGTCCGGCTGACAGGAAACATGGTCGCGCGACAAAACGCAGGAACAATGTCTGCCTAATCGCCGAAGCTAATGTATTCGATGATACCGTTCCCTGCGAACAGCTGAAATCGTTGCATTCAATGTAAACGTACCTATCGCGCGTAGAACGGACTAGTTTGCTGCCCCAGTCCCATAGAAATTCTCAATATTTCACTATTCCCGTGAAATCTTCTACATCTTTTCATTCTCGACACTTTACTCCTTTCTTCGCATCTCTGTTCGAAGTATCTTCAACTTCGGTCCTCTCGAAATTCGAGAAAACTCCTGCTATTCCACATTCGGACGGATGTCTTCTCTATTCCAACACCCTCGCGCGAAATATTCGCTATCAGCTTTCGACGAATCTTAAACGACATCGTCTCGGAAGCATGCAATTCGAATTTCCACGTCTTAAATGAAAATTCTCCGTGCGCGATCGATCTTTGGAACTCGTTGACCCACGGGTCACAGCCGTCCACGCCCCCGGGGCACTGGTGACACGAGTAGCAATAAATCATGAGAATCATACCGTGTATGCGCGTATGCATGTCCGGTCAGCTCACCATAAATTACGTTAATTAATAGTCACGCTTATTATCACACAGGGAAAGGTACCGCGGTGGCGGAGGCAGTCCGGTGTTACGTTACGCGGATAATTCTGAGTTTCGTCGTCGACATCTCACTCGTCTCGTGCCTCGGTCGGCCCTCCCCCGCGGCCCGGTTTGTCGCGGCTGCCAACCCCCATGTCGATTTATGGTGGATTTTCTCGCGTTTCCTTGAAAATAACAACTCGGCCGACCGACGGATAAAATGACAAGGCAGCCTGTTTGGATTTCTAAATGACTGTGTTACGTTCAAGGATTCACACCGCGGCGCATTACGCTACATTGTAATTAGGGTATAAACATAATGGCGCGATCGTAACCGACGATAGCGTCGCCGGCTGGCACGATGGCATCCATTTAGTCGGCTAAGTAATTATTTTAACATTAATTTATAACAATTCCTTCTTCTTTTTGTACGTTGTTAATTAATTACACCGTGGTTAACGCTTCGATATTGTTCGCCCCGATGGCTATCGCGAGGCTGCAGGCGGATTAACGGTCGTTTAGCGTCGGACGTTGCTACCGAAACTTTTCTTACCGTAATTTCATACTTTATCGTCTGTAGAATTCACCGGTCTCGTCGGTTTCTGCACTTTCCACGGAGTTCTCCTTTATCGTTCCGTTCCACTGCGAAGACGGCCAGGTTTCAGTTGAATTTCTCTTTAGTTCGTACGCCACCGGTGACGAGGACTCTGAAAGTTGATGTTAGGGTGGTGCATGTTCGCAGACCTCTCGCCGTTGGGCGACAAGAGCGGCAGCCTCGTCGACGAGCTCGGCGGCGGCGGCGGCGGCTCCTTGAGGAACGGCAAAGGCAAGAAGATGAGGAAACCGCGGACGATCTACAGCAGCCTGCAGTTGCAACAGCTCAACAGGCGGTTCCAGAGGACGCAGTACCTCGCGCTACCAGAGAGAGCGGAGCTAGCGGCGAGCCTTGGACTGACGCAGACGCAGGTAAGTTCTTTTTTATCCGCGCGACCGGGAATATTTTACTTCTTACGGTACGTCCATCGACGGATCGGACAGACGTGATCCAGCAAATCTGACGTACGGATACATTTGACACTATATTTTCATCTGGACACAATGCAACACACCGTGAACATCTTCGAGAACCATCAACGGAGAGCTGTCCGTCCGCGGATCACTTAAGAGCGACGCGGTTTACATAGATATTCTTCGCAGAGTTAATTCTCAATTAAAATGCAGTAAAAATCTCAACACTGTAGCATTCCAAAGAAAGCGCGAGTGGTACGCTCAACGTCTACCTTGAAAATGTACGTGATACAATCATCTGTACTGAAGCGACTTTATTGGACTTCAGAATCCTTCGTAGTTCCCTTGTATAACTGACAAATAGACGATTATCACCCTCTGTAGTAAATTTCATTCGCTCTTACTATAGCATAAGTTTAACCTGACTCCCTTACAAATACACGATACAGCTGTTCAGATTTTCAAGAGCAAAATTAAAGATTATAAAATGGTCTCCTAGGTGCGACCAAGATTGACCGTTTCCACTAGAAATATTCCTAAGTTGTTCGTCGAAAGTTCACAATGTCTCGCCCTCACCCCTTGGCGACCGCGAGTGATATCCTGTTGCGCGTTCTAGCCCGGCGTAACAGGAGCCTCGACGGACAGCATCTGTCAGTATTATCGGCACAAATGACTTTACTAAATCACCGATCCGCCACGCCCTGGACATCGGGGATAGGGTTGCGGCAGTGTCCAGTGCGCCACGATAGGGAGAAACGCGGCTAACGAGACGATCATAAATATTCCCCGGTATCGGAGGTTTTTCAGCTTTCCGCGTGGACAGCGGGAGACTTTCCGCTAATTATCCGGAGCTGGTTTCCAATTAACGATTTATTAGGACGAGCGCTCGGTCGCGCGCGCGCGCGAGCGAACGAGCGCGGACGGGGAACCGTGGTCAAAAGCTAATTGGGGCTGGCCTTCTCAGGGCCATGAATTTCTCGCGGATAGTCCCACGGTTTCCAATTAACGATTTATTAGACTGTAATCGTGGCTGGAAGCTAATTGGGACGAGCCTCTCGCGGGTCGTCCCGTGTGTTGCCGATTTATCGGGAGACCTGGGAGCCGAATTACCAATTAGAATAATTCCCTCGACTATTCGCGCTCGCGAATATGTTTGCTTAACGCATCTGAACGCTCGTTTGTTCGTGGATTCGTGAAACCAATGGATTTCACTGCGAACGAATCTTTATAGGATCGAATGATTTTCTAAATCGAATTAGTGTGATAATAATATATTCGCAATTATCGAGGAAATTGACAAATTTCGAAATTGTACTTCAATTGTGTACTGTAGGGAATCACCGAAGTCTCTCGAGATTATTAAATATTACTTGAACAAGATCAGTCTTTGTAGCGATAGGAAGACCCACGAATTGAATCCACGAAGATAACGCGCGGATTTATCAGTGGTAACCCAGATACCCGTTTGAAAGCGGACATCAGGAGACATAATACGTCGTTATTTTGCAAACAACCTGACGCGCTGCCGCGATTACTCATCAGGCTGCGTCGCGCTCGATTCCCTCCATTAGGGGAGAGAGGGGGCCAACTCCCGCGGTGCTCAGGCTAATGAAATTATCCGGTCCGGGACCCCCTGCGACGACATCAACGAGCTACGACAGCCAGTTATCCCGTGATTACGCGATACGCAGTTGCGTATCACGGCGCGCGTACCTATGAGAAAACCTTTAGCCTTTTGACGTGTTCGGGATAGGGGTCGCGCGCGACTAAATCAATCTTCTGCATTCTTTCGTTCGTTCTTCCTCGCCGTTTCGCTACGTTTTTATCGGCGGATGAATCAGAGTTAATGGCGGAACACTTGACAGTCCCCCTCGATTTTATTACTTTGTCACTACACAGCGGGGAAAGATAATTAACAATTACGAGGCATTCTTCTGCATTCGAGATGCATTTCCAACGGTATCGAAAAACCAACAGAGAAATTCTTTTCGCTGGAAACTCATCGAACCAAAGGAAACTCTACGCGGTTACTACTTTATTATTCCCATGAAATCGAGAGAACCAGAAACATAGACTCCGAAATAGATTCTCAAATCCGACGTCTATCCCCCGTGATAGCTATCAGGGGGTAGTTCCTGTAGGAAGTCGAGAAATCAACTTCCCAAGCTGGTTTTTGCGGTTCGCCGGGATCTGGTAGCACGACTGGTCGCGGCAGTAAAGCTCGCGGCCAGCGTCGCGTCTCAGCAGGGTGCAGCGTGCATAATCTGTAATCGGCCAATCAAGGCGTCCGAGCAAGCGCCTGTGCCTGCACTGTTGGCCCAGCTACCGTCGCATCGGGTTTCTTGTCATCGCCAGGCAACATGGCGCCCCGAGCCTTCACTCTCTTCCATCTTCCCTCGGTCTCCTCCTTCTCCTCTTCTTCCCGTTCCTCCGTCATCTCTCCTCTCTCTCGCCCTCTGCCTCTCGCGCGATGCAGTTTCCCTCCCTCCTCGTTCAACTTCGCCGGTGAAAACGGCGAAGAAGATGGAAGCGAAGCGGAAAGAAAGGGACAAGCTCGCTCGCGCGCGATGAGAAGCTAGAAAGAGCGAGCGAAACGCTCGGGGAATAGAAGCCAGAAAGAGGGAGAAAGCGCAGAAGGGAACGGTAGAGAGGTAGAGGATCGAGGGAAGTGAGGCCACGCATCTCTTTTTCTTCAGGGCTTCAATTTGAGGACGTGGTAGCTTATAGCGTTCGTGCCGCCGCTGTACGCGAACAAGGGAACAGAGAGAGAGAGAGACAGAGAAAGAGAGAGAGAGAGAGAGAGAGAGTGAGAGAGAAAGCCGAGCGACGGGAGGTAGGACGGCCAGGGAGGATCGGGGGGAGGCAAGAAAGACAGGGCGTACTTGTACACGCGAGCCCCGCACACCGTTCCGGCACTCGCACGTACACGTATAGGGGATAGTCGACGTAGACGCGGGCCCCGGCATAGGTGTACCAGCTACACCGGGCTCTCCGTCTGCGTTCCTGCCACGTAGGTACCTTGGGCGTGGTGGTTCCTTTTTCTTCGTCTTCGCCCGACCGATCTCTCCTCATTGGCCCCGGGAATGCCAACGCGTCGAAACGAGATTCGAAAGTCGCGCAGGAGGGAAGCTGCACACGCGAAGTGAATCCGAAATCCGAGACCCGCGAACTCGCGAGCCTGAACCACGCGGATACCAACGGGGGTAACAGGCGAGGGATCCGGGTGGATGCCTGCGAGTTCCCCAATATTTAGGTACCTCCACGATTTTCCACGTGATACGTCGGTGAACGGGATTTTGCGACTAGGTTGTTCATATCGATCTTGAGTTTGAACCGTGGCATTTTGAATTTATGAATTTGGCGGAAGGAGAGTTTGATATTTCGAAATTTGCGATGGAGAACTTTGAGCTTTTGAATTTTGAGGTTTAGCGGAGGGAGAATTGAATTTTGGAAGTAGGAAAGCATGGAAGTTTGAGAAATTGTAGAAGAAATATCTGGTAGCGACTTTATAGGTATCCAAAGATATTAAGAATCAGTCGATTCGATTCTATCCCGAGACGTGGGTCCCGGAAATTTCAGGAACCGGCACACCCCTAGATCCCAGGCTTGTCGGAAGAAAGCCCGAGACTGGATCCCGGTTTATTTATTATTGAAACAGCAGCGGGAAGAAAGCACCGCCAACCTGTCCCCCGCTGGTTGAACGATCGAACCGGGAACCCCACCCCGTCCCTCTCCACTTGTGCACCATCGATCAGTTCTCGCTCGTACGGCCCGGGAATAAGATAATACTGTCACTCAAAGGGCAACGTGTAACGCGATCGATCCGACCGAGCGACGCCTTTCTCTCTCCCTCCCTCTCTCTCTCTCTCTCTCTCTCTCTCTCTCTTCTCTCTCTCCGTTTCTCCGGAACCTATCGTTTCATCCGCATTCTGCGATGCCCGCGAATCGACTCGAAGAATTTCAAGCCGGGCCCTGTCCCGAGTTTTGCGGGTTCCGCCGATCGATCGGGCAACCCCCTTCGCGACGCGTCCGCGTGCCTGGTTCGAGGGTTGCTCTATTGTTCCTTGCCGCTCGCGGTTCGTTTAACTTCGAACGAAGTGCACTTTTGATGCCATTGTGCGTCGCACGACTCCGATTCTCGTGCTCGGGACTCCATGGAATGCGGATGGCTTTTACTCCTCGCCAGTTTTCCGCTCACGGTTTAGTGGCACTCGAAGGATTAATTGTTTGGCAATTTATTTAGCGAGGTAAATAGCCGATTAACTTGAATAAGATTAAGGGAACGTTTTCGTTTACGATCGAGTCTTTGATTGGCTCCTTTGAAACTGAAAACGGTTGGAGCGCGTTGCACGGAGGATCCAGAGCCGCGAGCTCGATCCAAGATGGCGTAGCTACCCGAGAAACGTGATCCCAGCTAGTTTGCCTTTTTCTTTGACGCTGACGCCGATTCCGAGAATCACCAGTTAGCTCGGTTTCCTCCCCGGACTGCGAAATAACGCGTTCTAAGCGGTTCCCCGTCGCGATTTTCGTTTTTCACCGTTCCCGGTAAGGTCTTCCACGTTCACGCGTGAGAGTACCACGGCGTACAGCAGCGCGTGCACGGCCCGTTTTAACACGCACTCATGCATGGATGATAGTTATCTGCGCGTTAATCTGAGGCCGGCGTTTTCGCGATGACGACGCTCAGCTTTTCCGTGGATCGGGACACGATCCATCGCGTGCCTCATCGGCGAGACCTTGATCGCGATTCCTGCGTGATACCAGCTACTTATTAGTCGCGTTCCGCAGCACCGGCGAAGATGTTTCGATAAAAACGTAGAAAAGTATTTCCCGAAGACAATGCTTTTTTCTCGTCCCTCCTTCCGCCGCGCCGGGTCGTGCCCCGCCGTTACTCGCCGTGGGTTTTGACGTCAACGGAGACCTCGATGGAACGTCAAGGCTCCGACATCGAGACCTCGAAAGTTTGACCTTTCATCCTGGCTGAAAGCTGGCAAAACTCTGTTTGACTTACGTGTTATCGCTTTATCATCCACCGAAATAACTACATCATTGTAGCCGATAGTAGTGGTCTCTACGTACACTTTAATAATCGTAGTATTAACAGTATTATAATTCATTAAATTACTACAATTGATCGAGAGTACTCTAACACTCGGCTAAGCAATAAGGAGCATTCCTCGAAGCATACATTTAAACGCTAACCTCTCCGATTGTAACTTGTAATTGAAATCCATTAATTTTTCACGCGCACGGAGAACCTGCGCTGAATTCTTGCACATTAAACCGTGACGCGACATGTAACCAGTGGAAAAGAGTTGGCAAAAAATGTTCTCGCTCGGACACACTGTTTCCCGTTTCCCCGGCAACGCTACGTAACACCGGATCACTTGCGAAACTGCGTGATGGCAGACGTCGAACAACCATGCGTACCTGGTCCCCACCCCCCGCCCCTGTATCTGCACCTTTCCCTCGCCTTCCGCTCATTTATCCGCGTCCATTTATCTGCCTATCACTAGCGTCTCTCGGCGCGCATGCCGCCGCTGCTACCTCGGAGTCCTGCACCGGATAGCCGAGCGGTTTCTCACTGTAGCAACAATGACTCCTTTAATTAATGATTCGTTGTACCCACCCGGCCGGGAATGTATCATCCTTCCAGCCGATTGTTTATTCGCGAGCGTTATTTCGCGTTTCCCGAAGCGGGAAAGGTACACAGGCGTTCGCGAGGGTGTGAATTTCTGGTTCGACCGACGCTTTGTCCGCGCGGACACCACCCTGTTGATCTTATCGGATCGGAGCCGGAGTCTAGTGGTGGTAGTTTTGTAGGTTAGATGCATTAGATACTGGGCCCGGTCATGGAACAATGGCTCGAATATAATTGATGATTCCGGCGGACCGTGTATGAATCATTTGGTGAACGCTGCTCGTGGTTGGGCTAGGCGAGCGACGCGTGAAAGTGGTGTGCCTAGGGAATGTCATTCGCATTGTTCCGACTGCTAGCTTTGTCTCTCCGTACTGGCGACTCGATCATGGCGACGAGCACTTAACGAATTGCTTGCCAACAGCGAGTCGTTTCTGCTTTGTTCGAACGCGATTTCGGCGGTGCTTCGATCGTTCAGCGTTTCCTCGGTAAACTCGGGCAACCGCGGAATTCCCGAAGGAAAAGTTGTAAGATAATTACCGAAACTAACAGGACATCAACTACAAATCGACAGAAAATGCTGAGTCCTCTCTCAGCACCGCGCTTCATTCTTCATAGGCCACATGCTCTCCATATTCAATTCTATCCTTATTGCTCCAAGATCGTAATTCTCAAGTGAATCAATCATCACAATCTTGTCAAAGTCCTTTCCACAATGAAAATCACGTAACTAAGTCTATTCCACTGCACCAGATTGATAAAGCACCGATCGTTAGCAGTCCTGGCAACAGGATCTCGAGCACAGAGTCCACAGGGACGTTCCATCATCCAGAAAGCGTCCAAATGACGTTCGATAATCCCAGTCTAGACGTTTCGCATCAAAGCAGTATCGAAGTGTACTCGATACGGAACATCGTTCCGCGATACCGCCCGAGTAGACCGATTAGCTGAGTTCTTTTCCCGGTTCTCTCCACCCTGCGCCTCCCTTTGATCGTGCTGGTTTTGCTGTTCGTTAGCCGGCAGGTCCCGAGCCAACTAACCGGCGTCGAGGTAGCTTATCACTGTGTTATCTCATCAGCGCGTCGCGTGGTTCTTGCGTGTCAAGATAGGGATGTGTCCAACCGGCGAGCAGTTCGAGTCTTGTCTCCCCGCGGATCCCAGAACGATTCGTGTAATACTCTCAGCGCGTTTATCGATACGGGCAATAAAACTAATAGAAGTTCGAGCGACTCGTCTACTATCGGCTCATATCTGTCCACCGGATACAAATGGGAAAGTTTCGAGGCACGCGAGCCACGCCACGGCTTATTATTCCGTGGACGTTCGTGCGCGCCCACGCGGCCGCGTCCTTGCGTATTTTCGTACGCGATCGCGATCCTCGTAAATCCTGCACGATATTATTTAATTCAATTTTTCTGTGACGGAATTCTGCCTCGTTAGAACTGTCTAAAATGGGACAGGAGGGTTATTTTTAGGTTGCGTTAGGTCGATCACTGGCTAATCTTGTGTTGTTCTTAGTAGGGGGTGAATAACGTTTCAGAGGCTGAGTGTCTTTCGAATTACTAGAAATATTAGAACACGGTCGAATTTTGATTGTCCGAGAAACTGTGAGCATTGAAAAGTTTCTGAAATTGTATTTGCGAATACTTCGCGATCTTCATAAGCAAGATCGTATCGAAACGTCTGAGCGAGGATCAAGTTCAATTGAAACTTCACCGTAACAAGTTTACTGGGTTATCTTGAATCACTTAGCAGCATCGCGGAGAGCCTCCGCATCTCGTTAGGAGGCTTTAATGCAGGACATCCGATGACGCGAAGATAAAACTTTCCCTCAGATTCGACGAGAGTTGTCGTGCACGATGCAACGCGCCGGAGGATTGATGTTTCCGTTGTCTAATGGCCTGCGTTGTCGCTATAATCATACGTCTTCGGGTTCAATGTGTACTTTCCTTCACCTAGATACAGCGTCGCCTGTACTCGATCAACGTTCGACATGAATATTTTGTTAGAACACACGAGTCTATATTTTCAGCGAACCGTTTCTTCGCCAGCCTTGACATGGTAACACCTGGACGCCGAAATAGTATCGTTTCCATTCGAAATGCATTCGTCGCATTAACGAAAATACAGGATTCGCGAAACTCATCGATTAAACCGGACACTGGCGAGCGTCCCCTGATAATTTATAGAGCTCGACGGAAATTATTTCGACTCGTTTCGCGTGCAGCCTCGATCCACGGGTCTCGCCGCGTATTATCAGTCACTTTCGTTCGACGTCCTCGTTAATATTTGACGCGTTCGCTTCGCCATTTTTTTGCGATCACCGCGGAAACCTATTTAGCTGTTCGCCGATAAAAACGTGAATCCAGTAATACTAGTTTTTCACCGCGCTACGAAACTTGCATCGAGTACAGTGTTTCGCCTGCCATTTCACGCGTGTCATACACGCTCGACGTAATTATGTCGCGTACGCCGCCTAGGCCGCCGGGTTCCCCGGCGATGAAAAATACTCGGGCAATTAATAGTGTGCAATGAATCGAAGAATGAAACCTCCTGGAAAACACCGTCGATTCCTATTTCGCGGTGGACTCGCGGTATCCTTGAAATAATTGGTCAGTTTTTACCCCGTCACCCGCTGTTTTACAGAACCATCGGACTTTTATCAATCATTCTCCTTGTCCGACTCTGTGTACGGACCGCCGTCGGCGGTTTTTTCGTATCAGCCGAGAGCAAATTGCATACAATTATTTAAATCAGTCCCCGATAGGGATCGCGTCCGACTCGAAGGAGTATTCGATCGTCGATGTTATGGATTTCGCGGTTACACCTGCCTTCTCGTGGATCTAGGCGCTCGTTGCTTTGTAATTGAACGCGATACGGTATACGATCTGTATCCCCTAATAGACTGGAGGACACGTAATTATCGATTTCGTCCTCTGTACCGAAAACAGTTGCACTCGAACCCTTTACCATCCGAGAATCTCTCCCTTCATCGTTCCAAAAGCACCAACGCAATTAAACTCAAAGTAAAATTGAATCTTCAAACCGTCCGCGCGTAAAACGACAGACTGAAAACTGAAATTGCACCTTGAAACTTCCCCGAGCATCGGCGCAGATGAAGGTATCCTCGTTAAAAGAAAAGAAAGGTAGCAAAGGCATCATATTTACTCGAATCCTCTCGAAAAAGCGGAACGTCATAATAGACTCGGAATTATTTCTGTCCCCCGTAATGCGGCGGCGGGATACAATTATTCCAATTTCATCGGGACACGTACGAATCAGACCGAGGCGTGTCTCACCTCTCGTTACACCGTTTCCGAGAACAGATCCTCGGGGTTGTTCGGCAGCCTCGTGAATATCGTGCAAAAAGGAGCCTCCGCTGGACGCGGATCGACTCGGAGAAATCATGGAGTACACGCCACGTGAGAACCAATAAAAAAAAGCCCCCTCGCGCGCCCTTGTCCCCTCCCCCCCCCCCCCCTCTCTTTTACGTCCACCTCCTCGTCCTCCCGACGCTGGTTCCCCACCCACCCCGTCCATAAATGTTCCACAGTGGCCCGACGTGGCGCCCCCTTATCCCAGCCCGACACGGTGGCGGTGTTTTCGCGTCGTTCTGCCGCGAGGAATCGCGGGCTGCGGCCGCGGTGTGCGTTTCTGCAAACATCGAACTCGTCTGCTGGTAATTATTGGTATTTGAGGCACTGTGGGAGGTCCCGCGAGGCACGCCACGGCTCTTTCGATGCACGTACATGCACGAGCCGCTGCGTGAAAATAATTATCGGCCTTCTCCGCTTCTTCAAGAGCCCGGCGAACGCGGAGCCGAGCGAAAGAGAGACCGAGGCGCGAGGGGGATGGCCGGACGGTGGGGGTAGACATCCTTCGATAAAGGAGAGACAAGCTGCTCGCACCTCTTTCTTTCTCTCTCTCTCTCTCTCTTTCTCTTTTTCTCTGGCTCACACTCTTCCCCCCGGTACACTTTTTTTCCTCCATTTTCCTTTCTCCCGTTTGGAAAACCGAGCGCGTCCCGTTCTTTTTTCTCCCCGCGAGCGCGCGTCGCGCTTTGAATGCATTGTAAGACGTTTTTTGCAATTAGAGAATTCACGTCGGAGCTTTTTCCAGGTGTGTCGGTTAATTTACAGGCGACGGAGGATTAAGGTCGGCGAAAAAGTTAGTTAGACTGGGAATTAATTCGTTTTTAGAGCGAACGATAATGCGCGTTTCCGTTTAATTGACGGGGGCTGAACTGATCGATAGGCTTCTTCGGGAAATTAGCGGACGTAACGCGGTATCCGTGATTTTCTTGCGAGCGGAACACCGATGTTCGCTCGTTTACGTTTGAACGCGTCGATCGGCGATCGACGGCCAATTACGATAATAATGACGATAGTTTATGATCCCGTGTGTCGAGATAAGGCGCGGGGATCGCTCGCGAAGAAAGTAGCTGCCGCGAGTTGCAACTCAGAGACGAATTTCCCGGAAATGAGAGAAACATCCAGGAAAAAGGAGAAGGCAGGAGAGCAGACTTTTGAAATGCTCTAGATCACAGCTGATGATTAATTGCCAGGAAAAAGACTCTGTCTTCGGAGAAGAGAAAGGTATAGATGCTTCTTCTGCGCTTCCACGTCGATCTCTCCGATCTACAACTCGCTACAAGGTCCAAATTACGGATAAACACCGATTAATATCCCGCGCAATCAGCCAAATGAATTAGGTTCAAGGAAGTTGGCCCACTATCGCGTCCACCGACAATTAGACCGTAGACTTTTATTGAAATTCAAGTTCGTAGAAACGACCGTTTACCGAGAGACTCTCCTTTGCGAAGAACTGCTGTCGACGCAATAGAATCTTGGGAACTTTGCAAAACATTCTAGAAGCAACTACTCGACAAGAAACTTAGTTCCCTCGCGAAGGACTCCAGCGACCGTAATAGAATCTCGGGAACGTTAGAAAATACCCGGGCACTGTTTACCTCGTTTACTCGTACACGCTGACCGGTGCAAAGTCGGCGATTTATTTCCGGAGAGCTCGAAGGCGAAACGAGATCGAATCACGCGAAAATCGGCGCGGAACCGGGAACAACCGATTCCGCCGGGTTCAAAGTAAGAATCCGGCCGCGGCGGGCGCAGCAAACGGAGTCCCTCGGGTAGAGAACCACGGCGGAGTCGAGAAGAATTCGCGCAAAACAGGCTCGAGGGGTTTCGACCGGCAGAAGCGCGCCCTCTCCGTTCCTCCCTCGTGCGAGGAATCCCTGCGCCGAGCCGGGAACGAAAGCCTCTCCTCCCGTTCCCCGCCTTCTTCGAAGATCTTTCAGGAAGATCACCGGCGGCGCAATGCGTTTCGTTTGTGGCGCGCGCGCGGGCGCTCGCTCGCGCTTGCACCTGACCAACTTTATGGCAACGGGCACGGTATCGCAAGCCGAGGATGATCCGCGTTTGCCATATAGTTCGGACAGCCGCGGAGAGGAAGACGGAGTGAAAGGCAGAAAGAAAGAGGGCTAAAGAAGGGACTGCTGGTAAGTTGGAGCACACACAGCGTACGCGATGCCAACGGCAGCGATGGTGTTGGTGGACGCTCGAGAAAGCAAAGGATAGCTACACCGCGTGGTAGGAATGGGTCAGCTATAGCGAGGTTAGGCTACATACACGCGCTCAGCCGTACACACACATACACACACACACACATACATTATTTCAATGTTGGCAGTAATGCCTGTTATTAAGCGATGATAATGATTGGTATTATCGCGGGTTGGGAGCAGGACTGGTAGCAGCGGATATAAATCATCCTTACTTCCTTCTTGCTGGCAGTGGCCTGGGCTCCGCGAGAGCTCACCTCCATGCCAAGAAGCTGTAAATAACCCGGCGAGTTGCAGCGGCGTTGCTTGCCGCCAGGAGGTAAAGGAAAGGCTTCCTCCGTCGAGTGCGGCGTGTGTTGGTGAATCGGTCTTAGATAGGTCGTAGTTAGACCAGCGCTCTCTTCCTACCGTGCTACCCTGCTTCGGACTTTCCCTGGCCTAGGCGCCGTGCCAGGAGACTTCCGCTCGATTCCCGGCCGTATTACGCATCTCGTTAGCACTACGGCCGGCGTTAGCCACACGCAATCCGCCAACGCCGCGCGGCGGCTCCTATCGTCGCGACGATCCTGGTCAACCGGCTCGATTCTCGATCCTCGAGCCGGCTACCATCCACGGGGATGAATCACGATTCCCACGGTTGCGCGGTCTAGGTGCTTGGTACAGGTAACTTACGGTTCCTCTTTCCTTTCCCTCTCGCCGAACCTCTTCTCTCGTTCCTCCGGCTCGCTCCTCCGCCGCAGTTCCTCGTCTTCTCTCGCTCCGCTAGGCCATAAATCATCGTTCGGCGCCGACGATCGAATTCAACGATACCCACGTCCTCCCTCGGTTCCTAGAACGACGCGCAACGTCCCGGCGTTCCGCTTCGGAGTTTCATCAACCGCTAGGCCCCGCTCGCGCGCGTGTCTACGGTTTGCTCGTTCCCGGCGAAGCGTCGACCTACGCGTGTGCGTGAAGAGATACCGGGACTCCGGCTCGTCTAGCCTCGGTTTCGGCTGCATCGCGCGAGCCCGACGGAGTCCCGTGCACGTACCTAACGGTAAGAGGTCGAAGGGGTGCAGGGGGCCAGCAGCGTCCAGTCACGCCCACGCGTATCTCGATCTAATAAATCCAACATTTCGCCGGTAAATCCGAGCCCTATCCCGTTGGCAGTCGCGCAACGGCGGGAGGAAGCCTGGATCCGAGGAATTCGGGGAACAGGGAACACCCAGGATCGCGTCCTCGGAAAACGAGGCGCCCTTCGTGAACTTTCGCGAAACTAGACGATCACGGATCTTTCGTCTCGACCCGGTGAATCGAAAGATTCCCGGGATTTATTCGCGTCGCTCGAACATTCCTGCTTCCGGGGAGATTCAGACGCTGAAGCTATACGCCGCGTCTCGCTCCACGGACAACTGCATAACGATTTTCCGGACGTAAATTCGAATCGCGCTCGTAAACCGAGAGAGAGAGAGAGAGAGGAATTACGACAATAGATTGTTTAATTAGATTAAACAAAGCTCAGGTGTGAAGGGGTCGATACTTGCAGCGGAGGGTAAGGATTCATTCGGGACGCTAAGGATTCATCAGAAGAGTTAAGTGGCGTGAAGAGGTGTCAGCTCGAAGATAAGTTCCTCTCTGGGTCTTAATTGAAGAACAAGGCAGGCTTGAAGTTGAATATTTATGCTCGCATGTTTTACGTTTCCAGGGTCAGCGCGTTGGAATTGAAATAAAAGCGCAGATATCGCCTATTGTGCGAGTATCGCGGCCAGAGATCACCCGCTAATTCCATATTGCTACTCGCGCTCGCTAATTTTCTAAGTGTATTGAAAAGAGCCTACAACTGGACCTCGCTTCAACCCCCAATAACGACTTTTCAATTCCCGGGACACGGGTATCATTTGAACGGGGAAACCCGAGTTTCGCCTACGGAGTTCAGTAGGTTGCCATTTCCTAAATGGCCGTTCATTTGCCGCGGTTCCACGCACGAACCGAAGAGACATCGCCGGAAGAAAGCGCGAGAGGGGCCGGATCTCGTGACGCGAAAACTATAATTTAACCGAGATTTCTTTCTCCCCGAAGCTCCGCGACCTACGCTGCCCGAACCTCGGCCGCGTCTCGGCTACCTCCTCGGACTCTCCCGCCGAACGGATTCCGCGAAACCGGACGGCACCGCGGCGAGCAACGGAGGTGGGGAACTCTCGCGAGGACTCGCGCGTTTTGCGAGCCGGTAACGAGGCGTCCCAGTTCGAAAACTCTCGCGATTCGCACGCGAGCCTGCCGGTTCGGAGATATCAGCGTTCCGCCGGTTCTCGGAAAAGCGTAAAATGGTAAGAAACGACCTGGAGGGAATCTCGACCACGGCGGGGGAGGGGAGCACCGATCCGGTGGGAATATCCTGGTGAAGCGCCGACGCTCGAATTATGAAGAAACTCCGTCTCCCGGGGGTAACCGGCGATAACCTCTGTCTTCTTGCGCATGCATTGTTGAGAATGTGACCATTATCGAAGCCTTGTAATTGCTGTCTTTAGTATCCTTGAAAGTCTCCTACTTAAGAATTCCAACAGAGACGGGGGAGACCGTTTAATGGGTATCGGAAGTTTGTAACCTGTGCGCCTTGGGGTTCAACAATTTTCTACGGAAAACCTAATGATTCGAGGATGATTCGACCTCATTTACAAAGTCAGACCAAAGAATGTGAAAGGAACACCGAGAAAGCTGTCGCTCGGCAACCCTCTAACGGCGTTCTATCGTATCGCAGCTTCTTCCCTGGACTTTCAACGAAGTAGAACGCTTCGTAATCTACAAACAGACTGCAAAAAACAACGATATTAATCAGCAACCGAAAATAATCACTCGGTCTCGCATTCCAGTCCGAAGAACGCCTAACAGTGAAAGGGAAAGAACAGTATAGCGACTCCGGTGGTGCCCGAAAGTGACAACGGAGTCGCGTAGAGGCTCGTCCCCGGGGTTACCGAACTCCGGGTGAGCCCGGGCAAAAACCCGGGAATTTGCAAAAATGAACAATTATAGGAATCCAGAGTAGTCGTCCTGGGTGCTCCTTCCCGTCCTCCGGCGTCCCTCTCTCTTCCCGTAGCGCCCCGCTCCCTCGTTTGGGCCCCGGTCCCGCGGCAACCACCGCCGGCGAGTGGAGGGAGGACGTATGCGCGGGTCGTTTGAAGTGGCACCGTCCCCGCGCTTTTGCTTTCTCGGTTTCTTACCGCGAGTCGCCCTCTTCGTCTTCTTCTTCTTCTTCTTCTCCTCTTATTCCCGTCTCTCTGCCTCGCGCTCACCGGCGACAGCCTTACACAGCTCCCCGGTCAGCCCTTTCGGTATTCGTTTGTTTCATGGCGGCTCCCTTCGTGTCTCCCGTCCTTCTTCCTTCTCTCCCTGTGCCGTTCCCTTGCCTCTCGGATCGACTCGGTTGATCCCCGGGGCATCTCTCCCGGTTCCACGCAGCCCTTCCACGCCGCTATTGCTTCGGGACCCTATGTACCGCATAGTTGCGGCATTGCTCCGGGCCCCGGGCCTCGTTTTACAACCTTGTCCCGGCTTCGTGGGGAGGTGCGGACCTCCGTAGGTGCTCACCTACTTCACGACAATAGGGAGACGGCGAAAGGCATCCCTCTTCGATCGGTCTAGCCGGCGATGGGCCAATCCTCCGCGAGGACCGTTCGTTGTCGAGGATTCCTCGAGAGAGGCAGTTTTGATTACTCGAGACGAATCACGCTGTACGTAGCGATACCACTTGTAATACATAGGCACGATCGACGGGTTGTAGAAGGCTTGCTGATCCAACGGAACTTGTGCAAACAAAGTACGCCGGATACTTACTTATTCTTCGACTGTTGGGCTTCTACTTGATTATTTGTTGTGTTACGCGCACGGGAAGTTTCGAATTGCGGAAAGTTCAAGGCGATGTTGCTATTGTCAGCGAACCGGTGGCAGTAGTAGGTAGAACTAGCTAGAACTTGTCGACGAATCGGACATTTCGTGGACCAAGGAATTATTCTCAATTCTTAGATACCCTGTTACGATCAATTACAGGGATCATCGTTTCAATTCAAGCATGACTGGTCGTATCAAAATACCTGTCCACTCTGTCAGGATCGTTTCAAGCCGATAACCCTCGATCTCCGAGGCAGGGTGGACATGCGTCGTCGTCGGCGCGCTTCACCGCGCTTCCTCCGAAAAACAGAATGCGACGCGCCGGCTAATAGCGCACGCGACCCTTAATGAAGGCGTCCGGTTTTAATGGGGTGGATTTTTTTCGCGAGAAGTAATCGGAATCGCAGCTGCCCCGTCGAATTGGTCTTGCGAGAGCGGGCAGGTGCGGGTATTGCGTAATCCCGGGTTACGTGACGTTTTATTCCTCGCTGTGAGAATTTCCGTGAGGCGAGGCACGACCTTGATTGACAAGCTATATCGATACAATTTATCAGCCTAGGCACGCCGTTTTCTTTCGTCGCCGCGCCGCTGAAGAAATAAATTAAGTCGAAATACCGGAGGAACCCGCGGCGCAGACCTCGAACGAGTGTCCGGCGCGCGTGTCTCGCCGGGCAATTTATTCGGTTTCCATTCGGCGTGTACGTCGCCGATTCCCGATAGACGGTCCCCGGGTCTCTCCGTTCCGGAAGAGATGACGTTAATTGAACGAAAAAGAAAAAAAAAGCGGAGCAAAGGAAATGGGTCTCGGTACTCGCGGGCGCGCAGGGGAGAAGAAAAGGGAACACGAAGGGAAAGACCTGCATCTGCGGAACGAGCGATCGGATCGCGTCGCGCGGACGTCTTCATTCCCTTTTTCTCCTCGGTTTTTCTGCTGTTCCTGGGGAGAGAGACCGGCAACGCGCAAGTTGTTAAGCTCACTGGCTGTACGGTGCATTTCATTACGGTCACGCAGTTTAACTCGCGGTTGCGTCTCTTCTTATTTTATTTAATCGTAAGGGGTCGTCGCCTTTTGTGGATCTGCTGGCAAGGTTTTAAGGGTGAAACGTTGCTTCGAACTGTGCGTCGATTGCTATGGATAAGCGTCGAAAGGACTGAGAGATAATCCATGCGTGTATGCTTGTGACACGTCGAATACGATAATGAGTTCGAAACAATAGGGGTCGGTTCGAGTCGAAGTAGCTGTAAACGATCGGTTCATTGATTAGAGGATTACACGCGTTTGAATAATCTTATGTAGCAATAATGTAGGTGACGAGATGAAGATATACACTGTCGGATACCTGGTTAGCTAATAACAGACGAATAATTAATGAGTAGCTTAGGGGTAATACTTATGGAAATATTTGAACCAGAGGATCTCTGGGAAACGAATGATTACCAGAGATTTTTTTGGGCAAATCAAAGGGTTCACGTGCACGTAAGGCAAAGAAGGGGACGTGGATCGAACGATCGATGCCGATTGAGTCGTTCCCCGGGGTGCAGCCGATGCCGCTCCGTTCCTTTTTATTCTTCCGCAGCTTTGTGTGCAGAAACGGATTGACGAACGATGTGTCAGCGGTGACAACTGGCGCATGCGCAGCCTGAATACAAAATGAAGCGGTCGTTCGGTTGCCCGTTCGGCTACCACAGCGGCCGACCGAGCCCCACGTGTGCCTTTGCTCGGCTCGATCCGCGATCTGTTCGATTTTTACAATGTAGCGAATGAATAATCGATGCCCGGCCGGGGTGACGCTTGAATGCGCCGCCCGATGCATTTGTCATCTCCTTCGGAATCTAAACGTCCCCCGAGCTACGGCTACTGAATCCTCAACTAATTCCCCGGGAAAAAAGGTATCGATCCGATTACGATTATTAACACCGTCGCATTAAAACGTTCATTAACGACAAAAAAAAAAGCTATCGAGGCAATCCATTAATCCGGCGACACATAAAGTCTTCGTAGAATGTTGCCATTTTATGGGCATTTTATTCATGAGCCGCGTGATTGAATACAATGAACGGAAATTTCTATTTGTTTTCAATTTTATGACCGAGTGATCTTTAACGAACCTAACTGCGTCGATCGAGCAGCTTAACGACGATAAATTCCTCCATTTCCTATCGAGAAACCGAGTTACTACCTCCGAGGACTTAAACATTCAGAAAGATCAACGCTTCGGAACCCAAGACCTTCTCTCCGAGAAAAACTTCTTCCCCCCAGGAGTTCGCGCGTTTCAGGCTCTTAATCAAACCTAGCAATTCCAACAACACGGAACATCGTACAAAACATCTCCGAGAAAATTCCCGCCGCGTCTTCTTCTGCTTCGAAGGATACCCGACGAACGCGATGTCACTCGGAGTCGTCTGTAATTACCCCTTGTCCGGGGCTATCTTCGAAAGTAATATTCCCCGGGACGTGGGGTTATTATAGCTGGAAAGTCCAGAAAAAAAGAGTGATTTTAATGCGCCGTCAGGAATCGTGGATCGGCCCGATGGTATCGCGAGCAGCTGCCGTTCGCCGTTCCCGGAGGACTGCGGCGGAACGGCCGCGTGGCCGAACCGCGCCGCCGCGGTTTTTTCTTGCGATACCCCGGCCGACGCTTCTCCTAGCCCTCATTTGCTGTTTCATGAAAGACGTAACGCCGTTGATGCTCGCCTCTCTACTATCTCTCTAAGTAAGAAGGTAGAGGTCGGAGTGGATCGCCTTGGAGCCGGGAGAAGCGCCCCGCCCACCGTCTCGTCTTCGCTCCGAGGGCCCTTTCGCGTTTCGTGCTCTTCCTCCAAAACCGTAGGGACCCCGGCGCACACCGAGGCTCGCGTTAAGCCGGCCTCACACGCGGAAAAAAATCAGCCCGCCGGATCTACTCGCGCCAGGGCCTGATGAAGATGTTTCGACATTGAGGAATTCACCGAGAAAATTAATCTCTATTAATCTTCTCCTGGAAAGCGGCCTCTGGGAGACTACTTGGAAGTAGGCCGCTGTTAGGACTCTCGAGCCTGTAATATTTCGCGCGGCAGGAAGTTATGTAACGCACGAGGATCCTTCGGAACGTTCCTGTTCGAGGCACCGTGTTTTTTGCGAGTATTCGGGTATTGGCTTTCGAGTACCTGGGAATAGGTTTTATCGAATATTCCGCGTGCGGTGTATTTGTTATCCGAAGGTTTATCAGATGTCGAGGATAATGGATTAGTTTCTGACGGAACACGCTTGGGATTCTTATAATTTCTAATATAAGTTTCTAACGTAAGGCACGTGTTGGCTGAGTTAATACGTTTGTTCGGAATTATCGGTAGTCGGAAAATTTCATCGCTAACTCTGTAAATTTATAATAGACCGAAACGTATCGCGTGTAAGTCAGGCTTAAGGGTTCACAGGCTTACACCCCCGTGTATCATACGACTCGCGTTCGGGAGAGCGTAAAGCACACCACGATCCGTTGCGCGATCCATTCAAAGCGGAATCCCGGCGGAGCCTATCAGATGCCCTTTGTCGATCGATCCTCTTTGTAAATCGGCCCGCTATCGTGTTACCCCTCGAGAGGCGCGCACAACCGGGGCCCACGACGCTCGAACACGTAGGTCTAATTTATACTTACGCGAGTCTCGGCGGTCTAAATATAGCGCATTACCGTTCGCCGTCGTTTCCTTCGCTTCATCTAATTCAATCATCGAGAGCCGCCTTGGCTACAAAGTTGCAAGTCGACCGAGGATACACAGGATTTATATCGGGGCGCACGCGAATTCAATTAGACCACGGCGAATGCCGCGCGCGATCGAAACGGCCGTGTCGTTAATAATAATAAGCGGCAACAAAGTCACCGCGGGACGAAAGAAAGAAACGTGAGTTATCACAACGCACCGTTTACAACCGCCGAGATCGCTGGATCGGTTTCACGGATCGTTAATTTAGTCGTTGCAACACTGGTCACTGGTAATGGTCGCGTGCGAAAAAACGGTTAACCGGCAGCGTTTAATTCCGAATAATTTTCCGGTGTCGTTCCCTTGGTCTAAAAACGACGAAAATCAAGACGGAGAAAGCAGTTCTGAAACGCTTCCATTGTGTCCGGTCCCCGTATACTTCAGATAGAGAGCAGAACCAGTGCTCCTGTCCCGCGTGTCGATCTTCATTGGATAGCGCGAGGAAAATCGAGCCGTTGATAGCAGGATAATAGCGTTCTCAACGTCACGGGAACAATCACTTGAACTTCATCGAACGACGGACGCTATAGTCGGGCCACTTCCGTGACAGAAACGTCGAAAAAAAGCTACTTCGTCGGGCTCGCTACGTGTCTTTTGCCGGTGGCTATACCGTCCGCCGCCGTGGAACACACGACGATGTCAACGATGGAGGATGACGTCGACGGTTCTAGTCCCGATTACGTGGGTCAATCAAGAGTTTGCCGGTCGCGACGAGTGTACAGCGGCGCGAACCTATCCGGCAGTTTAAATCGCAAACTTTTCCTCGGCCGGACGGCCGGCCGTTCGCTCGGCTGATCGATAACGGACGCGGCCGCCGATTAGAACTTTTCTTTCATTTACAAACCCTTCGTCCGCTCGCCACGGCGCGGCGCGGCGCGGGGCGGCCGTTGCGAAACGAGGGCCCAGATTCTTTGTTATTATTAACTCATACCCGTACTAGGTCGATACACCCACCCGCTGCAGAATTAAACGGCCTCGCCGATACCGGCAGCGAACTTACACGCGAGTGACATCAATCCCGCGGCCTGCGCCGTCGAACATTCCTGAGGGGTCGCCGCTGTACCGGGGAACTCGGTTTTCAACCCTTAATCGGGGAGGTGGAATCGCTACGCGAGTATCTTTAAACGATTGTAGCTTCCGGAATACTCGCTTTTTAATATTAGTGTCCATAGGCTCTCCGCTCTCTGGGGGAAGCGGAGACGAAGCTTAGAGTATCATCTTCTCTGGTTTTTATGGTGCTTAGCGTGTCTACCGATTTTAATCGCGTTTATAGTTCTACTTAGTGAAACGGCGGAAAGTAGTGCTCGCTAAACGAAGGGTGAGCTATCGTCGATCGTTAGCGTGTATAGAGTAGCGGTGATTATTATTAGCAAATCGGTCCGTGCGTCTTGCCGTCGAGTAAAAATCAAAATTTCAACGGCCGCAAGAAAGAGTTGACGTACTTCTGGAACTACTTCATCAATGAAAGGTTAAGCCCGACGTAGCGTAGGTATTCTTGTCCCTTATAGGAAATTGATTCGCGGCGACATTTCGCTAGCACCAGCGCGTAAAAAGCCTTTTCGCAGTTCGCAACGAGTTACGCTTCGGTCTCCCTTCGGCTGACGCTGCACTTCGCCTATCGATTTCTTTTTAACTCTACACCTCTACGGTACCAATCAGCGAAGAACGGCATAACATTTATAAAGGGTTAGTGTATCATCGTCGGAATTAAGTCTGTCGGAATGCAGTCGAAGGATTCGCATGGGGACGTATCGATCCGCTGCTGTCTATAAGATGAGTAAACAGTTCGCTTCGGGTTCCGTTTCGCGATAGGCAGAGTTCGGGATCGGAGAAATTTCGGGTTGCCGATTTTTCTGGAAGCTGTGCGCCACGGCTGTTAAGCTGGCATGGCGAGTGCTCGGCGCAACAGCTAAACTCGAGGCTAGGAGGCAGCAGAGAGAGCCAGAGAAACATTCACAAAGGCAGGATGCCGCTGCAGCACGGTATGCCGACCACGAACCTACGAACCCCGGCGACCTAGCTTTCATATCTGGCCTCACCTGCATAATTCACATCGAGTCCTTACGGATATACGTTAAGAAGCTAGATATTAAAGGGAACTAATCATTTCTGGCCCACGAACAATGGAGCGCTTCTACCTACGTGCGAGTTACAACCTAACGTGCGCTATTCATAATAAATATTTCGATTTTTACGGAATCGCGGAACAAACAGTTTATTTAAACACAGTTCCCAGGTGTGAAATGACTATGAACAGATCCTACAGGAGGCTCAATACAAGGTGGTCCTTGGATGATAGATTTCACTCCTACTAAACTATTCATTCCTCAAATTACACTGGAACGAGCGACGATCTTCTAAATAACTTCCACGTGCAATTTCCCGAGCGTACAACCCAAATGCAAACATTGTCTAATAGAATCGTAAATAAGTTTACGATAATCAGCCTATACCGTCCATGGATGTTGCACAAGCATCCGAACGATTACAAGAACTAGCCCGGATCGAAAGATCAAAGTGCCCGTAGTCCATAGTCCCCGTGCTACATCGAAATAGGCTGTTTCATCGGGGATATATTCCTTCATCCTCTAAACATAGGAAACACAAAGAGACCATCAATCTCTCACGGTATAGCTGAAAGTTAGGCGAGCGTTCCCGTTCGAACGAGCAAAAGTTCCGATCAAACTACGAAGAAGTCGCCAAGAAGATTGAGTCCGAAGACTCGGCCGTGTCCATAAGTGCGCCTACTTACCGCCTAACATCGGGGATACGTGTTCTAGGTGCGCGCTGACAAAACCGTGGCCATCGGCTCGTGAGAAACGGCCTATCACCGGTCTCACGAAACGCCGGCCGTTTCTTTCTTCCGTTTGATAAAGAAGAATTTGCTCTTCTTGACCGTGGTTCGCCGCCGCCGTTATCCCCCAAGGCAATTTCGCTGTTTTGTCAAGGCGGACACGACAGGTTGTACGCGGGGCCCCTCGAGGAATCCTTCCTTCCTCTCGCAGCGGCTTCTCCCTTCTCTCTTCCCTCTCTCTCTCTCTCTCTCTCTCTCTTTCTCGCTCTATCTTTCTCTCTTTCTCTGTCTGTTGTCTTCCACCGTTCTCTTGGTTGCCACTCTTCACCTCTATCTTTTCTATCGTTCTCTCTTCGAGTCACGGGATTAGCCTAGCGGAACCGTAGAAACATACGGCGGCTGTGGGAAATAATGACAGGGGCCCCGCGTCGGTGGCCGTGCTCGCTCATTCGGCCGTTCGTCGACGCTCGACAGCACCGACAAGCAGATCCGGAAGCGGCCACGAAAATTTTTCATCACGGAATCAACCTTCCCGCTCCGGCGTGCACGTTCGATCGCCGAAAACCGACTTCCTGCTAAGGGACGCCGAAGGATAGAACTCGCCGGAGGATCAGGCGACCTGAACCGTGAAGGGGTCCCGAAAAACGGCCACGCGGTTTCTGGGAAACGGGGGCTAATGGGACCGGAAGGGGCGCCACGCCACTTTCGGCAGAGTTATGGGTTCCCCGAACGTTGCAGAAGCTCACCGTCAACGTGTTTTTGTGCCGGAAAGCAAATAAGCTAATTAGATATTTGTTGTAGAAAGTTGGGATTCGTTTTGGCTATTTCGGAGGACGAGAGGGGTTGCGCGTTTCGACTTTATCTTGGAGAATTCGTGTCTGATCCCATTCGCTGCCAGATTTACACGTTTCCGATGATCCCAATCTCGGTATCGACCGTAACCGAAGCTATACTTTGCGAAGTAGATCTATTCCTGCGAAGTGGAATTTCGGAAGGGACGTCTCGAAGAGGTTCGGAGCGCCGCAGTTGCAAGGTGCAGCGAAAGGAAAGTCAAATAAAGGGAAGACTCGCCGAAAAGGGGGTGGTTCCGCCCTTCTAGCGTTCGCCGATTCGCGTTCAGCGGTATTAGATTACCGGGCCGCCATAAATATTCATAGGTGGCTCGGATCCAAGGTGTAGGTGAGCCACGGCAGAAGGTGAAGTTAGAATATCTTCCGTGGCGAGGGAGACGGGGAACGCGGAGGAAAAAGAGAGAATTCGGATGGATGAATAAGATAAGCGTATAAGGACGAACGCGCGATGGCTGGGGAGGTGGTCGGCGGGGCAGGAGGAGAGGACGCGAAGACGAAGAGAGGAGAACAATGAGAGAAAGGGAGAACGCGGCAGACGGCGGAGGCGGGGAGGAAATGAGAGACAAAAAGAGAGAACGAGCGAGCAATATTAACGGGAAGTTTAATCGTCGGCTGGTCCGGGCTGTCAGCTCGGACGCACGCCGGGTCAGTCGGGCCCCTGAGGTCAATTAGTGCTGTTCAACACTCTCCTCTCGTTCTGACCCCCAAAAACAAAAGCAACTTCGTTGCGGCTCGTTTGGTTCGGCCGTCTTATTAAAAAATGTCTCGGGTTTCGAGTACTTGTTCGCCATTTAAAAACCTTCTGCCACAAGTGAACGGCGTTTCGACAGTGTCTGCTTTCTGCTGGGACAATTCGATCGATGGTCTATGATAGAAAATGTAAATACTCTTTAGTGTCCTGCTGGTGTCAGATTAAATGATTTGTTAGCTTTTCACGATCTTAACCTCTGACACCTCTAAGAATCTTTTTCAACGATTATTCCCTTAAATCAAACTATTGGTTCAATAAGCCCTCTGAACTGAATTTCACCGTTACTCGTTCGCTTTCTTTCGTTCGGATAAAAATGCCGGAACGCGGCTGGGACTGGGAAAAATATAGTCAGGCACCCGGTGAGCTTTTCTTTTTCAATTACTAGCCGATCTCGCTAAACGATCCTCCAGCGGATTGAAAGCTGAAAGGCAAAGGCAATCTTGATGCAGCCTGATGGAAAACCGAACGCGAGACGCGCGGCAATTACGTCCGAGGCTGAACTATCGCGTTAATTGCGTTCACGCCTCACGAGCATCTTTTCCCTGGGTTTCTTGTTCCTTCGATACGGCACACCCTCGCGGGTTGGACCCAGATCGCGACAGGCTGCTGCTTTGCGCGTCCTTTTCCACAGGCTATTAAATTGGCCTATGAACATTCGCGGAGCGTTCGAAACGAATGAAAAGAACCGGTGGAAAAGCTTTCAGAGAAGCTACAGGACGAACGAAAGATGCCAGTTACGTCTACCTGATTAAGGAAAAGAAAGAAACGAGGAGCGAGAGAGACAGCCCATTAGCCGAGAGTCAATGAGTTCAGCTAGCGTCGAGAGAGATGGATTTTTTTCTCCAGATACCTTTCTCGGTCTTCCGGTTACAAACGAGGGATCACCGGGAGGTTCGAGTCGATCGTGTTGCTCGCGGTGGATCGACTGCCAAACCGGGGGAATAATGGGAAATCTCGCGGGTGAAAAAGGAAAGGTGGGAGTGGTGGCTAACCCAATTACACCTGGAAAGTGGCCTCGGCCTGGCTTGTTTCGTCTGCTCGAGGCTCAGAGCGTTTGGACCTCGTTCCTAGCTTCTGGAACATGAAAATGTAATATAACATTTCTCCGATTGTTCCTTGGTCCAGCAGAGTGTCGATTTTCAATAATTCTTAAGCTCCTCCGGCAGCATCTAGCAGATCTAGCCTACTTCTAATATTCGAAGCAATCGACACTAAAATCTAGAATACTTAAACATCTTAGTTCCAATAGCCCCGAGCAGTTCTAAACTTCAACTTCCAGCTCTATGCAGCAATCATCCCATTGAGAATATTCAAATAACAGACGGTGAATTTCAATGACGGTTGCCTCTACGCGAAGATTAGCAGCCAAGGGACACGGCGAAAGGATAGTTGGGCGGTCCTCGCGTCACCCAAACGCGCTGGCCAGGAAACGCGCCTCTCCCCTTGGCCTCCATGGCAAATCGATGGATCGCGGCGCATCTTTCCGCGGCAAGAAAAGCCTCTCCCGCGCGAAACGTACGCGTAACTGGCACTCGCTGGCTGGTGTTGCATGCGTGTGCACGTAACCACTGCAACCGCACACATGTTGCGGCACCTTCGTGGCCTTCGGGCGTCATTCACTCGCCGCCGCGCGGCCCATGCCGCCGGTTGCCATCCACTTTCATTATACGTATGCGAGACCGCGCGCGGGCGCACGCCTTTAATTACATTTTTGCTACGCAACTGGCCAGAAAGATAGACGGGGAGAAACGGGTAAAGGGCACAAGAAACACCGGGGATCTCGGGAATCGTCGGAACGAGAGGGTTCAGCGGAAGGGTAATCGCGTTACCATGAGAAAAATCGGTTGAATCGGGTTCATTTATCATCGGCGGCGTGGACAGGACGATTCAGAGATCTTTCCCGAGCGAGTAACGATCGGACGCGAAATTTAAGATTAAGCGAGCGCGCAACGGTGAACGGTTTAAACCGGCGCGATCGCCGCGTATCGAGGATCGAAGAAGAGATCCGAGTAGCAGAAGGCCGGTTATCTACGAGCAACGTGATGCAAACAGATTTCCCGGGACACTCATACAGTACTTAACGCATTCCCCGTCATTAATAATCGTTCGCATGGAGATCCGTTGTGTTAAACGGTCGTTAAGCCCGGCTAGAAGCCTTTAAAGAAACCGTCGAATTAATTCATGTAATTTACAATCCTAGCGTGCCACTGGCACGCAACTCTACTCCCTGCGACGACGCTCGGAAGAGTTATAATCATTAAGGATTTCGCATTTTTGCCACCGTTACGCTCTTGCGTACTGCTATCCTCCGTATATCGTCGCATTACGCCGTCGAACCGCCGGAGATCCTGTAACGCGATTACCGGCCGTATCGGAAGCGAGCTCTGCCAGAAATCGCGGGAGTTTACGATACCGGTGTAATCGTTGATTGAGGAAATTACGTATGCTCAACGCGGAGAAATGCGCGCTCGAAAACCATGCAATTACCGTCGCGTTTGTCTCTGGACAGCTGGGATTCCGAGTCGATACGTCGGGAAGAATCGATCCTAATTCTATATCTGTCGTCAACACTGTGTATCGATTTATCGGTTAATTCGATGTTACGTACTTCCAGGAATGCCAAAGCGTGAAAAAAAGTGGCTGAAAACATCGTATATCAAACGAGTTTAGCACTTGGAATGAAAATATCTTCGACGCAACACGACAAGTGGCAAGAAACCGCGCGATCCGTTTCCTTTGGAAGTTTTCCGGATAGCGGGACGCGCGGAAACGGTCGTGGGCAACTATCGAACTCTAATCAACCGGTTAAAGAATCACAACCAGCCTCCATAAATAATTAATAAACCCGCCGGTCCGGGTTCCGCGTCCCGTCGCCGCGTGTCGCGATCGCTTTTCCCCGCGCGGCGTGTGTGTGCCCACACGTAACTCGATTTTACGGGGATTCAAGGCCAAGCCCGGTGCACCAAGGTGCTGCTCCCATCACTGTGGGTACCCAGAGAGATCTCGGGTCGAACCGCGAGCGATTGTAGCTGGTGCTCCATTGATTGCTGTTTACATGCGGCCGTAAACAAGCCATTATGTAATCCCCCGTGAGTACACTCTCATACATAATTTACAAGCGCGCCACTGTCCTCGCTCTCTCCATCGTTCTCCGCAGCGTTTCGAGGATGAGCACAATGTGGCGTGCGCCGTTCGCCTCGACGATCGTTTGTCTTACCCCCTCGCGGACGACGGCATCGACGGTTTTACGGGTTCCGCGGGTGTCGCCCTGCGATCCTCTCGATCGCGTGACTCGGCATTTTTCTGTTTTCAGCGGTTATTCGCGGCACGGGAAAGCTGGCATCCGCTTCATGCTTTCTACGATTCCGCTGGCTCATTATAACTACGCGTAGTACTGCCGAACGGTCGCCTCGGCAAATTACACTCTCCCCGGTCGCCGGTTGAAAAACTGGTCCTCGGAACGATCATACGATAAACGTCTAATGTCATGGATTTGTAAGTGCGATAATGATCCGATCGTTGATCTTTGGTTCGCGCGGTGCTCGCCGGTAAGATCGATCGTAAGAGTTTCGGGGAATGGATGACGCTAATTTCGCGGAGCGAAGTAGACACCTATAATCATTTTAGCTACCGTCAGGTGAACGAGGCCACGGCCGTTGATTAACGGGATTAAGCGGCGGTTAATTAATCAAATGTCTTCATTACGCGGAACTGGTTTCACGAAAACCATGAACTTAGAGTAGCGGCCGCTGAAAGAGCCTAATCCCGGGGAAGCTATGCGGATAGGGGATGCGTCCGGCGTATGATAGGATGATGCCGCTCACGGCGAGAGAAATATGGTTCGCGGCCGTGGAGGCACGCGGTTGCGAGCGGCACCGTTTGACCGGCGATCTGTTTCAGTGAAAAGTAGCGGAGGGGCCTGACTCGCGCGGTCCCGAGGTGCTGCCCACCTGACGTCACACACCTGTCTTCTCTCTTTCTCCGTTTCTCGCCGGCCGCTTGGTCCTGAGAACTTAGCCAGCTCTCGGGACCCATTACAAGGCAGCCGTAGGTTTTCTCCCGTCGCCTTGGCGATTTCATGCCGCGAGATTCGCGCCTCGTACGGGTCGCGGCGCCTCCTTTCGTCCCACTTTTTACCCCTTTCGTCGATCAATCAGAGTCACCGGGCGAACTTTCGAACTACGTGCCGGTTTTTTTCTGTCGGACGCGAGGTTGGCGATGCGCCGTCCACGATTTGTTGATCATTTTCCAACGAAGAATTCTTATTAAACGGCGATTCTTGAAGCTGCCGATGAACGAACAGTGTCTCGTAGCCGATCGAAAGTTAGACGATAGACGATCGAAAAGAGGATGTCATCGTAACTCGTTACACAAGTCAGCGAATTGTAAAATTAGAACATTACGAGGAATATTAGAAATCGAAAATATAGATTCTCTTAATAGGCGTACGAAGACGGGTGGTGATTAGTTCTTAACCAATACCAACAGCCTCTTCGAAACGTCAACTCATTAGCCGCCTGCTACACAATGGTCTGTAATTACTATTCCACATGACTTCTCCCAACATCGATGTATCTCCGCTGTGTAACAAGTCCTCCGGTTCCTTCCTCTTCATTCTTTCGAGCCTACCGACTGCAGCCTTGAGACGTCACCCGAGCCAGGATTCTCTGACGAGTAACCTCCAAAATTAGAAACTCTCTTATCTCCGTGAAACCTTCGCATTAGAACGACGTCTTCGCTGTACAGAACCTTCGTTCGTCAAACTTTTACTACACGCCTGAAAGACCGTAGGGTTAAAAACGCTCCGCGTCGAAGGAGAGCCCTCCTCGCCAGGAATTTTCTCCAAGTTCACCGTTCCGCGAAGTCCGCGTTCCCGGAGCGTTCGGCCAGCGAAAAAAGCCAAACGTCTGCGGCGTTTCCACGTCCCTTCCCCGAGGCCGTTCCGAGCGGCGCGTGATGACGACATCGGCATTTCGAGCAAACGACAGAAACGAAGGCAACAATAACGTGGAACGAGAGGTGGCGTGGGTTACGTAAGTCCTTCGTCGCTGCGGATGCGACGCGTCAGGGGCTCCCTCGAGCGTGGCAGTCCATCTTGCCTCCGCGCTCCGAGCTGCCATCGAGACACCGAGTTTCCACCTTGACGATGACAGAAAACGCGACCGCTAGAATTTTCCTCTTACCTCGAAAAAGATCCGTCTCCTTCGCCGATCTTCGTCTTCGCGAGTTCACCGGCGACCCGAATCGCTTCGGCTTCACCCTTAAAGCGATTCGCTGTTCTTTTTCCCCTGTTCCCCGGCGTCGGGCAAGGGGGAGGAGGGCGCCCACGGTCGCGAAGTCTTTCCAGTTACGTGAAAAATGCGGCTTTACGATGCTGCCATGGTATTCGAGCGATCCATCGGCCGCTCGCCGCGGCCGTAGTCATTACGCGCACCTATAGAACTCCTCGCTCTTCCCTTCTCTCTTTCTCTCGGTTCGCCTCTCCTTCGCTACAGCCTCTTCGCTGTTACTCCACCGTTCGTTCTCTTGATCCATGGATCCGGAGGCGAGCGCACACGCGCATCGGCATCTGGCCGCACAATCGTCGCACCGTTTCCACGTTCTACGACGTTCGTTCGGCGTTCCTTCGATGGTCGGAGGTAACCCGTCGACGCGACGCTCGGGAATATAGTCATTTACGCTGACGCACGAAACCGCAGTGTTCTCGCGATCCTATCGATCGGGGGAATTGAAAGATCGGCAGACAATGGGCCGAGCAGCGCCAAGTTTTTGGTTCGACTCGGTCCATCTTTGTTCCCTTCGTTCGTGGGATAATTGGATGAGAACCTTGCGTGCGCGTCTGGCATAGAATATTAATTGAACATATTTGATAACGATAGTGTTCGGTGCTTAAACACCAGAGGAAGCTTTGAAGCATTTTCTGCACTCGAAGTATCTAGTTTGATTCTTCGTACCGAGTACCGTAATACTTAAATAAAAATTGATTACCAGCGCAACAGTGAAACACAACGGAATATTCCACTGTGTCACGAATCGTTGTGCCAGAGATATGCGGAAAATGGCAATCGATAATGCGTCAGCCCAGAATTCAAAGCGCGGGACAATGGAGGGCCGATGGAGGATTTCTGGTTGAAAAGTCTCCCCTCCGGCGTGGCGGTTTTTCGAGTGACCCCGCGGCCCAAATAGAATTGCGAGGCTGGTTACTTTATAAATGGCCGGAACTGGCGTTTTATAGGCGAAATATTTTATCGCGGTGAACGGTGCTCGGCGCAATTCCAAGCAATTATGCCGGGCGGCGCTTCCATTTGATCACGGCGCGTATTAAACGCACCGCGCGTAAACGGGAGCCGCTGCGACAAAAGGGGGAGAAAAGGGGCGAAAGGGAAGAGAAACGGGTAATAGCGATCACCGGCTTGGAGGGAGACGGAGAACGCTCTCGCGGAACCACCTGTAGCTGCTCCGGCTACTCTGGTACCCTTTCACGGTTGTTCCCCAGGAAACGCGACGTCGTTTATAATAAATGTGCCGTTTCGCGCGGTGCAACATTCTACGACGTTCGCGGATGGACGAGGTGAAAACAACCGATCGGAATTGCTTGCTAATGGAGAAATATAAATGTCGATCGGCAGGTGGACCGATCATTGATTCATTGCCTCCTTATCGAAACTAAGATTCATCGTCTGCCACCTGTGCAACGTTCCTCGATCATTTTTCGTCGCGATAAATAACCGTTGTTAAAAATATAAATTCGTAAAGCCATGTGCGTTGGACTGTAAAGTATTCGGTTATCGATTCTATGAAACAAAATTCCTTATCGATCGGTTAATGGAACGTTCAAAACACAATGGAGTAAATTTAGTAAAGAGAATGGAACAGTGCTGAAAAACAGTGCAATGCAAAGTTTGATGGAAGAATGAGAGTATAATAAGGTTGTTCAACGCACTTGTTAACTCCCCAGGCAAATGTTTCGAGGAGGGTGAAATTAATTATCTTCCGAGGTAATAATAATCGTTCTTATCCTCTCGGTACAAGACACTTTCCATCTCGAACTGTCGTCCGGGTATGATCGAAATGATAATGCTCGAACATTAACCGAACGAGGGCTGGGCAATTTAAACAGGTGCGATGAGCAAGCGTTGCCATTAGCATACACCCTGGAACATAGAAAATTCAACCACGCGGTTACCCGTATGGCCATTTAAAGAGAGCAGAAATTCCCTTGAAAATAGTTCATGACAAATTATCGCATCTTATTCCTCGATTAAAATATTCCGTAACCAAACATTCTGTTCACATTCCTGAGCCTCGAGTCGTGGATCAATGCATCGTAAAGATAAAATCGCGATCGACAGCCTAAAGGAGAAGATCGCGTCGTTTTTCAGCGGAGCGCAAGAAGCTCGTATCATAATAATTGTGATTGAGGAACGCGCAGCAATGCGGCAGCATTGTGTGCGGTATGAATTCCGCGGCGGCGCGACGCCGGGAACGCTCAGAATTCATCGTATGATAGAAAGCAAGAAGAAAAACGCGCGCTGAGCCCGTTTCAGGGGAAGATATAGAATACTAGGCGATCGGCGCTGGGGCGACACGTGACGCACAGCGTCAATGACTCGTCGCCGGTAGTTTCTGGCTGCGGCGGCGGCGAAAAATAATTCCACTGGCAGCGTTAATGCCGTCGTGAATTTTTCATTTCGTCGCGGCTCGCCTACATGAATGTGTTTTTCCACCGCAAAAAGAATCCGCGGCAAAAAGCTGGCTGGCGAGCGTATCGCCGCCGGCGTGATTCGCCGCGGGAAAAAAACGTGGACGCGTAACGATCATCTGCAACGACGTTGCACTGGTAGATCCTCTCATCGTTCGACGTCTCTACATGCTGGCGCTTAAGATTATAATTGTTGAATTTCTAAACTCGAAAGTTCGACAACTCGAAGATTCGTTCTCCATTCGCTGTAACTGACTTTGCTTTTGTATATAGGGAGAAGTTTTACGATCGCGAATTCAAACAAGAAATCATGAGTGAGCCGATTCGGTCCCCCTGCGACTCTTACTGATAAAATCCATCTGTCTACTGGAATTCCTGCTCGAATGGGACATAAAGAAAGGGGTCGTTCCCTCGGACAATGACGACGAAAAACCAACCACCAGTTCTTCGCGTTAATAAACGAATCGTAAGATTTCTGCGAAACGATGGGTACGCGAGGATCGTGTCGTTTCTTCTCCGTGTGTTCGCAGTGTGACGGCTCGTTGCGTATTTCTGTCTCTGTGTGCGCGGATACGCGCGCCGCGAGCTCCTCCGAGAAGGGATTACGTAAGAGGATCCCCACTTCTGCGATATCTATCCTTCTGTCCTCTGTCTCGTCTTTTCCATAGAGCCGAGTGTTCCTCCATCGCGAAGCGTGATGACGATGCCCACGACGATACGCAGTTGATTGCGTAACGAACGCGAAACGGCAGCGCCACGGTGCATCCGACGACCCTTCGCGACCGGAAGTCCTCCGAGTCCAGGACGAGCCTTTCTCATACGAGAAATGAATCCACTCGCATCGATATCTTGTCCGTTCAATCGGTGTGCTTCGAAAAGATGGAAAGAAAATATCTGTTCTCGATTAATCTTCTCGACGAATGATCACGCGAGTGTCAGAGGAAAATTGGAGTAGGAAAATGCGTTTAAATAATTATACAGGTATTCTTGTTTGCTTTATATAATAGCCCGCTATAAAGAGCAACTTCTAAGGAAACGGTGGTCGCTCCATTCAACGAATGCTCCGATAATTGCATGCATGAATCATCATCCCGCGGCGTTCTTTCAGCCGATGGGTACAATTGTTTCCATCGTGCTGGAGACCAGTCCTTCCGCGCGTCGTCGCAATCTATTTATCCGCCGGCGGCGTCCCGGGATTTTCATTTAAACCCGTCCGATCCCATAAAAATCGGCGAACGGTATGAAACTCGCAACCAAATTCCATTCGCCGAGACCGAGAGATTTACAATGCGGACGAGATCGGGGTGATTCTCGATTAGCGGGGCGAGTCTTTACGAGCAACACGCGATTCTATTACGGTATCGAAAGAAGAAGAGAAAGAAACGCCGTTCGGCCGGGTATATTAGGTCGCGTTATACGCTAGACAAAAAAGGTCTCCACGAGATCGGTGGAAAAGAAAAAGGAGGACGAAAAAGCGCGCCGAAGAGAGAAAAGGGTGATAGGTGTAGGGGAAGGAACCGGTGCCCCGGCAGCATCCGAGGAGGAAACGGCGATCGATTAATCGTCGCGATAGCCAACGGTTTAATTAGCCGGTGAACGCGATTTATGCCGGCCTGTCGCGGCCAGATACGAAATTTCCGTTTTATCCGAGCGACCGCGCCGAGCCTAGAAACGATCCTTCTCCTAGGTTCCCCTTCCACGAAATCATCCAGGAAGAGGATGTTGCCTCGTCCCTGCTCTCTATCGTAATCCCCTACCCCTCCCTCGCATTCCTTCGATTTGCATAATTTCGTTTATCTGGCACCGTTCCTACGACCAACTAGCCGGCTCCCCTCTCTCTCTCTCTCACTCGCTTCGCCTTTCATTAAAAGAGAAATCGGTTCACGGATAGCGACGTTATAATCGACTTTCCACTCGAATCCGCGCGATTATTATTGAAACCCCCCCTCCCGACGATAACTAACAACACGGAGCCTGTGTTTATCGTTCCGCGTTAATTGCATGCGACTCTAATCAGCGTGAAATTAAACGTGCATCGCCGCTAGGAATAGAGGGGGACGTGCCGGAAACGGCTACTGTTTAGCACACTTTTGGCCCCGACGTAGGCGAATGACTTTTTCTCGTTGTTTCCTATCATTCTCTCTCGTACTTGTGCAACGCACCGATGATACGGCAGAATGATGCAAAGTTACGAGAACGATAAAAAGTCGTCCAAGCCTTAACACCTTTGCACTCGGCAATAGTTTCCATATTTCCTTGTAACAGCTTCATTATTGTACGTGCATTTTAATCAATCGAATTTGATTGCACTTCTTTGAATGTATTTTAAAATGTATGTTTACGTTCGCAACGTTCCACGCTGTGATATCTATGGAAACGATCGGTCGAAATGCAGTCGTAACGCGTCGATTGAACCTGTCGCCGGTTTCTTGAAATCGATCGATAGATCGGTAGGAAGAGGAAGAGTATTCAGCGGATCGACTGACAGGACCGCGTGATCGACGATCTAATCGTGTCCCCGGCGACATGTGCACGGATTTGTCGCCTGGCGCATTAAATCAAGCTCTAATTAACATCATGACCGGTATAAAATAATTCAATTCGTTTCGCAGACGTGGCGTATGAATAATTGAACGTTGCAACTGAGTTGCACCGGATCGGCGAGCGCAAAAAAGAAGGACGATCACGGACAACCGGAGAAAAAAGACGGAATGCTGGTCATTAATTATAATACAGTGATTAATCGGGATCGGCGACGATTGCGCCATACGAGCGGCGCGTGTATCGCTTTGGTTCGCCGCGGATGCGTTCTCTCGCATTCATTTCCAGATACGCGGAATCGCCTCCGTGCATCGCGTTCCCTTGACTGTACACGCGCACACGCTCACGCACGCGCATTTCATTCTGCCGGTCGCCGCTGATAAACGTCCGATCGAGCAGGTTACTCTTCCGCGACTTTTACCCGCTCGAAAAGTTCTTGCACGTGTTTGCGCACGTCAACCCGACCTTTCGTCGCGCGCTCGACGGGTCTCGTCGAGTGTCCTCGGCGATGCAATTTTCGTAAGAATTTCCACTCGCCGTCAATTTTCTTGTTGGTGCTCGGCGGAAATTTCTAATCCAATTGAGAGTCGGTTAGGAAACGCTTTCGAGAAGCCCTTTTTGCGTCTTCACTCGGACGATCGCCGGCGCTGTTCGGGTCCGGCTTCGGTGACATTAACGAGGGTGGGCCGTATTTTTACCGGCGCAGTCGTTAAACTGGCCAGAGTACCAGAATGTCATAGGTTAATTAAATGTTAATACCGCCGTTCAAACCCACGGGTATTTACACGGTTATTGATCGATGCACGCTACTCTCGCGGATTTTATTAGGTTTAGAAAGAAACGTGTGAATATTCATGGTTGTTTTTACTTTAATTATGTGTCGAATGCACGCATGGAACCGACGCGCGGCGCATTTATCGCGAACGCGATTCGCAGGAGGTAAAACGAAAAATAATTCCCCGGTTAATGAAACCTTGAGTAACCGGTCGTTATTCGTGTCGTCCGCGTTAACAATATTACACATTTTACGTAAATAAATTCAAATGCGAATCATTACGGTGCAATCTCAATTCCTCGTGGCTAATTTTTATCACACATTTTATCGCTTATTATCGCGGAACACATACGAGCCGTCCCATCCATACGATTTCCATAAAACTAAACGGCGACGTCACCGGCAGGGCCGTACCGCGATACGCATTCAACCAAATCCACCCCCACCTGTTCCCCGATCAAAACGCACTCGTTAAAACGTCCCAAGAAAATCCGCGCCAATAAAATCCCATACACCCATAAAAGCAAGATTGCGCAAGAGTGGCCAGTATCGATCCCCCCCAAAAATCTCAATCTATAAATTCAGGGAACCCGATTGAACCGCGAACACCAAGGAATCCGCGCCAATAAAATCTGCACTTATGTAACGGTTAGCGCAAAGATTACACAATTGATGGAAAAAAATTCGAGTAAGGTATTTCCTTATAACTCACTCCACTCAGAAGAACGCGAAAAACAGAGTTTTTTCCTAAACCGCCTCAGTCCGCGTCGATGTACGCGCGAGCGTGTGTGTAAGGTACGAAACGCGGGTACCACGGCTATGCCGGACGTCGAAAAAATCGGGCATTACGCGCGTGGAAGGCGAGCAGAGATCCGAGATAAGGGTGGCAAGAGGTGAAACGCATAAATAACGACGCCGGGGCAACCGCGATATCGATCGTTTTCGACGGGAAACCGATTGGGTACAACACGGCTCGATTGAGCAGCGCTGATCTGCGGCCAATCCGCGAGCAACGCTCGATCCGGCCGTTATAAATCAGAATACGGGCCGGCGCGGTGCGGTGGCGCGCGTCTGTGTCGGTGTCTTTTTCCAGAATGCGGCGATTTCTGCGTTTCTGTCGCTGCCGCCGCCGCCGCAGCCGCCGCAGCAGCCGCAGCCGCCGCCGCGATGCTGCCTCGGGAGGTCGCGCATAAATATTCAGCCTCGACAAGCCCGGTACACATGTATACGCGGGCAGATCGTGCGCCGCGCGGCGCGGGAGAAGATCGGCGCGGCGGTGGCCGGCTCTCTTACCTCTTGGCCACTTCTGCGCTTCTATGCCGCCGTGCCACGTGTGCGGATGCACTTGTATGCACCTTAGGCTCTCCGACACGGTCGATACCGGCCGTTACGCCGACGTACCTCCGCGGTCCCGCTTTTCCGTTCGAGTGTTTCCACCGATCGAACCGGTCGCCGATCTGTTTTTCTTATTCGATCGCAGTGACGAGTGCTCGGCGTTTCTTAATTACGATGGATAACGAAGATTACGCGCGGATCCGAGTGCGCTTGAGTCTTACTTCGCTCGGAGTTGACTTTGTTGATTGGATCATTCGGTAATTCCGTTTGTTTTGCGGCGTTAATTTCCTTTTGGTTTGACTTACTTTCGAATGTTGGAATAATTGAGACAAAGATCAGATGTGAAAGGTGCTCGTTTGATCGGTCGAGAGATCAGCATTTCGATGAAGATTCGGCGGCAGCGATTCGAAAGAGCGAAGAGATGGAATCTTTCAACTGCACCCGCATTGTGTAGTTGATACCATTGTAAATTCGAGTTCTATCGAGTTACTCGAAAGTACTTCACGCGAACAGATCGGTATCCCGGGATTATTGTAGCCGGGTGACTTTACGACGAGATAGGATTGAAAGTGACAATTCATTTCTTGTATATGTATATTCATTAGACATGATTTATGGGTTCGACGGAAAAACTGGCAAATAATGCATTTTACTGCGCGCAAGATCGATGATATTGTTTATCCGTTTAACCGACTCGCCGGTGCGCTATGAAATATAAAATGTCTGCATCGGAAACCGCGATGCACGAGCAGTTTTTCAAGAATCCGCGCGTTACGTAACCGCCGGTAGGCGAGCCGCTACTTTGGCACATACTAGATCACCGGAGCACGACGTTCTGATTTATATCCATGAATCGATTCGATCGGCGGTGCTCAATCGGCCGGAGTCGTGTTCTAATCAGCGATATACAGAACCATATTAGATCCGTATCGGCGCCGTGCAATTTACACGTTTCCCGCGACCGTTCTCCCTCTTTCTTATTTCCCCACCTCGCTAATACACCGGCGATTCGTGTCCTTTATGTAATTTGTACCGTCTAATGATCACCGCGCCGCTCCGAGCGTTGTCAATACACCGGCAGGCGTTCGCCGACTCTTCTAAATCCGTTTTCCCGTTATCTTCCCTTTTCCTGAACGCGACGGCGGAAACCGTGAACGTGACGGAAGCACACATTCCGTTTATAGATCGCTTATAAATTCTAATGCTCGTGATTGAAACCGACACGAAATTGCCGGGGATAAGGGTTCGAGAGGTCGGAGCTTATAGCCACGGTATCATTCGTTTCACGAATTTAGAGGGCAAATCACGCGATCGGCAACGGGAATCCTGGTGCCGGACTACAGGAGAAATCTTCGCATGTTTTAAGTTCGATGCGAGTGCTATATTCACGAGGCATCTGGAAATGCGTGGAAAATAAGTAATCTACTTTGTAAAAACGTTTGCTCGTGCTATTTTGAATATTCATACTGAAAAGAAAAACGTTGAAAGATTACAGAGAAATAATTGCAAGAATTTGAAAAAGTATTGATAAAAAAAGGGAAGCAAAATACGAAGTGTAACTCCGCTTTATCCGATGATCGGGTCTCGCGTAAACAGTTCCACCGGCGAACTTATTCGATAAACAAAGAACAAAACAGCCGAGCGAGAGAGTTCTCAGATAGTGGGGTATTCGGTTAATGGGAGTTCCACTCGGCAAGAAACACTCGAACAGAAGAGAGAGAGAAAAAAAAAAGAAGTTACGTATTCTCGTAGCCCGATGGAAAAGGAGGCACTTCGTATGCAACCGCCTAATAATATACCTTTTACTTTCCACGGCGGTGCGTATGACCGGTATCAGCGGCGTTCCAGAAACCAGAATAAGAGCATCGCGAGAAATTATCGGCTAACCGTACCACTCTGACGTAATTATCGCTTCTGAAGCCGCGTTAATCGCGGGACGTGCTCGGAAAGACCGTGTCGGGGAAGGTTTTTCCGCGATGGTTTACGACTGGCCAACAGGAGAATTAAATCTGCGGATCCGGCGTCGGGAAAGACGCACTCCGACGGCAATATCGCTTTAAGCGTAGTAAGATTAAGAGGATTGCTATTCAAAATATATGAAAATCATGATATTTCTTTTGCACCTGGCCACTTGTAGGAAAATAAGGTATTCGTTTGTTCTCGTGTCTTCGAAATTGTAGTTCAAGAGAATTATCGTTCATTTAGGGGTTCATCCTTCATAATGAATACTGGAAATATAAATTTGTAATATTATTATTAACCTCGATTCAATGCCAAAGTTTTCGAACGTGTCGCAACACACGTGGAAAGATTTCGTGGTTCACTGGAACGCGCAGTCGCGCCCGCAGATAAATTTCTCGGCTCAAGGCTTAGTCCTTTTAGGGTGAACCGCGCGAAGAAAGAATTTATAGTAATACGCGTACCGAGCGCAACTCGTAGGCGGTGCTCGAAGGCTTTCGCCACTGTGCGAGGAGCAAACGGGTCCAAAGTGGCTTTCACCAACGGAAGAGGATCACAATGGCCGATCGGTTCCCGCGCGATTTCCTCGTAATCGCGAGGATTATCACTGGAAAATGTCGCGCAACGTAGCTGACGGATCTCGATCATCCGGCACGGTCGCTCGTAATTACTCGATCGACCTTAAACACGACGAAAAAAAAAAACAGCAAACAGACAGAAGTTCCGTCTTTCGAAAGAGTTTTGCATCTGATAACTAGCATCGGTACGAAAGATTGAACATCGCTAAACGGAGGACTCGGCACGCAAGGTGATCTATTTTTATTTTTTTCCATGAGTTCCCGACAAACTGGAGGAGCAGGGTATGCCTATAGTGACGGAGGTGTTATCGATTCGGAGCTCGATGACGTTATATCGAGCGCGTTACGTTGTTGTGATATAGACGAGCTGCCGCGAGGATAGTTCGGAGACTTCGGTGAACAGAACGCATTAGAAACTGGTGAAGAATTTATGACAGACCTTTGCGGTCTCGATGCGTTCTTCAAGAATTAATCATTACGCTGCTATTCTTGGTTCGCGAGTCGGCTGCCGGATTGAAAGACATGTCGGGCACCCGCGTAATTTTTGTTTAGCGAAACCGAGATGCGTTCGATTAATTCGTAGTAGCAATGAAATCTCGTTAATCGGTTCCTCGACTCTCAACGTTCATTACAAGAAACAACGCTGATCCGGGGAGCTCGCTTCGATGACCCTTAGCAGTTGAAAGGAAACGAACAGATATCGTGCCGACCAATGCAAGGAACGTTCGATACTCGATTGTCTCGATTAATCTCGATGTCTATTTAATATAGAACCGAAGCCAAAAAGGAGAACTTCGCGAGAAAGAATAGGGAATGGCAAAGAAGCGAAACGAGCGACTCGGCGAACAATAATCCGGGGAGAAACGGCGCCGGCGATTCCGGTGCGGACCGCTCCTCGGTTGAGATTGAGTTATAAAACGTTGTAGCAGCGTATCGGCCGCGTGTTTAGCAGGAAATAAAGGCGTGCAAATTGCCCCGCGACTCGTTTCGCGTGAACGTGAAACACGGCTCGCTTTGGGACGGCCAGGAAGGTAACGGAGCCGAGTATTATGGAGATCCGACGTATCACGGGCAGCAGTTTAACGAGCAGTTAACGGGTGCCCGGTTAATTACGCGCTGCCAATAATGTAACGAGTTACGTTTCAGATTAACGACTCAATAAGGTCGACGAGACGTCCGACAGTTATCGAACACCTAACTCAGCCCGATAGGCCCCCGCCGCCGCCGGGAATTCTTGGGTTTCCGCTAACAATCGAACCCGATTCCTGTTTAATCCGTAATCGGCAGATACCGATGACAGCTGGCTTCCTGCCGCCGCCAGGACGCTTGCGTAACGTCGACAATGGTATTGGTAACGGAAGCGCGAAGGGACAGATACGTGCTCAACCTCGCGTCCATACCTTCCGCACACAGACGCGGCCGTTGATTGCCAGCCTGAAAGTGAAACAGGATCTCTCGCGAGAATATCTTGTAACCGTTTGTTGCTAAATAAAACCCGCATAAATTGACATATTAATGGGCGTAGCGACTTTATTCGAGAAACAAGTGCTATTCAATACTCGGCCGATATAAATCGAGGGGACTTTTACTGTCCCGGAGAATGAAGCCTCTCTTTGAATGAACGCCAGGGGATCTATAGTACAAATTGATTCGACGGTTCTTTACTACTTTCTCCGGAGGATACGAAGTTTCACTGAGGATGCGAGCGGACGGTTTCGCGCTATACGAGATGGGAATGTTCCTGTGATACGAAAAATCGGTTAATAGTTTCTCTCGAATTTTTACGCGTGAAGTTTGCGGAATTCTTTTCTGTATATCGTGATTACGAATATATGCGTGGATATGGTTGGATAACGGTGGTTATGGGAAGCGTTTTGGAAATGTTCGTTACGAATGACGAGAGGAGAATAAAGGAACGCGTTCGTGTGGCTACGCGAGACAGTCTGGCTCGTTCTTTTTCTCGGGAGGAAGAGAAATGGTGTATTTTCGAGAGGGGGTGCGGACAGGGATCGATTTTCGTCACCTAATAACGACGGTTTTTGCACATTTGCACCCTAATAGAAAATTAGTATCGTCTTACTGAGGCAGTTTTTGGAAGCGGCGAGCCCGCAGGACTGCGCCTAAACACGAAAAGCGGATAGCAGTATATAACCTCTATAGGTATATGGGATGTGCTGAGGTACGCCCACGATGGTCCTGCCAGTGTTTCTCAATACACGGGCACGCCGCGTCCCTTCCTTCCATTTAAACAAATATAAACTGCCCTCCGCAAAATGATCATCCCACAACTTCTCGCGTGTCTCATCCCTTAAAAACGAAGGAACCGTACAGTCGTTAAATTCTTCAAACTTTACATTCCATCTAAATGAAAAAATTTCAGGTTTCACTCAACAGAAATACCTTTTAAATCGTGCATTTAAAATGTACATGTCTACCTTCGAAAGCAATTGTCAACGACAGGCAGTCATTTTGTGAAGAGTTGCAGAAACGAAAGTCAGGTCTAGAAATAGAATTTTACTGTGACCATTTTCCACGCGCGACAGAGAAAGGAAAAGCTGTCGTTTCATTTCCATCAGCCGGACACCGGGTAGAGAAAGGATGCAACAATTAATTGAAATATCGTTTGACCGGTCTCATCGTCGAATCCAAGCGGAGAGCGTTAAGTACCACTGTCCGGTGGATTTCCAAGGTAGAGGGGAGGGGAGCCTTGATGCACAGCCTGATTTTTGGCAAGGAGGAACCTCCTCCTTCGTCATCGGTACGAGTTTTAATGCGTTTTACGGCCCCGGCTAAAAACCCATTAAGAACCCGTCGGCGGATGGGAGGACAAATGCCCCCTTCTCCAAGGACGTGCTGAAAATTATTTCCTCTCCCCTTTTTGCAACAATGAAAGTCCGCCGTTTTCTAACAGTCCGTTCGCCGGCGAGCGAGCGGCGCTCGTTGCACGTTGCTCCGTTGCTCGTGTTTCTACGCGGACGCACAGGTGACGCGGCGTAGTCGCGTTAATCGCCGAGGAATGAATTCCTGTCAAGGGATTTGACGGGACACGGCCGTCGTCGGAGCGACACGGTGAAATTAACGAGGATTACGGTACACCGCGGAGTCCGCCGGGAACGTCCATTTATCGAAGACGAAAGTAGATCGACGACGCAACGATTATTCGGCAACAGTTGGCGACCAGCAACTGGCTGTGCCGGCTGGTGCCCGCACTTTTCGTCCTTCTTGAAACATCATGGAAATGGTTGCGTGCCCGGCAACCTTCGGCCACGCACGACACGGGACCCTCGGCTTCGTCGTGCACCAGAAAATACGGATATTTATGGCGGCGATAATATGAATATCGAATATCGAGGCGGTAGAACGTCTATCCGTTAACTTCGATGAATAATTTATAGTTTTTCGATATTCGAACCGGTAGAAATAAACGAACCGATTAACGGTGGTACTGAAAATTCTTTTATCGGTGGTACGCGCGTTTCGAATACGGAACGTCTCAATGTACTCGAGTAACGAGGATCACCGAATTGATTGAATTTTCTCCCGCGGCCGTCCTTCAATCATCGTTAAGTCTCACTGCACCGAGTCCCCGGTTTGATCGTGAGAATGAGATTGTTTCGATCGGTCGAAATTGATTTCATTGAAATGCAAACGGCGTGGCCGCCTCTCGCAGCGATGCGACGCTATTAAACAGAAAATTTTTCTCCCCGCTGACACGTACTCGCGTCGATCCAGATACGTGGGTAGCTGTGCACGACGCCGCGCGTAGGAAGTGCGTGTTACCCACGCAAACGGCACGTATAATATGCTGTTGCGTTGCTCTGGAAGATAGATTCGCGACCCATCTACCTCGAGACACCGAAAACACAAAGATGCTCGTAACACGTGCCACTTTTATCCGTCGGCTTCGAAAAATCAACAGAAACGGTAAAACGCCACTCCGATCGTAATTACACCGTTCCGAGCAATGTTATCGTCCCGCCGAGCATGTTTTTTCGACGTTCAAGTTACACAAACCGTTCTTTATGCTTCCCCCATTCCGGCGCGGTCGTTAGTAAATCGATTAGCATTGGCCACGATAAGAACAGGAGGAATCATGCGGCCGATAAATGGCCTGGAAACCGCGCGATCCAACGGTCCCGTCCTATAATTACACGATACGGAAATATGCTTTTCCAAATGGGAGCCGCACGATTAACATGACAATAATCCACGGGAATAGGAGAGCGATTAATCGAGTTCGAGTCGATCCATGACGCCCCATCTGGCAATCTCAGACGCAACAAATTAATAAGTGGTGCTGCGATTGAGTCGCTCGCTGAACATATGCAAATTACCGCGATTATGCATATTAACTCTGCACTTGCCACAGAAGATGCAATCAATCTTCCAACGAGGAACGTTTCCGTGTCATCGTGGAATCAATCATCCCGGGGGAGGAAAAATCCGGTCATCGCTGAGAACGCTCCGCTCTTTCCGACTGCTCGATCTATCCCCTCCGTTCCTTTAGATTTCAACCGATTGATCAATCTCACACTATCGTTTCTCAAAAACGCTAACAATTAATCTCTCTAATTTCAAACTTCAAAATATTCAATCGTCCAGTTCCCACACACATTAATTTCCCAATCCTCTCACTGTCATCGTCCAGACGATTTCAAGGATTGCCCGAAAATTCCCTGAGACTTATAAAACTCAAACGAATATCTTATTCCTAACTACCCTCGTCACTTCCCTCCAACAGCCGAGACTCGTCTCTTCGCAAAAATCCTCCGAGCATCGAGGAGTTTCTCATCGATTCCCCTCGATAATCCCGCTTCGCGCGTAAGCAAAGTGTCTGGCGACGATCCGGTCACTTTTTGCCGGCGGAAAAATGAACGAGACGCCGCCACCGTCCAGCCGGTAGTGTGTCGGATGCTGTCGTCGTTCATTACGCGCAAATCCGCGCTTTCTGGTGGCCAGGCCGGCGCGGCACAACGGCTGGCCGCGTGTGCCCGCGCGGGCGCGCGCGTACCACAGCCGGGCGATTTCTCTACACGCGCGCGTACCCCGTCGTCCGTGTACCGTAAACAAGTTTTATCCATCCGCCGGGGTAAAATAAATAAATGGCGCTCGTGATGCAGTCCGGGGCCCGGTTGCCTTCCTCTCGAGCGGCGCATACCGGGTGTTCACATCCGTGAAAACAGGCTTCGTAAATATGCACGTTTTATGCATCAATACCGTGCGCTCGCCCATTGCTCCTTCTCCCGTGCCGGCCCCTCCGGATCGCGCTCTCTCTCTCCTTCCCGTCTTCGCGGAGGGGTTGCGGGAAACGTGGATGCGTGGCCGGGGTGGGAAGGGATTGGGCAAACGGGTCATGTTTAATTCACGAAGGCGCACACGAGGCCGACCCGAGGAATCGATGAATCCTAGACGCTAGTTTCTCGAAATAATTGCGCGAAAAACGGGAACGCTGGTCCCGCCGCCGCCGCCGCCGCCGCGGTTTACTTTTATTTTACGACACCGGCGACAAGCGTTCCGTCCGGATCTAACGGTCGTAACAGGTGCTCCGCGCCGGTGGAAGTGATTTTCGATGGGGCTGAGTAGCGCTCGGATCGTTATCTATGGTTTAACGTCGGCTAGTCGAGCTAGTTCACGGTTGCTGGATTATGGAAATCAGGATTGTATTCGATGAAACGTGGATAACCGATGTTACGTGTCTCCGATTAGACGGAATTTAGTATTTAACTAATTCTAAGGGATTTTGGAATTGATATCGGTCAACTGTGAACTTCCCTGGTGGGTTATGCTTTACGAGGATCTGTGGAAATGTGCGAGATGGAGTTTTAATAGGGTTTGATTCCGTCTCGCCTGGAGTTTATTATGGTTATTCGAGTAACACTTTCATTATCGCAACATCTATTCTTGTCCCCTTCCCTGGGGTTTTTTCCAAGCATCCGTGTGCCCAGGCCACCTCCGATAACTATTCATAAGCGAAATTACGGTGGATGACGTTATATCAGTTTCGTGGTAACCGTGTTTCTGTCAAAGTGTCGACAAGCCACTTAAAACGGTCTCTCTCCCGGAGCAGGCTCGCGCGAAACGCGAGACTAAACTAGATATTAATGCGGAGTCGTTGCACGTCGAGGGGGAGTGGACCATTATGAATTACTCGGCCATGTATATGTATGAGTAACACCTATGCATATTCATAAAATAATCTCTTGACCCCGCGAGATCGGAGGCAGATTGCCGGCCGTGGCGGCGTGCGAAGAGGAATCGCGCGAGTAAAACCGGGACCACGATCCGAATCTTTGGATCTTCGACTTTTCAACCGCGGAATCTGTTTCTGAAACGCATCTGAACGATTTCAAATTGATTTTAATTTCGAACAAAAGCGGTGGACGTTGAATCGACCTACGGTGTAACTCGGTACCGACGGTCTACTCGAAAAGTATACGAAAAATTTCGAAGAGAACGAACGATTTCCATTGATATCGATTATCCCGCGTATTATTATAATCTATTTTTTCTATAAGAGGAGGATAAATGTCGAAATTCGTGTGACGCGAACCGTTAACGCGAACAAAGTGGGCCACGACTCGTGAGAATTGACCAACGAGGCAGGCAAAGGACAAAATCGGCTCGGCTAACTCGAACGGGTTGAAACGAGACTTTTTCCCGTTCTTACCCGGCACAAATCGCTTTTCTTAACTCAATTACAATGCCGGTGGCTTTAATGACGCCCGTAATTGCAGCGGCAATGTCAAAGTTAATTAAAGTTGTCGGATCGCTATCGCGCTTCCATGCCGAGTCCGTTCGACGCCGTTCTTAAGCGGGCTGACTTCGCGCGAACTTCGCTAGGACCGCGCGAAAAATAGAAGAAAGCTCTCCGGTGATGCGAGTGGCACCGTGCACCCTCGCCGATTCCCTTTTCGGCGGACAACCTAAGGGGATGGGGAAAAATCGATGCCAATGGCCCGAGTAAGAAGGAATTCCACTAAAAGAACAATAAAACAATATCAAAATACAAAAATTTAAGAGCCGAAAGAAAAATTCCAATGATTACCAAACTCAAGTTGCTTCTACTGCTAGAAACAATATCAAATTTCAACGAATTATCACCATCGACAATGAACAAGCATTAGAGCTACACATTTAAAAAAAATCTCTCGCAAACCGAAGCTCCAGTGTCAACAAACAGTGTCGAAAAAACACGATGCAGAAGCGACTCGGTAAATGACCCAGGTGAAACTTTTATCGGGCCATCCGACAGCCAGAGGACACTGGTCACCGGCCAATTGTCTTTTTACTGAATCAGGCGGCAACGACCTTGCAGTTATATCGGTGCAATCGCGAATCGTCGCGCCGGTCGCATGGAAAACGCAGCTGATCCCGGCGGATTCCGTTGCTCGTTTGCAACGGCCGGTATCAATGAACGCGAATCGCGCGCGGCCGAAGGTGTGCGAAAGCCTGAATCCGCGCTCGCGCGCGCGCGCGCGAAACGAGCGACGGTCGGCACGATTTTAATCGACAGGTCGTAACGAGGCGGCCTCATTAGCCGGCTGCCCCTTACGACTTTGATAATTGCCAGCGCGCAGCCGACCGCGCGGAATACGTCTCGTCTGATCGACCGCATCTCTCGCCGAACGCGGAAAAGAGCCCTCGCCGCGCGCACGTTTGCCACGTCCGCGGCCCGAGCTTTCCAGGCCCGACTATTTTCCTGTTCTGTACTGCGAACGTTCGCACGCGGCGCGCGGCGTGTTACAGCGAGAGCCAATTAATTGAACGGCGAAAACACGATTAGCGGGTTTAATCGGGACGGGATCGAGCGGCGGATCGATGCAAACTGGGGATTAGCCTGCACACTTTTCGGTGAATTTTACTTATTGCCCCGAGCCGCGGCCGGAGCCTAATGGCCAGTGAATCTAGGCCTCATCCTAATCTTTATGTTTATACGCATTTAAATGCATTTAATCCGTGTACTCATGCGGGAAGCGTGCATATACGTGCGAGCATGCGATACAGCAATAATACGCCGCTCTCCCTGGAAAAACCGATTCCTCGAATGAACAAGTCGATCAGGTACAAGTTAATCAAGTAGGATCAACATCCGAGGACTCTCTACGAACGTCGAGACGTTATGGAAAGCTCTTCGTGGTATCCTTAAAACGAAGCTAGCCTACAAACGAATCTCGAGAACATGGGTTCGAATTCCTGCTTCGTTCGAGGGAACCATTACGCATCGATCGTAACCGTTTTCCGCGAGTTATCCCCATAACGCGCGCACTAAAAATATAAGCAAAACACCATCGAAAGATCCACTTTCTCCCGTCACTTGCTACGGCAAGCCGGAATCTCCGCGCTCTATCAGTCCTCCGAATCGGGTGTACTTTCTTCGGCGGTCGTCCGACGATAATTGCCCGTTGCCGGGCAGAAAAAGCGCGTTAGTGCCAAAGTGCCATCATCCTGGAACAAGAGGGGAAGTGCGAAAAGAAGGAGAGCGGCGGCAACAGGAAGGAGGAAGGAGAGCACCGGGTCCACGGTGTTTTTACGCTCGAACCGGCAGGTACGGAGGAAGGGTTGGAAAGCCGCGATTTTACGTTCCTAGGACACGGCGCTCGTTTCCAGCTGGCCGTTGCATGGAAATCCAGGGCCCGCTTTTACAGCCCGCTGCCGGTCGCTAAGTTACGGGGGAAGGTTTATGGGTTTCTCTCCGACGCGGCGCGCGGAGACCGACACCGCCCATTCCGCTGTTCCAGCCGCGATAGGGCGTTCGTCGGAGAAGACACCTGATCGCCGTTAGAAGAGGCCTGCGAGCGGGCGCAGGATCGTGAAAAGTGGCCTGGAAACGAGCGACTCGTGCATCCGCCGCGGCGCGGCGGCGCGCACGCTGGAATTAACGAGCCACGGACGTGCTCCGCACGCCCGGGAATTATATCTTCGGGGTGCGTTTTTTACCCCCCGGCTACTTAACCGCCGCGCCGACGGACCGAGCCAGAGATCCGCGCTGAATCCCGGAGACCATAGGGAACAGTCCTCGCCGTTCAACCCCGTTGGTGGCCGCCATTTTTTCCCCCGGCGAACGACACCGACGGTTGATGGCGATTTTTTTCGTGCTTCCGATGACGGAGCTTACGGGTTTTATGGGTTCTAATGGTTCACCGTGCGGAGGATAATAAAGGGAAGCCGCGGTAGATACACGTGATTGATACAGTTGAATAATGTTTTAATAATAACCGTTGACCGAACGAACGCGGTGATGTTTGATTAATTGCGCTGAATACTTTCGCTGATGCATATTTAACTTTATTAGCGTTCCGCTGGGAACGTAATTTCACTTGAATATTGTTGCAAAAAGAGCTCTGATATTTCCTTTCCGCTGCGTTCATTTTTCCGATGATGAAATTTGACTTCTCGAAGCCGAGGAATTCGCGGATTCTATTAGCGGCGAATAAATTGCACGAGCGGTATAATGAATTCAATAAAAACCCGACGTGTGTCGGAGACACGGGCATCGGTATGGGCCGGAGCAACGTGTGCTCCAAACCGTGAAGGTTTCGACCCATCGATGCCTCCTGGAACACCATACAGCTCCAGTCATCGCGTTCTCCTTTTTCCAGCCTGATCGTTCCATGCTCCGATTGGCCGGAACACGATACCTCCGTGTCACGGTGAAATTAAGCGTGCTTTTAACGCAGCCCCGCATTTGAGGAACCCCCTCGACCAGCTCTCGCCCTACCGGCAATCGATCCTCGTCCAATACCGTCGGAGCGAACCAGTCCTCGATGACGTTCAAGTATGGCGTACCGTTCCGACTTCCTCCATCGTTTTCGCTGGCGATCTCTTTCGTTTTTTTGGTGACTAACACCAAAAGGAGCTCGCGATTAACTCGATCCTCGTTAGATTTCGATTCTTTTGAAATCGAATTTATCTTTAGGAATAATCTAATCCTCTCGCAGCGATTAAATAACTTATCTACCGTTGTTATCTATTATTTCCATTACAGAAATCTATGTTCTACACATTTCCAAATCAAACGATCGATTAACATTCCTCGATCAACGAGCGATACAAGGGAAATACGTCGATTTCGTTGATCCTTACGAATATTTCACATTTCGACGATCGTTCAATCAACTACCTACTTCTCCACGAGAACTCGGGGAACTTCGAAAATAGAAGCTAGTCGGTTTTCCTAGGAACCGTACGACACTCGGCATACGCCGAGCGAGCCCAACCAGCCCTAACTCGGTGTCCAAACAAAGCGGCGATAAATAACGCAAAAGCAAACGCGGGATCACGCGCGATCACGGTCACAGCTCGCCGATCCAATTACGAGAGACAATAAATTCTATCCATCGGGCGCGCGGCGAGGAACGGATACGCACGCTCACACGGTCCCGGGAGCGCAGACGAATGGCCGGGGTGGCAGAACGAATTTAATGCCACGTCGTCGGACACGCTGGCCGGTCTCCCCCGGCCGCCAGGCGAACCGAGAGAGCATCGTTGAACGGTTTCGAAGGTAGGCAGGACCTACCCTTCCGGGCACGACAGACGACCAACGGAACGGACCTACGGGGCATTGATGCGTACGAAAAAGCGCGCGCATGTCCGCTGCCGCGCCGCAAACCGCCGCCGCCGCCGACGCCGACGCGTCGGCCAAGCGGCGGGGGCATTAGGGAAATATTCAAATGGACCTGCGAGGCCCATTGTTATTCTACCGTGAAAACGGCCGACGTTGTTACCTTTTATTAGTGTAATTTGTCCTATTAACCACCGTTTCCCAGCCACCACCTTGTAACGGCTTTCCGCGGCGCGGAATCAGATGCTCGTGTCTTATTTAATTGCTTCCTGGCCGACGGGGATTTCGATGGAAAATAGGCTGGATGTCGTTCGACGGGGACAGCGGGACTCGTTACCATTCCCGGATCAGTATTCCGGCGAATAAAGAGAGACCGACCGGCGAGTATAGGGGGCCCACGCCTCGATGAAAGTTCGCCACGGTGAGTGACTCACCGATCGAGATTAATGAACGTGCGCCTTATAGGCGCCGGGAAAACGACGCTTCTTAAGGTCGTTGTGCATTGTCTCGAGCGAAAATCGCGGCTTTCATGGAGGCTTTAATGGCCGCGCGCTGGATCTCGCGGGAAGCCTTCGACGAGCAGCCTTCGATCGGGGAATTTTCGTCGCGGCTCGCTGGAAAGTGGTTGAATTGCGGGGGATCGTGGGATCGGCGTTTCGATGATTGCGTGTTCGAACGCGAGTCGAGATAATCCCCGACGGTTGTGTCATTTCGAAAGGAAATGTAATTTATGGAATTTTTAATCTACCGAGATAACGAAACATTAGCTTTATATAATCTCGAGATATTCTAATTCCGATGGTTCAAGCTTTTTAAACGGCGGAGATAAAACTTCCATATTTTATAATTTTACACATAGGTTCGGTGTCTTTCGTACGCCGAGCCTTGAGTTTTGTGAAAATATTCATGAACGCTTGCACGTTTACGACGAACCGCCGATGAAATTACCATCTCGCACGGTGAATAGAATTTTTCCAGCGACCGCAACCCTTCGGCTTCCGTCCCACGCGTCGATCCCAGCGAAAAAGCTCCGGAGAAAGGGAAAGGCTCGCGTCCTAAACTCGCGGCGGCAAAGGCGGGTGCACGTAAATACACATACACGGCGCATCATAGTTAGCCACGGTGATCGTACGCCGCGATACGATCTCCTGCCTCCTTCCTCCACCTCCTCCTCCTCCTCCACCTCCTCCTTCTCCTCGTCCTCCTCCGCCACCTCTTCTTCCTTCTTCTCCTTCGTCCTCGTCTCCTTGTTGCGCCTCCACGGCTAGGGGATTGCGTAACCTCACCTTGCCGCTAAACGTGAAACAATGCTCTCGCGTGAGACAGCGCGAGGTGGCGGAGATACGCGATCTTCCCGGTGCCTAACTCCTGAAGCGGAGTACCGAATAGGGACCGTACCGGTGCTTGGCGATCTTTTCACGAGAGACACTAATGATTCACGGCGACTGGAACCTAGGCGACGGACTATCCACGGTGCGACGCTCATCCCGCGACGCGACATTTCCAGCTAACCGATCCGTGACAAACGAAGCGAACGATGCTTGCAATTTGTCGTACCTTGTTTGCACTCGATCGTATTAATGGCTAAAAATTCCCTTCGTTATCGTCGTATTCTGAAGCTGGTATTCGAGGAGATTGAAATTCGAAGATTGACCAAGTTCAACAGAGATTGCACTCGTTGCGTTATCTTTCGTGTAGCGACGTTCGTGTCTTTGCGTTAACACGAGTTACGCTTTAGGAAGGAAGTTTCAAGGTGTTCCTCGAAGTTCAAGTTTGATAGGAGCATTCGTTAAATTATTCCGATGTTGATATGTTCAAGGAAGGTACTGTGAATTACTCGAGCAACAGCTTAGTCACGAACACGTTGCAACAGCTGCGTCACAGGTATTCGTGCGACAGAGGGAAAAATTCGGATTAGAAATCGAACGTGTTTCGTCAGCAACGTCCACGAAGAGGGCGATATTTCATTTTCCTCGGTGCCCCCCTCGGTCTGCCTCCATCTCTCATTTGCCCCATTGTTTTCATCGTGTAGGCTCAATAGAATCAGCAAACAATTTATTACGCCTACACCCGGGGCGCATCTATACCCTTATCAACGATCTCTCGTTGCTCCTTGCAAACGATTGCTGCTCCTTCATGTCGAGCCTCCGACGAGCGTGCCAGCCGACGCTGACTTCGGGCAACAACAGTGTGTCCTGCACTCGCGTGAGCCCTCCGCGAGTGCGTGCGTGCGTAAAGCATCGCGCGTGTAGGTGCAGTTCGCTCTCTCGTGGCTCTGCCCGTTATGTGAACGGTGCAAAAAGTACAGAAGGCGGAAGAGAGAGAAAGAGAGAGAGACGGAAGCGAAAAAATACGAGTCGTGCTCGCGGTTGTCGGCAAATAAAATTAGCTCCGCGATTTTTAGCCAGAAAACCGTCCTCGTTTCCTAGCTATCGTACTCGTTAGGCTCAACCGTTTCTAACCGAGGAATAAAAAATGCTGCAAAGGTTCGCATACAGTCGACTATCAAAAGCATCCGCCGCTGGGACTTTCCTAATCAATGAATGTCTCAACCGCGGAACCTAGATTCTACGGAGAACTGTAAGAAAACGATGTCGAGATAACGTAATAGTAGATTACAGAATAATCCATTCCCCAGAAAAGTATGTACAACCTCTGAAACCCATAATTTTACCTTCTCCGCCAAAAATCAACATTGCGCAGCTACCGAAGTTTGTGCAACCACTCGAATGTAGAACATTCTACTCCAAAGTTGGTCGAAACCCAGGTGTATTCTGAAGCCGCTTTTCCCGAAATTAGATCGCGGTCAGCCGGTATAATCCAGCGATCCATCTTCTTCCTGTTTCGAGCCCGATGACAAAGTGAACAGCCCTAAATCTCGAGCAGCGGTAAACTTCGGAGACGGCGAAACGGTACGGCCGCGGCGGGCGGCGGGCGGCGGTGTACATCGTGCATGCATGCACGGCTACATAAGTGTTCATGCACACGGCAGCAGATTTCTGGGGCGATAAAATCCTGCGAGCGAGGAAGTCATGTCCCGTAACTATCTGGATGTACGGTCTCGCGGTTTTCGTGTGCGCACCCACTCGAAGGACTTCTGCCGAAGACAGAAGAGAGGAAGACGGCTCGGCGCGGCGCGACGCGGCGCAGCGAGCCGAGCGGCCGCGAAGTTATGGCGATGCTCGCGGAGAGGACGACATTTTCCACGAGAACGAGCCGCGGCTTGCTAACCTGGCCGAGTAAAAGCGTAAAATTACCGGCGAAAATTACCCTCTCCGTCCTCTCCCCTCTCGAACCCCCTCCCACGGTCTCTTTCTCTCGCCCATTTCTATCCTCCCTTCTTCAATATCCCGCTGAAACCGCTCGAAAATTGCATGTACCCGCTATACGCAGGAGAGTACTTCGGATAATGTGGAAACGTCTTGCGGATCCTGCACTCTGTCTCGCTGCTACTGAAATCCGAGGCTGAAGAACTTGACGCGAGGGATTTCCTGAAATTTTCGGTTGATCGATTGGAGTAGAATCTTTAGTAGTTATCGGATGAATTGATTTTCTATTCGTTCCGTGTACGAGTGGAATTACTAATATTCGTTATGGCGTAAAAGTTGGATAGTTCGAAGAGGTGATGTTCGTTTCTAGCAGCAACGCGAGACGAAACCCTATAACAATATGTATCCCGCGCAGGAGAGCGGCCGTCGCGGAATCATTAAAGCCCCGAGATTAAAATCATCCTGTTGCAAAACGCTTCGCGCCGCGGAATCCCTGAAATGAAAACACTAAAAACGGCGATACAAATAATTTCATAGGCGACTGCTCTCGAATGCGATGCTCGACGGAACACGGCCGTTTTTCCAGAGGCCGTGTGGACGGTTCCCGAGGTACCGCAACATCTCCCGGCGTTCCCCGCCGGTAAAAACTTTATATCGCCGTACAAGAGACGGCACCGCTGAAAGCCGCGGCCTCCCCGTGCATCCTGCGAGCGATGGAAAGTGCATGCGCGCGTTGCACGCGCATAATTTACCGTTCCGTCCGTCCATCCGTCCGTCCGCAGAAATCCGCGGCATGAAACTGGGAATAGGCCGGTGATAAATTTTCGTTTAACGAGCTCCGTCGGATTTTTCTCTGGTTGCCGCGCCGCGGGAGCATCGATCAGATATCATCAAAATTCATAAGGCTCGGGGAACCGTCTCGGGGGGCTGCCGATGATCGCGGCGCGCCCGATAAGAATCGGGCCCCGAGTCGCTCGCGTTTCTGCCAGGAATCCCGGCCGAAGAAAACGAACCACTGGTATTTAATTCACGGCGATCTTATCTCGCGACACTCCAAAGATCACCGCTCCTCGCGCTGTCCGAAAAGGAGAGACAGAAACGGAGAGAGCGAGAGAGCGAGAGAGAGAGGAGATCGTCCTCGAATCGGGTTACTGTACCGGGCATCCCGCGATCAAACGGAAATTTTCAAACGATCCGATCTCTGGAGACGCAGTATGTTAATGAACGACCGGGGATTTCCCGGGTCCGCGCCGCGGATACCGGTGATCCTTCTAGCCGGCGATAAGCCTTTTATCTTCTCGTTCTTCCTCTGCGTCACACTCCGAGCGCGGAATAATTCATCCGCGCGAGCGGCCTATCGACGCGCTCGGCTACCGTATCCTCCGCACTCGAGTCAGCTTCTCGTCGTTCCGCCGCGAGATTCATATGACGATGTCAAGCCGTCTCTTCGTTTATTTACTACTGTAAACACGCGTCGCGAAGTCCAGTTTTTGCTGTACGCCGCCTATGCACGAGCACGGATGAATACATTAAGGCGCGGCGCGGTCGTATCGCCTCGGACCAATACGCCGGAACCGTTTTCCCGTGACTTTTAACGGAGATTTATCGGTAATCTAATTCCTGTTCGTGGGAACAAGTTCGTCGGATCGTTTAGTCGCTTTCCGTAACGCTTGTACACGCTAATAGGATCTTCCGAGCAACTAATAACAAGAGAAAGTAGCAGCGTCCCGATCTAACCATCTCCAATCCCGGAGCGACACGTTCCAAGATATTTTGCCCGGTTTTTTCGCGAAATTTCTCTATCGATCTCCCACCTTTCCGCGAACCGTTCTACCGAGAATCATTCAACTTCAAGAGCCGGCATTAGCAAGGCAAACTTCAGCCAGTCCAGTCGTGTATACCTGGAACATCACGTCCGATCGCGCATCGATCCAAGGAGCCGGGCTCGAGGCGTCCGACATAGGCGAAGAAAACATCCTAGGCATTTCAATTTCTCTGGTCGCGCGCGCACCACCGGCACGTAACGAGCGTGTTCCTGATAAAAGAAAACCGAGCCAGGCCGGCTCGTTTATCAGCCCGCCGGTGTGTGCCCCGATATCTCAATCGGCTTTCTTTTTCTCCGGGCCACACGATGTATCCGTTGTCGTTGGACGTGTTCGCTAGTTGCCACTTTGCTCCCGCTCGCTCGTTCATCGAGCCACGATCTCGAAAGCGGGGTAGCTCGGGGCCAGCCGATACGCATATGGATGGGGCTAGGTCATTCGCCACCATAGGCCGAGCACTGTACATGGCGGCACCGTGCTCCCAGGTTCCCGATTTCCGTAAAAGTCTTGAAAGAACGCTCTCGCAGCCCATCGGAGCGCGAACCGTGCACGCTTCAAATGGCGTTTACTGTTTCCACGAACGAGAAAATGAAGAGGGGCCACCGCGCAACGACCGACCGGTCGACCTATCACCGACCGGCCGCGCGCCCGCCCCGGCGCGCCGGTTACGATCGCTCGTTTACATCTTAATCCGCGGCTGCCCCATCGGAAAGCGGCGAGAAAGCTCGCGCGACGCGGGGACACCCGGACAACCTGCGAACACCACCGCCAGGTGCGATCCGAGCCGCGAAACGATCGCTCGACCGGGACTCGGGGCTGTTGCCTTTCTCGATCGTATCGGCCTCTCCCGTATTTCTAGCCGTTTAGGGGACCGATACCGCGGAGAGGGTTATTTAAATGTGCAGATCGAGATATATCGTCTGGCGTCTTGCGTTCCTTGCTTCTATGTCGGTGTATCGTCTTCTAGGGCCAACATCTTTATGACCGGGGCAAACTGGCGAAAGCTATTCTTTCGTAAGCTTTCGTTTAGCGAATCGTTAGAGGATTAGGGTGCCTCGGATGGCTTGCGAACTTTTAAGAACATAGATAAACGCTCGATTGCTGGATGGATGTATCGGAATGATAAAAGAAGAAGCTATCGTACAGAATGAAATTCTCAATCAAATTATAATTCAATCCATCCAACTTCGATCGAAGGGTCGTAAAAACTCTGCGTCTAAAAAGTCTCGAATCTAGAGACAGTCTGCATACAGAACGACGAAGAGTCTACAGAACAAAGAGGATGCACGCGTTTTCGTCGGAGGAACAGGTGGATCCGCGTACGACGGAGCTCCGGCGAGGCTAATTTTTCTATGTACGACTGCAATTTAAACGTAGTCAGAACGCGAATGTAAACGTGACCGTGGCTTAGTGGGACGCTGACCACGGCGTAGGAACGACCCAGGGGACGAGGATCTACACCTCGATGAGCACAGCACGACATTCTCCTTGCCCCTTGCCTCCCGGTTCCCGGTGGTCTCTCGTTTTCTTCCTCCGCGGCCGCTACCAAGAAGAAGGTCCCTTCTCTTTCTCTCTCTGTCTCTGTTCCTCTCCTTCTCCGCCCTCCCCTCTCACGGTCCCCTCCGTCTCGTCCCTCTCTCTCTCTCTCGCCGGGTCTTTCTCTCTCTTGTCCTGTCTCCGCTCATCGTCCTCGAGCGCGTCCACCACGATTGTCCGGTAAACCATGGTGCGAACCGCTCACCGTGACGAAGGTATCCACCTACAAACGAGGACTTATTTCGAGAGCAGCTCGTGGAAACTCGCGAATACGGACATGGGAATCAGCGGCGGGCCAGTTCGACTCGGTTCCCCGTCGATTATGACAATGACGTACGGCCGAAACGTTGGAACCTCCCATCAGCGAATGCTGTCTCGCTCCGGGCCCCCCTTTATTCCTGGCTGTTCCTTTTCTTTCGGTAATGATCGAATTAAAGTATGGACTACATATGGTTTTCGGGATCGGCGTGCTGGCCATCATGAATTTTAAAGGAACTCGTGTTTATGAATACATTACGCTTCGACTACCTGGCTGGCCACGCGAATCGGGACCTGCGGGGTTAAAGTCCTCCACCGAATAGAATGGAATCCGTCGGATCTGTCGGCCAGTTTTTCTAATCCTCGATATTCTAATTAATTTACGAGCGGGAGGAAACGACGGGCGCAGGTGCCAAAGAGACGAAGAGAATCTGAACTTCGATTTGAAAGAAACTTCGTTCGGCGAGACGCGATTAATCTTAACTCGACAGTCTTTTAGCGATCAATCTCATTAGAAGACGGTTATCGGTGCCAAACCTTGAGTTACCATCGACGCAACGCTGCGAACTCGTACGCCCGAGAGATACGATTGGAAACAGGTTTATGGATTTCTTAAAGTTATCGAGATGTAGCCTGCGAGTTATAAATTCGCAAGGATTCAGCCACGTAACGTAAGTACCGTAATTTCTGGATACGCTTCTAGCCGATGCGCGGCGGCGTGCGTTCGATGGCGAAGTTTCGAGCGACAGCGCGGAGCAGGTGAAAGTCTCGGAAACACGGTATAATCGGGATCTCATTTGGTGAAACGGCAGCCCTGACGCCGGATATTATTCTTTTACCACGATCTAACGAGGTTCAGCGAGCAAGGAGGTACCCGCCGAAGGAGGATGGCGCGAAGCGATGCGAGGCATGCTGGAAGTCAGGATCAGTTCCTATGCATACGATTGCACGCGGATGAATAGGGCCTTTGTGTCTTGCGAACGACAGGCGGTACGATATACAATAACGGTTCCCTAAGATTTCTCACGTAACGCAGGATCTGCTTCCACCCGAGAGATGCGGTTCAACGTTTGCTCCGATCTGCATCTGCATTTTATCGGGGGGCTGCGTAAACGGGTAACGGGACCCGGTTCGACTTCGCATCCTTTCGAACTTCGGAAGCCTTCGTTTCGAATAATGGAACTCGACTGTAGCCAAGTGGAACTATTCTATTAACCCTTTGCACTCGGAAGTTTCTCACTAGAAATGTTTAACATTTTTTGACGAGGCGAAGACGGTATTCCTTGAAACCAACTCGAAGGGAAATTGCAAGTATATTGAGGAACAAACCTATTTTATTCCAATATTTCACGTATCAAGGCATTATACGAAGTTCAACGTATAGTTTTTACATTTTATAGCTTTACCGCGTCGAATCAAATGGTGACTGAGAGTCGCCTTCCGAGTGCAAAGGGTTACATAGAATAGAAGAGTTGGATACTTTATTCCTTTTACTTGAATTAGGAATACTTACAAATTTATTAGAACTTAGACTATCGTTCGCAATCCAATGTTAGTAGATTACCCTCCTATATTAGACTACATCAGACTCAACCCTTGATAAGTAACGATATTATAGAAGAAGCAATTTCTTCAGTGATCGTTCCTCTACGCTAGATACACTTAAGCCACCTCTTTCGAGTGGTTTTATAAAAATTCCTGTCGAGGCGCCGAGTATCGATGAACTGCGCGTATCCAGCACGATAGCTGCTGGAAAGAGGAACGGAAAAAAAGGAGAGAAGGCCGGTAGAGAATGCAGCGGTACGCGATGATGTAACAGCGTTATGAATATGTACAAAATAACAAATGGTCCCGGGACAAAGGAACGGTGACAGGGTACGCGTGTGTACCGTTTTGCCGCGCTCGTATTCCGCCTGTCACCGTTCTGTCAGCTACGTGATCGTGTTGTAAAACAGTGTTTCGATTTCAACCATTTTTTGCCCGCTGTGATGGAGCTCACCGAGCCACGGATCCGCGGGGGACGAGTAATAATGCCCCGCGATAATCGCGGTTTCCGATTAAGATTCCGTCGACCGACAAACAAACGGCGGGCACGTGCTCTATTGTGATCGCATGGGAGCAACTAAATGCTTCTCGCGATCCTGATTAAACAAAAATAAAAAGATTCAGAATCAACGCGCCACCGACGATCGGTATCTTCCTCATGAATGCTCTGCCTAAATATAGAGCTCATTCTCTCGTCGGTCCATCCCGGGAACCTCGAGCTTCGGTCGAGTTAAACGTTTCGCATAGTTCTATCTCGAGTCAGAGTTCAATCTTTGTTTCCAACGTTTCCTGTTACGCAGGCGTGTGCACTAATTTAATAGCGTCGATCTGCATACGCTACAATTAAGTTACAAATAACTCTCTTACAATATGCGATGTAATTTCATTTGCAAAACATCAGCGCAATTATCCACGTTCTGCGCTCGATTATCAGCTTCACGTTAAATCGAACCGACCGCTAATCAACCGATGCATCAATTAACACAGCTCAGCATTGGAAAACCCGATTCCTCGAGCAGTGTTACCACTGTCTCTCCAACGTTCCCCACAGTATTTCGTGGACTCGCCGAGCACCCGTAAGAAAAGTATGCGCATAGCTCGTTTCGTAGACGAAACGAAGAAGGGAGAAGGCAGAAGCGCAGCGATGAATAACAAAGCGCGATGGGGCCGTTGCACCACTGGGGAATTTCGTTGTTGTTAAGGTGGCACTGCGCATCACCGATGCCAGGCAGGAAGTGGGAATCGCCGAAGCAGCGAGGGGGCTGGTGCGGGGGAGCGACAGGGTTGACGAAGGAGGGGGAGAACCGACGTTGCATTGTGGGAGTGAGCGGGCGAGCGAAATAAAAAAAAAGAGGCATTATAGCATTATGCGAACGAACGGGGCCCTAGTGACGCATTTACACGGCTGTTATTATCCCCCCCGCCCTCGGCTGGTAGGAAATGTAGGTACCTACGATACCTGCTCGCTCGACTGTGTTCGGAAAATGCGACATATGTTCACGTGGATCTTTGAATACGCCTGCAAACTCGATTCGACATTGCTTCTTTCAGTTCAAATGATTCTCCGGTGAACAGTGTCGGAAGATTGTGACAGAGGGTAGGAATGTCGGTAAAATACTCCTTGAAGCGAAATATTTCACAGAAATAACCTAGGGATAGTCTTTCGCATTTGCACTTGCTACAACCTACAATCATGAATTCGTTTAATATTGCATTGTAGCAAAAAACCTAAGGCAATTCTAATCTACCGTTCTTCTACTTCGTGCATAGAGTTGACAGAACCCGGCTCCCTTGGATACACCCCCAGTTACAGCTGACGCGCACAATCACCCCCAAATGACACTATCATCCAACAAACCACACAACGAGTCGCACGATCTAATCGTGAAATCCTCACGGATAAATCGCGCAAGGATTGCCGAGAGGTCCTCTAATCCTCGGCTACAAAGGTCAATTAAAACAGCCTCGTTTCATCCCCCACGGATCCTCGGCGGTCCTCGGTCCGCAGAATTCAGATCGTTCCGCGTGGGAGTTTCCTCTCCGGCGGCGATCGATGCCCGGGGTCCGGTGCGCGTCGCTGATTGCTGCCCGTTGAAAAACCCTTCAGCGATTTGTACGGGCGGCCGTCGCCGTCCGGTACCGATGACGGATTAGTTTGTTACGGCTTTCGGCATACGGGAGAGGGCGCAGGTAGGCCGTACCGATACGCGTGATTATTTATTGTGCGGACAGATTGGATCATTCAGAACACGCCGACGGGGGTCCCACCGTCGCGGCGTCGCCTGTGCGAGCCTGTGCAACTCGCTCGCGCGAGCCGCGGGAATATAACTCGATCCAGCCAGCGATACTGCCCCAACAGGCGATATAACCTCCAATTTTGTGTCAGCGACGATCTGCACGCGCGCCGGCTGCCTGACTGGCCCACACGCTGTTGGCGCAGGGGAGGACACGATTGGCAAAATAATTCGCGGCTGTATTTCCGAGCATAATTCCGTGCCCGCGTTGCGCAACCGGTGAAATGCGGGGTTGGGGGATTAAGAATCGTGTCTGATAGGTCTGACGGTGGTACTCTAGGGGGCGACTCGGTGATCATTCGATAATAGGGTGAGATATTTGTAGGGTGTTTCGAGTGGATCGAAAGCGATAGGCTGGTTTCTACGAGGGATTCCAAGTAGATTTTCTGTTTGGCGTTGGCGAATCTTGAGGAACAACGGAATCGATGCGCTTTTCTATTTTCATTTGGATACGCGAGTAGAGAATGCAAGAAGGTGTTTTGTTTTCCTTATATTATGGATTTATTCCCTCGTTTCTTGTTTTGAAGAGATCGTGGTAATTTTCGAAACGCGGTTAGGCGATAGTGCGCAGAGTGGTTAGCCGATGCATTTTATTCGAAAACTAATTATAAGAATACAATTATTTCGAGCACCGGTCAAACAGAGCGCGATAATAACGCGAAACGGTATCGTTCTTAAAGCTTATCAGTGCTGATGATGATACCCCTCGCTATATTCGTCGCGCATTTCGAGTATTTGAAACAGCTCGCTAATGGAGTAGATAACTTACGTGCCAAGTGTGTCGAAAAGTATTACCTGCCATAATTAGTGTCTATGTTTATTGGCATCGTGAAAAACATATAGACAAGACATTATTCTCCGCACACGATAAAATAAGAGAATGTACGTCACTGAAAGCAACACCACAGCAGAAATTCGTTCGTTCACTATCACCGTAATAGTTTCGTTTCTTTCGTTACTTAGGCCGATCGAATGTTTTCAATTTATCATTTCCGCGGAGTATATTCGCAGCTGCGAAGATGCACAGTTCTCCCGAGAAACTTCTCCGTTTTCGCGTCCGCGTTATCGGACGTTTCGAAACCTTCCCAAACTTTTATCGTTCATGCCTCGAGCTGTTGTAACTAGGTTGTAACTACAGTTAACAGAGCCGCGGTAAGCCGGCGCGAGGTGCTATCGGCTGGTATTATCAAGTCAAGGACTACATTTTTGCGAGCGCCAATTACGGTATCCATGGCTGGCATACATCATTCGATAAAACCGGCAACGAATATCGGTCAGCTAAACCTACGAACTGACTGGAACTGCTCGAACTGATCTTCTTACCACACTGAAATCTATGTAGACACAAAGAACACAGTGGAAAGAGGCCTCGTATAATCAGACAAACTATTTCAGAAAATCCTGTGATCCTACGATACGTTCAAGCATCAAACAACACTCCCTCAAATCCATAAAGCGATAGAGAATTTCAAAGTGAAAACAGATCTCCAATGATCAGACACTATCTCGCTGAAACCATAATTCTAAATAAAACCTCAATCTTACGATACGATCAGCTTCCTGTAATAACCAATCGTTCACCTAGGAATTCATCAATGTATCTACATACTAATTGACAGTGAATCAGGAATGCCTATAGTCAGACAACCATCCATCGATAGTAACTTCCGAAAGAACGAATGAATCGAACCCTGCCAGGATCGCGCGAAAACTCTAACGATCCCCGACGATCGAAACAATCTGCTCGAAAAATCAAGCAGTCAAAAACGAAATCCTTATTCTCCCCACGAACCGACGTTCAGCTCGCCCGAGCCGAGGATCGTCGGAGGCAGCTGGCCCACGGAGCGCCGATTCGGTGGGAGCGTTTTCATTTAGACGTAGATTATTCCTAGATGCCTCTCATAAATATTAAACAGGCCGCGCGTTCTCGCGAGCTCGCTTGCTCGCGCGCGCGCGAGCTGGCGGCCGGCCGCTCTCGGATTCACGCAGGCGAAACGGCGTGCTTTTTACTCCTGAAACCTTGTCCGGGCTGCTGTGCCCCCTTTCCCGGTGTTCCTTCACGCCCCTTCACCCTCCGGCGGCGATCTGTCGCTCATTGAGTATGCATCGTCGATATCGACAGCGGGGGCTGTTACGAGCTGTGCCCAGGCTCGCCGGGAGCGACGTCGGAAGCCGTCGCCTGGTTCCCGGCGAACGTCAAAGGGACGGTGGAAGGAGGCAGAGGAAGGGCTACCATCGTCCCTTCGCGGCCCCTGCCTCTTTTCCTTTTGTTTTTCCAACGGGTGTCGCGAAAAGGGCTGTGCGCGACCACCGGCTGGCAAGCGCGCGATTTTTGCGCTCGCACGGGGACGCCCGACGGCCATTCGACCTGGCCTGCGTTAAGCCGCGTGCACGACGACGCTGGAGGGACAGAGATAACAGCGGCTTGCCACTGCCGTTCCCGTGGCCGTCGGCGTTGCGCTTCGTCCGTACACATCTTCCTCTTCGTATTCTTCTTCGGGTCGTTCTTCTTGTTCTTCTTCTTCTTCTTCTTCTTCTTCTTCTTCTTCTTCTTCTCTTTCTTCTCCTTCTTCTTCTTCTTCTTCTGCTGCTGCTGCTGCGTTGGCTGCTCGTTCCTCCAGCTTCGTATACTTATGTATTCCGTCGCGAGGCGGTGCGGACTCGTCACGCGCATTTGCATACATTTCGAGCCGCGGACCGTCCGTTTTTTGCCAGGATTCTTGCCGGTTGCCGCATGCTGCCGCGGATGTGTCCCTTCGTGCGGCTAGAGTGATTGCGATAATCGACGACGCGGAGGACAGACTTTCGTGTCATTGTGATCTGGTAATACGGGATCGAGGAATGCTAATTATTCATCGGGTATTCCGATGGTTCGAGAGAGATACGTAGCAATAGTGAATACAAATGTATTCGTCGTTCCGTTTGGTACCGAAGCGCCCAATGTGGAAGTCTCCGAGCGTATATTCGGCATCAACGATTTTAATCGAGCACGTTTAATACCGACTCTAGTATTAATTACGACACTGCTGTTCCCGAAGAATCTGCACCTGCACTCGGGACAAGGGGACCCGTCCGAAAAAACCGAGCCGCGTCCGCGCGGACAAAAGCTCCCCGCCGCGAGTTTCGCTGGCTGGTAGCCCCCGTGTCACGGCGGCTGTAAATATCAATAAACAAAGCGGTGGCGCTTCGGGGCCGGCGAAATAAACTACGGCGAAGATGAGGTTTTAGCGCTGGGCCCTTTGTCGGGCGCCATCTACCCGGCGCAACTCGCGGCCGCGAGTTTTTCGCCGAGCAATTAGAAAGAGATTTATTTGCGCCGGCACGCCGGGCGCACGCTCGCCAATAAGAGCTGCTGCCCCCTCGGAGAGAAGGGAAGCGGGTCCTCTCTCCTCGTCCCTCCTCTTTCGGCGTCTCCCTTTCTCACGGTGTTCCGCGGCGGCAACATATTTTTCGGCCGGTACCGTACGTACGCGGCCATTTTATACACAGCGCAGCGTTACACGGGCATTCCGCTCTCTATCCTGACGCGAGGCGTGTTCGTGTGCGTGTATGCACGCGAGCCGCGAGCTTCAGCGGGCCGATTCGGCTTACGAAACGTGAAACAATGTGGAGCCAGCGAGCGGCCGCGTTTCTTTCCCCGAGACGAACTCCGCGCCGCGGTTTTAATGAACTCGTTTTGATGTTGCGATGTCCTCTCCGTTCTGCCCTCGCTTCTTGCGCCGGATGCTTTTTTCCGGCTTTTATTTTTCGATTCGAGATGCTCCTTCTGCGTTCCGTCTTCGTTGGTCTAGCTTCACCGAGCTCTATCCCCCTTTCCACCGTCCCGCCCACCGGACCGACTTAGTTAATTAAAGTAACCGTACGCTTTTTGATTGACGCCCGAGGCGTAAAAAGCCGTGGACGCGCGAACGCGTCACCCAGGGGCTCGACGGTGATTACGCAACGCCGGAACCGAGCCGGGCTGACGAGGAGGACCTGTTCGTCCTCCTGCCAGCCGTCACACGTGGGTTTTGATGCGCCACTTGGAATGATGTCTATCGGAATTAAGTGTCCGGCCGCGGGGCTGGGTCATTGATTAATTAATAGCACTGCTTTCCAGAAAAAAATCCCCGTGGAATGAAGTCTCGGTTATCAAGGTGGTTCACGAGGAAATGAGCTGTAGCGGATTCCTCGGAAAGGAGAGTTCGAAACCTGATTACCAGGCGGCGAAGTTCTCTGCACGACTGTCGAACAAGACAATTGCATAAACACTAGCTTTTGATGATAGCAGGGTCGAGAGTCTTGTTCCTTTATCAGAGGTTGATGCGCATTATGCGAGCGTTATCGCCGCGCGGCAGCGTTTGAAAACGTACACGATATACAATGCGGAGTAGTGTATCAGGGAAATGTAGGTCTGGGAATACATTTCGAACACAAATGTCGCTTTCTTTCACCGGCGCTCTGCTCGGGGTTATCGAAGTCAATTGGTCATTGCTACTTAATTCTACTGTCTCGGGGAAACCATTAGACATTTTGGTCTTGGTAAAAGTATATTAACATCCATCACTAGGACATATTCCAAAATCGACATCTACAAATTACCGAATTATCAGAGTCTCAAAAATCTCAACAAAGATAGATCAGCTAAAGAGTGCATTAAATGTTTGCTACCCCCAGATCGTTGAACTACAACAGTCTAAATTCCCAGAAAAGTTAAGATCAGCTGAACGATCAAATAAAACTTCGGAATTCCAAGTGAATCCACCGGAATAGATTCTTAAGCTACCACAGCCTTCGAATTTCCAGTGAAAGCACTCGAGCTGCCCTTGTCCGATCTCCCAGATATCCCAGCTGCCAGAGTCCGCGAATTCCCAGCGATTAGCCGAAAGATGGAAAAAAAAGATTCGCTCGCACTTCCCTTAGAAAGTCAACGAGCCGAACCGCGATCTTCCTCTTCCTGAAACCGGAGGAAGGGTTAACCGTGCACGTTTCAGCTCGCGCAAAACACGAGCGTTCCTCATCCGACGGTTTCTCCTGGCAAGCGCTCGCCTCTATGAGGCAAGGTTACGTAAGATTGAGCAGCACGTCACGTGCACATAGCGTACGTATAGATCGCGAGGACACAAAAAAATACCGCATGTGCAATCCTAACAGCGGCACACGCGCATTAGTATCCGCTGCAGGCCATGCCCGGCGTTCTATGCGGCGTGTAGGCAGGGACAGGCAAAAGAAACGACAATTACGAAACTAGCAGTGTTCCTTCTGTTTTTCTCATTTTTTCCTGCCCTTTTTTTCTGCATCCCCGGTTCCGTTGCTTTTCCTTTGCAACTAGGTAACAAAGTTACCGAGCCTTGGTGGCAGGGTTGCATTACGGAGCGTTAGGGGTTCCTACTTCCTTCTATTTGCTTAGCTAACGACACCACTTTCTTTCTTCCATTATAACGTAAACACCACACTCGAGACTATGAGACACGCTTGTTTAACTTCTGGTTGCAACTTTGGTAGGCGCAACTTTTGATAGAGTCCACTGATCGTACACCATAACGGTTAGCTGGACATCGCGAGGATTGTTCTAATCACGCAACATAGTCACCTTTTTGAAAAAAGATTTAGCGTCTCCGCGGATGAGACCATTGGCGAGGTAAAACATATATGCCAAAGAGGCAAGCGTGTATCATTACGTGTGGTACACGCAGAAAATGTCTATCGGGGCCTGTAATTATCGGATGTTTGACGGAAGGAAGGACAGCGACGCGGAGACAGTGAAAATTGCCGGCTTCCCACGTCTCTCGAACCACGTTAAACAGTACATCAACCCGAGCGACGGTCTCTCTTCTCTCTTTCTTTTTATCAATCCGTTTTTTCCCCCCTCTTTCTTTCTGCCTCTTTCTCTTTCTCGGCCGTCCCCTCCCTCCCCCCCTCGCCATCGGCGTGTTCGTTTCGTGCGCGCAATAGCTACCGACAACTCGCGAAACGAGTTCCAGCTGACCCGTTCTTTCGATTTTTGTTGCAGGTGAAAATCTGGTTCCAGAACAGAAGAAGTAAGTACAAGAAGATGATGAAGGCGGCGCAGCAGAGCGGAGGCGGCGGCGGAGGACAACACGGTAGCCTTCTAGCCGGTGGAACCGCTCTACCCGGAGGACCATCCCCTCAACCGGGCCAACCCGGAAGTCTCATGCAAGGAGGTACAGAAATTCTCTAATATGTCTGAAAATATTAATCACTTGCAACAATGTACGCAACTTGATAGCGATAACTCGATAACTAGAAGCATACTTTGATAGAGCGGCATTAGAATTGCTCATTATGCCCAGGGAACGTTATATTTCATTCTTTCTTAATATTTCTTTCGATATGCAGATGTAGAGATACGTTGATAAGTTAATCATTAGCGACATAGTAACCGGCATGTATAATATTTCGTTGTAATTATAATGTTCCATAAGGTTCCTTGATATCTTTCGAAATGATCGTCCGCGGCACGTTATACTAGAGCGATTGACATTCTTAAAGCGGGAGGTTAATTACCGGCAGAGCCGCGTATCACTCATTTATGCATTTATGCACTTTTCGTGGGAAACGGAATTATAATCGATTTTCTTGCACATAAATCAATGAGGTTAAATTCGGAATTCGCATAACTCACGGCGATCTAATCACTGTTTATCATAACTTCACCTTCGATTCCTCGGTCGTTTAATCATTGAACACCGCTGCGCGAACTTTGTACTAATTTTTTTTCGGCGCCGGGACGACCGTGATACACCGCGCGTATCCGTTATTATCATAGGAAAAAACAAAGTCGAATCCTCCGTTGTGAAAAAGTTGAAATCGTTGAATCTTCAACTGATTATTAATTACGGTTGTTTTGCTGAAATGTAAGCGCTTCGATTGGTATTATAAACATCGATATGTATTATAAATTTAAATGAAGTTGCCCGTATAAGAAGTTAACCTGATTCACATTTACTTCTCAATTTACTTCGTTTAACGGCGGTCGTCTAATAATTTTATTCATCGGTAGAATCGATCAATGATTAGTCAGATTCGCGAGCGACCGCGAGCGTAACCGTTAATTTTTGTCATGAACGTTTTCATTCAACCCAATGCTCGTAATGACCAATAAAATTGAACATACGATTCATGACACTCGGGTGTTTAGAAATCACGGCGCGTAATGAAAGTCCCCGAGTGTTTATCCGATTGTGCTGCAGGCGGTGCGCAGCACAGGAGCGAAGCATTAACTTAACTCGATCTTAATAATAATAAGAAGTTTCCGCTCGCGACACCGGCTACCAGAAAACGCGCGCGACGGCTACGGCCGGGTTTACAAGCTTATAATTATCCCGTATCGGGCGGGGATCGATGGGAAGTCGGACACGCTTCCGATACGCCTTAAATCGCGCTGAAAATATTAAACGAGTACCGATGCAGTGTTCCGATTTCGGACCGGTCGAAATTTCACGGTGATAGCATAAAGATACGTGTCAATTCGAGATTGAAACTATCGCGAGTCAATCTCCGGAGCTTTTCTCGCGAGTAAATAATGCGTTGAAAGCGGCGACGACTTTAACGAGGCACAGTCTGCCCCAGAGTGATATTCATCTGCGAGAAATGATTTCCAGAGCAATTTGCGATTGTTTACTGTCGTGTAGACCCTTAGCTTCGTGGACAACGATTGAACAACACTTAATTACCGAAGCTGTTAATTTAACTTCTGGTTAATCTTAATCGCTGTTCGTTTTTGATGAGACAAATAGTTCAAACGATGCTTAAAGGTGTCCAATAAGATCGTTTAAGAGGAACTCGCTTAGCAAACGCTGCGATAGAACGAATGTACGAAAATCTAGCGCCTTCTAGAGCTACGGATCGAATCGGAAGATGTAAATCAATTAAGAAGATCGATTCGTAACGCCATCGGCGCAGAACCGTTCGACAACCTTGCCGATCCACATCTCCGCGATACGACTGGTTGCGTCGGTGCGTGTAACGAGTCATCGACGCGTGGCGGGCACCGCAGAGCTTTCCCGTCGCGGCTGCCAATGAAATATATTCGAACCGGGAACCGGAATACCCGAGAGAAACACGAAAACTCATTTATGCTTCATTGATGAAATAGAGACTGGATTAAGTACGCTTTAACAACCGTTTTCACTTTTTCTCGGGCGTCGCGCGAAACGTTGCTTCTGATAGCAGAATTATGTATCCTGGGTAATAAAATTCAAAGGTTCATCAAATTTGAATATATGAATATAAATAGAAATTTGTGAGACTGGAAAGCCGATCCGACAGTCTGAAATAGATACTGCATAATTTAGTCCAGGCGGATTTATTTTTCTACAATGATATCACTATGAGTTTAATCATCGTAAACATATCAACCCCTTGCCCTTACTCAATAACGATCATCGAGGATCAGGTTTACTGTTGAGAGTGGATCTTCGTCTGTGACGCTCACGATAAATATCCTTTCGTCTACGTATCAAATATTCTGTACTTTTGTCTGATATCAGTACGCATTGTAGGCCTAGTAATATACTATTGAAAGCACCAAAAATGTTGAGCTACAAGAAGCTAAGTTGTCCCATCATCGACCGATGCGAGGACAGTCAAAAGAATAAACGATTCATCACGATTGCACACGTTTTTTCTTACTGTACTATAAATATTCTGTGCTTTTTTCTAATATCAGTAGGCATTGTAGGCCTAGTAATATACTATCGAAAGCACCAAAAATATTAAGCTACAAGAAACTAAGTTGTCCCATCATCGACCAATCCGAGGACAGTCAAAGGAATAAAAAATTCATCACGATTGTACACGTTTTTGTTCTTACTGTACTATAAATATTCTGTACTTTTATGTGATATCAGTACGCATTGTAGGCCTAGTAATATACTATCGAAAGCACCAAAAATGTTGAGCTACAAGAAGCTAAGTTGTCCCATCATCGACCGATGCGAGGACAGTCAAAGGAATAAACGATTCATCACGATTGCACACGTTTTTGTTCCAGGAGGCGGAAGTTCGGTGTCGGGAAGTCCGACGACGGGCTACCTCGGCGGCATGGGCGGTGGTGCAGGGGGTCACACCCCCGGCAGTTCGAGCCCAGGAAGCGAGATGTCGCCCCAGCACAACGAGAGCCCGCCCGCACCCTCCTGGCCGGGCGAGATGAAGCACCATCCGCATCCGCACGCGCCACCACACACCCACCACCATCCCCACACGCCTGGACACCATCCACCGCCACCCCCGCCGCCGCCGCATCACGCGGGTTACATGCCTCAGTACTCCTGGTACCAGGCGGATCCTAATCCCGGACTACTCACGTAAGTACAGCTGGACCACAGTTGCTCGAACAATGATTCGATGTTGATATCTCTATATCTCCGCTAGAAAAGATGCGCGTTTCCATCGGATTCTTGATGAAAGTCCCAAGGTGACACTGTACGATTAGACTTTAAACTAGAAACTTGAACCCTGAAATCTTCCACTTTAGACGATGTATACTTTGCAACTGAAAGCTTGTTGATTATACCCTTGAGACGTTGTACTTTGGATGTTGAGACTCGAAAGCGAAACCTCGAATTTCGGATTTTAAACGTTAGTCTTGAAAGGGGTTTAAGTCCGTGGGTGTTCTATTGGTTCAGTTGAACCTTCAAGTCTTAGAAGCTGGACGATTATCGAGAATTAAGAGCAACGGTAATTAATCGTTAGCCAAGTATCGGCTCAGATTTCGAAACGTTGTATCCTTCGCAACGGAGTACCGAGAAGTTGCTTGCTAATCTGTGGTGCCTCTCTGCTGTTTTCCAGGGTGTGGCCGGCGGTTTAACGAAGACGTCCCCCGAGCTGTGTTCAGGAGGAACCGCTTGTTCGTATAGCCGCGAACGTGACAGCGCCCCCACCCCAAAGTGTGAATACGAATAGCACCTGTCTCGATGGGATTCGCGTTCGATGTTAATATTGTTTCCGTTCCGTTTCCACGGGAGAGCCGCGTCCGGTGTCTGTTCCCGTCCGCCGACAGTGGACAGGATTGATCGCGGCGTCGCGTCGCGTCGCGTCGCGTCGCGTCGTGACACACAACGTCCGCTAGGGAACTCATCATAGTAATTTAGCCCGCGAAAGCGCGCGTCCCGAATCTAACGAATGACCGTCGCCGTGACGCGAGTTTCACGGTCGACCATCGAAGAGACTCGCGAAACGCTTTAGTGAACCCGAAAAAAAAAATGAACACGATGCCCTATGGTGTTCCCGAGTGACCGCAGGAATCTCTGCCGATGATCGTGCGTGTTTGTGAGACACACGGAAGATTCATCCACGGAAGAAAACATTTCTACTTCGAAAGGAGTAACAGTCGAAGGACAGAGAACCGGGAGGATCGAGAAAGTAACCACTGGACGAGACTACGGGAAAAATGTCTTATCGAAGACAGTCCGAAGAAGACTCGTCGAGTTCTTCGAACGTCGTTGAATCATCACCGAAGATCGAGACGTACAGCCGGGAGACCGCTGACGGATCGATCGATCTGACTGCACCGGCGATTATCTGTAGAATATCGGTGATCGGGATTACACGCTCGTCGGATATCTCCTCGTTAAATGTCAAGACGCCGGGCCCGATCTCTCTCGAAACCAGCGGCGAACAATTATCTGCGCTCGGACAATGGATACTTTTCGCCACCTCTCGGTGCGCATTTCGCGGCGAGCCCAACACCGAGAACCCGCCGCGTTCCACGTTGATCTCCTACCGGTAAATGTCAATCGTCGATGACGTTAGATCGGTCGATCCCTTTTGCGACAGTTGGCCAACCGTCCGCTGACCCACTTCGTGCTGGATCGAACCCGCGACGGTGCTGGAGAACGGAAAGGGTAACGGAAAAGGGGTCGAGAGGGACGGATAGGGGAGGAGTGAGCAAGAGAGAGAGAGAGAGAGAGAGAGAGAGAGAGGGGGGAGAGAGAATGCGTTGCATAAACTCGTTGAGCAGTCGTTCCTCAAGGCGGTTGGAAGTAATGAAACCCTAATGACATTTTCGTGAGTCAAACGATCTCGGCAATCACGGTGTAATCACTGGTCCCTCCTTTCCGGATGAAGCAACCCGCCGGGGACCTCCTCCGAAAAGGAGCGAAGACCGGACCGCGGTTTCGTAGAATCCGACCGGCGGCGGAGAAAGAATCGAAAAGGAAAAAAGGAACGAGAACGAAGGAAAAAAAGAAATATCGCTGCCTCTCGGACCACGCGTGTCGACAGTACGCCGCGCGGTCATTAAATTCATGAGAGGGCCGAATGTCGGGCAGAACGGGGGTAATTTTTGAGTTCTACTCGTTCCGTGAACGATCATCACCGAAATTAACCCTGAGAGCGCGAGAGGAATCGGTTGATTCGGATTTTATTCCGCGCCTCGCTATCGGAGCCGAAGTTTTTTGGGAACGTTCGGTGGGTTGGGTCGCCGCGGTTACGTTCGCCGGTGTGGGGAACAATGAGCGGCTTTTAAATAGTTACAAAAGGTGGATAAAATGTATTCAGTGACTCGTAGATTTTTGTTCGCTCGAGGCTATTGTTTCCGTAGATTACGTGCACCGCGTCTTTCATCGGGCTCGCATTAGATGCGCCGCTTTGTGAGAATCGTGTTTACCAGTTGTTGGATAACTTTTGAGTATCATTAGCTCGCCTGGAATTTTTGGGTACGCCGTTAACGTTGCTAGCGCGGAAATTCTACTTGAATCGCAAACTATAAATTACAAAGTACAAATTTCAAATTTCAAACTTGGAATCTCCAATCTGAAGTGTTAGATTGTGAAACTGTTTCAGCTGTAATTGGGCTCGTTTCGTCACAGAGTTATCATTTCGCGAGTTTCTGGTAGCGAACGCGTGACAGTCAGATTCAGCACGAAGGAATTTCTTTCCCCGACCGTCCCGATCGTACTCTCCGCCGTTCGCAGCACCTGGGACGATCCAGAAAACGTTCCGCGTTGTACGTTGTTTTTACTGTTTTCCGTCGGCCATGCTGGCCAACCTTTGCCATCTTGCATCTCGCGAGCAATAGCTAGCTTTCAAAGAGACGGAGCCACGAAACCGCAAAAAAAGACGGTTGTGGTTTGCGACCACGGGAAACTGGGAGGGCCGGCGAGCCCCACCGCTGACCCAAATCCTCTGGCGTGTCGGTGCAACAATGGTCGTCTCATGAGAACGCGGTCTCGCACGGTCCCTTTACTTCCTGATTCTGCCTTCTTTTTCGCCTCTCGAGACGCGGCCTGTCCGACCAAGCAACAAGGATTCGCGACACTGACAAACGTTACATCGACACCATTTACATTCTCCCTTAGACCTCTCGAAACTTTCAAATTTCGAAACCCATCGCGGAAGCAAAAGTTCCAATAGCCCCGTAGTTGAAGCGATCTCGCGAATTCTTGTGTTTGCTCGACGATCGATACGAAGAGATTAACGTTCAGTAAACATTCCCTACAAGATAGTTTTCAATGAATAAATTCTACATATTTCGAACGATTGAAAATAGGTTCCAAACGCAACTAATTCACTGCAGAACATAGAGTTCCAACATTCGATTTCCCGAAGCCTATCGACTGATCATCGACGGATAAAATATATGGAGCGTTAAGATGTTCGTATGAAATCGTCGAGCTAGCATCTCATCCAGAGACGGCAGCAACAGTACAAAGACACGGTACCGCAGAGTCGCGTCTATACAGGCGAGATAGCTCCTGGCAGGAGGAACCATCGAGCGTGCGACAGCTGGAGACGAAAATAGATGTCGTTCGCACGGTGTCAATCAAAATTCCTCGCGGCATCGTCCCGTGGCCGGCAATCGGGACGCGGTGTCCGCCGGTGCTAGCGAAGGGGGGAACCGCGTCTCAGCCGGACGACGACGACAATGATTCCTCCGTGTATACTAATAAGTGCCGTTAGATTCGACCGCAGAGCTACGAGGCGCGGAACATGCCTCGTGGAAAAACGCGAACAGAGAGGAAAAGAGAAAACGAGAGGAAGAAGAAAAGAAAGAGAGAGAGAGAGAGAGAGAGAGAGAGAGACAGGTTCTTGCGTTTAGATTCGGTGCAATAAAGAGGCGTGTGCGTGTGTAATTTAAGACGAAGCTCCCTCAGTTCCTAAATTGCGCGTGGAGAGCGAGTAAATTGCGAGAACGGCGTGAAACGAATGGAAGCTGGACGGTGATTGTGTGCATGTGCGTGTGTGTGTATGTGTATGTTTGAGGGCGCGCGTGCGGTTTCTGCTCGCGCGGAGGAACACCGGGCACCGTTACCATTTTCCGACGTTCGTATCGTGTACTCCCGCGGATCGATGGTAACGCGAAGAGAAAAAAAAAGACAGAAATGGTACGGTGATGGATTAGAGACCGGCAGACCGTTCGTTTTTCTTTTTCCTTATTTTCTGTTTTTTTTTCTTTTCGGTTGACGACGCGCGTCAACGGGAATCGAACCAATACGCGCGGACACGGCGTCGCGGTTCAGCTTCGTCACGCTTTCGTCGAACGTCGAGGGGATAGCGGGAGTCGCGGACGTTTGCCGTAAAACTTCACGCGAGTTTGTAGAGTCGACGACGCACACACACACAGGTACCTACACGTACACGCATGTACGTGGTCGAGTGAACGTACATGGACACACACACCTGAAACGAACACACACAGGGAAAACATTCACACGAAACGATATTCGGAAGTATACGAAAATATTGAGGAATATTTGCGGACATGCTTAATTAAAGGTACACGAACCACAGGATGAAACAGATTCACAGACGACGCGAGACGAGTATACACACACACACCTACACGTGCAAAGAGTGACACAGATGATTATAAGAGAAAAAATTGAAAAAAATTCACACAGAGTCCGTAGAATTTAATAGCGTTACTAGCCCCGGCGCAACCAAACGGGGATCGATCGGAAATACCGTGGACAGTACGGATCGATCCTCGATTCCGTGTAAATATTGCACCGGGGCCCCTGCCCCCTGCCCTCCTCTCTGAAACCCCCTTTTTAGATCGTAAGTCGTAAATGAAACAAATCTGTGTAAAATACGATATTGTGATAAGAGTGTAAAGTAAAATGATAGAAAGAGAGAAAGAGAACGAGTGCGAGGGAGAGCGAGCGAGAGAGAGAGAGAGAGAGAGAGAGAGAGAGAGAGAAAGAAAGAAGCCAGAAATCGTCTATATACATATAGGTTAACAACACGGCAGACCCCAATTTATCAATTTTATCGAGTACCCTTGTACGAATATAGATATTATGGACTAAGATACCTTAATTATGATTACTATTGTATAAAATATGAATAATAACTAATTAATTCAATTTAAACGAAGCGCACAGATCTCATTCATCCCGCCCTCTAATCTGTTTTACAACTTTTCAGGTGATCGCCGGCATAACTCTTTCGCGAAAGACAACTTTCTCCTCCCGATCCCTTCGGAGGTGAGCTTGATTTAATCCAATTATGAATATTTTATGGTTATTCGCGTTACTTGGTCGCATTAATGAACTATAAATTTGCGAAACGATCGAGCGATCGGGAATTTGAGGATTAATTTCGAGGTACGCCGGACGCGTTATTCTTTTATCGATGGAAATTTTCGCCGGCAGTCGAGCGTACGCTCCGCCGCGAAACACGAAAGTTACGAACTAAAAAAACACCGGACTGGATGAATTCGCCTCGCTTTGATACCGGTCCCCGCCATCACGGCTGCGAAGGTGCAATAAAACGCGTGTCGTTGACATGTTCCACGAAGCGCCATGTTTTCGAGCGAGCCGGTCAATTATTCAATCATTTCAGAGGAACGGCCGCCGAACGGACTCGCAGTGTCCTGATGGTAGGTTCCAGTTCCTTTTTATCCTTTTCTCTTTGTTCACCGGCAGCGGACACCACCTGCCGTTCTAGAGCCGGCGTACGCATGCTCTACTTTTATGGATAACTGTACTCCTATCTCGCTTAAAGCGAACCCACCGACTATCCCACGTCTTGCTGGGTGTCTACCTGGTGTCTTGGAAAAGCCGCGACTGCGGAAACTTCCTGGAAAACTTGCGGCCGCGATCCAACCGCCTAGCGATTCAAAGAAATCCCCACCATAGAAATACCCTTTTCACGCAACTTCGTCCACTTATTTTTTTCAGATTCATTCAAATCCAAGCGGAAGATCATCCCGTCGCAAATCTACCCGATAACGATTACCTCTACGAGATTAGAATAATGCATGAGAATAACCGCGAAACCACTTTGGAGAGTCAACCGCCATAATATATTAGGTATTCCATCTGCTATAAGCAGCTACCGCAATCTTTAAATGTCACCGGAAAATAAGGAAAATATTGACAGAATGATCGTTCTTATGTCCATCAGACTGCAATATTAAAAGAAATGAGCAGCGTCTGTCAACAGGAAATCGTTCCCCCGTCACTGTAACTATCAATTGAAGCGAGCGCTATAGACAACGCTGAAACGGATCATCCTCCGATATCAGTGAAAATCAACTCGACGAGAAGGATCGCCGGTTCGTTGTCGTCGAACCTTGCCCCGAATGGGACTATCCGACTAATTCCGACGTCGATCGCCGTCGCGGCCGTTGATTGGCTCCGCATTAGAGGATCCACTTGGTCCGTAATAACCGTGACAGTAGTTAATAAGGCGATTATCTATCGGGGCCCGATTAAACCGTTCGTTTATCCGGATATTGATTTTTCGCGGGGAACAAAGGCCGGTCTCGTTCCCGACAAAAGGCGGCCATGTTGATCGGCGCTGGTCCGACGAGCGTTCGCTACGCGCGACTACGCTTGCTCGTCCGTGCGGGACCATCGGGGCTGAAAAAGGTGTACCGATGCACCGATGAATGCGGCGTGCGCGCCTCGCCGCGGTTTCCAAACGTAAACTTATACTCGTCGTAAAAGCGAAATAATAAAAAAAAAAAAGGGAAGAAGAAGGAGGAGGAGGAGGAGGAGGTGGAGAAGAATGGGTGGGGGGCAGGGGGGAGGGAGACCACCGTGGCACGACAATGCAGCGGCATGAAGTCCCACAAGACGCACGGGAAACCTCCTTGCAACGGGGGACAAAAACTTATAATGGACACAATGGTCGAATGGATCTCGGCTGGAAGGCGCCGGCATTCATTCCCCCCCGCCTTAGAAAAGATTACGTCGAGTGGGATGCTCGCTGCTTTTCCCTTTTCCCCGGACCGCGCACTTCGTTGCATCGACGAGCGTTTGGGAATTCTGTTGCTTAGAACTTAGTTTCGTTGGGATTTCGGGAATCTCGAAATGTAGCAAGTTGGGAACCCGGGAATTTAGGAGCACCAAGCTACTGGCTGTGTTCAGTAAAGTCTCGTAAGACCTTTGGTAGCCTCTCTTGAATTACAATGTAGCTCCCGCATAGCGAAGGCGTTACTTCTTATTTCAATTCCGATAAATTAGTAAGATAAAATTGATATAAACATCCACAGGTTAATTATAATTAAATTGCGGATGTGGTGCTTGTTTCGACGGAGAAAATGCCGTGTTAAGTGTACCCAGCTAATGTGTTACATTAAATTACGCCGCGGTAATATTAATCTGCGAGGCTACTTTGTTACAACACACGAGCCACCCTTTTTTCTTTCTACATGGAAAACATTCAGCCATAAATGGAATGTAAATGTATCGTTGTTTACGAACGATTCCCTTCCAATTAGTGCACGGGGTAGATCCGAATGAGCCAGCAAAATCAGGTCTAGCGAGTCCACCGGTGCGTCACATGTATGCCACATTATCGCATTATGCAAAGGACGTACAACAGCTTTCTTATCTGCCATTTCGATCTACGCCGACTATCAACCACTGTGCTTTCCACAAAATAACAAAGCGTAATTGAGGTATCAATCGTGCAATAAACGAGCCACAATTAAAAACGAACCGCCACCTTGCAGTCGGTGCACCGTCGCGGACGGAGGGTACAAGAAAAAAAGGCGATTAATTACCGGTTTTATCTGTCATCGAACTTCATTACGCCGGTGAAAAAAGAATGGTACGTTCGTCGATCGTTAACGACCGCTTCCGTCTAATAAAATCCGTGTCAGATCGTGTTCCAGACAAATCTGAGGGCCTCGTATAAAGCCTCGTTTAATTCAACTTCCCTCAACATCCCCTATTCTATTAGTCAGACCTCCCCTCCTCTCTCCTTCTACCGTTCTTTCCCTCTTCAGAGCTCCTCAGACCGACTCCCACCTCGCTCTATCTCGTTCTCGCTCTCTCGCTCTCCGCGCCTTTCGCCTCGCCTCTTTAATTGCGTTCCCGAAGATGAGATCCGAATCTACGCGGTGAACAAACAGGAGGCGAGCAGAAAATTAAACTATTAAAGTGCTCGAGAAACTTAAGTATCGCGCGCCACGATCATCTTCTAAGCGGAGGCCCACGGAACCGCCGCGCCGCGTCGAGGAGAAGAACGCGCGGACTTCGTGTAGTTTCCCGTTTATCGGGGCCGGTGATCGTGCCGCGACTCGGCCGCACAGGGTTGCTCGACTCTAACCAATTACCATTTAACCCACATCGGTCCTGCGCCACGGCCTCAAACCGAATTTCACGGTGGGACACTTTCCGCGACCCTACACAGCGCAGACGCGCGGAGATTCGAACGCATTCGCTGGCAACGTTCGGTTTCGGTGAATATTTTTCGAGTCAATCTTTCTTTTTATCAAACGAAAAACAGTATTCGATGAACAGACGTTAAATAGTCCAAGTTCGCGTTAAGAATGATCAAAGTAGATCGCATGATTATTTCTTAGATGTTTAAACGACGGAATATTTTAGTATATCGCGTTGTTCAACGGTGCAATTCTAGAAGAGAACTTCTCGAGTGTAGACATTTCCCGAAAGAGATTGAAAGTAGAATGATTGTAGATGGTAATGGCACGAAAGAGAAATACGGGCACCTCAGCCGACGTATTCATGAATTCATAGACGAGGACGCTGAGTAGAACAGGAAAGGGAATTAGTATCGTGCAGGGGTCAGGAAAAGCCGAGGCTCGGCCTCGTAAGACGTCGGACGATATCGAATAAACAAACGAACGAGTGGGAGGCAGAGGAAGTGGCGGATATTAAGGTCTTCGTGACGGAACTTGCCTCGTATTATAGCGAGCTAAGTGAGGAGGTCTCCTCGTCTGGTCGAACTAATTCTATTACTCCGTCCCTTCCTTCCACCACCATGGAGATCTTCTAGAGGACTCATCGTTAGACGGGCCTCTAACTCTTTCTGTCGCTAGATTGTCTTTGGGACGACACAGTTCCGTGACGCGCGGTGACAAGTGGATGATAAATGTGTCCTTCGTTTCAATCGTCGCCCTGGAAGCATCCGAAGGGACTGGAAATCGAGCCGCGAGTCGACTTTACAATTTCACTATCTAGGATTTCACCCGCGGAAAATGACACCGTAATACGCAAGCGCGAAAGGTCACTGATTAGGGAGGAGCTTAGACTCCATATCGCTACGCGTATCGAGTTATTGGTTGTCACAACTATTAGCAGGATACAAACTTATTCGATACTTATCTCTTGGTAATTTATTCATTGCTCGAAACTCTAAAAGTACTGCGACAATAGAGTACTCGAATATCCCAGAAACATTGCGACTGCTGTGACAAGTGTCACTTTCACGTGCAGCGTAGGCAACGATCTAACTGACAGAACTCTAGCATTGTCGAGCAACTACAGACCGGAGACCAACTTCCAACAGCTTCAACTTTTCCAATAACTATCATTTTCACCGTCGAGGGATAGTATCCCCGAGATATGCGGTCTCGAACGGTGAGAGCACTCGGACTTTTCACCGAGTGGACACGTAGCATAACGAATCCTTTCGCCCGGCACGAGTTCGACGATCCTGGCTCGCGGCTAGAGAGAGACGGAGCGAGATGCGCGGAGCGGGGAAAGGAGGATGCGATGGCGGGCAGAAAAAGAGGAAAAGTTAGGGGAGGAAAGTTAGGTGGAAGAAGGAAGAGGTGGTCAGGTTGGGGTGCCAATTTGCGATTCCACGCAGCAAGAAGGGCGTGGCGGTCTCGCGCGCATGGGGTGGCTCGCTCGTTTGCGCGACATTGTCGGGCAACCCTAACCTTCTGGCCGCCCCTGCCATCTTTCTCTCAACGACCCTCGCGCGTTAATCCCGTAATTCTCTTATGTGGATGAAAACCAATGAATTCGTCCTTGAAGACCGGGAGAAAACGACGTTTAGGGTCGGTTGCTGGTTGCTTTTGCAATTGTAGGTATTAAAGTGAACCTGATTGGCCGGCGAACAAGGAGAAGAGAACGGAGAACGGCTTGATCGGATATTATGAGTCTCCGGAGGTGAAAATATTCATGCTGAACAGCCGAAAATCTCGAGAATAATCATTGCTACATCGATATCCAAGGAAAATCGAGAAATAAATTTAGATGATCATTTGTATGCAATCAATCTGTGCCAGGTTTGCCTCGTGTACTGGAAAAGAACTTTAAAAACTTGTTCAATAAATTGATTGCGAACATCGAGGAACGTATAAGCTAAATTTATACCTTGAATAATACTTGTGACACAATAGCAGCGTCTTGAAAATACAGAAGCTCTTGTGGCTTGGTCGAAAACAAGGCTTTCATGCCCAAGCCATAGAGTAATATATTTTTTTACGACTCACCCCTGCGGGCGTGCTCGCCAATATCGAAACACCCTGTATAATGGCTTAAATGTCGAATTGTCGCGACGCCTTCTGGACATCCAGCTGGCGGACTCGCACAGCACAGAGGCACAAAGGTCGAAAGGAAACGAACGTAGAACTCCGCCCAGCGGATCGTTTGTCTCACAAGGGTTGGAGCCACGTGGCGGAAAGACGCACACGACCTGGATGAATTAAACAGCCAGTCAGGAGCCGACTTGACTCGATCCAGCGAAATCCGCTGCAACGTTCCTTACGCTATATTTTTTTTCGTTCCCGGCCTGTCGTCGAGGAAAGTTTCATTGAAACGGTCGAATCTTGCTCTCCATCGGTCGAGGATTCAATCTAGGAATAATCAGATCGGTATCGATCATTAACGAAATCTGATCAATGCGCGTTACACTTTCACGGAGAGAAGTTTAACGAAAACTCCTGGTTAGCGGGGACGTTGAAACATCGAACCGCTTAATTGAGGTTCGGCGCAAAATCAAAAGTGTAATGAATATTTCCAGCGATCAAGGACAGCCGTGTTGCAAAAAGCGCGCGCATAAAATACAGAGGGGAAAAAATGGTTATTACGAACATTATCCGCAAGAGAATCGCCTCCGCGTCGCAAAGAAACAAACGGATAAAATAAGAATGATAGACGAATCGGCATAACACGGCGAGTATATCGGATAAATTGGTTTTTATTGGTCCCCACTGTTCACGGCGACGAGTTATGTGCATGGTGATCATTAAGGTGATTAAGAAATCACGTGCCATTAACGCTCATTAAGGAGCCTGGGCTAATCCCGTCGTATCAAGTCCCGGTCTCCTTATTTCCTGCAAGTACACCTTCTTCGTAGAACTTTTTTCATTTTTCCCGTCCTCGTAAACCGCTCGCGCCATAAAATCGCCCTCTTCTTTAATCATTCGTTTCAGCAAAAATCCGTCGTCCAATGTTAACCTCACGATGGCGCTCGTGGATCACTCGCGGCCATGTTGTTACACGGGAACGCGGGATCCTCGCAGGAACTCTCTTCAACTTCGTCGAACTTAATAGCCGTTTTATCGTAAACTGAAAGCCAGCGTTATCTAAATGATATTCACGTCTGCTCTATCATTAACTCTTCATTATTACCTCTAGCTTTTTCAATAAACGACGCTTTCCGTGAACCAACCTTCGACACTACTCTCGAACACGTGATGAATTCTCGTATGAAAAAAAACTGCAATCTTACAATATCGCTGAAGAGATCTAGAGCGGCGGCTAGGTTTCCAATTTTTCCAGGGTTCAAGGATCATCCGCAAAGGAGCGTAGAAACGCGGCCGGGAAAAAGTCAAGTGCACCGGGCCGATCGGTCGACGTCTTCCTTTATTTCCGACATTAAGAAGGGTTAAGGGGATTAGGACGGGGGACACGGGTTCCAGAGGACGCGAGTCCTCTTTACGGCGACGGTGGCCCCGTGAAAGGGAAGGACTCCGGCGGCGGTGCCTACCTGTCAGGTAAAGCCGCGCAAAAATAAACAGATTTAGTGGAAGGTCCATCCGGGCAGCACGGTAGTCGTAAAGCCGGCAGAATTTAAAGCCCATTGGACAGCGGGCGCGCGTCCGACCCTCTGACCCACTCGGTACCTCTCCCTTTCTCTGTCCCTCCACCTTGTTCCCTCTCCTTTCTTCCTTCGAGTGGGGTCAGGGCTCAGGAAAGGGCTGGTGACACTAATCTGACGTTAACGGGCCCGCGGTAATCTTAGATGTTATCTCGCTCGCCGTGACGGGCCCCGGAACGAGGACGAAATTGAGGCCTCGATAACGACGGGAACTCTTGGCCGACGCGCCGGACAATTTGACCGAGGGAACCGATCAATTGAATAAATCGAATTGCACAGATTAGTACCGGCTGATTCTACTCGACGCGTCTGTCTGTCTGTCCTCCGTTCGTGTTCTTGGAGAACGACGTCGCACCAAGTCTGTTCGTTTCGTTGATGCTTATAGTCGAGCAGGATTAACGTTTCATGGGCATTATTCGTAACCGGTCGTTCCACAAAGGCTGGCCTTTGACATTTTTTGCGAGGGGAAGTTTTCAAGGTGCGATTAGCACTTTTAAGGAGACTCGCCATGGACTTGATTTGTTGGGGAATTTTTTATTGCCCTGTTCTTTTACGTTGATACGTGGATAGCGGCTTGGGGGATGGAAAGTTGATCTTATTCTGTGCATGCGATATCGGCGATAATAGATGCGATATGAAGAATACTCGTATTGCGTTTCTCAGGAACCGGCCAATGAAGAAATTGAAAAGAAAGATAGTTGTAATGATATAATTTAATACGAACGTAGAAAGGCTATCGTTTAATACCGAGGGGTTGGAGCACCAACCACCCTTGTCTTCGATATTCTATACCCACGCAAAAGACAAGGGAGCATCTCGCCGAGTTTCTAGCCGCGGTAAGCCTGAACGATCAAAAATCGCATGTTAATGTAGAGAAAACGGGACGGGGAAAGTGAAGGCGCCATTATACATTAAATAAATGATTAGAAATGTTAGCGGGCTCGATTGTTCTTTTTTATGCGAATAATGAATCAAAAGCAAAAGAAATCGAACGTCCGAGTTTCCTGGCGAAATGATTATTCACGAGAAATTCGAAACGTCATCGACGGAATCATTTTACGCGGGGAACGTCAGAATCGGAAGGGAGAAATAAAATCTCTTTCGAAACTGGCCAATTACCGTACAATCTTGGAAAGAATAACTATTAAAAAGTCTCCTAGGAAATCAAACTTGTATCTTTCGCATTAGCGGTTTACTTTTCCAATTTGAATAAATTGCTACCGTCGATACTTCTAATCCCTGCGATACTCCAGGCGAACGATTTTTATCACGACCGTTGCCAGAAGTGAATTCCCTTAACAGTTCACGGAACGGAAATCCACCCCCTCCAAGAGCCAAGGGAATCTCCTTGAGCGATTCGCGCGTCGCCAGCTGGACGGTTCGCGGGTCCCAACGGTCCTTCCACAACGCGCGCGTGTATGTGTCCGTATGCGAAAAACGCCTCGAGGCCAGTGCCGGCATCGGCGAGTTCACGCCCCCGGTGTCTCGGACACAATCGCGATCGAGCCGAGGGTAAAAAAGTGAAAGAGGCCGGAGAAAAAAGCTCGCGATGAAAAAGCGGACCGGTGTTGCACCGCGCGGGGGTACTTCACAATGTGGGAGGAATCGGTGCTCGCCCCCCCGTAAGTTTTTTTTTTTCACCCTGCCGTACATTCCTCCCCGTCTCGCGCTCCCCCACCCTTTCTCTCTGTCTTTTCTCTCCCTTCGGCGCAACCCCCGGCAGTAAGTCGGCCGCGTGTACCGGGTGCTTCCGGTGTAACCGGATATCGCCGCTCGCATTGACATTAATTTATAAAATACCCCGGCTGACACCCCCCGCTCAACCCCCACGCCGGCACGCCTAACAAACTTCCTCGAGGAATGTTCCCGACATGTTCATTGTCGAGGGAATGTCTAAAAATACTTCTATGCGTTTGGGTGTAGATTAAGATATTTTTTTGATACTATTTTTGCGTCGGATGACGATATAGTAGATTTAATCGAGATATTTTATACTGTGAATGTAGGGGTCCACGTGTTACATCTTTCGCTGGGAGATGCTGATAGGAATTGGTAATAATTCCACAGGAAACAGTATGACACGGGTACAATTTGGTCAACCGAGACCGGGACCACACGCACGCGTAAGTCATGTGACCGGACAGGGAGGTCTATGAAGCCCCTTCCTGCTACGTCACGCTGTGTTATTGGCTGCGGTTAATGGTGGCTGGTATTACATGAAAAACGTGCTAATTCGTGTACTATTTCACCTCCCTTTTCTCTCAGATGACTCAATTGTATAACACCTCTTTTCTAACGTCAGTTTCAATTACCCCGCCAAGAGCGAGTCGTAGCTTATCGGAGTTATTCGATTAAAATATCTTTTCGAAGTTTCCTCGGAATGCGCAGGATATTCCGGGCGATACGATAGAAACGATTAATAAGAAAACTAGTAGAAAAAGGCACGTTTCCCTAGCGTTGCGTTTCAGGTACTACCTTCAGGTGGTTCGGCCAGTGTTGCGAGCTCCATGCACGAGAAACCCGTTATTTACGAGGCTGAAAGCCCGATAAGAGGAGCGGCGAGTGCGCTATGTACACACAGATGGGTATCTCCTCGATGAGTTTAACGTTCGAATAAAGTAAGATGAAAAATTAAGGGGGCGTTGAACGGGGGATCCCTCGTGCCGCCCCGATAACGAAACAGTCGGAGGCGCAACGACGTCGGGATCACCGTTTCAACCTATCATCGCCTCCGATTTCAGGGCTCGGGTGGCACGCGTCAACCCCTGTTGCGCGGCGCCCTTCGACCTTTGTCTGGCGCATGCACCGCGCGTTTTATTTTACAACCGGGCCCGCTATAGCTGTTATTTTCGAATTTGCCGGGCAGAGGGAACGCCTGGGACGCGACTTAAGACTCATTAGCTCGGCTGCGACAAAGGAATTTGCGGGCACGCGGCTGCGAGGCCGACGGGGTCGAGGGTTGGACTCGGTTACGAGATTGGTGGAACTTTGATGTGTCTAGTATAATATAATATAACGTATCATGCGTTATTTTTAATGAGATAACTCTTTAAGATGTATAATATCGCGCATGCCGAGCAGTAAATCATACTTGAACGTTTATAATATGAATAAGGAAAAGTATAGTTCGAATATTGTTAATATAAACGGACCGGAGAATCGAACTGCAATTCTTTGAAAAAGGAATTACAGGTAGAACTTACAAGAAGAATAATTAAGCGCTTTGAAACAGTAGTGCGTATTGTATAGTCCGAACCTTGAAACTCGAGGAAGAAGGTATCATCACCTGCCCGTCTATAGTCTCTTTTTTGGGGGGATATCGAAGAAACAAATTAATTTTTCATCTGTGAGCCAAGATAATCGTTAACTCGATACCCCAATTATTTAGAGTCCAAATAGGCCTGACGTCGATTATAGATCGAGCTGTTTATCCATGGAGGGCGAAGCTTCTGCGAGCGTCATTAAGAGCGGATATTCATTAAGTACATGTCGCCGCAATGAATTTCGGCTGGAAAGGGTTAATTACTGCAAAACAGTGCGTGAACCTCTTTCCCCGATAAAGGTGGGTCCTGAACGGTGGTGGAAGACAAACGGACGCACACAGGCGAGTGCAGTAGCACGCGACTCGAATGTAATTGACGCGTGGTTCCGTTTGCAGAGAGGCTACCCGATGCGGAGGTTCGCTAGCAAGGACGCCGGCCCGTTCATTCCATAATACGCTTAATGAGGGCCCGTTAATTACGCTAATGAATCCCAGAATCCCATCGGCTTATACCTGACCAACGGAGTCGCGCCTGCTGCAACGGCCAAACCCGCTCTCCCGTCCTTTAAGCGGCTATTACGTTTCCCTTCGTTCTTCTCCGCTCGAAAAACGAACCGAAAGTCACCGCCGAGATGCTTCAATTATTCTTTCCAACCCTTCTTATCGGCAGGTGAGCCATGAAATTCGAAGTAAAGTCCATCTCGTTGTTCCTATTTTCGAATTCAATCCGAAATGGTGCGTCTCAACAATAATACGCATAGAAAGATCTTAACATTCCAGAAATTTCAGTTATTCTCACTGTCTCGTGTCCCTTTTTTCTTCAAAAGCTTTTCCGTTAGGTACACTGATGAATAATCGGGTATATTTTCAAATTAATTTGAATCTTTATGAATAAAAAGTACTAAATTCTTCGTTCCTGTACTCAATATTTAATATCGATAAGTATTGTCGCTTGAAACTCCGAAGCACGAGGGAAATTTCGGTAATTTCGTAGGGAACGCGTGAAGGGGCGAGCATATCACGGATTCATAGGAAAAACTACAGTTTAATATCTTAATAAAAATAAGGGGGAAAAAGCGGCAGTTGTTTTCTCCGAGACTACAGTACGTTACCACCGTTAACGAGATGTGTCCGAGATAATTAGACGATGCGGAGTAATAACGCGGCGAATCTCGTTCCCTCTTCTTCGTTATTGACAATCGCGGCGTTCAGGCTCGTGGGGGATAGTTATCAGTTACCTGGGATTCCGGGGAATCACCTTCGTGACCGCGCACTTAAACGCTCGGGCATTTAGTGTTATAGCGATCGCTGTTATTAAAAGCGACGCTTTAGGAGGATATGGCTGTTGCTTCCTGCGGTTACGAACCGATCGGCGCGGTGCGCCGGCCATTCGAATCCCAGACGAAGAACGTTTCGGATTTGTTTGATTTTCTTCTTGCCGGGCCGGTGCGCGCACTCATGGCTTTATTACGGTTAAGATCGTTTTGTACCTTTAAATTGGAATTCTGGTTCATTAATCTGCTACTCGACCATTGAAAAACGTTTACTGCCGGAGGAATTAAAGTATTGTTTGCTCTCGGCCGAGGAGATAGCGGATGGAACCAATGGATTCATTGATCCCCGATCGGTCACGTGATCCGACCGGGTATGCGGGCTGCGACCTCAGCATCCTACAACCAAACCTGTACACCTGTTTCCCCATTTAAACGGAATTTCCTCTACTCGGGCGGTTTGTTTATCCGCGCCTTTGTAGTTCCCTGATTTTTTCCGTTTAATTGCGTCGTAACGCCGAACATCCCGGGGACTAATTAGTTTCTGCAAGGTCAAGCAATTAATTCACTCGAACAGCCTTATTTACTACCGACACTTCTTTCGTTGGATAATATGATTTATATCCGAGATCTGTGCACCCCGTGCGGTTGTTCGACGTCTCGCACGATTAACTACCACGTACGTTCTCCTTATAAGTCCGCCATATTCATCTCGATTTGATTTATTTCGAGGAATTACCGAACTCGAGACGCGTTCCGTGTAACGTTTCCGAAGACAGCCGCAGCCCCGTGGCATTCCAATGAGCCGTGCATCCATTCTGCTCGCGGAATGGACGGGAAGAGGATGATACACGCAGAGAGGGCCCCGCGCACTGTCTATCGTGCAGCAACGACAATGGCCGAGAGGCAGATCGCGTGGCCGGCACGAAATGCCGGGCTGCAGCCTTGCGAGACCTCGCGAGTTTCTCCGCCAACGTGGGATAAAGCTTCGGAGTCAAAGAAATCGAGCAAACGGATGCGCCACGAGGAACACGCTAAACGTTCCTCCTCTCGAGTCTCCTCTTCGTTATTTATACGAGAAAGTATCCGACTTTTCCTCCTATCTCCGTTCTATAGCAGGCTGTCATAGATAACTCGTTAGATAACACCAGCTCCCTCAAGAATTCCTCACGGAACGAGCCATTCCGCAACTTCGCCGACCTTCATAGAGCTAACGTGACTCCCAGCGATGTCTAGTTATCCCCTAAAATGATTAATCACCTCGAAGAAACGAGATTCGCGGAGGTTGAAAGAATATAACGGAATGTAAATGTGAAGATCATTGGAAGGCTCTGAGCAATAGCTTCCACCTTTGCTGGAAGTTTCTCGATGAGCAACGCTTCGATAAGACACGATCGAAACGAACGAAGAACACTAATCTCGTCCATCGAACGAATGTCTCGCGAAATTCTCGATGCTCGCACGTGTCCGGCGCGTAAAGAGAACTCGATCGGCGTTAAGTAACAGCGCGTCCTTGCCGCGCAGTGGGTTTCGCGGGAAAATATCTGTGCGTTCCCGGGAAAACCGTCTCTGTGATTTCATCTTCGTTACGCAACCGTCGTGAGGAACATTCCTTCCTTTTCATCCTCCGTCCCTCCCGCCCTCGATCGTTCTTTCTCTGTCTTTTCGCTGGTCGGAAGCGTGTACCAGCGTTTGTGTGCTAATGCGATTACCCGTGGGGCACCATTATAATTGATTCCTTACTGTATCGGGCAGGGACTAAAAGGACAAACCCGGCTGACAATGATGGATTAGAATTCCAGAACTAATGAAGTAATTACTACGATTCCGCGAGAGCTTCCCGGAGATATAAATTATCGGTGATTGATACTTTCGACGTGTTTACGGGCGATATTCCCCTCGACACCCTTCCTCCCGCGTCGTCGTCGTCGTCGTCGTCGTCGTCATTGCGCGCGAAACGTACGGGCATATCGCGAAACGTCTGGTAAAATATTGCACGCGGAGGAATGTGAGAATCGGAAAGTGCAAGCGAAGAACCCGCGGAGCGAAGATTTAAGAAGACAGATTGCTAACTATGAGAATTCAAGAATCATCGATCGAACGGATAAGAAATTGCGGAGCTACTGGAACGCGCGGGGAAAATGTAAAATTGAGTAGGAACGTCGAGTTAACTCGTCGCGCCGAGTTAACAGGTTAATGGAGAAGCGAGCCGTGGGATCGTTACTATTCGATCACCCAGTATTATCGCGTGGTGTGACCATCAGTTGCGTGGGTTTGCGTCTTTACAGGCCGCTTCCGACCTTCGTAACAATTAGCCGCAATTAAAGTCGTCGCGGCAAAGGCCGAACGCCGGTTGTCTTAATTTCTGAATGAACTTCCTGACAGCGAGTTTGGATCAATACACTCGAACCCGATCGGTGAACCGTGCACCGCACGGAGTTCCCTCTGTACGTGTGCGCGTCAGTGTATCGCCACCCCGCTCGGAATCGTTAGGGGATTGACAGGCTTGGATTGCTTTATCGAGTGGGACTGTGGGTACTTGAAAAATTCAATGCACGAACTGGCTTGACGATTCCTCGCTGTACACAGGACTAAACATCGCAGGGAGGAACAGTTTGAAACGTTGACATATTCCAGGCAAACACAGGATGCTACCATTTCTCTAATAAACGTTAGATTATCGTTTTACTGAACCGCCATATTAACTCCTCTTCGTTAGCCCCTTGCCGTACAATGACGAGTGAGACTCGCGATGAAGATTTCTAAATTAATTTAACAAGAATCAATGTTGTTCATTGCCCACCGATCAAAGCAAACAACTATTTTGCTATTATCAATGTATTATCTTCAAATGAAATTTCCACCTCAAGTAGAATGGAAAATTTTGTTGTATTTCTTACAAATTGTCGATAGTAAAATATTACACTAGCTTAGTAACGAAAGTAAATAGTACGCCAAGGGGTTAATAACACTATTTCATAAAACACTAGCTTCTTTCCTCGATCTTCAAAAAAATTATAATTCTATTTTAATCCCTACAACCCTTGCATATTCTTCAACATTGATCTAAAATAGATATTCGAAAAAGTTGCATAGCAAATTGTACAGACGTTCTCTCCGTTCACACGATGCAGCTGCGCATCCGTAGAATTTTATCCCGCGTCTACGAGTTGTTGTCTGTTCGATGGGACACCGTAAGAACTCGGCGACATCACGCCCCGTGCACCCCGCGGTGCGAACTTTCCGGCATCCCCTCTCCGTCGCGACGGGGTTCCCGTGCGGCACACTCTTTCCCGTGCAATGGATATGCACGGGGTAATCCCTATCCATCGGGAGCCGGTAAACATCGGCCATTGAGCCGAGGCATCCGCCCTCGGCAAATCCCCGGGCACGTTTAACACGATCATTTCGAAAATCGGATTTAGCCCTATTGTCCCCCCTTAAGGGGATGACACCGATCTTACCCCCGACGGGTAAGCTACTTTCGTTTTGCGATGCATACCGCAACACGCCGCGACAGGACCCCATGGGACATTCCTGCGGATCCGGAACATATGGTTAGACGTGTTCCGATGGACCCTGGGGTTTGTGAATCGCGATTATGAGAGAATGAAGCGAATGACGTACGAATACTGGGTATTCTGTAATCTAGTTCACTGTAGAATTGAAGTTGCACTTAGAATAGGAATAACATTGCGTCTTCAGCTTTTGTTGCTAAAAGTGATCACTGGTAATCTCATATTATAGTTGAAGGATTTATCGTTGCTTTATCCTTCTATATAGATGTCTTGATTTGTTTGTTGATCAACTTATTCGACCGTACATACCAAAATGATGGGCATAGATTCCAGTTTGGGAGCCTGTTTCACAACAGATGTCCAGGGTACGTTGTGCACTTCCCTTTCTCTAGTTCCAGCCATCGGGAAGAATTTCACGATTAGCAGAATGTGCATTATGGGCGAGCGGTCCACGCGAAAATGGAAAAGGCCAATTCGTGGTATTCTTCGGGCTCGCTGCCCCGCGAACGACAAGGACTATCTAGCGCACGATCCAATGGACCGTGAACACTGTGACATGGACCAAGTGGATTTTCGGGCAGCAGCAGCGCGTTCCTTACAAAAGCCCACAAAAAGACCGCAAAAAGGCTGCGACGATCCGCCGTGAGAAGGGTAAGGGGATGAAACGAAGTGGCCTCTACGGGTTGATTTGGAATCGTTGATCGGGAACATCTCTTTTGACAGATCCGAAGAGAGGTGAACATGACGAATACGTACGTGAATCATTTTATATCCTCTGTTACTATGTTATACGGCTGTACTTCTTATGCTTATTATTTTATTTATATACTAAATAAAATAATAGTGATAAATTCAATGTCTCTTTTCCAGGAATCTAAAAATCTTTGGCGCTTGAATAATATTTCCCTAGTTTCTAGTAATCTCCATCGATATTAAATCAGAACAATGTATGCATTAACCCTTTGCGACTGTCGACATTTTGGCGAGATGAAATGTTCATATTTGGAAGACAAAGCCGCAAACGAGTTAATCACTCGAACATCTAGAAATCTGCACAGTTTCTTTTTTTTCTATCGATTAAGGGATTGATAAGTCATTTAGTTTCGTCTGTCGAAGGTTTGGTACATTCCTAAGAACCTTCGTCAAAGGGTTGAATTTCATTCGCAAATAAAACATTCATCCGCATTTATGAAACAGTTGAACGCGGCAATTAAGAAGAGGCGCGCACAACAGTGAACAGACACTAGGAACGGTTTCAGAGTCTCACGGGTTCCATTCACAGTGTCGCAGAAAAAGGGAGAGGTAGCTACGAGATTAGCGGGGGTTCGGACTTAGCCCACCCCGTGGATGGATAGGGGGGTTTCAGCATTAGCGATTATACGCACCGCGGCGTCCATACATCGGGTGTCTCCGCGTGGAACTAAACAGACAAAATGGCCACGCTCCGGCTCACCCTCGGTTCCGTTTTCCTTTTACGAGAGGCACGTCGGCCGTCTCTGTTCTGCCTTCCTACCGTTCCCCCGGCCTCTCCGTTTTACCACGAAGGTATTACCATGACAGGGAAGAGGCAAGTCACGAGATTTTCGAAAGTGGCTCCTTGCCTCTTTGGCATCTCGCTGCGCGAACCGATCTTCCTCGATCTCTTTGGAAAGCGCGGTGATACTCGGCACGCTGTCCGCTCCATTATTCGCGCCATCTTCCACGCTTTCCCTCGAATTTGGAATTTTGATATTTTCCCGAGACTCGCAGCGGTCTTATAACGAAATCACCGATTAAGCCTCGAATGAAATTATATCGCGTGCTCCAATCTGTTCGGGATGGAGTTGAATTACATTTAATTGTTTCGGAATCTTCTGTATTTTTTTCTTAAGAGCGGGAATTATAGAATAATTGCGTCGAGGAAATTTAGAAACGTAATTGAGTTCTTATTCTATGAATTTCTCTGAAATCGTATAGTTTGTAAAGTGGAATCTTTATATAGAAATTCTATTTAGATATCAGCGTTTGTGCGGTAGCCGTCTACGGCGAGTTCTGAAATAGTTGGAACGAGTAAGATGGCGGGTATCGAGACCATTTCGATGACAAAGCGAACGTGGTTCGACAGCCGAAAGTCGGTCCAGCCTTTCCGTCTTCCGAGCCGAAAAGACCTGAAGGCGAAGTCCCTCGGTCGATCCGTTTAGCCATCAGAGGAGTAGTAGGTACTCGTCTCTGGTCGCCGTCGGCCTCTGATTGTCCTTTATTGGGTTAAATTGAACTTCCTTCTCGTGATACGCGGCTCGCATCAACTCACTCGCTCTGAGTAGTTGCTTAGCTCTTAAACATCTGTGTAGGTACGGGGTGTTCTTCAAGTACCTCGATTTATCTTCGATCTACCATCACGTCGCATCGAAAGACAAAATTAAAAATTACCCGATCCAAATTCGATCGTATCACCGTCAACTCCGATCAACTGAATCGAAATATAATATCAGTCGCCTCCTTTTTCCTCTACTCTTCGTGAAACCTTATCAATATTTTCATAAGTATTACATAAAATTAGACAATTCTGCAGTGGTTAAAAGTGTCTAAACGTATCGTGTAAGAAAAATGTAAAACATTCTATAAAATTGATTATGAATATGTGTATCGCAAATTAATGTTGAAAGGTACTTTGCATTGCACGTGATTTACGAACACCCCGTAGATCGCCATGCGGCCGAGTCATGCGAGCTTAAGAGTTAAGAGTTTGGGTTTGCGCTGCGCAACAATTCGCGAGGGGGCGAACCGCGACTCAGGAATTCAGAGCGGGTAAATACGGTGGGCGTCTTATTCTTACGTGCGGTGAACGCGAATCCCGCGACCTGTGAACCACGCTTAATATCGCGCGATCGCGTCAAAGGCGTCGCTTCGCGAGGCTTGCCTATCCTCGGGCAGGTTTAACGACGTTAACAATGTCGGCACTTCAGTAGAAACTGGCCCGGCTGAACGTTCTTGTTCCGGTGAACACGATTACCACGAATGATCCGAATTCCTCCATTAGAAACATCGATCCTTCTGCGTTTCACTTTTCTAACAGTAACGTATCGTATGAACTTGCGTGGCCAGTGTATTTTATTATACTATCGTGGACAATACTCATTAAACATTGCGGTTATTTGTCTAATAAACTTACTTCTTCCGAAGCATCGTTTCTGTTAATCGCAAAGGCACATTTTAACATTCATTTCTCAATGGTGCTGACTTCTGTGTCTTGCAATACCACTTGGTTAAATGAATTCATGTAAATAGTAAATTAAATGTCGTTTGATGCAGTCATTTAAATTGAAATTTGAATATTCACTTCACGTCTCGTTTAAGTTGAGGATACTGATTACATCGGAAGAACCAGCTGTTTCGAACGAAACCTTCTCAGTGTGCAAGGAAATATGTAACGCATCACGGTATCCAAATGCCCATCCGATGGTTGAGAATCCCTGCTTGAGGGAATCGTACTGATAAGAATGAATTATGCAGATGAATGTTGCGGCGATGTCGCCGATGTATCAAACCGCCTCAACTAGCTCATTCTCCTTCGTTATCTATTCGTTGACGAGCCCGACGTGCGCGACGTGATCGTGGACCAGAAATCCGGACTGTTCCCATGTTCCACTTATAGCATTTGGTCCAATCGCACGCGTCTGACTTTAGACGATGTCTGATAGCCCCAGAATCAACACCCATCCCGATCCTGCTGACGCAAACATCCCTATCAAACCGGACGACTATCCACGAATAGAAATCGCGAATCTACACCATCAATGAAACGCTTCGCACTGCCCACAGTTAGATGAATAATGAAATCGTGCAGTGGACGAAGCTAGCATTGAACATTCTCCTCGATTATTCGATGATAAGAAGGAACATTGGAAAGGAAGATGATGATTCACAAGTTAAATCAAACTTACTATCAATCTTTCATGAAATAGTGAACATCCTTCGAAGATTCTTTGGAGATACCTTCTAGAAACTAAAATTAAAGTATAACCGCAAGAGTTACAGGTACAAAAGTGATACACAATTTCAATAAACCGAAACAAAATTTCCTAAAACTACGGAAACAATCCCATCAACGTCCCTCGCGCGTTAAGCAGCCTCATACAGCACCTGCCGCTGTCGCTAACCCTAATTCCCAGCTCCAGTCACTCGCCAATCATACCCTCGCGTCCATTGATCTATTATTTATCGTCAAACATCTCTACCAACAATTTCCCTCGAGGCAAATCCTCGGACGCGAGCCTCCATCATCCTGACGCCTATCAAACATACCAAAAGTGCCAGGCACTCCGTCCACGCGGAACACGGTGACTCGATTCGAATTCCGACAGCTCCGGTAATGATCTTCAAACAAGGGACGCGTCAATTTCGTCGGCTAAACAGGTGGCGGAAAAGTAACGAAGAGTCATTGCCGCGGAGCGATTCGTTGAAGGTGACGATGGATCATTAGTCGGTTGACTCGGTTTAAGCAACGATGGCTAATTACCGCGTGAGTTCACTCGTATCCGGCCAACGTTTCTTGCACCGAACGACGTAACTATTAAGCTTTCCGCGTATATTTGATCAAAATTCTGGTTACTCGTTAGTAATGTATATTATATTTACTTACTTCCTATTCACTAATTCGCTCAGGTTTGAGAAACAAGGGATCGTTTCCTCCTTATAAGACTCAAATTACGAATTGAGCCTATGAATCGAGGAATTCTCGTTATTTGCTCGACTACGCGTTAATAATCCGAAAGATGTAGGTGGCAGGAGAGATCACCATCGTCGATACGTTTGATTGCGGCGTCGGCGTCACAAAAGTATTCCGAACCGCGGAACAGAGGCCGGGGAAGGGCGAAGCGGCGGCGAGGAAGGCGGGTGACTTAATGATGCCGCATCCGGGAGTCGCCAGGACATTGTACCGCGCAAAAAAGGATCTTATAACGCGTTCACAGCTGGACCCGCATTCTACGTTCCCCGCGCCACGAATGGGAGACCCCGATCCATTAACGACCCGACGCAAACATTAATAATCCGCAGCTTCGCCTCGATCGCCGCGCGGACGCGAGCTGCAAGGTGGCAGCCTTGGCCAGGTGACGTAACAGTGGACGATCTTTCGTCTACCGAGCTTCCTGGAGGCGAGCGTTTGTCTTCTCTTACCTGCTACCGTTCCAGTGGATCTAGATTCCATTCACGAGTCCTTTGTGGCATCTAGAATTCATAGAAAATCTCCCTCTCGATCGCTTTGGCAGCTTGGAATAAATATTTCTCCGCAAGAATCCTGAGATTCTTGTCTCTGTCTATTCCATCAACATCCTACAATAATGAATTTCTAATTTAATTGACCAAGAATCGCTTATACGAGAGATATTCCCTCTAAACTGTTATTTTAATATCTTTTCAAACGACTCCCCTCCTACCTCGCCGTACAATTTTCCACGCAGGAACCTAATGGAAGAGGTTCACAGCGAAAAACCGTATCGATATGAAAAATGACTTGGCTACGAGCGTTACATAATAGAAATATCCTGTAATAATCCAAGAAAACAGCACGCAGCACATGGGAATCGTTCCCCGCGTCGTCCTCGATCGTCGAAATCGATGATCCGCAGTGGCCTGGGCAGGCGGGTGTACGGTTCGATTTCAAAAAAGCATCGGCCTCCCGCGGCGAGCATTCTCGCTGATCCATTCATCCAGCCGCGAGTTACGTTGTCTTCCGGCGCGCGTTGAAAGAGGAGGACGACGGCCGGCGAAGAAGAAACAGAGGCGGAGGAGAATAGAGCGTACAATCACGATGAGCAGCGGCCCTGAGGTGCGAGCCGCGAGTGGAAAGGCTCCCGGGCTGCCAACCTAATAAAGCAATTTGTCACGGTTGTCGTCCGAATGCCAGCCATACATTAACACACAATCTCGCCTCCCGAGATAGTCCGTCCCTCTCCCCTTTCCTCCCTCGCTGGACCAGTCGCCCCTTTTCCTTCGTTTCCCTGTCTATCCCATCCCCATAACTTCCCGCTGTTTCGTCACGGGCCGAGAAATCTCCCAGAATTCGGTGAGCGAAGTTCGGTTAATCCCGGCGAACAAGGAAAATCGAATTAGTTATCGGCTCGCTGTTCAACCCTCATTCATCAAACCGAAGAATAACGCGTTAAGGCCCTCTCGGATTCTAATTACCGATACACGGAGATTTAAAGGAAACCCGTTTCCGATATTTATCGCTCGAGATTCGGTATAGTTAGTGTATCCCTTTAGTAGACGCGATAACGTAACTTAGGAAACGTCGAGCACCGTGACACAGTTGGAAATTGTAAATCGAGAGCAGAGATATACGATAGGAAAGAGGTTCATAGATACGAGTCCCACGACGCCTCAGCCGAGTTCGAAATCCTCGGATTCCACCGAATCTCCGGCAAACGGAACAATATTATTTCCCTCGAATCCAAGGTACAACGGCCGATTATTACCATGTTTTTGCCGTGGCGTGGGGAACGAGCAGAGCCGGCCGGATGGGACTCCCGACTTCCTCCGCGAACCGTGGCCGCGCAAAAGCGTGGTCGCGGTGGTTCCAGCAGGTTCTTGCTACCGGCGAGAGCAGCAGCTCACGAGGTGCGGGACACCCGGTGATTGATGGATCCTCTCTCCGAGCGGTCGTCCCGGCGAATCAGACGTGGCTCTCTTCCCTAACGTTCCGTTCCTCCCCTTCTTCGGCCGGTCCGCGTTCTTCTCCACGTACGCCTTCGCGTCCCGATGAGGCGACCGGCTTTCTAATCAAGAATTATTGGTCACACTCTGCTCCGGACGAGGGGAGAGCGGGAGAGGCGGCCGGTAACGCGGCCGTATCACGCGAAAACACGAGTCCGGCCGTGGTACACGGAGGATTCGCGGAACCATGGTCCGCCGTCCGCGGCGCGGCGTGTAATACAATGTGTCGGAACGTATAATTTCCCTCCGCAACCACCCAAGGATATTGTATCGGCCACGACGCCGCGGATCGTTTCCACCCGATCCGGAATTCGCCGCATGAAGATATTAAACATGTTACGCGGGGCACGCCTTGGTAATTCAATTCCCGGAATCCTCTCGGCGGATGATTGCGCCCCGAAATCACAGTACTCCACCCCGGTGCGTACCAGCCGGCTTTCTTGCAAAACGTTTAAGGTACCGTACGATCGTAATCGAACCTTCATCTCCGTCGGGATAAACGCGCGAGTCCGCTGGACACCATTAATCGAGTCCCGCCTCGAGTTCAGTCGCCCGGGGATTTTGTTACTTTGTGGCGAGGGAGAGCAGGGTGGTTCACCGACAAAGCGATCGAGAGATGGATGAAAGGCGCTTCGATCCTGACTGCTTTCATATTTTTTAAACTGTGCAAATGCTATTATAATGAGGAGTTTGAGGCTTCGGCGTGATAGCTGTCTGAAAGGTTAAATATTGTTATCGTTACGCGGTAGGCAATAATTCAGGGGATTCAAACGTTGAGTAATGTTGATGGAGACATCGGGATTTATAGGACGATATTAATATTATCAAGTCAACGGATGGTAATTCGGGAGGTCCGAGCGTTAACCGGTGTTGATAAAGATGTCGTGGCTCACAGGATGATCCGAGGTACCTATAAACGATTTAATTGTCGAATCTCGGCGCAGCTTAATCCCTGGCGGAGGTCTTCTTCTTTTTCCGTCTGTTCCTTCACGAGGACAACGAGGTTCGCCAATTTGTCGTGGTTCCCTCGACGTCCGAGGCTGTTCGGCTCCCGTCCACACGTGCAAACGCGTCCGCGTGTGCACACGACACGCGGTGCGTGTGCGGCCGCGTGTTTGTGTGTCGTGGGGTTAATTGAATCAAGCGGCACGCAACCAGCTCTGTATACACTGCCGGGTCATCCGAGGTCAAATCGGTAATGGGCTGACCCTTAATTCACCATGTGGTCGGCCACCGAACGCCGATACATCGTCGCTTCGTTCCTTGGACATGCGAGTATCCTAGATTACCGGCGACCTTGAACTCGAGACCGCTCGACGACAAAGCGGATCCACGCCAACTTCGCCTGCACGAAACCCACCCCAACTTGTCGAGTCGATCGACTCGCTACCAATTCTCTGTCCTTTCTAGGCTACCAGCGAAAACGTTCGAGCAACCTATAATACAACGTCTAAGAAGCCTAAACGTCTAGACTAAGCAATCAAATATCTTTAGAACTTTAGACACTGACATACCGCAACGAAAACTTATCAGAATTTCACGGTCCATGCTCGAGGATTCGTTTACGATCGTAAGAAACGATGTTCTCCGCAGGAGAATAGACTTTTCGATTAGTCCAGTGTTTCTTCCGAGATTTAATCCCGGTAACACGAGAGTCGCCATTCGATTTTAGATCCGCGCCACGTGTCCCGGCGTTCCTCGGGCAGCGGCAAAGAGTCGGTCAGGAAACATTTAACGTGGAACGCGGCAAATTACAGGCCAGTTCCGATTTAAATATGTATAGTTATATACGCGAGTATATAAATTGTATCGAATTAGCGGCTCAACAACCGTGTCCAGTGTCATTAACTAGGAACGTTTCGCGGCGGTGGTGCACGTGGGCGTCGGGCAGATCAGAAAGTCGTTGGGTGGATCGATAAGGTTAAATCGCTCTCTCGTGTTCCGTCTGCAATTTGCGAAAGGACCTCTTAATTCGATGTGGTTTTCTGAGCCCGGCGAGAGCCAGCCGGCCCGGCTTGGCACGAACAACGTGTAAATATGTAACGAGTTCATTAGGCTGCTGGGTCCGGCGAACTTTCGTGCCCGCCATAACGACGATCGTACCCCGCTAATTACGGTTTCACCGAATTTCCTCGATTAACGACCGCTCCTGCCGCCCCTCGATGCCGGACATCGACGCCTTAACGACGAACTGCCGCCGTAATGGAACTGATTAATCGGGCTGCTTACCCTTCGCCCGTAACCTAGAATTAAATTTCGCGAAACGAGCGGACGTCTACCTCCGGCTTTTAACCGCTGGCACGGGGATCGAAGAAACGGGACGTGTTTCGACGGTCCCGCGCCACTACGCTTTACAACGTCCTCGGAGAAATTCCCCTGGGTTCTTAAGTTTCACGGCCATTTATCTTGTAATAGCGACCGAGATTCGCGCGGGAGGCTTTAAGCTTGATTTAACATACGTAAACATCGTTCGTTTATTCTCGTGATCGAGTATCATTTTCCTGATATTCATATTTGATATTCAAGAAAACTGTGGATTTATAGTCGACAAAGTAGAATTATAAAATAGAATCACTTCTTGAACGAATTATAATCTATAGAATAGTTCTAGTGAATTGAACTGCGAAAGACATTGCAACGCGAGGAATACAGTTTCTCAGATTCTACTGTCTCCGAGACAGACGCTTCGATCAGTGTTCGCCTGAAGCCCTCCATCCATCTCCGTGGAAGTGTCGCGTGTGTCGAACTGCGCCACACAAATCCCAGCGCACGAAGACGTTTATTCATCCCGATCCGTCACCGCGGCGAGTAGACGGATTTAATTGATTCGACCTCGCGGCTACCTACGTGTGCACCGAAGACGCGTCGCGTCCGTTCGGCCGAGGGGGATCAAAAGGGACTTTCTTTCGTTCCGTTAATCGTCCGATTTACGCGCAGGGTTGTCCGTGAACGAGGGAAGAAAAGGAGCCCTTGGGAGAACCGAATTCACCGGCCCGGAGACAATCGCATCGCGCAATCAGCGCCGCGTTTCCCCCCTTCGCCGACGTTCCCTTTTATGCAACGTTAACGCCCAACAAATGGACCTCTCGACTTCTATCGCGTCAACGCATTTGATAAGAGGCGAGGTCACCCGGTTACCAGACAACAGATGCGACCAATTGGCTGGTCTAATGCCGTTCCACTGAAACCGACCGCTAACTCGAAATGTCTCGATATCAACCGCATCGAAACCGTTCGGACTTATTTAACCCTGGCATACCTAAACAAACTACTTATCGTCGAGGGTAATATTTAAAACCCCTTTAATTATTATCCTGAAAACTAAAGAATACAGAAAAAGCATCGCCTATCTAAGAATCAAGATTAAATCGTTCGAAGAATATCCTGAGATGTTTCGTGATGTTTTCAAAAGAATATTAACCCTTTGCATTAGAAAGGTGACTCTCAGTCACCATTTGATTCGACGCAGTAAAATTAGAAAATTTAATATTTAATATTGAACTATGTATAATGCATCGGTGCGCGAAATATTGGGATAAAAAAGCTTTGTTTCTCAATTTACCTGTGATTTCTCTTTGAATTCATTTAAAAAATCCATCGTCTTTGTCTAGTTATAAAATGCTAAGTATTGCTAACAAAATACTTCGGAATGCAAAGGGTCAATAGAAAGATAGAAAGTAGATACCAAGAGCGTCGCCAAGCACGTCGACCTTATACGCACCAGATAAAACCGAAAATCAGCGCGACGATTACATAACAATTTGATATTGGCATTCGTTAAGCAGGACTCATTTATTCGCGCGTCCCCGTTCGACAATGCGGACTCGGTTGCGCGTGCATTAACGTGTATGTACGTAATCCTGTTCAACGACGATCCTTAAGTGTAACTTAACTTAACGCGTAATGCACCCTATGATATTAGGGAGCCCGTACACGGAACGGCGGGTTTGTGTGCGAGCGAGTACGTTCGTCCTTTTTCAATACACGCCCGGCCGCGCTGTACGTGCACGCATTTACCGAGCCCTTCGCTTTTGCACTTCAACCGACTGCCTCTCGCAACAGCACTCTCCCCATCGTGGCCGTGTTCCCTCACCCCCTGGACCCCTCATCAAACCCCCTCGTGCCCTGATTGAATCTACTCCGCGCGGCTTTTATTTCGCGCCGTGGAAACCCGAGCCAATCCGTTCCCGTTCCACGAACTGCGGCGCGCCGAAAGTCACGTTTTGTTGCTGGACCGTGCGTACGGAGATTTTTTTCAATTAGGCCACCGCGGCTTTTGTTCCACACGCGGACGCCGCTAGTTTCCGTGGACCACCGAAAACCTGGTCTTAATGTCACAAGCTGATCTTTCGCGTGCTTGGAAACGAGCATTTCTCGGTGGATTTTTATGATCTTGAAGAGCAGTCGTAGCGAGTAATAGATTAATTACTGTTTCGAACGATGAACTGTCCGATGTGAAGTGAATTTTCTAAGGAAACGAGGTAGCAATTGCTTCATCGATTTAGAAAAATGAAGAAACATCCAGCTGCTTCGCCAAGTGTCGAGATCAGGCACCAAAGCAGCAAGTGTCGGGGTAGGAACTAACGACCAATTTGATTCCACTTCTATCTCAGCCTACAGATTTTAGTCAAAGTAGAACGTGAACTTCTTCCGAGGGCAACAAAGTGTCCCCCGGGGTGCAAAGAGAAGCATCCCGTGGATTCCTCGAGCGGAGAGGCGAGTCAGCTTCGATCCAGGGCATTCAGGGTCCCCCGGGCGAATCGCGGAGTCAGTAATCGGCCGAAGTTTTGATGTCACAAGTTTCTCCGGGACGTCGAGAGTGGTTGTTAAAAGGAGTGTCGCAATGGTTGCCGGCGAGCCACCGTGCCCGACTGCGCAACTCGGTGTCTTTCTGTAATCCCTCGAATATACGGACGTATTATAGACGCTCGCGCACGTCCACGGACGCATTGCTGCGTGTTTGCCTAGTCGTGGAATTCCAATTTTCGTGGTTTACGGCCGGCGTCGCTTTTTTATCCTTCAATCCCGCAGCTGGATCCAGCACCACCGACAAGTTTTACTTAGTCTCAGAACTATGCGCGATAAATAGCGGCCAACTATTCATTCCTCGAACCACGGAGAACTGACAAAACCTTTAGAATTGTTTTTGCAGCCCTTCCGCCAGCACACGTTGCATCACCGGTTCGTGTAACCCCCAGCACCTGTATCTCCGTCCTCAATTACAACGAGGATACCTTTCCATGTTCCACTAAGCACATCAATCATTCTTCCATCTATAATCTAGTCTCCTCTATAGCTTCGTGATTTAAAGAACCTATCGTTGCCGCGGTTACTTTCGAACACTGCATCATCAAAGATTTCAGAGGCAGAGCAGTCTACAACCCCCGGGGTCCACGACAGAAAAGAAATCCGTGAGCTCGCTGGCTCTGAATAGCGAAACGTGCCCGATGAATCATCTCACCGTTCGTGAAAGCGGCCGCAAGCCCGAGATGCGTCGCTATAGAAGTCAAATTGCAAATTAAGCGCGTTTACGCGGTGGTCCACTCGACGGCGTGCGCGTCCAGTCGCCCGGAATCACGTACTTTCCCCAGGGAGTTCGCCGCCGCGGAAAGCGAACGTCGTCGACGGCGGCCACCGACGATTGAACGAGCCGATGCGTCGGGGCCCGATCCTCCACCGGTCCCATTCAGACTCCCGGAACTATGCGAGCGCGCATTTCCCGCTTGAACGCGCGCACGTAATCGCACGTGCGTGCGAATCGTCGCCTGCCGCTCTCCCGTCCGAGCTCCTTTCTTCCTACTTCGTCCGGATTCGGATTCAATTACCATATTCATTAGAAAACGTTTTGCAAGACGATCGTTAGCCGAGGTATCGAGCCGGTCCGACTGTTACCCCGGACGCGCGAGAGGCTGCACGTCAGTGCCCCGATGATTAATTGCCGCGTTGACTCCGCGAGTCGACAGACTCAGCATGATTCTCCGGTTCGCAGAAGAAAAGCTGTTTTTTTCTTTGGTTCTACTGTAACCACAGTCTCATTCTTATTGAGGCAACTTTCCAATTGCTCTTCTATCTCTTCGAGGGATGGGATCGTGGTGCAAGCCTGTTTAGAGGAAGAAATGCGTTTCTTTAACGCGCCGACCGGCAGGGTGGTCAGCAATGGAGCTTCCGAATTGGTTGAAAAGAATTAGAATAAGATTGATGTCGACCCGAGGTATTTAGTAATGTACATAACGATACAGTATCGTTAACGATTGGTTCTAATAGCATCTATGGTTGCTACGAAGGGATAAGTAATATTCCAATGGCAGTCAATGCGATCGTCCGAAATGAGATTAGCGTCGATGGGGTAACTTCATAAGAGTCCGTCCCACGCCGTCCGCGATTCCTCCGCTGGACGATCCCGCCGACCCGTAAAATCTTCCACGACCGTATCGTATTAGGCTAATGCGCGTAAACTTGGTACCGGGGGTAGAGAGCAAACGCGGGGAGTCGGTCTCGCCGACTAGACGAGAAGAGGGTGAGCTTTGATTGGTCCATTGAGGACACGTGCTGGCAACCCCGACGTGGGCCAGCCCTCTGGCTGTGCATCTCGTTACGAACTCATTCAGGAACTCCAACGTTGCCAATGACGGAATCAAGTGGGATTGTTAACGGGGGCACCGTAGGTGGCTGGGACAGAGAGAAGGCGATAGAGATCAAGACCTAATGACAATGACGACATAATCAGATGGGATAATTCACTTTGCACGATCGCCACGAGCCTCGGCGAGCCTTCGGGACTCCAGCTTAGCCGAGGGAGGACTCGATACCGTCGACCTGGTACGATCCAGGAAAGTAACACTGCAGCCTCGTAAGATTCTAGTAACATTATTCTATACAATGATTACATATAGGTATCCCAGATTCAATTGACAAAAGGGAGAAACTTTGAGAAATACTTGTCAATGTCCAAGACAATTTGTCCTCAATGTGTCCCGGACAAGGGTGGACCATGAGGTTAGACCCTTTGCTCCCGATGAAACATCGTAGAAGTATCATTAGGAGTTCTCATTGATCCCCGAACATGCTGCTCCCTAGCTCCAAGTGGAAATAGAAGACCAAGGAAGCAGGATTAGACGCGTACACCGGTCGGTCGGACAAAAGGCGGACGGAATAGAAGTGAGAAAAATAGAAGCGAAGGCGAAGATGGGGAAGGAGAGTGGCGTATACGGCGGCGGTTCCCATGTGTTCCTACGAAGTCGATCAACCTGGTTTGTTCGAGCGAGCATGTGGGCCAACAATGCCCACTTCGGCGGCAACCGCGACGCACTTCACTTCGTCCATTATTCCGTCCACGTTTCCATGTGGCCGGGGTGCCGGGCGGTATTCCCCGTCGTCGCGAGCGTTGCCAACAACATCGTACCCAGGAACCGCAGAGCCAGGCCTCCACGGGTACACGAAGGGTTCTCCACCGCACCGGCCACTGTTGAAAGACCCTGGAGTGGCACTTCTCGAAATTCGCTACGCGGCAAGTAGCGTTGAGTCGCATGGCGCTACCTGCGTCCTCGAGCGGTGATGAAGTCGAGGGAAACCCTTCAGTCGGATGCGAAGGGTTGGGTGACCAAATTTTTGGTTCCTGCCCAGACTCATCGGCCAGCCGTGTTTTCAAGCATGCCAGGCACGATTAAGATCGCGAGCCGGAGCCCTGAGTGTTGTTCAAACGTTCACGATGATCGAATGACGACTTTATCAGCGAGACGGCCGACACTTGCCGGCGCTTCATCGCGATACTCGACGATGAACGTAGCCTCGCCGCCTGGTAGCGGCTACGATTTTTCGCGAACGTAAGATCGTCGACTCCACCGGTGAGTTTCGTGCTGTGCAAACCGATAGGCTCGGTAATGTAGCTATCGGAGGATTGATCGGAAGCCTACCCCTCCAGGAAGCAATCTCTCCTTGGCTGGAACGCGTGTTTTCGATCCGTAACGACAGTTACATTCTTAGCAGCCTGGACCCTCGGGTCTGGCTCTCCTTTGGCTCGGTTAGAGGTGCGGGTACGGATGTGAAAGAGAAACGTACGTATGTACATTCGTCGGTAGCCGAACGAAGGGTGAAACAATAAGCGACGGACGACAATGAGGATTTAAGTGGCGACCTCAATGATATCAACTGCACGCTGGAATAGAATTCAATTGAATTGAAGGAACAGCAAGGGGAGTCCTCCTCCTCCTCCCTCTCCTCCCGCCTTCTTCCCCTGCGGTTCTGTCTCTCTTCTGGACAACGTTTTGTAAGCACTTCATCAGCGTGTTTGGTGCTTTCCATGTAACGACTCGACGACCAGCGAGATTTCGCCCTTGGCTATGCGGTGCATCGGGCCAGAATAATCGAGCGGTGCCGAATGATCCTTCGGTAGCATGAGAATCGTCTCACGGAGAGGTTCCGTGGGTCTCGTTGAACACGATCCTCGGATTTCATCTGCGATTCCTAATCTCCTTCCGCGTAGTCCTTATCGCGCCGGTTTCCCCGAGCGTTAGACACTGGTTTTTTTTATTAATTCACGGAAATTCAAAGTTCCTGGTCGCGTTTAATGCTTTCCACGGGCTCCGTCGAGCGAGACTTCGACGTTCGATTCGCCGATTCGTTATACAACGGCTCATTAGGAGGCTGGCTACCAGCGATCCTCTCCACAGGCCATTTCTTTTCAGGGAATATTAAGCGCCCGCTCTCCTCGATACATGGGAATCGGCGGAGCGTTTCTAACGTCGGTCCGTGACGCAACAGCATCATCTGCATAATTAATAGAACCGCTGATGCGTCTACGTGTAGCCGCAAACAGAGCCCGCTCGTCGTTAATACGTCGTGCCGAACGATCGAGCGCGATTATAATTTCATCGCTGAAGCTCGCGTACGCTTTATCGGATCATATAAAAGCAATACCGGGCGAGTGTTCGCTCATTAGGCGAACACACGTGAAAACAAATAGAAAATCTCGTAAAAGCATCGGTTCGCTTATCGGCGAACCGTTTCCAGGATGAAAACCACTGTTATTAGCCTTTTCATGAATTTATCATTAAACTTTAACTGATTTCTCGCGTTCGAACGCCTTCGGCGCCATTATTATCTTCAATTCGGATTAAGAAGATACCGTAACTCGCGGTAATCTGCTTAAAACGTTTGAACTTGATTGAGCGCCTTCGTGGACGAGCAGTATAACCGTCTTGCTTATCAATGTTGTCGGTGATATCGCGACTCCAACATGTAGAAACTGTTTAAAGTGATTGGCGAGGTGCATGAATATTTATCAGACAGTAATTATTTTACATTTTTCTATGGATCCGGTTATATTTCCACGGAGAGAAGGATCCTTCTCCAGCTTCTCCGTGTCTTCTTCTTGAGGCAAGCAGTGCCCTGAGAATTGTATCGACCACAATGGTGGCGCCATCTAACCAGAGAATGGGGAACCAGACTAGCGCGAGCACCGGAATGGAATCGCGCCGGCACACCGCCTTTATCCCTCCATAAGATGCCCCATAAAATCTCTAAATATCACGTCGTCGGCATGTAAAACATACTAAGCTCCGATCCCCGATGCTCCGTAATTAATCGAACCATTTAAACGTACTTCAAACTGCCCACAAACGTCCGATTCATCTCAGATTTGCCTTGGTGATCGTTCGCCCCGTCCGGGGGTTACCACTAACGAACTGTATCTCTGCTAATTGGGTCCTCGGCTATAAGCTTAATTTAGTGTCTCGGTGCGATGGAACTTCAAGCAGATTGCTGGCAATAAGGTCCGTCGGATTTTTCTCTTTGCGGCATCAAACAGTCCCCGAGATTTATGAGGTCTGCGACGTTGATGCCTCCGTACGGCTGACGACTTCCAGCGACGCCTAGCCCGAGAGGAAGGCCGACTCGCGTGCGCTTGCCGATAAAATATACATAATTGCCGATCAGACGGACAATCTTAGCGAATCTTCGCAACAATAGGCCCCTGAAAATTGCAACAATCGGGTCTAAGTTCTTCCTCGTTCGAGGTTCTCACCCGACCACTCTCCCGCAGATTACCATTTGTTCAGCTGCCGGGACAACTTTCTCAGAGAAAAGTGGCTATATAAGGACGAGGATGAAAGTGTGGAACACAGATTCTAGCGAATTCGAGAACGGCGATCGTGTCCGATCCTTGATTAATAAAACTAACTGCCTCGCATATTGCTGGCGATAAGGAGTGAAACAAATCAATAATTTCTCCTTCTACCGAGAAGTCGTTAGAGATAAAGCGACCGTTAACTCAGCCAATAAAAAAAGCCCAAGACAAACCTTCCGAAAGGGGGGCAATATTTGAAATCGCGATACACAGACCTATCCCGGTTGCAGTCAGATATCAATCTAACACCGAGCCCTACGGTGAGCCTCGTTTTCCCGAGCAAGCCCATAAAAGTCGAAATCCGCATGCCGCGTACTATTTCATTTTCGCGGTAGTCGGGCCTCGTAAAGGTTACCCGCGCGAAGAATGTCAGCCGTTCCGTTTCACCGTGGCGAGTTACGCGCGTGCACGGTATCGCGCCGCGGCGAAAAGAGTTGCAGGCGGCGAGTAGAGCCAGCTTAGAGAAGGCGACGTCTGTTTAAGTCGTCCCACGGGCACCTACGATCCTGTTGGAAAGGACCAATGACCGAACGGGGGCCCGTGGAAGGAGCCAATCGTGGTATAGGAACGCACGGTATCCAGGACTCCCGGTAAAAACCATCAAACGATGCCGCCGGCATTCACGGAAAGCACCGACCCCTGCTGCACCCTCTCTCGACCGTGTCCACCTTGCGTCCTTCCTGCCGCATCGACCGCATTTTTTCGGCTCGCATCGATCGCGCGCCGTTCACCGTCCGCGAAAAAGATCGTCCCGGGGAAAGGAAAGTTTATCGCGGACGAACGCCTCGCGGTTCACTCGGACCAGTTGAATTTCACGCTGCAGCCGGGAAATGCGTGCACATTCTCCTCCCTCGGCGAACGTTTCCCCGTCGCTGGGATTTTCTGATCAGACCGATGCAATAACCGTGACAGTTGAATAGTACGAGTTGTGGTAATGGTACGATGATGGTAGCTCTCGAGAATAAATTGAAAAGAGACACGTGCGTTGGAGGTCTGCTGGGTTTTTGGCAAATGAAATTCATTGTATCGGCTCGACGGAGAGTAATCGTAGAATGACTTTTGCGAGACGACGGTGGACACTGTAGAATTACGGACGTCGTCGTATAAGGTATTCATTATCGATAAACAACAATTTGATTCCGGGAAACCGAAGACGCCGTACTCGACGATATTTCACAGTTCCAGACCGCGCGGTTTTGGCGTGATCGCGATTGCCTTTCGTGCGTCGGCCTATGCAAATGTCTTCGTGAGACCGTTCCATGCGGACGGCTCCTTAATACGTGGAGGAAAGTTGGATTTATTTCTCGGGAACTGGCGGAAAGTCTGCTGGCTGAGGTATAAAATGTTTATCGTCTGGTTTAGTGGACGCCGTGAATTTCAGGACGGTGATCAGTGTCAATAAACGTCCGAGCAGTTTTGCGTGGTAGAATTTCACGAAGTCACCTTTCACTTTCGTTTTCCACGATTTCTGACAGTGAAAACTGTTGCCGCGTCTTTTCCGGCGGTTCACTCGTTTTCCCGATGCAACATCGTCCTCCTCCCATGGAAGACGGAACGTTAAATTATGATTTTCAATGTGCCCCATAGTTCCGGGCTACGGAGATTTCCATAAATTTCCATTTTTGTACACTGACTTGCACAATCGAGATCCGTGACGTTTATTAATAGTAATTTACTACCTTTCTCCGCGTTTGTGGCATGAGTAAAGCGACAGACTGTCTATACGACGAACAGTTGAAGCACAAAAGTGAATAATTCAACAATTCAGCAAAAAAGAAGATAGTAAAATAATTGCTACTTTTCTGCTTGAATACTTAACTTGCACTAATGGCAAAAATATGCATACCAGCAGCAGTATTATCATTACCGGCGGTATACATATTAATGGGGCCAATTATTCATTCAGTACGTTAGAATAACGTAAGAATTGAATATGTTTTTATTGAGCCTGTCGCATCAATAATCGTGGCCACTGACAACAGTGCAGGAAACTGTACTTACAATCAGCATTCTACAATATCGAACTCGTTAAAAACAAAACGACCGACTCATCGTATGTCACCGAAGCCCGCAATAAATTATTATTTACCCACCTATAAATGAAATCCGCTGAACCTGTCGCAGTTTATCATCTGAATTCGCAATTGTTATGTAAGAATGCGCTTGCCTCCTTCTTGTCCCGTGGACTGCATTCTTGCCGTCGCGTCCATCGTGCCGTATACCGGAAAAAGCACCCTGAAATGAAGACAAGACCGGCGAAGGTTAATGTATTATTCCTCGCGTCGCGTACACCCGGTTTTTTCCCCGGAATTCCCGACCGGCCGAAACAGTTTCATACTTAACGCAATTAACGCTGCACGGAATTAATCCGCGGCATTAATACCCGTTTCATACGCGAGCCGAAAGGGGCAAATACTCGCTCCTAGTCGACCAGTTCCCATGACAGTCGGCTGGAGTCGTGGAATCCAAAAACGGAAATGTCAATTATGGTCAAAACCCTGGGGTTTCAGCGATCGGGAGCATGGGTGTCTTTGATCTTCGCGGCCAACGAATCACCGGCCCGTTCCAGCGGACTGTCATTACAGGAAAACAAGTCGGGCTTTAATGCTAGGGTCGCTAGAGTTGGTCCAATTCCGAAAATCTAGGCTCCCCGGCCAGAAACGGTGGAGACGAGTCTTTTAAAATCGGGATTCGAGCAGCTGGATCGGCAGAGGGCTACTTGAAACTTGTTTCTAAGCAAAGTACAGTTGCCGGATTACAGCTGGCACGTTGGAAAGTTGATTTTCTACTCGTAGTCACGGCGACGGGGCGATCTTCGCGAGTGACGAGGAGGTTAAATAGGAATGAATCCGTTTCGGGCGTCGCGATCGAAGGCAGCGCCCGGGCCGCGGTAATTTTTGCATTTCCGTGCTCGAAATTGCTGTCCGATAATTCACGGTGAATCGAGGCTCACCGCGTCATTCACTTAGCACCACTTACTCTCGCCGGCTAATTGCATAGATCAATTAGCCTGTCCTTGCCGTTAATTTCGCCGCGGAATTAGCCGGCGGCGAGACTAATGCTTTCGCGCTATCCAGAACAATGCGTAGCGATAATCAACGCGTCGGTTCGAGGCTCTGTAACGTCTTAATTCGCGGCAATAAAAACGCGGCGGATTGTGACGGACAATTTCGAAGATATTTCGCTGTACGCGCGGTTAATCGCGGAATTATTCAGAATACGTGCAACTCGTCGCCGAGGGAGCGTTTTATATAATTTGTCGGATAATTTGTCGTGTTTGTTTGTATGTTTAAAGGAAACGCCGGCGGCTCGGTTTGGATTCCGCTCGCGTATCGCCGATACATTTTCTATTATTAGGTGTAACGATGAATAATGCATCATTTCCTCGTGAGTATGCAAATAAAATTGGAATTCTGCAACACGTTCCCCGGTCGTTTGTCTTCGTCAGAGGAATTTGCCATTTCAATTTACAGATACAAACTACACGAAGGGACGAGGAATGGTAACTGAATTTCTCGTTAACACGTTCGCAATCGGCTTCAAATATCTATCACGATTAATCTTCCGCAAGCTCTTATTTGAAGTCGCAACTGTCGCCATTATATTCATGATATTACCGCGACATTTTCTAAATATTTCATAAGGTACGCGCGTTGCGTTTAATAGCGAACAACGGTGGCTAACGTGTTAAGCGTTCTGCCGGTGTTGTTCACAAAATACACGGAATTACAACCCGTGAATATGGATACCGGCCATTTATATTCCGTTAGTCAAACAGCGTCATCTGGCGTCCCATTAAAAAGGCAAGAGGAAAAAGGGACATAATTACACGTTGAAAATCTACAATTTCTCTAATTTTGTTTGAGTTGCGAAGTTAAAGGGGTCGTCGCGTTCCGGTTTTTCGATCTACAAAATGGCTCTGATCGATCGCCGTTAAACGGCGCGCCGATGAAAACGTCACGGTATCCTTGTACGAAGCGTAGGTACCTACGGGTGCGCGACCGTGCAACATTGTTCGAACTAGCGGCGCGTTAGTATAATTAAGATAAGGAATAACGAACTTCTAATTGACTCTCATCGACAAAATGTGGGCATAAAGTGACTATAGAGGAGATTAGAAAAGTAGCACGTTTACGCCGCTTATTTAGTTAATTATTGCGCGTTGTGTAATAGCCGGTTCTGGAGCTGCCGTGACGATGCACGCCTATTATGGGCATTGCGCGCCGCGAAACACTTTGGTAAATATTATCAATCGTTCGGCGGATCGATAGATTCACGACCGGAAGCCTCTGCTCGCGCCTCGAATTACGGACGATTCCTGCCCGAGAACTAATCGTTTATTATCGATACACTTTTTCAACGATAAACCGATCGCCACGAGGCCCAACTATATCAAACCATTCCCTCGCGCGCGTTCTTGCGGAAGAAGATAATCGTAATAACGAAATACAGCTGGGAAAAACCGTGTACCGCTAGGAAATCATACGCGAGCAACGTTCTTCTATGTTTTGCTGTGGTTTCGATGAAAGGTCACTGCCGCCAGTTTGAATTACTGTTATACGCGGCTGCGCCGACGTGAAAATTTTAATGAAAAGTTCCTGAATACGAGGGATTAGAAGCAATCTTCGATACTGCTGTGGTAACCGATAACACTACCGAATTGTTTGGCAACAGTTACAACATCCAAGAAGACTAACGTCGAGTAATCCGATATCAAATAATTAATTGTCTCCATCAACTGTTGAATTTGCATCGATGCAAGATCCTCGAGCAGCAAAGTTTTTATCTACATTGTGTCTAAGCTCGTAGTTTCAGTGTTCGCTCCCATTAATTAGCATCATCATCTACACGGTTACTGTTTCGAGAATGAGGATCGACCCTTGCGCTGTATCGCCGGCCTACAACATCCGCCCTGAATTAATTGAATATATACGGCTCCGCGTTTACACGCGATACGACCCTGCCACGCTGCCGGTTGACTAACGCGAGGGCCGAGACCGTTGCGAGCGAAAAATGAAAAATGTATTCGAAACCGCGAGCAGCCATTGCGCGCCGTTCCCGCGGAACCGTCGCGTTCAACACACCCTGAAGTTCATCCGAAGCAGAACGCCGTGATTCTCGGAAACAGGCTCCACCGTTATTAGGAAATTTACAGCACCCTCTGGGAAACGTTTCACTTTACACGAAATGAAAACAGTGAGTAAACTGTGCCGAGAGAAAATAATAATACCAGCCTCGGAATTACCGGCTTCCGTCCCTATAACAGCCTCGCATCGTCGAGCTGCTTAGAATTTTATCCCATCGATGATATCGTATCTACTATTTACTATAATCGACTTAACAGTCGATAGCCTTGTATCCGTAGAATAGTTTCCATCGATACGCCTTCCCCGTGAAAGCGTAACTGTCGAAACGAACGAGCTGGAATTCGTTAAATACACAAGGGGAACGATCGTAAATTCCGGTTGTTTGCGTAAAATTCTCGAATTCGAACTGGATCGCCGCGGAATGGATTCTTAAGAGTTTAGTTGGAAGCGTTATTTTGAAATTCAGGGGTCAGAATGGTCCAGGTGTTTTTACGATTGCTCGAGTCACACCTCCGGCCGGTTTTCCAGCGTTGCCCGTGCATCGGAGTGGTCGAATCACGACGATTTTACGTTTATGTTCGAGCAACCGGTATACAGAACAACCGGAAACGAGGGCAGCACCATTATCGGGCCGGAGGTTGCACGAGCTAGCCGAAGTTTCATCGCCGCGGAGTTCCAGGTACAGCAATATGTTGTTTTATGGAGCAATCATCGCCGCGGTAATAATCATTAAATCCGTTGGCCGAAGCTGCCGGACTCACGGTCACTCGAACAAGCTCGTCGTTAGACTGGGATTTGATTCGTCCGTCTCGTTGCTGTAACGACGATAAACGGTAACGAGGAACGTTCGTAACAGCAGAAATATATTTCGATTGTTTTCAGACAGTGGAAAGAACAAATAACGGATAATCAATCTATCCTCCATATACCAATAATTAATTAATCATTAACTCGACACGATTCTCAAAACGTTCTTGACATACCCAACAGTTTCAAACGTCAAGGGATTAATTATAAATCAACAGTAAATTAATAAAATATCATTGATCTCGTTCGAATACATTCGTTCACATATACATCGATGAAAAGTATATTTTCCCATGAATTTTCTGCTTCCTGCGGCCTGTAGACATCTCGTAAGTGTTCCACGCGGTTCGCTAGCACACGGTCGCACTACAGATGACTTCTTCTTCCAATTTTATAATGATTTACGCCCGTGGAGCCAACGGGGACTGCTCCGAGACGATGTTCCCGGTCTTCCGGCGAAAGGAAGAGCGGCGAGGAAGGCCGTTCGAAAAATCCTGGTTAGTTAGTCGTTTATGCGGCGGCCATAATTGCGTTTTATTGTCTCAATAAATATATACGACACACGCCGGTCCGTGTCGCGGTAAAAGGGAGCGCTGATCCATGATCCTTCCCGGGATTTGAAATCAAGCCGCTCGTGTACGCGCGCGTAAGGGTGAATTTTATGGGCCTGCTTAATATGGTTTATAGTGTTTTGTCCTGCTTGTGTCGGCCCGCTGCGGAACCGGAAGACGGCTAATGATCCGCCAAGCCCGCGGGAGATGAGACCGACGGGGATCAAATAACGATCCGGCATCGGTAAAAACAATTCATTAACAGACAATATCGTCTGACCAAAATAAACGAATCTACTAACGCGGTGGAAGGATGTAGGCAGACAAAAATCGGAGCACTTTTTATTGGAAGCAAGATAAAAATGAAGTCAATGGTTGTTCGCTTTGTTCTTGTTAATCGTATCGACAAATATTGTTTTCACAGAAATAAAACACACCTACTTAGCTACCTTCGAGCATAAAGAGAATCGTTAGAAATTCATACGACCGCTTTACAAAGAAAATATCTACTGCGAAACATTCGTCGGTTAGATTCTTCGAAACGCATTATCAATTAAATCCCCGTTTCACGGGTGAAGATTGCGTCCAAGGGACACTAAGAGGAGCGACAAATTCACGACAACGCCTATTAGAAAGGACTCCATCCAAGAGTCGCGCCTCGCGCAGGAACCAGGACGGGACTCGACGGTGACACCGCGACGGGACAATACCCGTGGCTCGATTACCCGGGAGTACCGTTAATCATCCTAATAACGGAGGGGGACAATAACGCCAGATACGATCTGCGTTCGCCGGATTCGTGACAGGTTTCTCCTCCGCGCGGCGCGGCGCGGCCCACGTTCGGCCCGCGTTCGTCCAGGATATGCCAAATATGAAATGATATCGTGCCGTTGCTGGGCCGCGTGGACCGTGAATGGGCGTAGGGGTGAGGGAGGGGGACGCGAATCACGAGAGAGGCGCCTGAATTCCGATTGCACGTTGCCTTCTAATTGAGTCATCGTGTCATTAGCGATGTAATAATCGCGCCATGGTACAAACGATCGGTCTTTCTCTGTCGCCGGACCCAGTGGCCCCCTTCGGAGGGCCGCGCGCGCGCAACCGCCGTTGAATCGTCGCCGACGCTGTGCCTCTCCTGTAGATCGTATAGATCGATGCCCAATTAAGCTCAATTACCGACACGGATAATCGGCCACCGTCGGTGAAAGAATGATTATTCCGCGAATGACCGGTTAGAATATCGACCTTGACTGGTTTCGCAAGATCGATTGTTACGATAAGGGAAACCGTGGGACAGGGGGTGAGGAGGGGGAGAATTATCCCTCGAGAGCGGAAAGGATCGAGGAAGATGCCCGGGGAACGTGTTCGCCGGGGCAGATGAGGGTTAAGGGGGAAATAAATGAAATCTCTACACTCGAGCGATTCCCGACGGAGAACATAATCTTTCGATCGTCAGAAATGGAATCGTGTGACGTCGTTATAATGTGCATTCGCCGAGGCCCATTTCGCTGGAATCCGAGCGATGGGGAGCATTTTCGGAGCGAGTTACCGGAACATCGCGTGCTGCCGAAATATTCTGGAAATATGCTAATTACCAGTTAGTCAGTTTCTTGTGGCATTGCGCCCGTTTCTACGATTGCCGCGCGCCCTACCCCAATCCCCCGCCCCTGTCCGTTTTATTCTGTCGTCCTCGTGCCTCTCCTTCCGCCGCCTCGTCCTGGTTTCCAGCGATATTTCTGCCGTTTCCCCAGCTCCGATCGTCTTTTCGTCGGGCATGCGACGATTTGACGCCGTTCACCTTCGACTTTCTCCTACCACCCCCTGGCAATCGTCGCAGGCTTGATAATATAAATGGTTTAAGGGTGCTGAGGATGATGGGAAATATATACGACGGTATTGTGGATAATGACACGTTGCTATTTCTCTTGGCAACGCGTTGTCCGTTGACTTTCTCACTTTCCCTTTATCTTTCTTGTATTTTCCTTATAGTTAGCTTATATAAAATGAAGAAGCGTTGCTATGGAATCATTATTCATCGCCTGAAGTATCTTCGATGCTTCGGTCAGCGACGTAATACAAATGTTCTAATTGCGATAAGGATGATTAGGGATGTGCACGGAGACATTGGGTTGATAGAAAAGTAATGCTGTTTCTGAGATTTTATTATTACCGTTGGATCAAAATGACCCCGCATTCGTCACACGAGGGTTGCAACGGAAAACATCGGGGTTCCATCAATCACCGTGCGCGTAGCCCAAGGATACACCCGATGGGAATCTTCAAGTCGACGTATCCGAAGTAACCTGGAAGTCGTTAGGATAATGCGGCGCTAAGCGTCGTTCCTGTGTATCTTCGTTCATAATCTGGCAAATTGTCGAAGCGAACGGTACGCTTAACCATTCCGGCCGACCATCAAGTATTTTAATACCGATCGATAAAATGCCACAAAAGGGACTGGCATCTTTCGTACGCTCTTTTTTTTCCCCTTGAGACTTACGAGATCACAATTATCAATCCGTGTTTCTTTTTTCCGTGGATGCGCGGGTATATATACACCGTTACGTTTCTGCGCGCGAGGCGATCCGCTAGGCAAAGAAAACGAGAGATCCTTCGTTCCGATTTACTGGTCGATAATTTCGTGGCTCGCGCTCTTCTGGGAAAACCGCGGGGACTCGACCGCTTTCACTCCACGCCATTTACGATTGGTTCAAGGTTCTCGTTCTCTTTTTTCCCCTGTCCCTGGGTCGCCGCTGCACCTGCAACTGAAAAGAACACGGAAACGTGATTGCCGGTCACCGTGTATTTTCCGAATGAACGGAACACAAGGCATGCCCTCGGTTTGAATTAAAGGACCAACGGAGTTACATCGGCGGAGATAAGATCGCGCAGCCAATTATGTATAAAATATGCTGTAACCGGCGGCAGGGCTGAAAGGGGTGATTGTACACGAAGAAATGATTAAAGAAGATACAATGGAATAGTCTCTCTCGAAACCCCGTGACGAGGAGATCGATCCTCGAAGCTTCCCGTCCAGCATTAGGCTAGCTACCAATAACAACTTTTATTTTACGTTCCGTGCGAATACTTTCACGTTCTAGATCGACTCGGCAATTAGATCCAATCGATGTAATCGGGTTCATTAATATGTGACGCTATAAACGCTGACACGGTTCATCGATTTAATTTTCTTTTCCATGCCCGTCTCGACGGAGTCGCGACGAGTTGTGTACACGGCGAAAAATAAAATTAATTGGTCGTGAACTTACAAACAAGCGCTAATCGGTTTCTTATATCGCTGACTGTGCGGAACACGCGGCTCGTGCCCGCGTGAAAAATAAAGTGTACGGGGTTTGAGGAAAAACGCGCGCCGCGTCCCGATAACATTGGTTTGCATTGGAAAGGAAGGTTGGCAGGTGATGTGGCACGCGATCTGAAAATTACGGTCACCATCGATCAATACACGCAAGAATCAACGAAGGCGCGCGGCTGCATCAGTGGCTGCTTTCCTCTCTTTCTTTCTCCGGCTTTCCTCTCGCGACCCGACAAAAATCACCGGGAACGTCACTCATTTCAACCCATGAATCCTTGATCATCATTCAACTCTCCTTTCGCACAATAAGCGGTGTTCCACCGGCAAAAAATTCGCAAAGAAAGAAGTCGATGTCGCTCGGAAAACCGTGCGCGAAACACGATGAAACTCGTTAGAAAAAACTCCAGAAAAGTGAGCCAAGCGTATTGGAAAGAACGATCAAACACGGAATCTGAATACCTACATGAACAGATCTTTGCGATGTTCGGCTAGATCGTGATGGCCGTATCACGTTGATTAACGCGGTTAACGATCATGTAGGTGATTAATAATTAACGATATCAACGCGACGTTCCATGTATAGATTGCGGATTAATCCGGAGCCGGGATGGGGCACGCGAGGAACGCATTGTCACGTGATTGTTAATCCGGAGCGGACGACAGGATCACGCGATCCCGCGGAGAAATCTGTCAGCCGTGTACAACAAACTTTTTTGTATTTATTATTTAAACGAGGTATCCTCGTGAGATCGACAACTTTTCCTCGAATAAGATTAAATAATACGACGCGGCCGTGGACGTTGTGTACCGGATCGTTCCCACGAGTCGTTTCAAGTGAAATCGGATCTACAGTGTATAGGATATTGAATTTAACTTCGTCTTCGTTCCTTTTCCTTTCGTTCCCTTTCTTCTCCAACCCCTCCGTTTTAAAAATCTTTTTTAAATAAAATAGAAGAGAGTTATCCATTCGTGCGGCATCGCTAATTATCTGTAATCGACGGATCCGTAGCATCGACAATCCAACGAGTTTCTTGGTCTTCAAGGAGCTCCTCCACTTCCCACGTCTTCGAACGTACCCCGTAATTTCTTGTACTCGAAAGGAATTGCGAAACGCTTTGTTCGGTATTGACAGAAGAGAAGGGTATTGCGCGCAGCACGGTTAAGCAGTAACACAGAAGAATGTAATTAGAGTTCTCGGCGTATCGATGCCCGATAACCCGATTATTAGGACAGGAGCAGCGACTGCGGAGCGAAAATCCGAGCCAACGGTAATGTCGGCGCAACCAGCGACCGGTTGGAAATATTTGATAGCCGGGACAGTTGTTGCCTTCGTTCGACAATTGAAACTGATAAATCAATCGAATATCGACGATTACACGTCGGCCCTATCGGAACTTTCGATCGCTCTTCGCGTCACGTTCCGGCGAAACCAAAATGGCGGACGCGTCACGAAGCGCCGGGGTCCTTTAAACCCTGTGTTTTCCTGAGAAATCGACTCTAGACACGAATTTTAATTAATCGAAGATACTTTATTGTTATCCGACATTCAAACTCGTCTACTCAACGATTAGACTTTCAATTCATTTAAATTCGACGTGCAGGAAACGGATCTGTAACCGCTAAGCATCCACGAACCGACTTTCAATTCTGAATTTTAAGTTCGAGATGAATGGTTCGAGCTTCCGAGTTCCTTCAAGACAGTTTGGTCTTCATTAGAATATATGCCAGGTCTGGCGAAGAGCGAAATCCCGATAAGGCGTGGATCGAGCCGAAATCGACGGGTTCAAGACGAAAATTGACGCCATCCATCAAAAGCGAAGAATGTGGTAGCCCGTGGTTACCAGGCATTTCCCGGCAGACTATTGATGATGGAAACTATTAATACCGAGCTGACATACTACGGCTAAAGATACCCAGGCCCGATAGGCACCGTTGCCACCCCCGGCCTTTCTCATTTGTATTCGCGATAGCGGTTTGCTTATCACGATGCTTCACGTGGCGTTCTCATCCTAAAATGAAGGCAATGCTAAGTATAGTGAAGGTATATACCCTTCGTGGTGTGCATTGGAAGGGCGAAGGAGGCTATAAAAGAAGAAGAAGAGGAAGAAGTAGAAGAAGAAGAAGAAGAAGAAGAAGAAGAAGAAGAAGAAGAAGAAGAAGAAGAAGAAGAAGAAGAAGAAGAAGAAGAAGAAGTAGAGGAAGAAGCAGGCAAAGAAGATGAAGAAGTAGAAGAAGAAGAAAAGGAGGAGGAGATGGAGAACGTTGCTGAAAAAGTGTAGGCAGAAAAAAAGAGGTATAAGGTAGAGGAGGAGGAAGAAGTAGAAGACGAAGAAGAAGAAGAAATGCCTGACGCCGATCGAAGAGACGGAGCCCCACCTCTTGCGAGAGCGATGCCGTGCCGGGACAGGCCCGTCGAATGTTAAGGAGACGCGGGGAGCGAACATAACCTCACCTAACCTAACTTCACCTCCACTCTCGGAGGCCGCCGTGCGGCCGGCGATCCCGCGTATGATTTCCAGCCGGGCTCCCATTGGTCGGCTGGCCTTTGCGCGGTTACCGCCTTCGCCATTAAATAAAACCTTGCGAGAAGAGAGCGATATTAAAAAACGAAGGGTCTCAGGCCCTCCTCGATACGTTCCCCGACCTTGCCCCGGCAATGTTTTCGGTACTACCACGCCGATTCCGATACCCTCGCGACGTGTCCGTACACTTTGATATGCACCCTCCCAATTGAATTTCAAAGTATTCCTGTTGTTCCTCCTCTAATTGATGGCGTTAGGGGCATCGTTTTGAATATTCTTTCAAACATTTAGAGAACACCTCAGATGCGAAACGTAGTCCTGTGATTATCGAACTTGACGAAAGGGGAGTTTTTAATCGACTGCGAAGAAATTTAACTGCAGAAGATGGAAACTCGTCGACGAAGAACGTTGACAATGTTCGAAGGATTCGAAAGTTCTATTGAATTCCTCAAATTTCTCGTGAACTCTTTATAAAACTTTGTACTACGATACTTGCATTTCTCGATGTGTCTCTTCGGACGTTAACTATCCTATCAGCAATTATTCAGCTGAAATCAGTAATGAATGAAACCGAGCGACTTTCAAGACCCTCCTCGGCAAATAAAGACACTAAGGAACTCGTGTCTCCGATATGCAAAATTGAGATTATTCTCAGGCTCGGCAGCGATAGTTAACAAGATCGTCACGACGCCCTCGTCCGATCCCGAAGACAGCTGGCTAGCTGGAGAGGGTTCAATTTTCTGGCCGACAGCTTCGCGAATCCGCGTCGCCAATGCGATCTCCCCCCCCCCGTCGATCTATGCCTCATCCTCCTGTCGTACCCCACCCCGTCTTTCGTCTCTCTTTCTCTGCGGGCCAGACTCTCTCCAGCTTTCTCCTCTAGCCCCGTAATTGATATTATTATGGGCCGGTGAGGCCCTCCCATTACGTTATAAATGTTACACGGGTCGATTACCGCTCTTTGTTCCGGACATACTTACAATGTCCGCGAACAATGCTGGACCCTCTTCCTCCTCCTCCCTCCCCACCTCCGTATCCTCCTTCGGCACTGGTGCATCGTGCATCGAACGACGAACGACGACGACGAAGAGTTAACCCTCGATTTAACCTACCAGGAGATAGGAAGATAAGAGAGGATCGCGCGCTTATTCCCCGGTCCTGGAATAGTGGCGCTACCTCCGACCACCCTTACATTAAAACTATAAATGAAAAATTTTCCCATGATGCCAGATTTTCCGAAGAGAGCCGTCTCTATTGAATATCGCTTCATAATTCGCTGGCAATAATTCGCAGAAGAGATCGATATAAATCTACCGGGCACGGTTACACGTGGTCCCCTGGCCGCCATTTTGAGATGGATCCAAGGCAGGACTTCCTTCTACCCTTTTTTTCGTGGCCCGTTCGTCGCCCTAATCATTGTTATTACGTCCAGTCGCCCGTTCGCACACGTGCTTTTTTCTCCTTGGTTTCGTTCATCCCCTGCACTCCTGCCTCCCCGTATCGCATCTCCTCCCTCGTTCACCTCGCGATAGATTTCGGTCAGACCAATTACATTTTTTCCCTGACCGTGGAAGGAATAAAACTATGATACGCATCGGTATCGCGCCGTTCCCCACCTGCCTCTATCGGCGTCTTGAAAGGATCTTCATCCCCACGCCGACCGATCCCCCGTTCGCCGCAAGAAAACGAAAAATTCGTAGGCGCGACAGACACGCTCGATCCTAATAATCATTGAGCCAGCTCATTATCCCGTGACCCGACCGGTGGAAACTTTTAATCTTCCGGTGGATAATGCTCTACGTTCCGCGGCCCAGACGCGGAAGATCCTCCGCTGTATAATAGATCGATCTTCGACCCGGCGGGGTGAGTTCCGAGCAATTTACGGAGTCCTCGGACGTACTTAACACTTTGGCCAACTGTCGGTTGCTTAGATGAGATTAGACTTTTAATTTGAACCTATGGGAGCTCGATTCCCCGTAGGGATCGATAAGAAGCACCTAAAACTCTCGACTCCGTTGCCGAGGATTTTCTCTTGACTAGACGTCGACGATTCCGATACGGTTCCATCGAAGTGCAACGTGGAATTCGGCTCGCCCGCGACAAAAAACTCGAAAGTTCGGCTGTAGTTCTTCTTCGTAACATTTCTCGAATACTTGGTGCGCACGATCGCGGTCGCGAATGGTGGTAACAGGTTGAAGTTTCCTACAAAACGTCCGAAACCGTCGCGATGAAAAAAGGAGAGGCAAGAGGGAAAAAAAAGCGGCACAGACGGAGCTTTCACTCGACATGCACGAAATTGACCGCGCGATCCGCCGATTTCGAGCACTTCTGGGCAGAAAGTCGAGAGGCGGGCGTGTCGACGCGGCCGCCCGGCGACGCCGCGCCGACTTTCTTGCAAAACGCGATTCCGCCGGCAAGAAAGTGGAGCGTGGTCGTTGTATAATGTATTCACGCGATTTTCTGCTGTTCCTTTTCTTTTGCCCCCTACTCCTCCTACACCTCCGCCTCCTTTGGCCCCCCTTTTCATCGAGGGAGCGATGACGAGGGGGTGCGGGACGAGAGGAGAGGGTTGAGGATCGTTAAAAATACTCGATGCGCGCGGCTGCGACGGGCGACGGCCGATGTTTCGGCTTTCCGCGAAGTGCATTCGACGATGGAACAACCGACACTCCGGCGCGTAAAAACCGGGAGGGAAAGAAAAAAAACGAGCGAACGAGCGGCGCAGTTATGTCACTATTAAAAACGCATTAATCCCGGATTCGCCTTGGATCGGGCCCGGTCGGGCTTGGCGGACGACGACCGTGCCGATTTAAAGCGGCACGGTTTCCCGGCCTCGGCGATTTCACGCGTCGCACGGGCATTATCGCGCCCGCACGTTTTTACCCCCGCGCCGCGCCGGAAACCGTTCGTTCATTTCAGGGGATGCGTCGGATCGGTTCGCGGATCGTTCAGCTTCTTTTTCGGCGATCCGGATTTTTGCTCGAGGGAAATGCGCGTTTCATGCGGAGATAGTGATCGTTACGAATGTTTCATCCCCTATTATAAATCACGCGATGTTCTCTTTAGATTCGTAGTTCTACGGGGAACGCGAATGCACCGGATGCATTGGAATGCAGTTTTTCATGTACCGTTTAATGATATGTTAGAAAATGTCCGTTCTTGCTTGATCGTTTCAGAGCGGTAATTGTTTCGTTGTGTAATATGGAACTGTACGGAATGAGGTGTAAACTGTTTCAAATACAACTATTCACTTGAACTATGGAACATAGATTTGCCAAGGAAAACGAAAATCGAAGTGATTGGTTGCCAAATAACTTGGTTATTCTATATCGAGAGTGTACGGAGCTACGCGAATTTTAAGAGGGACGTGAAATTTCAATCCGAAGGGGGAATCGATGACTGATATTGAAAACCGACGGTACCCGATAACCCTTTCGCAGCTCGATCGACGAATGGATGCAATCTTCTGAACGTCATTGACGGATAAGAGAACGACGAACCCACGACATCATGTCTCTGTACTCGAAAGCTCGGCGATGCAACGGCGGGGAGGCTGGAAGCTTCTAAAGTACTCGCTGCCGTCGCTAATGGCACTTCTCCAGCCAACGAGGGGGAGATTTTAAGCTCGTTTCGCGGAAAAACTGTTGATTTTCCACGAACGGGGAATTACTTTTCCCGCGCGTGTCGCTCCCCGTACCCTCTCGTTCGTATCGCTTCAGAATCGATATCGAGAGGGAGGATATTCGAATCGAGAAGAACGCGAGGAGACGACATAAAAGAATTTCTGTTCCCTAGAACACCGTGATGCGATTTTTCGAAGCGAAACTCGTTCAATCGACGCTTCCATTAATCCACGAAATCCACGATCACTCGCAGGCGAATATAAAATTATTTATTCCGCCGATTTCTATATCGAATCTCAAAAGAAAATCCTCCGTTGTCCGATCAGTTAATCAAATTCAACACTTGTCTCAATGAACATCATCTTTCCACACATCCCCGTAAAAAATCCCGAGACACGGCCACCCCATCCCAAGAACAACCTGATCCAGCAGACGGGAGACTCGGCGTCGATCGACGGAGCGTCCATCGGTCTGCTTGATTCTTTTTCAACCAATTAGGAAGTCATGCACAACATAACGATGCCCGGTCTATTATCGTAGGGTCGTTTCTCTGAACCGTTTTTAATATCAGCCGTGAAACCAGAGCGAGATGAACGAGATGGGATTAGGCCGAGGGTTGGAGGAAGAACCGGAGGAGAAGACGGCGCCGAGATTGTCCACCGTGTTACCATATACGTCGCCGAGTAACGACGACAGCCGTACGGGGATTCCCGAAAAAGAGCGAGAGGACCTTGTCCGAGGGGGCGGAAAGGGTCCGAGGGACAAGGCAGAAGCACAGAGGGAGCGACGGAGTAACGGTAGAGAGAGTCACCCGCCTTCCTAATTCGATCGAAGGCTCATTATGATCTTAGAGCTCCATCCCAGGGAACCTAGCATTAGTATAAACACGGATGGAGAGTACCATTATCCGGCCGTGGCGGTGGCCCATTTTGAATACGAAAGGAGCAGAGATATTATGTTAATCGGGCCGACGTTATATTATAATATCCTATCGCCACCCGGGGGCCGTCCCCGTCGAGACTTTTCGCCTACGTTCCGGTCGGTTCGCGCGCGAGCATTATGTATGCGCCGAGGGTCGTCGCGACGCATTATAAAGTTCACGAAAAAAATAATTAATAGACAGGAAGGAAGGACACCGCGAAAGAACGCGGGTCCTGGAAGACGGACTTCCAGGGAACGGACAACGGAAGGCTCGCGAGGGCTCATGAATATTTATCTGGGTCAGACTTGACCGACTTCGACGATTAAAACGTTTCCACGCTTCGTTAGAGCCGCGACGATGGTCGCTCTCTCCCTGTCAGCCTCATCCTTCTTAACTACTTTGCTAATTAACCGTTTTTCAGCACCGTCTTGGGAACTCGGTTGACCGACAATTGGAGATCGAGTGGGATTCGATTAACTTAAGTATTTCCTCGTGTTTTATGTACGGGTTTATTATATGTCCGATGGAAGGGTTGATTTTCATCGCGTTTCGCTAACTGGGTGTCTTTCGGTACTCTCTCGTTGCTCGGTGACCGGAGAACGAACGAAATTCGATTAATTTAGAGATTGTTTCTTTGGCGAAGATGGTTATTGGAAGGCTCTGTCTGGTAAAAGGCTCGATTTTCAAAGTGATATCCACTTTCTTGGCTGAATCTGTATTTATTAGGGCACCTGGAAGACACAGTCGAAACGCGTATCCTCTCACGAAAATTGCGTAGTGGCTGTCTTCGAGTTCGAGCGGATTACAGGGGTGGCAGAGTTGAATGAAGGGTGTAGGAGGGCTCGGCTACTGAGGGATCGTTGTTGCCATGGCGACACCAACCCCGTCCTCCGGCAGTTCACCATTTCCCCGTGCGCCAGAGCGATCCCTCCGACCTCCGGGGAAGGCGCGATCCATATCTGCTAACGGCAAGTCGCGTTTCAATGGCCATTTTGTGTTCGGATGCGAGAGGAGAGGTGTTCCTCTTCGTGTTCGTGTTCTGACCGTCAACTATCTACTTAAATATTGATCTCCCGAGTTGAATATTCTGAATCTTACGACTGCATCCGTTTCTACTGGCTAGTTCGTTCTTACAGCGGTTAATATTCATTAGAGAATAATGAAAGTGTTTCCAACATACCAATTTGATCGTTAAATATTTTGATCACTAGTAATTTACTAAATTAATATTTTCATTAAATTTGATGTCAATAGAAGATCATTCTGTACATCGCGTGCAATTGTGAATCAAGCATTGTCTTTTACCAGCTTTATCCGTTTAATCTTTACGTTCTTTATATTCATAGACATGTTACTGATTGGATTATGAAACATCGTAATGAACAGCGAATTAAGAAAATGAGGAAATCATAGCAGACTGTAATGATAACCCTTTAACAAGGATGAAGCTGGTTACTTTATTTCCGAAGGTTCACCCTTTAATAAAGGCCACTCGCAGCGGTGATAGAAGTTAGTGATTCCACGTGGCGGAATGTCATACATTATTTCCAGCGGTGTCATTTTCATTATATCGATATTAAGCTCGCGGGACAGTCACATCGCCGAGGAGTATGGCGTCGCGTTTAGATAATAGACGTATCGAGAGGGGGAGGATAATGCGCGAGCACGGTTGGGAATTTTTGAAACAAAGAGCATGGAAATGCCGGTTACAAACAATGTTGCATGCGACCCGCCGTTACGTGCCCCTGCGTTTACGTAATCATGAAAAACCTCGGCACTGTCGGAGGGTTTACTTAACACGGCAGTAATAAACATGTCGTTGCGTTGCTGACTCACCGATCAACTTTTCTAGACGAAATTACTAACATTATCTTTATCTGAAACTTTGTAAAACAATCTCTCGTTGGTTAGAAGAAATGCAGACATAATTAAAAATGGAATATAATATCAGCCATTTGTTTTTTGTACTCGCTTTTATCGCGAAGGATTGCTAACATATCTATCTGAGTGTGCCGATACAAAATTGACGAGTCGAGTGAATATCTCTATCATTACGCAACCCTATCGAATCATTAGTCATCACAATATTTCTTTCGCTAAGAGATTGTTCCATAAAAATCGATATTCTTCGTCGAGGGGCAAGCGAAAGGTATTTCAACAAATGCAAGACGGACTCGATTGTTCATTCCCGATGGAAAATAATATAGTCCGACTTCGAAGGGTTGAAAAAATGTCGAAGAGGGTCGCTCGATAACGAAAGACAATTCTTTCCGAGGCATTAGACACAAGGCCTCCGCGTTAGTCGAAGTGCTTTCGACGGCATTCCTAGGGCCCTCAAACTCACCCCACATGTAACCCGGCGCCCTCTCGACGATGCATAGGGGTGTACTGTCGCGACACTTGCGCATTGGTCCTCGAGCACCCGATTTAAGAGTCACAGCCCTCCAGCCGATTATAACGTTAAGAGGAAACAGTGGTCTGGATCGGTAATTAAACAGCAAGGGAATGAACAGGCCAGAACACTCGAGTTACGCTACAAAACCACCGGTGTAAATCCGCGGGCAGTGTCGATTAAATCACGTACGAATCGCATGTACGAAAAATCCCCAACCATCGTCTCAATAAAAGATCATAAAACGCTCGAGTAAAAATCAGTTGAATCTGTATCGAATAAACTAATTCTCATTCGTACCTAAACACAATTGGCATGACAACTAACGCATCAAAAAGAAGAAACCATCCTGGCCTCGTATCATTCAAGAAATCCCGAGGAACCCACCCCGCGATCCCCGATCGCGGAGACGAAGAATCCAAAATGGAGGACCGCGCTAGGCCTGCCCGCCCTCGAGTTTCCCCGTCTACCCGCGTATCTCCGGTCTCGTAATTATTTTTTTCGCGAAATCTGGGGATCTCGATCAGGCGATTCGGCCTCCCCTCGGCGATCGCGGCGATTCGTCGAGGGTGCGAGGGAAAGGGCGTACATACACGTATATATCGTTTCGGGTCTCCGGGGCTGAGCTGCGTGGCGTAGACCCATTTGCGATGCAGGTAACACACACAGGCCCCCCCTCGAGGTATCTTCGGAGCTTCGTAGCAGGGGCCGGTGTTGCTTCCTGTACGTGTGAACCGGGCAACTCGGGGGAACGGGACGGGACGGGACGGGACGCGGGCGCGGGCGCGGGCAGCGCGCGTGTGCCTGCACACCGCGCCGACGGACAACACGCGTCTGTGGTGGACGATGTGCACATGCAGACACCGGGGCAAAACCTATCTGCCATGCACGATCGCTCGGTTGCATATAAGCCGAGACGCGCAGCACGTCATTACGCGGGCAGAAAGCAAAAAGACGATAGCCTCGCGGCCGGCCAATCGGCGCTCGCGTGCTAATGAATCCGAACCGACCCGACCAATCGCGTGCACCCTGCACACCGCTCCCGGTGAACCCGGTGCTAACCCTCGTGGCGATATGCCGCGGCACTGGGATACACGATCCGGGTGTGGTGGTTGCGCGCCCCGTCGCCCTCACCGCCGGGGATCCTTTTTTCTGCGATCGGGATCGCGGGTCCCGGCACGCCGGATTTTTCAAAATTTTCGAATAGTTATTATGCAACCAGCTACCCCTTGGGCTCCGTTAATTTATCAGCCGCGGCGAATCTGCGGAGAGCTAGGGAGAGAAGACGATCCACCCCTCCGGTTGGGAAACCTGTTCGGTTCCGCGATTTTTTTAGGGAACGTTTGATGCTTTATCGGTGGCTTTTTGGATTGAACGTTAACGTTGGGAAGGCTTGGGATAGATTCTAAGAGTCCGTTGGTTACGAGGCATTGAAGTAATTTGGTGATGTAATTTTGTTTGGGGTGGATTATCGTAAAAATTGATTTGAAATATTATGGAGGATTGAAAGGTGTTTTGATACGGTTAACAGAAATGTATTGGAGTTGTGATCTATCTTTGTTCAACCTCTATATATAGATCTCCGATTTTTCCTGCGACAAACCTGCTGCGATGCATGCGTCTCTTCGCGATTAGTCGCAGTGCATTGCACAATTCTTGCATAAGTGATGCATATGCCAGTCACGGTTCTTAATGAAACGCTCCATCTTTTTGTGGGCATCTTTGATATTCATTGGGGAACTATCGACGCTTCTAAAGCAAGTTTCAGGATTAATCGTCTGCATCTAGATCTCCTGATCAGATCGAGCGTCGATAACAGGAAAATAGTATCTGACTCGACCGGCAACTCGTTCGTTTCCATTTCAGGCGTTCTCAACGAATCAGCCTCCATATCGCGAAGCAAGTGCTCCAGTTGATGAACAAAAAGGATCAATACCGAAACCCACAATCCCAAAATCATCCCGCAATTAACCAAAAAGAGAGAACCATCGGAGAACGACTCCGCCAGCTGCCATTGCCCGAACACATCGACCGAAAAGTTCATCGATTCTTTTTTTCTCCGCTAGTAATCCAGTTTCTCCTAAACTATCGGTTACAAAGTATCAAAGCCGACCGCAAGGTATATTTAAGCACGCAAGAAGAGATTCGATTCGACGGTGACCGGATTCACCCATACACTGGAAACACGCGTTGCCTGTGTACGTGCGTACGTGTGTGCACGCGTGTGTTCCCGGCCGCGTGTGCGCGTCCTTTCTCGCCGCGGAAAATATAATGATGGCGAGCGGAGCAGCGAGCGAGCGAGCGAGCGAGCCAGCGTTCGTCCGTTCGTTCGTTCGTTCGTTCGTTCGTTCGTTCGGTCGGTCGGTCGGGACTCGCGTTGGAAACCGGCGATAAGGAGGGAGTGTCTACTGCCGCCATAATGATAGCCCTGAGCGGCTCTCTGACTCCGGTACACGCTGCACCGAGCCGTGCGGTGTGCACGTTGCGCCGGCTATATGAGGTCTACCCGCTGTGTGCACATGCACCGGAGCCGAGCGGTGCACGGCATGCAGGCACGCATGCACGCACTTTACGTGTCGCCGGACCCAGACCCGAGGAAAGAAGGAGAGGAACAATGAGCGAGTTTCTTGCCGCGACTCGCACACCTTCGGGAACCTTGTCCCTCCATCTTCCTGCGCGCAGCTCGCGTCTGGCCGCGTGAGGGTGGGATCTAATTCAATTTAGAAATTCTAATGGAAACTCTGTACGAATCGGGAATCGTTCGAGTCTAACTGAAAAATCGTAAATATAGGATGCGTGGAATGTTTCAGATGTTCATAGATTGATGTGGTCAAAGTAATTCCGCTTATCGAATGTATAAGAATGCGATAAATGAGAATAAATGAAGAGATGTTAGGCTTCTGGGAAGAGGAATATTGTTATGAGTATCTTTGAACGTCTTCCGACAACGTCTCCTCTCGCGACATTGCTCAAAAGCGGCTCGTCTTGGTGCGCTTGTTAGGCGATCCCTAAAAATTGAACGAGAATCATTGGGAAGTCCTGCAATTCGATCGAGACAATGCATTCCGTGGCATTCCGTGCCGAAGAATAAATTGAAGTGCGGCGGATAGAATTCCCTTTCTTCCTTTCCCGTGGATATTCATTCGCATTCCGGCATACTTTTACGATTCCTAATGGAAAAGGGGATGGAAGATCCGAACGGAGGACGTCGACATTTTTCACTGGGGTGGATACTTCACTTCGCGAAGTTACGGAATCGTTTCCTGTAATCTGCCCGTTCGATACCGACTAAGCCCCAACCGGTCCTGCGACGTTTTTACGCGAGAAATCAGGATTTCGCGGGAGCGACTCCGAACGATTCCATAATTCCCGAGAAAACCATGGATTCCGTTGAATCTTTCATTAAGCTCGATTACCAGCGATGATTACGTTCTATTAATCTCGCCGGGAGGAAGAGGACGGATGTAGCGGTTCTTAACGAGCATTGATATTTTATCGACATTGAAATTGATACCTCGTCGGCCACTTATTCCGCTCGAATGCCAGACGCATCCGTCGAATCCTGATCCCGGGTTGCCGGGGTCTTTTTGTGGTCGGGATGAAATTCGTCGGAGCCAGGAAACGATCGGTTTTCAAACGACAATTAACGTCTAACTCCGCGAGCCTGAGATGCCACGTTGGACAGCAAAGTTTCGACAAAGTTGGCAACGATCCAGGAACTGTCACAGTTGTCCGGTGATACAATAACAGCGCGTCGGAAAAATTAATTGAACGGTGGACGCGCATCGATTGAAAGAAATTCAGACGAAAGATTCAATGCGGATGGAGAGAAATATATTATCGGGTGAACTAATTCATAACTTTGTTATTCAAGGTGAGGTATCTGTGTCTTGTTCGAATTAAAAGAAATTCGAGTGGAACTATCGAACATTTCCTACGTGCGTAAACATAATACCGTTATGAGTTGAGTAATTTACAAATTCGCATAGTCACCTGAATGTTCGCGCGTTGTCTTCCATACAGGTGGCCAGTCACGTGGTCCCCGGAGCGACCGCCATATTCTTACGCCAGCGTGATCGCCGTCGCCCACGAAGCGGCAACGTTTCCAAGTCCATTGTCTTCCAACGATACTCCTCCAACCGTTTCTACAACTCACCGATACTTAAAAGTCACTTGAAAGTTTCAAATGAACCCGCATACCCAGCAAAGAATTCCATACACTCTAGAACCACGTACCTTCTCGAAATCTCAAAAATGTAGCACAAAATTCACTCGGTCCCCCGAACATCTCGGTATGAATTCCGATCACTGAAGCAACTCTATCTGTATCAACCTCGAAAGGCTTCTTTCGAGTAGTCACTCGAGGCCCACGTGATCGAAGAAAGAACTCCGTTATCGGTCGGCCATTATCCTCGCGGCGATTCGTCCGGAGGTTTCCCGTTCCGCGGCGAACGAAACTTTTTCCGTCGTCCGCAGGGAGTTCGGCACGACGAGGAAACACTTTGCCGTGCCGGGAGCATGTGACAATCCGCTCGCATCGAGGACCGAGGAGAGACTCTATAAGGTGGTTTCCATCCCCCAATAGCGGCTGGCGCGCTGGCGGACCCGACGCTGCAATCATTCCCCGTAATGATTGTCATTACCGGGAACGGGAGGGCGAGCGAGCGAGCGGGTGGACGAACGGGGCAGAGGGATTGGCCTGCATTGCGATTGCGTTTCTGTCTGATCCCATTGGCCGACAAACCGCGACTACGGCCGAGTCCTCTCTGTTCCGGTAGACTCCCGGTGACTTCAGCCCCCGTGGCCCGCGCGTAATTTCACCTCTTTTGCCGATTTCTTCGCCGGCCCCGGTAAAAAACGGTTTTCGGAATCGATCCGGCCATCCCCGGGGTACCAATTCGCGAGAAACCTCCGTCGCCTGCTCGGCTAATGGGCGCCGGTGCGTCCCGCCGCCAGAGCAAACTCGATAAATAGAGATCTCTCACGGGGCCCGTCGTAATGACGTACTGCGAATAGAAGGATACGGCGCGCGCGAGATCCTCGGACGTGCACTCGTGGAATTTCTGACGAATGATTGTACGTTTCCCCGGTCGAACACCTTCGGAAACCTAAGTTGCCCACCCCACGTTGCGAATGGAACGCTTATTTGCCTGTTATGTTGGTAACCATCACCTCTGGCGAAAGATTTCAAAGTTAGTAACGATCCGGAATGTTTTCGTGGCTCGAGGTTGGTGTGTGTACGCCGGCGATCGCGTGATTCTTGCGGAACGTCGAGGAAAACGCGTAGAAAATCATGTTTCTTCGGTGTATTCATTGTTAAAAGAAATAGTAGGCTTTTCGTTCGTAGAATTAATCATCGGTTTTACAGGGTATAGGGAACATGTTAATTCCACTTATCTAGACAGCAATTTTCTGGAAACGTGTCGGGGCTGTGTAAAATATTATTGAATCAAAACGTTCAAATACAAGTTCCATACGTCTAATCAATCCGTCGCTGAAATCTTGAAAAACATTTACAGTGCGGCAGTTGCCGTTCGGATGCTTCCATCGAGATCGTCGCGTCATTCGGATCGTAATAAAGCGACGATCGATGAGCCGAAACGCGGCCGACGTGTATATCGGTTCAAGGGGGGTTTAAAGTGTTAGTGAAAAGAATGGATTTTCAGCGAGAAGCTTTGGGAGAGGACATCAAAGCACCAGATATCACGGTAGGGCCTTTCATGGCTGCCATTATCGCGTTACTTCCGCGTGGCCGAACGTCATTTGCCTCACACCCCCGTGATGATTTGAGGGCAACCGAGCCACCGACCCAACCCCTCGGTAGCTTGTTGGGGCCATTATGTTACTGCACCGCAGCGGATCTACATTCGTGTCGAATGGTACCGATGCAGATTTCTCTGTCGACCGGCACACAGGATAAAACAGCCGTGGCAAATATTTATTCCACTGTATTTTAATACCTCCCGATGTTCCATAATAAAAGAAGCCTCGTCAACCTCCGCGAAAACGCGGAGACACATAAATCACCGAAGTTCCCTATGAAATCTTCAATATCCGCGAACAAAAGCTCCGCGTTCAAGAAAATACTTCTCACCGTCCCCACTCCTTAACCCCCGCCATTACTCGTAGAATCCCGCGGAAAAATTCCCGAACACTCCGCGGGAACGTTTACAAGAACCGCGCCGGGAACGGAATGGAACGAAGCGACATTAAGAACTAAAATCCCCGGGAAGGAGAATCATTTGCAGCGCTGTTCACCCTGTATTTACCGGAAGTGCGCGCGGAGAAAACATTCGAAAACCGCGAACGGACCGCGAAGACTTCAAAGCCCGGCAGTATCTTGGAGTGCGCTCTTGATGACGTCGCGGTCCTCGAGAACTCTAGGCGCGCGCGCGGCCGTCGGGAAATCGGTTTCCCGGGATTCGCGCGGTCTCGCGGCGATCCACGCCGGAAGAAAAGCGGTGTCGAAGATCTCACGGTCGATTATCTTTACGGGCGACATTACCGAACCATTAGGAAGTTGTCGCCGTCAGCCAGGCCGATGACGGTACGCCTGTGACGTCGACGGCGAGCCACGAATTCGCGCAACGCCCGCCGCGCGGAGGGGAAACGGGGCGAAATGGCTCGTCTCCCTTCGTCTAAGAGCCATCCCCCGCCTCGATCCTGGTCCTCGCTTCTCCGCCGCCTCCCGCCCCCTGCATTAAGCACTTCGCAACGACAATTTGCGATACATTTGCAACTGCCGCCGCGACTTCATATTCCATTCCTCCGCCGCCGGAAAATTTCACCCGAATGCCACCTGACTGCGCCGGCAGCTCTGAGAGCCCAGCCACCGACGATAGACCGGCAGTTTCTGATCGAATGATTCCGAGGACTCGCTTTTTGCCCGGGCCGTAGGATAAACGTCATGGTTCTTTAATCCGTGACTGGGATTCGCTTTTACTGTGTCGCTGGTTAACAGTTAAGTCAATTTTACGGGGATAGAGTCGGTTGTTGAGTTTTTGTTTGAGTCGAGTGAGCGAGCGATGGAATTGTTTAGTTGAGGTTGATTCGAATAATATGGGGGTGAGTTTTCAGTCGTGGAAGATGACGGAAACGTGTGTAGATGTCGAAACGAGTGGGTTCTTATTATTTTGGTTCTTCTGGTAATAGTAATTGGGTCTTTGTAGATTGAACGATTTTATCGCGTTTTCTACAATCACCGTTTCTCACGTTAAGCTTCGAGATTCCTCTTTTAGAGGTTTAATGGCAGAAGAGTTGAATATTTTACTCGAATTCGTGGAAACGACGCGCAGACGCTGCTCGGACTGAAGTGTCGAAATAGATGCAGGAAACGCGGTTCTTCCTTGGAAAGCAATTATTTTTAAAAACCGTAGAAAGGTGTGAAGATAGTTCACGGCCCCTAGACGAACGTCGTAACAATGAATTTATAATAAAGTCATTTTAAGGCCGAGTTATTAAGAAACTTTATCAGTGGTTGAATTACAGAACTCGTTTCCAGCGCATCGAGCCATGAACCCACGAAAGCGGTAATTTAAACAACGAATGCGTCTGTGGATCGTTAATTAGGATCGTAACTTTCGAAGTAATCTGGAATCGCATTTCACGGTGTACCGATGTGCCGCGCACGAAGTCGATTTATCAGCGAGGCCAACCGTTGTCATGGGGATGCGACCCGCCCCCTTTAAACCGGCTTGCAACCCCCATGCAAACCGCGCATGGAGTCACGGGAATAGCTTCCAGAAGTTAACTAAGACCATTTACCAAAAAAGAAGAAAACAATTTCCCTCTAATTAGAAGTCTTTAGAGCTTCGGGAAAAAGAAAGGGAATTTCTGCTCGATCACGTTAGAAGAACGAATTTCCTTCGTCATTCTATTAAAAATCTGGGGAACAAGGAATCCTGGAAACTCTTTCTTTCTCCTGCCGACTGATTTCTCACGAAAGTCAACAATTATCTGCCGCCAAGATCTCGTTCGCACGAGGATTTCCCGAGATAAAGATCTGAGATCTATCGGTCTGAAACTTTCGGTTCAGGAAACTCTAAATCAATATCCCAACCGTCATATGGCACAATTTTCAAGTAACAAATACTCCAATCATTATTCATTTATAATTGTAATAGACGATTAAATAATAATAATACTTATTGAACAAGTAACTAACTGACGATCTGTCAAGAAACCAACGCTTTCCGCTGCACGCCAATTTCTTCTATCAATCAACAAGCGGATATCCACGTTTAAAACCACGCGAAGGCTAATTCCGCGTTGAGTGGCCAATAAATTATCAAATTGAAGAAACCACGGGGGTGGCGCGATCGAGTCGAATCATTCAGACTTAATAACTCTTTCGCGATTCATCGAACTCCACGGGCGAACGTTCTCGTTCGCCTAACTGTCCATAATTGCGGGACAATGGTAGCCATGTTTCGAGGCTAATTGCCGGCTCGGCTCGGATATTCCCGCCATTTTTGGCACGGAGGATCCGCGGCGGTCGTCTCGCCCACGCGAGGAAGTCCCGTGCGCGTCTCTGGATCCGTTTTTTTTCCTCTCCCGGTTCGCGATACGGCAGCTCTCTCCCACGAGTCCGCTCCGTGAAAGGTATCCGCGGCACTCCTACTTAATTGTTGTTTATATCAAGCAATTTTTTCAAGCCTCGCCGCGCGCGGGCACCGTGTGTGCACGCATTAAAGGAGGAGCCCCTTGTCCGTGATGCTCGCCGGTCTTTTGTCGTTCCGTCGTGGTAGGCCGCATTTTTAACCTTTGAACCGGCGCTGACGCACGGCCGCCGCCTCTTTGCGTCCCGACGTTTGCAAACGGCACTTCTGTAATTTCACAGAAGCGAATGGAGTGTTTTCCTTTCTCCCGCGACGATCCTCTCGCCCTTTGTCCGACTCTTTCCGCGCTCGAATGAACCGCGGGTTCGTTGTGTCCCTTTTAAAACGGTGCTCGCGGACGGTGGCGGGACGCGAAGGTATTCGAATTCTGTAGAATTCGTTTCAGGCTAACGCTTAAACAACTCCGTAATATTTCCCGCTCTAATCTACTGCCGGTGAGTTTCCCGACTGAAACTGAAATGTAAATAAAATAATTGAAAATTTACATCTCTATTGCACTTGCACTTGATTATACGGAGGTAATCAGTACTTCTTCTTTTAAAGTAGGCCTAGTAATTTCCTTCTAATATTTTGTATAGCTTAATAACAACCAGTAGAACTAGTAATTAGGAAGGGTAAATACGAAAAATCTGGCAACCGGTTTTTCTTGTATGATGATTCCAGTACGGAAACTCTCGCGAACCGCCTTTTAAATACTAATTAATCTAAGAATAAGCCGCGACCCTTCTGTAAACAACTAAAACGTTCACGATTGTCTAATCTGTAACATTAAACATTCTGTTCGTAAACGTTCCTCCTGGAAAGGGATCGGAAATACAAGATCTCAATTCTGAGATATACCCAATTAATCGGACGCATAATACGATGCACGAACGGTACACGATAATGATCATTTTTATGGGTGGAAATGCAATTTGCTACATTATGCGGCATGGTCTAATAAATACATCAAAGATCAGGTTCCACGAGACGACACCAGACCCTCGAGTCGACCGAACAGGAGCGTGTTCCTCTTCGGAACCGAGTGCCACCGAACACAGGTGAGAAGAACCCCCTGCTGCGTGTTGTCGGCTACCCGACTACCTACCATTCCTCTGGTGAGGTCCGCCTAAGGCCTCGCATTCATCATCGTGGACCACCTCCGGTGACACTCGTCGCCTCGACATTAACACTAGATTCAACGTTTCGAATCCGTCCACCTGAATACCGAGGAACCGTAAAAGAACAATGCCAGTCAGTATTCTTGACGCCCGTGCCAAATACCCGACTACCATAAGAAACTAGCATTTTAATTAGCGCGACGAATAGCGTTTAATGACGCCACTGGTTCACCTCGAAAGCAAATCGGCGATATTCGCGTGAATAATTTCGAAAACTTCCTGCCTGCGTAAAAGTCCGCGTTACAATAGGAACCGATCGGTCCGACACACATATTTTTAATGAGCGTGACTAATATTATTCAAAGATGCCGTCAATCATCTGAAAAAAATCAATCGAACGCGACGGACAGGTACCTTCGGCGTTCCTAATCGTCCCCTGTACTAATACCGCAATTAATCGTCGATTAGTGACAGTATTTTAGGCACAAGGAATAAGCGAGTCACTCGAGGAACATTCCTTTAATCGGCGTGTCTAATGGCGATCAATAACATCGTCGATTCGGTGAAAAAAACCGGTCGGCGACATTACATCGCCGCGGAAGGCAGAGATTGATGCCGGACAACGTTGTTAATTCTTCGTTTTGCCCGCGGTGCCGTGTACCGTCCCGTGTACGAACATACACGCGTAATTTCTAATATGCATAAATAAGATTGATGGGCACCACGTGCACGCCGGAATTTCGATGGGACTTCCGCGGGATGTTGCGCTCGCTCGCGTGCGCGCGCGCGACCGCGCTGCTCGTCCTTCGTTTCCTGCGGGGAACGAGAGCCCGACGGCGCAGCCGGGAGGTGGAAATTAATCCTTCTTCCAGGATTTTTCATTGTCGACACCGGCCGTCCCGTTCGCGAACCTAATAATTACGACCTACCGATCGCCTCGACCTCGCTGGTGAAACGACAGCCGTTACGCTCCTCTCTTTCGTCGTTTTTCCCGTTCATCTCGCGTCGCGCAGGGATATTTTCTCAGGATAATGGAACCCCGAGTGCCGACTGACTATGAGAAACCTCGGTTTCTTTTCATTTCCAGCCGCGCCGCGTTGGAAACTCTTATTGCAACGATTAAACGACTCCTCTCGTTTGATCATTACGGATGATCAGGACAGTAAAAGTTCCCGATAAACCGAGCTACTTAAAATATTTAAGCTGGCCGAGTTAACACAGCGAGCAACATTTCGTTTCATCCACGCTCGCGCCGCTAGAATTCGATGCTAGTCGATATTATCCTTGTAATTGCGAGAATTTATTATAACCGCTCTATCTTCCGCACGCCGGAGCCATTTCCCATTGCCCGAGGTGCAACTCTGATCGCGAAATGCCGCGGATTGAAAACAGGCCGGCCGGTAATAAGCGCAATTACAAATTTAACGCGTCCATCCGACGGCCGTGGAGTCGGCGTCCCGTTCCTGCGGAATCGTACGGGTCTATACGCAAATCAACTGCGACGAATCGCGGAAGAATCGAGCTCCCGTCGCGGTATCGCTCGGGAAAAAATGCTCTTTTTCGAGAAGATAAAAAAGCCAAGGGATGAGGAAGAAGGCAGGACGAAGGTAGGTAGCCGGGGTGCTCGAGCAACACGGGAACAAAAGGACGACGGCTTAGTTCCGCATGGACCTTTCACGACCGCCGCGCTCAGTGACGCTCGTTCCTCATCTCGTCCTCTTTCCCCGGCTCTATCGTTCCGCGCTTCCGCCGCGAGCCATACGCTCGCCCGCAAAGAGATACGCCGATGACGATGATTAATCGTCGTACCTTTGTCTCGCGATAATGAGATTTTCGTTTGCGCAATGCGTCCATCTGTGAGACCCTTTCATCCCTCCCCCCTCTCCGCGTCCTTTGAAACCGCGGCCGCCATTTGCCGGTGCGCATTCCCTTCGAAAAATACGATTGAGGAACGACTGGTTATCGATGAGCACATTATTAGCATTAAGTGTATACACGCATGCAAATCGCGCCGATAACATCTTGTTTCTTGCTTTCATTTATCGCTCGAATGCAGAACACTCGCATTTAACAATGATTTTTGTATTCATTATTCAGGAAACACCGCGCAGATAAGATAGAGTTTATTTTGTTTTCAAATTGTATGTATTTGTGAAAACTTAGTCGGTTCATTACCATTGGAAGAATTGCGAGTAAAACGGGTTAATGCTATGCCCCTGCTTAACGAAAGAAGTTTATCAAAATGCTTCGATCAGGTGGTCCGATTATTGCATCAAAATAGTGCGCGCGGGAAAGATGCTAATTTCGATCGGGGTGGATGCTCGTCGCCTTTGCCCGAGCCCGGTCGCGTTGCTCTATTTGCATTTAAACGGCTCGACGCGGTTGACAAATGAGGCCGATATTATCGGACAATCGATCGGCCGGCCTAAGGAATCGCTTTGCTCGCGCCCGCCGAGCCGAGGAGCCGAGCCGAGCCGGCGAATCTCTTAACTTCGCGAGCCCGTTTCAGGAAAGGGCCGGGAAGAAGAGAACAATCGGGCCTGGCGACATGCCTCTACAAGCGGACTCCGTGTTCTTCGTGTCCTCCCTGTTCCCTCCCGTGTTTTTCGCCCTCTTTCTTCGTCCCCCGTGTTCCTCTTTTTTTTTTCTCTCCCCATCGTCCCCTCCAGCACTACCTCCGCCGCGATCCGTGCGATTCATCCGCGTCTATGGGAACGAATAAAACGCACGCTTTTGTGAGAAACTGCAAGTGTGGCTGGTAACCAAAGAACCGAGGATGATATTATTCCCCGTCTCGTGCGATCTTTTTTATTGCGGCAATCATAAGCGGCTTCTTTTCCAATTGACATGGGAATTGAGATTGCGACCCTCGGAAAATTAGATTACAACCAAGTTGCGGGGAACAGTGTTACAATGCCGACAATACGGGACGAGATCGCACGAAACGAATTAGGATTCGAGAAGTTCCGTAGGACGAGGGAATGAAATTCGAGTATATAAATTGGACAGAAAATTGTCCGCAGGAAGTATTGCGAAGACGTGTAATTAGCAAGCGGTTGGATTTTAGTGTCATTAAATGAGAAAATAAAAGATTAAGTGGGAAGCACATGATGATGCCAATAATGTCTGCTGACGGAAGGGCACCGAAGTAATTTTCGGTCAAGGGCAGAAGGTTTATGAACCCCTTGGGAATCGAATCGAGTAATGTTCGGGTGGCGTATGTCGCAGAGGAAACTCCGCACGGGCAATTACAATATTTCCTACGTTGTGAAAGAGGATGGGCTTGGCTGACACTCTGACAGCCCGTAGTCAAATGTTCCACGCTCCCTTGCGTCCTCATCTATGTCGCTATTGTGTCTGTGTTTACGCGTCGCGACTGCTGGCCCAACAATGTCTTCTCCTTTTCAAGGTACACGTGTCACTGTTTAGGATCCTTTCACTTGATCCGTGAGGTCGTTTCTCTATTCCGTTCCGTTCCTTACTGGCCGATATTAATCCAATGATTAATGAGTATCCAGAAGATCGGGATTTCAGGTGTGAAATAATTCGCCGAATCCTTTGTCACGCGATTTTAATTCATTCCGACGGTAATTTTAACGTCGAACCGGGTCTGTCGCTGGATTTTTCGCCACTTTGCAATACTTTTAAGTGCCTAGAAATGTAATTATGCATTTTTATTCGGGACCATTGTACCTGTTCTCTTCATCATCCACTTTAAATGACCAGGAAATATTGGACACAGAAAGAGACGCAGCCATTGATGAATAGCTCCCTATAAAAATAATAAATTATCGCCTCCAGAGGGGGTCCATTCTACAAAGCGGTGCCGACATTGTGCTCCGCGTGCACACGGCTACTGTTAATTACGTTGTGCCGGTACTGTGAGTACCGCTGCGTGGAATATCATGATTATTATTCTACGGTTCGAATATTCAACTCAATTATTCTTCCTGCAACGGATCACGTAATTTTCGCGAGCGAATATATTAACACTGATACAACCGATCTGGAAGATCTCTCTACTCGGAGCACGCGGCTTGCACATACGATCGTACGTTACTCGTGAAAGAAGCGAAATTTTCTATCTTCAGATATATTCTGAATATCTCCCAACATTTTCTAGTTCGTGCAACGTGTCTCCTTTAATTCGAAGTAATCTAGATTCTCGAAACTAAAAGCACGATATCACGAAGAAAGGAAGAAAGTGGATGTCCTCAAGGCGCAACCATAACAACTGTCGTGTCAGCCGAGGAAACACAACCGTAATCCGATTGTACAAATAGAAAAAGTCGAAAGCGTGACACTAGATCCTGTCAGCCATCGTTTGTCTCCGGCATTTGCCTCTCCGACCCATTGTCTTCCTCTGTTCTGGATTTCAAGAGACCATGGAAGGTCGTTGGGTATGCAGATTTTGACCTGGCAGCGTTGCGAATCACCGTTCCTTAGGAATCACCCTGTTCCACCCTCATTGTCGCTCGTTCTCATTTCTAAGAGCGTAAAAAGCGCGTCACATTTACAGGGAACGAGGAGACCACTTGTTTTTCGACCGTCACTCGACATCCTCTCCTCGTCGCTGAAAAACGGGTCGATCTTCGATCCCATAGAAATCTCAAGGACGCAGCTTTTTTCCATTCCATCGGTTTACGCCACGGTGGAGAAGAAATCAAGGAACCTTGCGTAACTGTCTTCATACGTGGCACGCACGCGGTTCTCTTTTACGCGCGCCGCAAAACATCGCCACGGGTTCCGCGCTAAAAACTCGAACGACTGGATTCGAGGATAGGGTATGCCTTTAAGGGGGGGATTGGATCGTACGAGCCTCCAGTGGTTAAAGGCCATCCAGCCCGTAATGAAATTATTCACTTGGCGATACGTGGAGAATATATTTTCACTCGAGACAGCGTTACTCCACCGATTTCAGCCTAAAGTGGTAGCTATCGTCTTTAGCAGCGATGATGGATCGAGGATGCTTATTGTCGTGTCAAATACACTTGGTTCATCTAACCCCAGTGATCTGGATTTAAGTGAATCTTAATCACGGTTTTCTCCGGCACTTTCCAGCATTCTTTCGTTGCTCCTGTTAGCACGCTAATCGCTAATGACGTGCATCTACATCATAGTAAATTATTAATGAAGTTATTCCAAAACGAACGCCATAGTGGCTCTCTGCCGGAAAAGTGCCTCGAATCACTATAATCAGACCGTAAATTTGTATGCATTTATAATATCCGCAGTGCCACGGGGTTACCATCCTCTCGCTCGTTCCGTTCCTCGTATCCCAGATGTGCGCATGAATAAATAACTAAATAATTCTAGGCATCCGGAATAATTGTGGGCCAGCTAGGTTTTCTGGTTATATCAATTGGGACTTGCGTGTAGCATGGCCGGTGGAAAAGATGAAGTTGACGGAACGAAGGGGGGACGAACGAGGAATAGGAACTGGCAACGGCGGCGGCTCGATTGATTGCGGTGCAAGAAGTCAGGCCTTGCCTTCCCACCGATGGTACGGGTGGACAGATGGACGCACGGTTACGTGCTACAGGTGCTGGGCCCACAGTCGTCCTCTTCCCTGATCCCGCAGGAACGCGAGCCCCGCGATATCCTCGTGCTGCTCCTATCGGTACCGCCAAAGCTGGCGGGAGGGAGAAGAGGGACGTCGCCACTTTTTCTACGTCCCACATTCCGGCCACGTCGGGCATCGCCGAGGATTTTGCTTTCCGTCACTCTTTCGTGCTCCTTTGATCGACATGTCGATACGCGCTCGTATCGCTTCTTCGCGTCCAAAACACATCTCCATCTGGATACCAGCGGAAGGGCGGGGAGAGATCGATCGACGATTTGAGAAGAAACTTTTCCCTCAATTGCGTTGATGTCTCTTTACAGTCCGCGGCGAGACTCTGATTATGTTTTCGTGGCTCCGATTCTTCTTTCAGCGTCTTCTCTCTCGTTTAATGTATCAGAGGATTACACCTCTCGGATAGCAATCTATTGTTCAGGCAATTACTATATTCACATAGGCATTCAATATGAGATTCAATTGAAAGATCAAACTTATCTTCAATACTCGATTGTAATATATACAAATCACGGCGACTCGAGAATGTTAACACAACAAGGCGCTAGAGACACGGTAGGCTACGGAAGGAATAAAAAATATCTCTAAGCACCGCTCGATCAGCATCGAACCATCTCACACGAATCTACCAGTCAGCACTGATCCCGATTCATCGACAAAGGGGTTGAGAATCTCCGGAAGGGCGTGAGCTGCGATCAGCTAGCAGGGAAAGGGGATGAAGATCGGGACATCCGCGAGGACACCGAGATGAATTGCGGAACGGAGCCGCGAGCGTGTCGCAGCTACAAAGTAGGAGAGAAACCGAAAGAGGACGAGGCTGCGCGGCGGGACAACGGGAGAGAAAGAGGGAGAGCAGCGGAGCGAGATATAAAGGTATTCAGGGTGGCGAAGGTAGCGGCGGCGGCGGCGGCCACATCAAAGCGTCCACCGACTGCCGGGCTTTGGCTTCGACTTTCCGCGCGTGTTCCAGCGTGCGTGTGCGTGCACTCATGCACGCGCTCCCGCGATCTCCCTCTCTCACTCTCTCTCTGTTCTTCTCCCGCGAGAGATCGGTCAGGCCGCGGACCGGCCGTGCTTCGAAGCTTCGATTCCGGTTGAACCGGTGCGCGCTGGTAGCCGCGTGCGTGCGTGCGTGCGTGCGTGCGTGCGTGCGTGCGTGCGATTCAGCGCACCTGTATCTGTGCGTATGTCCCCAACAGCCGTGCATCCGTCGTCCGACGTTCCCCGCTACATGGAAAGGATAATGTCGCAGCATCCTTCCGAACACCGTGGAACGACCGTGTCGCCGCGTCTCCACGCCACCGTACCCGGGGAACGTACCCTTTTTTCCCTCCTTCTTAGACCAGAAAGAACGACCAGGACGGGGGACTCGCGACTTAGGCCGTGGTCACACGAGCGTTTACACGTAAGATGGTGAATCTCGCCGTTAAGTAGAAAGCATTGTTGCTTGCTGAGAAGTTGCCAGACAATTGCAGAGTCGAATCAGTTAAGCGAGGTCTTTGACACTTCTTTTTAGAAATTAGTACCTTGGTTTGCTTGCTAAATTCTCTTGGTTCTCTGAAGAAGGTACTATCATTTTTTTTCCACTTTTTTTCATTTGATCGATTTTCGTACTTTTGGTTCTAATAAGTGTCTGAGATTTCTGGGGGAATCTAGAGCTTATAAGGGAGACAGTTTCAACGCTCGTGTGGCCACAGCCTTATGCTCGACCGGATGTTCAGGAAGGAACGCTTCCAGGTGAAACACGATAAATTCAGTGGAAATATTCCCGGTATTTTTATTGACGCTCCGCATACGCCGCGATTCCCTTATCACTGAAAAATCGTCGAAATTACGCGCAATCGCTGGCATTCCCGGGTCGGGCGAATATCGAGCAGCTGAAAAACGGGACGGACGAGCCGTTTTTCGAGTTGAAAATATTTTTACGGGCCGATTTGCTCGGCTGTCTACGCTGATCAGGAACCGTGCGGCGCGGTACGCGTCGAACCGCGTCTAATTTGAATTTCACCTGAATTGAAAGGCACCGTGCGTCGCGCTACGTGTCAAAAAGATTACGGTAAAGCGGGCTGGGAAGTCGTAACAATAGTAATTCACCGTAATAACTCATCCGCGTATAGAAACACTTCGAATAATGGTAACCGTGGCCGTACCGGTTGCCGGGAATCCTAGAATTTCCGTGGCACTTAGTGCGCCACGGTGTTGCCGGGCATTCTGCACAGTAGCGACGATTAATCACGGGGTAAATGCATGGGATTGTCTTGGCTCTTTCGTTTGCTTGACAAATTCAAACCATTCCGTTGCGATTTTGCGAAAATAGTTTCATCGATCCAACGAGAATCTTTACCGACTATCTTTAACTTTAATTGGACTACAATCTTCCATCTAATACTTTCCAATATAAATCTAGTAGTGAACATTATAACATTATTCACTCCAAGGTATCACTTATACATAAGATAAATTCTGCGAGCGAAGTAGCAAGATGAAGAATCCATTAAGATTCCAATCTCTCCGAATAAAGGAGCTATAATGTCACCTACAGTCAAAAGGAGATCACTTTATAAATTCACCCGAGGAACAGCTCGCTCGCGCTATCCTTAATTCGTCGAAAAGAGAAGAAAGGACGACAGAGAGAAAAAGAATGACAGAGGAGGCGAAAGAGGGGCCAAAAGAGAAAGACAAAAAGAGGGTGTAAGGGGATAGAGATTGACGAAGAGGACGAGGAGCGCGCGATCCTGACCACCACGCCGGCTGGGTTACTCCCGATCGTAAAGTAACCGAGGCGCAGAAACCCGACGAAACGTGCAATTGAAGCGTCGAGCGAGCGTGATTACCGTCATCAGCGAAGTTCAAATACCGGTGTAAACGCTTCGCACTTTCGACTCGCTTGGATATGCGATTGTGCGAGATCGTGAGCGGCTCTACACTTTGATCGGGGACCCGTATTACGAGGAATCGCTCGTCTGCCCCGTGCCCCGCGAGGGGAAAAGAAGGGAAATTGAAATCGCCGCGGAGTGTAAAATCATTTGCTGGTTCGCGCCGATAACACACCGGTCAAAAGGATCCTGTATCTGCCGGACAGAGGTGTACGCCACGGGTACACCAGTAATGCATCGGCCCCGAACATCGCGGAATATAATCTCCGTGCCGGTGAAACTGGTTTCATTGCATCGAAATCCTAAAATTCAAGATCGCGGCGCCCCGGACACGCGTTACCGCTCTGCAACGTGTTACTTCCAACAAGAATAACGTAATGGATCCGTTAAGAGCGGGGCGATCAACTTAAATGCCGCGCTAAATTACTCGAGTTAATTTTTCAGTTACTCGGCCAGTAATAGCGGCACGATAAGTAATAACGGTAGACGCGCAAAAGAACCCGTTCATTTGCTAAATAGACGGCATTATTGTTTCCCCGGCGTTTTTTTTTCACTTTCGATGTTTTAATCAATATCCTACGGGCGGTGATTTAATAAGTGTATACATATACATATTTATTCGATATTACAGTGATTCCGTTTATCACTTAATCGGCACCTACAGCGGGAACAATTTACTTAGTTGCTTCCTTCGCTTCCCGTCAATCATGTTTCATAGAAGTTTTTCTAATTTCATGCATTTTCGCTATCATCCCCTTTTAAAGATTGTTCGAGGGATATTGCCTGCTTGAGACACTATCGCTGCCATCTTTTGACTCGCCAACTAACTAAGCGGTTGGAACAAGGTACGTGGCGCGCTCTGATGAAGTATCTTGGAAACACCTCGCGAAGGTTGATGGAAAAAATATTGACCATTCGCGACTGAATTTTGGTCCTTTGGATTTTGGGGGATTTGTCTTCCAATCTTCTACATCTCAACAAGTCGTTGCATCAATAAAAAATTGTACAACAATTATAATGTATCGCCAAGTTGAACAAGACTCTTCTTGTGTTAGGGTGTATGGTATTTTCAAGTGGCATATTCCAAGAATAGAAGACATCGTTAAAACATAAAATTTGCATCAAAACATAATTAAAAGTCAACAGTCTCTATATATTACAGACCGAATGACAGTAAGACTTCAAACTTGTCAGAGCTATTTATCCTGTTTAAATTAGCCCATTCGAATTTCTAGATTCCCATTGTATTTTATTTTGAAACGAATCAGTTGCGGGATTCGACGGGACTAAATGAATGGTCCGCGTCTCGGCCAATCGCTTACGGTTGTCCGCTACTTAGATCTCGTCCAAACGATTCACACGGGGCACGCAATTAACGTCCACGAGCTGCTTAATAATATAACGGTCAATTTGTCACGATTAGCTACCGTAATGATAGCTCCCACGGATAATTTATTGTTAATTATTCCTCGTACGGCTGTCGGTGTATATTCCCGGTCACGTTCATCAGGCGCCGACAACTAAATTGACAATTAATGGAAATATTGCACGCGCCCGTAATCATTGGAAAAATTATCTCGGCGTCGCGGCAGCGATAAAGTCTCGGGTGTAGTTAAACTGCCCCTTCTTTACGGCACATCGTAACAACAACTCTGCCTGATATTATGTAGTAATTAGGTTATCTCTGCGATCGTCAGTAGCAATTTGCTGACGGCGTTAATTGTAGCAAAATTTAGTAGCTTCGGAATGGAAGAAGAGAAAAAAGCTGTAGCCGGGCCTCGCGCGCGCGACGCCAGTTCAGATTCCATCTCTCGGCGGGTTGGACACTTACGAAATCGGTGTCACGATGAAATTACATCGATCTAATCTGACCGGGCTCTGCCCCGCTAATCATTAAATCCCGGATCATTACTATCATTTCAAATTTCCCCGGTCGTGTTACGTTACTTAATTACCTGTAGCGGTTAATGTACTGAAAATATAACGCGGTGCTAAACACACCGCAAAACTATAGAGGAATAATAAGACCTAATAAGAAAATCGGTCGGTTAACTTTCGAGAGTTTTATTCTATTACGCTTGCTGCCGCGAGACCGAGTCCAGGCCAGCCTTCATTCTTTCTCAGCCGAGAGATTTTCAACGGCGGTTCACCTTGAAGGTGCACCACCGTCCATGCGAATCTTCGGACTCGTGCAGCATCGTGGCTCACCGTGCCGCGTCACGACGGCCGAAAGGGGAAAAAAAATCTCCACAGGAACTGGCATTACACGAGGTGCGCATAAAGTTCCATGAATTATCGCGTGGCTCGCCGTGCCCCGGGTGAGTGCGGGACTTACGTGTTCGGGGAAGCAATGCTCCCGGTATGGCCGCAAGATGGGCTAGAGTTGCCGATCTAACCTATACTTACCGTCACTGAGATAATCTAGCGCTGGTCTAACCCACTGTAATCCGAGCGCCGGCACAGTCGTGTCGGGGACTCCCTCGATCCACTCTTCCTAGTCCTCGCTAACTGTGCTTCTAGCACGCTCACTGAAAAAATACCGACTTTGCGCTGACACCGATTTCGGTTGCCAAATCTGGCCAGTCAGTGGGGGTAAAGTTGGCTGGGGTTCCTTTCGCAATTCTACGAAGCAACTGTAGAAGTTCGTTCGCTGTTGTAGCTCATTTCGTTGTTTATAGATTCTATAATTTGTTTGCAATGAATGAACAGGGCGAATGTTTTATACAATCAATCGCATAACGTCCATTAATATCTATGAATCTAGTTCTTTCAGAAATTTCTTTTATCTCAACGCCAATTTCAGTTCCACTGATCGTTCAGTTCAACCTCATTTTTCCGCCAACCGATGAATCAGGTTTCCATTTGGAATCATTGGTATAAGATCATTTTCGTGAAGGGAAAATGTTTGCGACCGATACCATCAAGGTTTTTGCGGGATGGCTCGTTGCTCGTACTTCGGAGACACCCAATACAGGCCTGACAGTGACCTGAACGGGGTCCGCAGGCCGTGGGTGGTGTGGTATCTCATGGGTGAGGAGAGCTCAGCCAATGGGAATGGAACGTGGGTGGTTGTAGTGGCCCGAGTTTTCACAACCGCCTTACCTTTGCGTGGGTGTAGGTTGCACGGCTTGCAGGATGCACCATCTTTCAAAATGGTGGCCGGTGCCCCCCCCCCCCCCGAATCATCGCGGCTCTATCCATCTGATATGGCCGTCGTTTCTCAAATTCGCGACGGTATAAAGTACGAACACGTGTCCCGCGTATCTCTCCTTCTTAGAATGCAACGCGAATGCAACACTCTACGGATCAAACAGTAATTCTCCTTTCCGAGAAGCAATATCGTATCAAGGTAGACGTCTCGCGTCGGCTAACGAGGTCTGCCCGTCACAATAAAAAATCTACCGCGTTACAAATGCAACCAACCAATGAATATCGTTTCCAAGAAACCTGACAGCGTGCGTTGCAGCGTCATCGATTATTGATTTTTTCCCATTGAGAAGTGAAAATTATAATCACGAGAGAGAGAGAGAGCCGCCGCGCGTGATAATGGAATTCGTATGCGGCGAGTTACGAGCCGGCAAAGTGCACACGATCGATCCTATTGTTTCCATCTAGAAACGTGTGCTTTAGGAATGCACGCGGTGCAAGGGGACTGCTGATCTTGTCTGTATAAAAACAAACCGATGTCCCGACGCTATCAACGCCGTCGCGACGCAACGTGGACTCGAGTTGATCACAAAATTGCATTACGCTGCAACAATTTGCATACCTGCCCCGCGCACGCTAATTTATTCCCACTTTGTACACACATCTATTTTCAACACTATTAATATAAAAACGTCGTAAATTGATACCAGACCGGTATCTTCGGGATCGGCCGAACATTTTCGTAGACGCGAACCTTGTTCGATTAACCGTAGCGGCTGGAAAAATGGTTGACTCATTGGCCAGTGAAGGGAACGCGATACAAGTGAATAACTAGACTGCGGTAATTAAATGAGACCATCCCGGGCAAGCGTCGCAGCGCGGCCACCCTGGAAGGAAATACTTCGGCCGGTTCGGAACTGGTTTCCAGCGATTTTTGTCGGTTATTAATTGCACCTCGCACATATCACGGGCAGGCAAAGAAATAGGGCTAGACAGATTCGCCGTCGACTACGATCATGACGTAATAGGCACGTCGCGGCATTGTGTAATCGGCGTGACATGATCGGAAACCGGATCGCCGCATTACGAGGGGTTTTGCGGCCTAAATTTTTTGCCAAATGTCTCCCGCAATTTTCCGCGGCTCCGCCGTTATATTAATGCCGCGGCCGGAAGAGGAGGTGTGGTCGAAAAGAAAACATCTGGATCAAGAATAAACACACTTCGAACGAGATCGTTTTATTATCAGTTCCAATAGAAAGAGAGAGAGAGAGAGCGGAGAAAATTCAATATAATCAAGCCCGTGGCGTCCTCTTCGGTTATCCTTGAATCCCTTCGACGATCGCCTAAAACAGATCTAAAGAACACCAGTAATACCGTAACGGTGCAATTCCCGGCATAACCACGGATCCTAGCAGTGATCCAGTCATCCGGTGTGATCCCGCGTAGCTGAAGGCGCGCGTGCACGCGATTTTCACGCGTGCAGGACGAAAAAAAGGGAAGGGAAGGAACTGCTTCTAATTTTCAATTCCATATTTTACCGTTGGATTATCAAGCCCGCGCTCGGAATTACGGTTTATCTAATCTCGATCTTCGCCGGGACACGCTCGCCACGTAGCACGCCCGCGGATAGAACTCGTTCCCGCGCCATTTTCTATGCTCGCCCCGACAGGGGAGCGCGCGCCGGATGAAATTCGAACTCGCGGTTCCTCCGCGCGATTAGGATCGCTCGAGTGCTCGTGACCGACGGCACTATCGATGGAACCGTCCTGTAGACGGCCGCCGAAGACTTCGGCGTTCCCAGGCAAGGTCCCCGCCGTGTCGGTTCCTTGGAAACAATTACGCCTGCTGGCTTATAATAACGAGCCGTTCTTCTGGAATCGTAGGTACACTCGTGTGCACGTGCAATACCCACACACGCGCATACACACACATGTACACACACACACAACCGGAGAATCGTTTTCAACTCGCGAGCATGTGCACACGGCCGCACCGCGCGCTACGAAGATGGATAGGCTCGTAAATCTATTGGCAGAGCGCATTCCCTCGTTTTCGCATCCCACTTTTTCCTTTTCTGACGCCGCAGACCCTTCGGGGCCCTCACTCGTTTCGAGATTTATCGCCTAACGCCAAAACGCCGTGGGCACATCTAAGATGGCCCCGAATGAAGTTGGTTTACCTCCTTCCTGGCTCCTAGGACATTCCAATGGCGGATCATTCGGCACGCAGGAGATCTGTCCGCCAATATTCAGTACTCGGGGATGTTCTGTCGTGAGACCATTTCATCGATTCACGCACGTTTGCCGGACAAGTATCTACTCGCATAATGGTCCTGGCAGATCTTGAATAATCAATGAGGAATCAAAGTCGAGGATACGGGGCGAACGCGAATCAACTATGCCGCGTATAGAATTACGGTAATTGTGGACGAGCCGCGTAATGTTCTGCAATTGTTTCAGGAGGAAAGAATTGTTGGAATTCTGCCGTTTAGATGGCACATACGGCCACCGTCGTACGCAGTCTGTCAGTCAAGCATTAATTTTCGTATCCTTATCGTCTCTCGCAAAATATTGGCTGTCATCCTTCGCCAATAGCCCTGTCCTCGCAATTTCCACTGGAAACGTTTACAGGATCAATATCATTAACCGTGGAATACATGAATTCGAGAAAACATGCCCGCGCGACAACTCGAAACGACACAGAGGTTAGAGACATTTTTACGGGTCGCCATTTTGAACAGAGATATCGGCGCGCCGGCGAAAGAAATCCATACGCCACGCGGCTCGGAGCTTTTCTTACGCAGGACCCGTAATAACCCAATAAATCAGGGTAGCCCGGCCGGTGCAATTACGTCCCATGGTTGCGAGACTCGCAGAGAACCCAACCCTTCTCGTAAATATTGCCCTCCGCGACGGCACAACATCTTTTCTGGTGTCTGCTTTTTCTTTTCTCCACGCCTTTTTTCTCGCTGGTCTCACGACCCCGAGCACAATCAGGGATCCCCGTGTACCCTGCGTTGCACGGGGTTGTCGATGATGTCTGTCCACCCTCCCCCTTTCGCCCGCTTAGCTTCCCGTCCCTTCCACCGTGCCGCGTTTCCTTCAGATTCGCCGGTTTCTTTTTGCATTCGGCCGTGAGCTGCGGTGCATAGCGCAACCATGGGAACCAACGGCGAGAGTTAGACTTTCGGGGGGTTTAATTGCCACCGAGCGATCTGTTAATTCCTAAGTGTCAGCTTGAGGAAACGGCCGGCAGAGAAAGAGAGAGGAAAAAAAGATCACGCAGGCATGCAACAAAAGATCAAGATCCACGCAGGCTGTTTCGAGGGTCGAGTGTTTCGCGTTCGTTCGCGCCTGCGAGCAGATAGTATACACACGTCATTCGGCCCGATGGATCGCGAAATTTACGATCTGAAGTTAGATACGTTCTATCGTCTCGTATCTCTCGTGGAAAACGCAATAAATATCGCGGCGTTATCTGTCCAACCTGTTACCACGCAAGTAAATGAAGATCGACAACGTGGCGTTCGCGCGTCCTGCTGCAGCCCGATGCTATAGCGTCCGCTAAGTGACCAAAATTACAGAGTCATTACATTGCATTGTGACATTTATTGCCCACGGATAATACCGTGTCATTTAACTGCCAATAATGCCGTGTATCTTCTTTAGCGTCTTAATACGCTGACTAATAATTTATCGTCTACAAACATTGAACAACTACGGAAAACGATCGCAACGATGGCCATTATTGTTACATAAGTCGATTTAGTACGTTATAGCGGCTTATTCTTTAACGACCGGGGCATCGTCTTTAATTCTGTTAAATCAACGTTTCAATCTTCTTTTTTCGGTTGCTCGATTCCTTCTTCCCAGAATAATGAAAATCTCCAATGAAGAGGTGAAATTATCTTAGTTCCGAGACTCGTTTATTTCTATATCATTCACGTTCCCGCAGCTTTTAACGCGTGTCTTCTTTTTCCAACGTATGTCAACGTTTCGTTCGCGCAGTATCCTCGAGAACGCGCGAGATCGTTCAATCAAATACAATCGCTAAAAACACGTAGCAGTGCAGATCAACCTAACCTCAAACTGCACTGCGTACGGGCCCCGCCGTTGCACGCAGCAAATAAAACGAGCGGCAGTCGACATCGAAATTATACGTATAGATGGCATTGATGTATGGCCGAGCGGGTTTTGATAGACCGGACGGCCCTCGCAGCCGAGTATAATCGCGCCGCAGCGCATCGTTTTCTCGCCGTGCCGGTGGAGTCCTCCATTTTGAGTCTGGCTCTCGGTAACCTCGGCGTCACGGTCGTAAAGGAAGCTGATTATTGGCACTGGTATTCTATCTGGCCGATAGATAAATTTCAACCCGTCACCGATATCATTACCTCGTCCCTTCCGCCCTCAACACATCGGACAATGTAAAATTCAATTGAAATTTACCTGCGAGATGCATTTTGACTATCGTAACACGGTCAATAATTCTTCGAATCCGAATCGTATCGGATAAATGCTAGAAACAGTGCACGAATGAAATTTTCCTTGAAAGAAATAGAAAGATTTTCAATTTGACAGCGAGCCGAGGCTCCATTGCTGACAGACAAGGAGATTCGTTGGAAATCTCGAAATTCGCAACGAGATAAGTGCGCCGGGTTGGCGTGCCTATCGCAGGTAACGCAGTAACAGGCAAGTCTGTGGAAGGAACCGCGGCCCCAGGATATAAATCTTCGGCCGACAGATGCGCCGCCCTCAACGTTCGCCATCGACCAACCAACCGACCAGAATTTCCGAGGGTAACGCCCTGAAAAACCAGGCTCGCCTTGGATGCCTACTGCATTTGCATGTCATTTCGTAAGCGATTACACCCACCCCGAAACCCGCGGCACATTCGAGAAACGCGAGAATCCCATTCACTCGCGTAGATCTTCTATCCACGGTCTCCCGACACACATTACTCCGTCAAATGCATCTATGCGCATGAAATTTCATTGATACACCGCGCGCCACGGTGCTCCTCGATTCCTCGCTATCGAAGAATCTCCAGCGAATTCCGTCGTTTCCAACGAGCTGAATGGCGAACGAGTCTCGTCTGTTAGAACCCGCGGAACTCCTCATGCTCCGGAATCGCGTGTGAACCGTGCATTCATAAATCCACATAGAAGGAAAGGCCCGGCGTGTATTATATACAATGGCGTGCGTACAGCACGCGGGACACTCTCGTGTATAATGAGAACAGACATCTTCCACCGATAATATTTTTCTACCACGGAGTAGCACACGCATTCCCCGGACAGGCGAGCTGTCGTGAACGCGAATGCACCGCGATAGTTGCTGCCCCGATCCGCAAGGGAATTCGCGAATCACGCAACGCCGGTAATCTCCTCCCGCACCTGAGATAATTTCATTAGTCTTGTTACGGAAAGAAGCTACACCGTCGTGAATTCGAAGGAAGGATTCGCAGGAGGTAACGAGATCCGCGACGAGATCCTACATTTAGTCCTCGGAATGATTTCGATTATATTAAGTACGGCTGGTTATCAGCCGCACATCGGAATCCTCTCTCGTGACCGACGAGTCGTGTCAATATCAGCGATCTTTTATTCGATAATGGCGGGGCCTCTTTCTCCCGTCAGTTCGCCAGCAAACCCTGCCATTGTACGACGATGCAACCGATCGATGAATATTCAAGAGGCGAACGAGTCCGATCGGTCTTTCTCGGGAAGGCTTTAACTTATGTGCACCGTCGGATTTTTCATTATACCGTCGCATCGTGGCCAAGATAAAACGCGGACGTGCAGCTTCCTGGCCGACCCTCCTCCCCACGGATACTTCATAATTCTCCGCTCCCCGAACGGCGACGCCACGTACATTACTTTTGCATTAAATGCGTGATTTATCTGCGCCGGCTATATTTTCGCGTCCATGTATTCCCGCTTTCTTCTTGCTCGCGTTATTTACGGTGCATCGGTTTGTCGTTCGTTCCGTTTTAATTATAAACGAAAGAGGCCCGTCCCCCGTTCGACGGGCGCAGGTCTTTTTTGCGAGACAACGTTGCAGAATTTTGTAAGCGAAGAATTACAGTTTCCGCGGGCCGGCTGCGGATCCCGTCGGATCGCAGGATTTTCGTGCGGATCGTTCCGGCGGGAGCTGGAGGTCCAGCGTCGGGCTTGGAGGTCGTGCATCACAAGAGTCTGGCAGGATAATAGCTCCCTCCTTCGAAGAGTCTTATTGCCGGACCATGCGCCAAGTGATTGATAGGCACCGAACTATAGAGCGGGGCAACGTGATATTTCGAAAGGCTATACGCGCGGCTTGGAAGCGAGGCCGTGTATATAGCCGCGCACCGTAGAAACACACTAGACGCTACACGCGAAAATTCGCGTGTGAAATCAGCCACGTTCCAGCTACGGCTCGAGAGTAATTTTCTTAGCGCACCGACGTACCGGGCTCATTAAGCCGTAATGGAAAAATCAAGCAACTCTTTGATCGCATAGAGTTCTCTATAAGAAAACTATCTACCCTTTCCTTTCTCTAGGTGAAACGAGTCAGTTCGGCGCGCAACGAGGCTCGTTGCGCTATTCCAGGCAGCGAAAACGCAAACGCAATGTCAATACCGGGTTCGTACAGATGACGCGAAAGAATTCCTCCCGGAAGGCTCGTTACCGTGAAATCGAAGAGCGCAGGAGCCCTGAAAAATGCATAATATTGGAAGGTGGACGTCGATTGGCCAGCTGCTGCCTTATTTCATTCCGCGCGCCAGGTGGAGCCACGAAACAGACTGCGCGCCGCACCGTGTCCACCGCGCGCATATCATTACGAAAATTGTGTTCAAGAGGTGTAACCCGCGAAAGCAATGAGGAATTACGGCGTATATGTGATGGTCGTGCACGCGATCCCAAACGCCGCGTGATTCGAAGACAATCGTGGAAGAGGTGGCGACCGAGTCGACCCGGCATTTGGCACGGCCTTCCAGGGACAGCCAAAGGTAGCACGTCTCGAACCGTTCGTCGAGTCGTGCGAGGACTAAACAACTGATCCCTGAAGTTAGCCGGTATTTAGAGGAGTGAACTGTGTTCCGTGGAAAAGTTTCCTGAGCGTTTCACCATTATTGCAGTTTCGTCAGGAGTCAAAGTGTACAGCATCAGCATAGGTATCAATGCGTCTTTGACTCCCGATGAAGCTAGCTGTAATGATGGCGAAACGTCGAGGCAATTTTCATATTGGTCACGGCTTGATCCCGAGAGCCTCGAATAACTACAACCTTTCAGACCATGAAATCGCTAAATCTACCATCTCATCTGTGATAAAATAAAAAATGATATTGTCCAATCGCCGAGCGTGTTTGCGTCGCACGGACATTACGGTTTCAGTCCGGCACGCGTATCGACCAGGTAGGTGTAGGCTGAGCCTAGAAGCTGCCGCCGGAAACCATTCTTCCACCAACCGCCCTCTCGGTATCCTTTCCGGTGCGGAGACTGTAAATCTTTTCCAGCACGCCAACCGACACGAGGTCCGCCCGAGTCCTCGAAACTGCCCTATTTTCATCGCGCTATCGTTCCTCGCCCCTTGAACCGTCCCGTCGTCCGCTTCAGATCGCGGCGAACGATCAGTGAAAGGTTAGCATACACGACGAAGAACTACGCCCTTCGCAGGGAAGCGGGGGTGTACCGTCGGCGCACGGTAAACTATACCGTGGTTAGATTGTTTCAGCCGGTCGGTTATGAATATATTATTTCGGTTTTGCTTTCGCCCCGATGGCTCAGCTAATATTAGGTATCGCTCACGGCCGCGGAGGGTGTGCTTCTAATTACACGTGACAACGGCGCAACGTTTCCTGCGAGATAACCGCGGAAGACCAACGAGCCCGGTTAGCTTCTCGTGAAACGTGTGCCAATTAAAACGGTTCTCCTTCGTCTAATCGCTCGCAACGGTAACGAGTCCCCGAGAATGAAGCCACGGGAGCAGAGAGACCACCGGAATCGGCTTGTTGATCGCGAAAATCCATTTTGTAACGGTTTTCCATCTGGAACGTATTAGCCGGACTTCTTTCCACGGTGATTTCAATAGCGGCATCCCAGATCTTGCGGTCAGCGGAATGGGTATAGCATCAACCCTTCACGGTGAATTGGTCGCATGCCTTGCGGTCGTGTGGCCCGCGAGAAAATACACAGCCCGAGAAAATCGAAACGTGCCGGATCGATCTGTTTCTGACGCCAGACGCCACATAATGGGGGACTCGAGGCCTGGGTACGCTCCTTCCCCCGTGGTCCCGCCGGCTCTTTGTCCTGCCCGTTTCTTTCGGGTTTACGTGGACGTTTCGGTCGCGGTGCCCCGCGGTGGCTCTCGCGCGTCTCTCGCCCGGAGGGACCCCGAAAACCTAACCTCAAAACGCACGCGGATAATTGGGGATAATGTCGGGGTTCCCGGGGCCCCGTAATTGCACGAGGCCAGGCCCTTTCGAGGCTTCCCTTCCCTCCACGGCCTGGAACCCCTTCCTCCACCCCTCCCGAGCCGCCAACAGTTCCTCGTTCCTCGTTCCTCGGCACGCCGGGCCCTCGCGCTAGCTGTCCGTCCATCCATCCGTTCGTCCGTCCAAGCTCTACGTCCGTCTGTCGACCGCTTTCGCAGAACCCGATAGTACCTAATTCGTCGGTTTGTTTCGTGCTGCCGTGTTATTACGCGGAACCTGGCCCATGTAGCCGGGCTTATGCGATCCGCTTTGCCCGTCCACGGTCCCGCCGCGAAAGACAGCCGGCTCTCGGTGACCTCGAAAGTGGACCTCTGAGACACGCTGCCGGGGCCTTGCAGCCTCGAACATGTAGCTCTCTGGTACCGGGGAAACTTTTATCTTCACTGCAAAGTGTGAAGACTGGGGAATCAAAGCGAACTTGCGCTGATCTTATGAGACTTCTATAGGGAACATGGCTACTTAAATGCCTAGGATCGACGAGACGTTCCCGTTAAGTGGATTATTGGGATCGTAGATGTTTACAGATTCACGGAATTATATAGTTTATCTAGAGGATGATGTCCCGAGATGGAAGTTAATTGGGATTGCGAGATTGATAGGTGGACGCAGAGCAGACGAAGCGGAATATCGTTAGCTATATTGAAATGTTAGGCGAGCCGAGTGTGAGGTACGGATCCATTCGCTGTTTTGTCACGATTAGAGCACGATGCCGAGATTGCACTCAACAACCTCGAATTACGTTGTCCCCATCAGATCAAGTTTAACACAATTATCCAATCCACGGGCAAGAACTGGGTAAACATTAACCCTCTCCACTCTTACGCGGACCTATTACGTAGGTACACGTCTATAATATGCTCTACCGGCGAGTAAAAACTTGCGGTGTTTCAACAACGGTCGTTAAGCCGACGACGGGAAAAGTTTGAGTAAACGCGGGGAACTCGGGGGAAACTCCAGTGTGGCGATAACGCAATCACGGAAAAGGGAGTATCGAGGAAGAAAGACGAAATCGAGATGCAGAGGTAAATGGCCGCGTAAAGGAGAGATTTGCGACGGGCGGAGAAGAAACGCGGCACCGGGGCCGTCGCAACGGCGATCCTCGCGTTCTAAGCAGGCAATGTTACAAATTAGCAGATAATCAATTAGCCCCAAACTTCCGGCGTGCTTCAGCAAACAAATGACAGAACTGGACGCGCGGCTCGTAAAATTTTTGGTAATTAAAGACCTCTGGGGACGTAGGGCGGGGTCAGGACCTGCTCTAGCGACGGATCGTTGTTCTCGTGAACAGAGTCAGCCGTAAGTACCACCGGCAAGAATACCGTGAAGATTAATTTCAACGTGACATACAAAACATACCGAAAATCTGCATATAGATAGAATCCGCGGTGTAATAGAGACGTCGGAACGAATTTCGTCGAATCTCTGGAGCTTCGTGGCTCCTCTGACAAATCCGTATCGAAGGATTTCATTCCGAATCGTGTTTCGATTATTGAGCAATCGGTGCCGTGATCGATGAGATCGAGCTGTATCTTCTCTTGATGCGGGACACATCGCCACATTTAGGCTATCATTATCCGCATCTGCCGCGGCTGTCCCGCAAGATACGGGGGAAGCTGTAATTACAGCCTTAAACGGTGTGTATTCCTCCATTCTTGCGACTCGGTCTTTGTTTCCACAGCTTGGGGGTCATCGCATTGTCGTTAGTGCCTCTTGCGGCTGGTCTGATTCGAAGGTATCTATTTGGGTGTCTAGAAACGACTTATGTTCGTAAGAGCGTGTGCGTTTCCTGGAGAATTATTTAGTGCTCTTTCTGATTTCGAGGAAACACCGCGCATTAATCCGGTTTGCTGAGGTTCCTGGACGCGCGGTGCTTTTCCCACCGTATTTACGTACTAATATAGAAAGTGTGCAACCGTAATCGTCCCTCGAGACAGACGTTTTCGCATTCTTTTTCCAAATATCGTGAAAATCTAGGTGTCCAAGACGCGTGCCGGCAAGGGCTTACGATTCTAGCTATCGCAGGAGGTGTCTACCGTCGGGCAGCCGTTCGAGCGCGTTCCGAGGCGCAAATATTTCACAATGGCGGGGTTCGAGGCACTTCGAAGAAAAAACTGCCGACGCGCACCAGCCAATTTTATAAAAGAAGCGTCCTTGTGGATGGCCAAGGCCACATTTCAAAGGCACAATGAAATGAAAAGGTGGAAGGAACGGCTCGCCTGCGGGAACATCGAAACCCGTGGACGGGTTCTGGTACATCGATCGTGAACGGGAGTCCGTTCGATAACTAGGAGGATCTTATCTCCGGGGCTCCCAGTTTCGACGGTCCTCGTACCTCGAACTCTTAAAAGGTGTACCCTCGAGGGGCGATCGTGCTTTGAGGGCGCCGCATCGCGCCAACCACGCCTCCTCCACCGTTATTTACCTCCGTCCTTTTCGCCCTTGCGGTTTTATTGCCTCTTTCTCCCCCTTTTTCAACGTTGGTCCAGCAAGCCCGGGAGCGATAGATATCCCCGGCATCAATAAGGATCCGACGGCACCGACGGTTCCGTTTTCTACGTGACGAGTCGCGGATAACCATCGTTCCTCCGGTTTCTGGCGAAATTCACGGGTTTCGCGTGGTTTCGTACGATAAACGTCTCAGAAATCTCGAGGCATCGCCAACAGATAGCAACTTGACGCGTTTCCAATGCCCGCAGCCTCTCGTAACACGTTAATCATCTCGCCAAAGCAAACCACGACCATATTTTACTAGCCTGGAATTTTTGCCGGGTAAGAAGAACGCGCAGCGGCAGCTAGATAAATAAAGAAACAAGTTTTTTAAGCACCAAGTGAACAACACAGTACGCCCGCGCAAGCATGCTGCTTTCAAGGAGTATAAATCTCCCGTGACAGTGATGTCTGCGCCCGAGGCATGTCGGAGGTGCAGAAGAATTTGTCTGCAGAATAAAACGAACCGAAAAAGAAGACAGTGGCGCACTAATTAGAAGGTAGGAAGTAAATAAATGGAATACTACCGACGGATCTTTTTTCAAGGGACTGCGTACGACAGGGGCGTTCATCATATCGCTTCAATTAACCGTTTAGTAATCCCGTGTTTACCGACGAAGTGTTCACTGCGGTTTCACGATGTTCATGCAACCGAACAGACGAAAAAGGCAGTAATAAACCGGTAATTACTGTCACAGAGTTATCCCTCGTCTATTCGCGGAAACTTTTACACTGCGAATATCACGGATACATCGGAGAAATCCCGACCCATCGGTGAATAAGAGTGTGGTCACCAAAATGGCGGCTACGCGCCATATACGTTCCTTCCATACGAACGATCACGTATTCGCAGAACTTAGGAAAATTACTAACACTTGATCACGTTGAAGAGTGTATACACTGACGGGCACAGGTGCACTCCGATCGTTACGTCACTCGTGTAATACACGGAAGGGTGGAAGATCCAAGATATCTATACCCTGACTCGGAACGAGCCCTCCTCAAGGTCGCCAAAATGGCGACCGGATAAATAGACAGGTTGATCGATCCAATGACGGACGTCGCGGTGTCTCGAACAAACGCGTGACACTTTACTGGATAGCAGGGTGACAAACGGAAACGCACTCGAAGTCGATTCGAAGTGGAGAGCCCGGAGAGAGCACACGGAACGGGCAGGTGTAACGCGCAGCGGCAGTAGACACCAACTGATCTCACATAACAACGGCCGATAAAATTGTTGCGTTTCCACCAAAAATTATCCTCTTTTTTTCCCTCGCGGTATAAAAAGTACAAAATTGTGGTAATTTAGCCCCCACCGCCGTGGTCGGCGATGCTCCGCTCGCTGCCCACGGGGAGGAGAGAGGCAACGAGCGCACAGGAACAAAAGAGAGAGAGAAAGGCGTGAGCCCCGGCGTACGGTAAGCGAACGAGGATAGAAAATGTTAGAGACAGCGGCAAGGGGGAGCGGAGGGACGGAGGAGGAGGAGGAAAGCAAAACGGGGGCCTTTTGCCCGTGAATACTGGCGCACTAACAACACGGGACAATTACGGTTCAATATAGCCGACGTTAATAGCGATAGCTGGGGCGGCTTCACACGTTCAGCGTATTCATCGTTCCCCGCATTCGAAGAAAAAGTACCCTACTTGAAATAACTCCTCGAGTTTACACTATACCCGTGCGTGAACCGACCGATGCTACGAACTGGACGAAACGTAGCATGCGAACGTTCGACGTGAAACGGTAGCGTCGATCCGTCCCGAAGTAATTGGCCGTGGCGGCAAGAAACACGCGGATGTAATTGCGACTTACGGAATGACGACACTATTATCGCGTGCAGCTCGAGCCAAATAAACCGTCAAGACGTGCCTGAACGGAACCGAACGGAGCGGGATCGCGTCGATGTCGCTGCACCGACAACTTCGGAGCACCAGGATCACTTCGGTAAGGTGTTCGAAAGGTATCGAACGAGACCAGCCTGTTCGATTTCGCAAGCACGGATACTCTTGGCTTGTACTGCTGCTCGTGTGAACTCACCCAGTGCTTAAAGCCACTGAGAAGGGGCATACTATGAAATTAGTATAATCACGATCAAAATTACTCGCGCCGGGCTATGCTGGAACCACCAACCGCCGCTCAAATAGCCCGCCCCGCCATCGCCAATCAGCGGTCGCGGGTTAGCGGCCATCTTGCGCAATACCGCCTGCGCGTCGGAAGCCACGAATTACCGCAAAAGTGGATAATCCCTGTTCGTGAGGCGCATACCGTACCGGCGGGTACATTTTCGCTGGTGTCTTCCTATCGGAAGAACAGAAAAGAAGATGTTTCTCTAGGATAATTCCGTCCTCGTCGCGTCTATCCGCGGACGATCCGCTCCGCGCACGGAACGAGAGTCAAGCGTGCGTGGATCGCGATCAGATACCATTCATAGCTCCGGTCACAATACGTTGGTTCCCTTCTTGTAAATGATAATCCGTTCCATTAACTTCCCTTTGTGTCTTCGTACCGTAGTATCGCGCAGAACCGCTGCGTTATGCTGTCACATTCACGGAACGCTTTCCTTTCCGTGTTCGGTGCACGGGAAAAAAAAGCGGCACGCAAGTCGAGACCGCGAAACGTAATCGCGCTTCGAAGTCTCTCACGCAGGCTGGTACAAGGTTGTCGTCTTCCATTTACGGCACAGTCATGCACTATGTAATTATAAGGACAAAATATTTAGACTGTTCTAACTCGGCGTACCGAGCCTGCGTGCACGGACGGCGGTAATGACAATGCTCGCATGGATCCGTCCCAGGGCTCTAAACAAACCTCGTTGTCTATCTTCCCTTGCCACCGATTCTTCTCCCTCAAATTAGTTAATGACCCTAATGACTCTAATGCGGCTATAATTTGCCGGGAGCCGTTAGCGGACCCGCTGGGTGATAATCAGATAGTTTAAATACTGTCTCGCATTTTCCCTGATTGCCTCATCACAAACTAATTAGCGGCATCTGATAAGTTTGAACATTTTTCTCGGTGTCGTTCACGTTTGCGCACACCTCGCAACACGGCGGTGCACGTATATGCAACAAAATAACGTCGCGTTTATCCTTAATGCACACGCCTCGCCCGCCAGGGGTTTCCGTAGCGCCATGTTACGTTTCGTTAAGTTGCGTCACGTGGACTGGTCCCCTGATCATAGTCCTTAATTATCGGTGGCCTGAACTATACGACGAGATGAGAGGATCCGAGGTAGCTACTCCTCTCATATTAAAAGCGAAAATAAAAGTATAATAGGTCTCTCGTGCCTCGCATTAAACAAGCAATATAGAGCATAAAAGGAGAAGCTAGAACCAGCTCTGTCCTGCGAACGGACATCGCTACCTTCGCGGAAATTCTAATCGCGTCTTTAAATTCATGATGGGCCGCAAACGACGCGAGAACGGCCCCAAAGAGTACTTCGTTCGGAATCACAGAACACTCGGATTACCGTTCAGCTTCGAGATTTGCATTGCTAAAATTCGATAAGAAGAAAACGGCGGATAGGGAGAGAGAGAGAGAGGGGCGTAGCATAGAAGATTCCTGCCAGTCCTTCCGCCGTTTTTCGAGGCACATACTATCTGTTACACCCGGGGCACGAATACGAATTAGGACCAAGTCGCAACAGGATCGAGCCCGACCGATTTCGAGTATGCTGGCGCCTTGGGCAACGATAAGTTGCTGTAGTGGGTCTAGCCACTGCTCTGCCCTCTGTAATTATACCGTACACAACCGAGCGCCCGGCTTGCTCTTTCTTTCTGCGTTACTTTCTCCTTCGTTTTCCACCGTTCCTCTTCTTCGCCGATGCTTCTTATTGTTCAACGTGTGTTTCGCCCGACCGTGGTCCCGCCGGGGGCGAAGGTTGCGCTCGGGCAGCCGTCTGCGAGACTCCCTTCCTTTTCATCCTACCCGCTCGCGTTTCGTTTGCTTTGTTCAACTTACCTTCAACAACCAACACTTGGTCCATTGTTCACTTTTTCCACGAGCACTGCACTTTATGTAACGCGAACACGAACGACGGATGTATTCCGCCGACTTTCCTCCATGAAACATTTCGTTAATGCCGCCGACGTGTAATCAGCACGGTCACTTAATTGATGATTCCTCGTTAGGTACATCGATACGGATATTGTCGACCGGCCACTGTCACTGCGCTCGATCCCTGGAAGCCGTGTTATTTGCATCTCGAACGCCCGGAGCCGAGGACGCTCCGTTGTGGATATTTGAAAGAGGATAATTGGTTCCAGATCCGAGCTCCGTTCGCGCGATCGCTTCGATACGCATCTCGATACACATCTCGGCCAGTGTTCTGCGGCGTGACCGTAATTTCGTATCACGGTTTAATATTCGTGAAAAAACCGGCTGCGCGTGGTTGCTCGCCGACGGAAGATCTGTGCCGCGACAAGTTCTCCTTTCCCTCCACTTTCCATCCTCGTATTTATCGTGTAAATTATGGTCGTGTCTTCCCGCTTGCGACAGGGATTCTTGTTTACCGGTCAACATTTGCCGACAACCGCGGAGATATCGACGGCGAATGCAAATATCGGCCAGGGTAAACAATACGTCGGACCGTTCTTAGCTTTCGAATCGAATTAGCAGATGTTACGAGGAGATTCGATAGCTCGGTTCGTAGCTGCAGCCTTAATAAGCTCTAATAATCGTGGTTAAACATTGTAACGTCGGGCACGGGTCGGGTTTCGCTGCGCGTGTACAATGTTTACGCGCGTACTTGACGCATGGACTCATTTATATGAATACAGGATGCACGGATACCTCTCATCCGCGCGTGCATATAAGCCCGACCAATTGCAGTGAACCTGTACACCTCTATTTTCCGGCTACGCACGCTCGCTGACTGCGAGATTTATGATTTGTTACGTAACGACATCTCTCGGTAGATTTAGTTGCACGTACGCGGTGTGTAATCATTTCACAGACTAGCGAGCACACATTACCCGAAAACGTCCGATACCAGATAATGTACACTCTCTGCTGGAGATAGTGATATAGTGTTCGCTAGCACGAATCTACGGATGCGTTCAATAATTAAAGATGTTGAAATGCGCAGTGGCTTCGCAGGATCCGAACTTATTCGCGTTGCGTTTCGGCGCTATGAGTGCGCTTTCATGGAACATCTCGTGCGTAACGCATCACCGCAATTAGCTAATGACGTGTTGCCGTACTTCTCTATTTTATATTCGTGTGTATTTCACGTGAAAACCTGAAATGTTCGCTTCCGGAGGACTCGCGATTTGTACAACGCGATCCAAGTAGCATCGTCGGGTCAACGACGGCCACTTTAAGCGGAAGAAGGAAAGGTTGTGACCACCAACCCCATATAATATGCAAACAGTACGTCCATCACGGGGAACAACACACGAGAAAGCTTCGATCGCCGAAGGCTTGCGTGTCAGACAGCCGGCCGATCAGACCTGGAGTGTTAGGAGCAGGCGTGATACCGCTTTTTACGGGTTAACCGACGACGATACCACGGCATGTTAACGGTCATGCGATACAGTAGGTCACGCATGCAAAAAAACAATGCGCGCGTGTATGCGTGAATTCGATATTTTTGCATTCGTATGCGCCTACATGGATCTGCATATATGCAACGTTACACAACGAAACGGAGTTTCGGAGTTTAACATTGTATCCACTCTTCGGCTGTTCGAAATTCGCTCGCGTCTCGAGCACTTTGCAAGCGCACGGCTATTCGACGGAAAGTTCTTCTTGATTGCGGTGAACCATCGAATCAGGAGGGTGCGAAGGTAATCCACTTTGCCCGTCACACCTCGCGCTCCATGTTAGACATTGATTTCGCATTATCCTTAGCAGCAAACCCGACCGATTGGCTCGACTTCTCTCGATTGTCCGATGTTCGAGCACGAGAGACCCCTTCTCCGTAGACGTGTTCGTGTAGGCACGCGTGTCCACAAAACCGACGCGCCGGTGTTTGTATTTGTACGAAGGGAGCCAAGCTTTAACGCCGGTGGGGTGTAGCACGCGAAGTCGAGGGCGGCGGCAACCGCAATATTAGATTAATGGCGGATGTACTTCAGTTTCAGGTGCGATATCGTCTTTCAACCTAAACTTCGCCGGGAATTCGACTTTTCTTGCGGCGACTCGCACGCGCGATACATCTTCTCACATCCTTTAAACCATCGCCGTTAATACGCGAGCGGTGTGATTATCTAAATCGAATTACGCGGTATTACTTTATCGTAATTCGTTTCGAAATTCAATTCAGGCAGATAGAACGTTTAAGATGGCCCCCTTATCTCGGATCTAAGATCCCGATGATACGCGATGCAAATGGTTGACTACATTTTAAGGGACCCACTGTACCACGCTGCGACGTATCGTCGCGTACCATAAAGAGGCATAAATCAGCGTGCAAAAAGTAGAAAGTTATAGCCACCGAGACGTCCAGGCAACGTCTTTGCTTGAACAAGCGGCAGCACCGGGATGGCCTCGAGGGCTGAACGAGGTAGAGGAGCAGAATGGGAGATCCCGGCCCTTGATCGTGATAAGATGCAGCGGCGTCGTCAGTTGACAAAGGGTCGTAGGAACGCCCCCTCAGATCCGACGTGCAACCGCTTGCGGGGGCGTACATATTAAAATTGGACCCCCACCTCTGACCCTCTATCAACCATTCGCCGATCTTGTTTATTACTGGCACGTACAATCACGTTACCAGAAAATATGAGCCCTTTTACTAAAATGTTCGTCTGTTTACATTCATGGCTTGCGTACTTGTGTACCAACACTATGTTACACAGCAAGGGGTGCTATACTGATATGCTGTTGGTAACATTGTGTTGGAACTTGCTAAGAACCATTTGGGGTCAAGAGTTTCAGGATTTTTTGGAACCTCTTCTGTTCCAATTGTTTCTGTATCTTATTACAGGGTCATGTATCTATAATATTTTGGTATTGCGATATTTCTTGCAATATTTTATATTCTTGATAGTAATATTCTTCTTATTTATGCATTATTCTTCAAATACATTGAATAGTTTATTCGTTGTAACCTCTTCTTGTTCTTCTGTTCCATATTCTTGCGTTGTAACAGTCATTTACACTTAAATACTCAGTAAACATCTTGAATAGTTACTTCATTCATAATTATACACATTCATGCACTAATATTGTATTGAACACACATACTACATAATTAGGAAAGTAAAGGAAATTCACATCCTGACTAAATTTCCAGCTTTCCTTTGTATAAAATATATCATATATTACACCCTACCATTAGTAGATTAACTTCTGTTGTATATTCATCATCAAATATAATCATTTCCTTAATATTAAAATATTCTTACATGCTAAAATATAATTATACCCTTCTATTGTCTGTTCAGAAGACTTTGTCAACATAAAAAATGAAAATATTTGTTTCCAATCTTCAATTGGGAATCATAACCAAAATACCTTAATGTATTTTGCTCCTATATACTGCTTAATATCTTATTTTGATAATAAAGGATGAAAAACATAGTCGGAATTCATGGACAAACATATACAATATAAAATACAATAATTACTCATCGTTTCAACGTGTCTTTTCGCAGCATATAATGATGATTACAAATAAATAGCTTACATGCTAGTAGTGCCATTTTGTGCACCAAACGTTCTAACGGTCGTTACATTCTTTCAAAGTTTACTCACGTGAATAGGCGATGAAAAGGGCAACCTGCGGAATCATATTTGTGCAACCTGTGAAACTGCATGTTCATGCGTCGTTGGGGCCAAATAAAAACAGTTAAACGTCCGAATTACTTGCATATTCTTTCTTCTATTGCACGAGCAAAACTTCCTCCGTCCAACGCACCGCCTTCATTATGCAGTTCTCGATTGTGCCGACTCGATATGAATCGAAATCGCAACTGGTGCTGCCCTCTGCAGGCTGCAGTTTCAAGCATTCGATTAGTGTGGGATCTCGAGGGCGCATCGTTTATTTACCGCGATTGCTCGCGGTTTGGTGATTTCAAATTCAATTTAAAATACGAATTTTCAAGTGCATCGTTTGAAAACACAGTTGAAATGTTCCCGCAGAGTTCTCAGAAAAGGTACTGGATGTTCTCTGATGAAAATGATTTGACAGTACTGAGGGAGAAAACAAACGCTGAGTTTATTGAAAGACATGGGGTGAATATGACGGTAAGTTGGACGGTTTTTGCGGTGAGTTTCAATTTTCATTTTGTACATTTAATTCTGAAAATGTTCATTGTTTTCTGTTATCTTTTTGTTATGGTAACATCACTATTCGTCTCAGCGCTATATGATTTTAGAGGTTACATTCCTTTCTCTACCGATAAACTGAAACTATCGATACATTCGTTCACTGCTATGTGTTGTTACGTTTTTATTATGTATTCTTTTTTTTTTTTATTCCATTACGCATACATCTTATAAAAGTTATACAGTAATTATTAGTATCTTGCTAATAGTTGTAATATTAAAAATATATTTTCAAAAGTCAGAGGAAAGGGAGGAACATTTCCTATCATCTACAGAGGAGCGTACATTGTTACGCTTTTATGAGTTGCAACTGAGAGATTTCTGTCGTCGATTTAGCCCTCCAATGCCACGGGCTACAATAGCAACTGCGTTGCACTACTTTAAAAGGTTCTACCTAAGAAACAGTGTCATGGATTATCATCCGAAAGAGATATTAGTTACATGCGTTTACTTGGCTTGTAAAGTAATTATCATGAGCTTAATCTGAGCTTGCCTATGAATTCATATGTTTCATTGGAGGATGTATTTTAGGTAGAAGAATTCAATGTTTCTATATATCAATTTGTTGCCAACATTAAGGGTGACAGAGATAAAGCATCTGATATTATACTTAATAATGAGTTACTTCTTATGCAACAATTGAATTATAATTTAACAGTGCATAATCCGTTCAGACCTGTAGAAGGATTAATGATTGATATTAAGGTACATTAGTAATTAAGTTAGGATTTATTTAATGTTAAGGTAATTTTAACTTAGGCACTTTTAGACAAGGTATGCATCATTGGAGAATCCAGAAAGGCTAAGACCATATATAGATGAGTTTTTAGAGAGAGTCTTCTTAACCGATAGCGTTTTACTTTATGCTCCAAGCCAAGTTGCATTGGCAGCCACATTACATGCAGCATCTAGGGCATCTGCAAACTTGGATAATTATGTGACTGATATTTTATTCTCTAAGGAGCATTTAGGGTGTATAATTGAAGCAGTAAGAAGTAAATATAAGTTTATAAATAGTGTTTAGAAATATTTTTAGGACATACTGCAATATAAAATGATTATTCTAGAAATAAGGTCTATGGCAAAATGCGTAGAACCTCCATCGAGGGATGTAGTAAGGGCTCTGGAAAAGAAATTAGAGAAATGTAGAAATCAGGAAAATAATCCTGACAGTGATATGTAAGTATAGGTATAAGCTAATTTACAGTTTAGTTTAGTGTTATTTTAGGTGGAAGTAAGTTGATTTTAGTAGTAAGGTAATTTGGCTGGTTCTTGTACATTGTACAATTATAGATATAAGCAAAGAATGCAAGAAATGTTGGATGAGGAAGACCTACAGGATAACGAGAAATATGCTAAAATAATACAGGATCAAGCAGCCCATGATGAGAAGGTCTTAGGAGTTAGCAAAGTTTTGTCTCCTTCAGCTCTTTAGTAAATAGATCCTAAGTTACCATAAGAAAATACTGTAACAAATTTCATTAATATAAGTTTTATACGAAAATTCGTTTGTACAGTTAATAAATAATTTATTATGTAGCATATAAGACAAAAATACAATATTATTTATGAGTATACTTATTTGGAGATGAAAATATGTTTGTTCAGTTCGTCGATTAAAAATGAACAGACTGCGTTCGAAAAAAATCTCCATACTGTATATATTGCATCTCTCCTTACAATAAATGCAAGTACAAAAAATACCGTACTTTCCGTCGAATCTTTAACTTTTTATCTATTTACCGACGAATATCCAATCCTTTTGGATATCATTTTTCAAACGTGATATGTATCGATAGCGCCGCGTTTGGCGCAACTTCCGAATCGTTCCAATTCTCTCATTCACCCACATAGTAGAAAGACTTACAATTTTCAATGTTTGAAAACACTAACATAAATTACGATACAGTGCACTACGTTCTAAAATGGTTAACGATATCTACCATACGTGATCCCAGTTTTTAGCGATTCGTTCGCGCACTATAATTTCATTGCGGTGGACACACACATTCTTAGGTTTAACACAACTGCTAGCCACTTGTTTATTTACGAGTCCGGATGCCGAAAGTCTAATCTCTGACTCAAATGATACGGTTGACTATTTGTGGGGATATTTTGAAAAATCGAAGACTGTTGTCCCATTGATAAATTACTCGGCAGTGGTTGCACGATGGGTAAGGCAGGTGGTAAAGGCACTGTCGCTAAATGTTGAGGGAAGATTGGCGTTCCTGGTTGCGGTTGTCCCGGATAATTAAAGAACCTAATGTCAAATGTGTCGATTAAAATTCGAAAGAAATACATTAATATATATGAAAGGAGAAAAGGTACTCGCCATAAACGATCTCCGACAAAAATCGGCCGAGGCGCTGGAATTCCCAGACTGGAATAATATTGTTGTGCCAGCAACTCTACATCGTTTGTGTATTTCCTCTTCCACTTGGTGCGTCTGTTTTGGAACCAAATCTTAATCTATGTAAAACAAAAAAATGAAGCTATCTCAACAATACTGCGTGATTGAGTGGCAAAGGCTAATCGAGAGAACGATAGACCGCCCGGGACAAAGATAAGATAGTCGATACGTAAAATTAAGGGATACTTCCCTGCCAAATGTTTGGGAACCAAAAATATTTGCCCCGGGTGAGGATCGAACTCACGACCTTAAGATTATGAGACTTACGCGCTGCCTACTGCGCTACCGAGGCTCTTGAAAAGCTTTATTCCGAACCGTTTGAACAGGGTGGTAAGTGGTTCAGAGCTTTTTCAAGATCCTTGTAAAAACTTAGCTATTTCTAAGTTTCATATCGAACCGTATTAAAGAGTGTGAGAAACGTGGAAGCGTGACTGATGGCGTGTGTCTTGGATTCGAATGTGGATGCGTGGAAGTGGATGATCATATGGACGTCTCGGAGAAAAAGCGAACACGTGAAGCGACGAGGGAAAAAATGATCCAAAAGTTTTCTGAAGGGAAGCCGGATTCGGAGCATTCGAGCGGTAATATATCCTAATTAAAAAATCGACGCCTCTTCGGTCCGACGCCTCGCAGCATCCGTCGTCCGGGACGTTTGGTTCTTGTGGCATGCTGGAACGTATACGCGCGGATCGGAGAAACACCAAGAAGAAGGGGACTCCCGGACCTGGCTCGTTAACTACGAGAAATATTGTGACAGTTATGTCTGCGGCACGACACGTCTCCTTCTTCCCTCTGATCCGTCGTCTGATCGTCCTCCCTTTCGCCGTGATCGCGAAGATAATTATCTGCCTCGTTCGCGGCGCACCGCGATATTTCTACCGTTCTGGCAATTACTGCGGATCCGCAACATTGCTGGCCGGCCGATTGCAACCGCGCTGAAGGAGAAAATATGCAGCCGCGTTATCGTAAATTAATTAATTTAAAGCGCGACAAACCCTCCTCGCGAGCCAATGCGCTACAAAGTGAATGGAGGACTTATGTAACTGGGCTTAATCTACTTTACAGCTTCGCGTAGTTAACACGAAGATTACTTAAACCCTCCCCAGTTGCCTCCGGGGCCAGGGTAATATTAGAAACCCGGCGAAAGCTGCGTAAAAAGGTGTGTCACTCGTGTCGCGCGGCGCTGTCACCCGGCAAAAACGATCGAACCGCTAAGGAGAACCCGATCATTAATTAAGCTTCTTCCACGAAAGGAAGAAGCGACCATTTTGCTGTCTTATCGAGTCGAGTACGCGGGAAGAAACGGCGTATAAAGTGCTAATTGGTGCTCGAGGGGGCGATCTTCCCCCATGGCGCCATTGGATCTGGCGCCTACACATATGGTGGCCCTCGGTCCCATAATTCAGAGGCTAGTTGATTTTTAAGGGACTGCGTCTAAAGGGACAAGGAACTTAAACTATTTCAGGTGGCGAGTCCTGCGGAAGTCGCAGCGGATGTTATCGCGATTTATTGTGCGCAGTGCGTCTTGTTCGGGGCGACTTCCGCGGAACATGTTTCCTTTTAATCTTCCGGGAATCTTGCTTGTCTGTTGCCTATTAGAATATACGGGGTGTCGGGTAAATCGCGATACCGTTTCGTTAATCTACATCGCGCGGTACGCTTTATAGTAAGAGTAACTTGTAATCGATCGGCTTTCATCGGTGTTCAATCGACGAACAATGCGTATCATCCGTACCTGCGTTTCGGTGAGTTTGAGGCTCTTGCTGAGCTGCAACCTCTTCGCCACGCTCAGGTATTTGTTCCTCTCGAATTCCGCTTCCAACGACTTAATCTGCGACGCGGTGAACGCGGTCCGCGGCCTCTTCTTCCTCTCGTCGTCGCTGATCGCACCTCCGCTTTTTTCTTGACCGTCTCTATCCGCACCTGTCGTGGAGTTGGCACCACTGCTGCTGGTGCACGCTTCTGTGACGATGCCGCGGAAAAGAAGAAAGATAAGTCGCGACACGTCCAGCCCGCCGGGAACGGAATAATTAAACAGAGCTCCCTTATCGTGTAATTATCGAGTAATTGCGTGACACGGCCCCGTTACATTGGAGCCCGAGAGTAAACGGAACGCGAAACACGTCGTAATTAAATGAATTCTAATAACACGTGTAGTCGCGGTAGATTGAACCGTGGCCCGCGGTAAATTATAAACCGTAACGTCGTGATCGGCGTTTGATTGGGAATAAATGGAGCAGGATCGAAGCGAGTGACGCATTGACAAAGGTCCGTCATTAATCGTGGCGGCCGGTTCGTAGGTAGAACACCGTGACGGACCTTGTTTTCGTTTTTAATTACTTGTAAATGAGACCACGCGCGGCTGCGCGCCGCGGACACCGACTCTCGGCTCCCGGCTCCCGGCTCTCGGTCCCGGCGAGGCCCAATTACCCCCACGAAATTTTCCTCCTCATCAATCTCGAGACTCCTTTTTGCCCGTCGAAGTTGTTTATATTTATATTTATCCCGGCGTGTACAAGCCGGTCGTACAAGACGTCGCGCCTCGCTCATGAGGAATGTCTTCGGGGTCTCTTTTAGTCGGCTGGTAACAGGACCGCGGCTCTAAGCAGCGGGGATCATCTTCTAATTATCTGCCCATTCGTCATCCGACGAAAAACCGTGGCACCGCGCCGCTCCGCCACTGGATATATGTCTGCTACTTCGGGGAAAAAGAAAAAGAAGACACTTGCGACACACCGCGTTTCTGTGACGCGTCGTCGTTCCACTTTTATTACCACGCGTCAATTTAGCATCTTGAGAAGCTAATCAGATTCCCCCGCGTCCTAGGAATTACGACCGAATATTTCCAATTGAATTTGTCGACGCGAAGGTGTTTGCAAAGGGTGAAGCGGAACGTGTCCGTCAAATCGAGATTCAACCCCAAGGCAATCGGTTTTTTTAACCCCAATAATTCGACGCCTAAAGCTTCCTTGTTCCCGGGTAGAATGAATCGGAGTCGAGGGACCCTCGCAGTTGGGAAGGCAATAAATATCCCGATAAAAGTATTTGCGGCTCGGTTACAGGGACCGCGGAGTGTCGTTTACCGGCTACTAATTGTCAGATGGCGACGTAATTGTCGCGTTTCTCGCGCGTTTTTCGTGACTTCCCTTCGGCCCGTACTACCGAGTCGCCGGCTAAAACCGTACCGCCTCTAATTCACTCGACGTGAACCACGCCGTGCGACGTGCAACGGCCGTGTGTACGTGCAAAGTCAGGAAAGATTCCAACTCGGAAGCCTAAATAACAGTACACGCCGGATAATAATATCAAATTGTTCTACAAATTGCTACTGTTCGCGTTTTAGCGTCGTAAGAGGATCAACGGGAACGTGATTCATCGGGCAACTTACGCGAGAAAAATTATTGTTTGTCCCGTTTGCTTAGCGGTGCACGGCCGCGGAATTCTAATGGACCGTCCGTTTAAGGATTACAATATCCTGAGGGGAGGGAGAAGAATTACGGGGCAGGATCTACGGCGCATTTTTCACCGGAAGCGTCAAGCGCGCGAACGGAAGAAGGAAAATATTTTCGGAGGGTGACTGCGTTCTCTCTCGCGCGGCTCATTTGTCGTCGACTTTCTGACTCGGTTGCATTGACGAACGAGCTCCGCGAAGAAGGAAGAAAGGGTTAGAGGAGACGCGGCGCAAAAAGATGGCCAGGACAGCGGCGCGAGTGTGCTCGGGATGGAGGACCGCGAGCGACGCCGAAATAGAACACCACGCCCTCTAGTTTACCTAATTGCCGCGAGCCGCGGTGAACTTGTCTTCTAATTATTCGGTGATGAATGGCGCGAGCACGAGTAGAAATGCGCGATAAAGCGTGGCTAATTTTCATTCGTTCAGCGCTGCACGAGTTCACGGTGCCGGCCGACTGCCGAGATAATTAATTCGTGCACGAGCCGCCTCGATTGGTCAAACGGCGGCCAGAGGTGAGATGGATGGCCGAGCCTTTTGTTATGATCTAGGGTGTTGTTCCACGGAATTGCCGATTAAGAGACATCAACGGAACAAGGTGACGCTCCAATTCGGAAGAGAATAAAAAGGCGCGGATGGATTCCAATTAAAAGAAGTACAGTTTTAATCGACGGATCTACAGATTTGCGTTACGCGTGATCAACGTTATCGCGTACGAAACGTACCGACCATTGGATATAAGAAAGACGGACTCGTTCGCAAGGAGAACAACTTTTGGACGATTTTACTCGTCCGCGGGGTTGACTCTCACGAAGATTTACGGATCGCGTTGACGGCTTTGTAGTTGGACGCGACGTCCCACATATCTCAGTCCGGGCACACGGCGCAAACGAGAATTGTCCTTTCCTTAGATCTCGAATTTATCGCGCCGACCATTATGCTGTGTAAATCAAGCAGCTCGTGGGTCCTTGGTAGAAATTAGTCGACGAGAAACTTAAATCCTTCCGGTGAAATGGAATTAAGTTGCTGTGCGGATCTCGATGGCTTCTCGTAAGTCCTCAGCCGGTCACAACATTCGTTCGAAGTGGAAACTTTGTACCAAAGATTGTCGATATAACCACGAAATGGAGAGAATTCTAAGCATCGTTTATTTAATGCGTTCAAACGAAATTGGATTGTATTATGTGCTTGATGCCATTGGACAAGGGCTTGCGCGACTGTTTCCTCCGCGAACGATTGTCGTCGAGAATTGCCAAATACAGAAGTGGAATTGTTACGTGTATTTGATCGGTTAACGAAGAAAAAGAAAGGATTCTTTTCTCGTAGAAAGAGGGGTCGAAGAAGCAAGATCAAATGCACCAAACAAGATGCCACAGAATGGGCACGGTCTGCTGGGTCTTTTTTCATTCTACGCTAGGTACCGCGGGAAGGCACATTTTGCTGCATTTCCATGGCAGAATTAGCAGGAGACAGATAAATAGTGGACGAGAAGCAGGAACACTGAGTGGGCGTGGACCCTGCAGGAAGTAATGGATCAAACTCACGGGCAACTGTCCTCCGCGCAAACTTACGAATTCGTTACCACACGAGGGTACCGGGTGGATTCTGTAACAATCACTCCCTTTCACATCGGTAACAATATCCGAATTAAGTGGGAACAATTACTCTTTATTACATACTATGTAATAACCGTGAGTTTCAAAGGCTCGAAGAGGACTCAAGTTTTCTGTAAACGCATTTGTCTCGTAGAACCGCGTCGTTTTCGGTTTTGTTCTTTAAAACAGACTGCGCAGCCTTTAAACCGTGATTTTTGTTATTATTTATGCATTAAGAATACGATAAAAGAGTCGGTTAAGATGTTGAAAGAACGAACACGTTTCCGTGCTGTTCGATTGAGATACTTTCGCTAATCGACTGATTTTGCAAAAGGTAAATACGCGATAGACACTTTGCGACGCCTTAATATCAATTTTTCATCTGGAATAACTCCAATGTTGATTTTATCCTCGCTGTAGGCCATGTGCCTTTATTAGCTAAGTGATTTGAGAAAACAAATACAGGTGTCAAACACTTGTACAATTTAAGTCCTGACAATTTGAGTATCGCAAAATGCTGCTGATCATCGAATTTAGTAACATAATAAATGCTGCGTTAAATAAATTTCTATGCCCATCAGCGACAGCGCCTTGTACGTATTAAAAAGTTGAAAAAGTCGAAAGTATTGAAACGGTTTTCTTCGAAACTTCATCTTCACTTACCGTAGCACATTTCTGGTTCAGGAGAAGTGGAGCAAACCATATCGGAATCATCGAATTCGATATCCTCCACCATGATCATCGATGAATCCGGCGCTACCAGTTTCCGGCCATCCGAGTCGTTCGCTGCTTAAAAGGATCAACATAAGATTGAATTGATTGTTCCTTAATTAGTTCTAGACTCTCCCAAATCTACTTACATTCATGACCGTGCAAATAAACTTCGGTTTGAATGGGCACACGCCTTTCGTCCCCCGTGCTCTTCTTGGTTGGCGCTAAAAGGCTTTCAATGCTGAACGAGCATAATTTCGGGCTTTCGGCTAACTCTGTCGATTCCTTGGCAGATTCCGATGGTTTTACGCGCTCCTCCGACATTCTAAATTCTCTTCTTACTCAAATACTAGCCACTATCATCTAAATCTTATCACCATTCAATATTCCAATTGGACAATCGAATGTCCCGGATCCTCTGAAAATACGTGTCCTCACTTTCGCGCAATCTCTTCGATCGTTTCATCGATTCTTTCGTGACAGTGGTTCATTTATCACACATCGCACCATTTGTACACCACGATCATCACCGAGGAGCCACAAGTTCACTCTGAACGACAAGTCGGTTTTATGGAGAATCAGTGACACGTCCAAGTGTTGTCATCTGGAACCAACGGGTCCCTAATGATCTCTGGTGTAGGGAGCACAGGATCGATTCCGGTTTATCGCCACCCTGCGAACCGTTCGCGGGATTAGAGTCGAAACCAGCGACTGTTTGTCGGGGTTGCTCGCGATGTCCAACAATATTTTTTTTGGCAGCCAAGTCAAATTCTTCGTTCTTCGAGGCGGTGTCGAAAAGCCACGTGCTCACGACGTCATCCGCGTCGCGGCCAATCCGGTGCCGCTCGGGGCGGTTCTTGGCAAGCACGTGCGTTTCTGGAAGGAGCCCCTAATGATCTCGTACAGCGCGACGGTAGCAGTCACTAAACGGTGGTAATGAGGTATCCATAAATTTCTGTCACCGCCATGAAACGCTATTTAATAATTGTCCTGACAGAAGGCGGGCGTGATTCGAAATCAATTTTCAATCTGTTGCACGTGAAACGTATAAAACTCCCCGACTTCCGTATCATCGACGCGACGGTCCGATGGAAGGCGTCGTAATGACGATCCGCTGAACGTGTTACCAGCATTTCGATAGCTTAACGATCCCGTTACATATAGAAATATTCGAGCGTCTAATGGAAAGAGAATATTCGCGGAATTTATAGATCGAGGTGGGCGGACGATTATTGGCAAATATTTGGATATTTGTACAGAACAAGATGAGCAAGATGAAAAACTGAATAGCCCGGATGTATTATTAGATCTTAGCCAACGGTTCGCGTCGTTTGAATTCCTATGGATTCATATAAAACGGTGAAGCGCGACAAGTTTGTCAGGCGTAACGCGGCTTGCGCACAATCAGTCGTGGTTTTAATGAGATTATTAGACGCACAATCGACTGTATTAACGCGACGATGATAGGGATGACAGAGTGATACAAGAACTGTTGACAGATGTGGAACTTGGCTGCGATTATGCGAACCAGCAAAATACACTGCAGAAATTTGTATCAAACCGTTCGCAGCCAACTCGCGATTATTCCGTATAAATCAGATCGGCCAGCGCGTCCCGTGACAATTCCTTGCCGGACAAGCTCCAATTAAAATTGATTTACGGTCGGTTACGTCTGATTTATATCGAACTATCCATTTTTAACTGAACCGTAAATATGAAACGTCGAAGAGAACGTTGTGAAACGGCGCGTTCGATCTCAGACGGTTTTCGATCTAATGAACGTCGAGCGCCCGCCGATGGAGACAGCGAGTTGTCGAAAGGACCTAAAGTAGGTGTGTCCGTGAGATCACGTTACTCGGACGACACTCCTATCGCAGGTTCCGCAATATGTTACATTGCCAGAAAGCTGAAACCCTTGGAGGAACAGGTCGGCCAAAATGTTTGTCAATTTCACGCTTAATTGGTGTCGCGATCGACAGGGTTCCCGTTCGCAGGATGGATGTAAATTATCGGTTCCTCCGAATGCGTCAACCGCGAAACAAGCCGAGATATTGAGACATTTTCCCTGGCGTTTGTTTCCCCTCGCCTTGAACATATTTTTGGAGTCACGTTTCGTCAGACGAAAAATCTCGGAGCCCGCAATTCTGTGTTCTCACCGTTGTAATAAGCTATCGCGTATCATCTTACAACATCGATTGTTGGCACAATTAACTCTGCTCATGTCGACGCCACTGGGATATGGGTGTCAGGGAACAAGAAACCACGATTATCGTATGTTTTACCGTTTTGTATATCTTTATTTATATATTAACAGAATAAAGGCCATCTGATAAGTGCATCTTGCCTTTCATTACACAGTAAAATGTAATATGTGGATGGCGAATCTTTATGCAGATATAACATGGATTCATTTGTCGAGTGCAGAATCCAACGGAAATTCCTTTACCCATTGGGAGTTTTATTAGGAGGATTTTCTTGTTCCTTTGAAACATCGAGAATGTTATAAGTGCATAAAATTCACAGTCCAATCATATGCATAGCAATACGAATCCGTGTTACTGTTCGAAAAGGAATAGCTGCGTTGATTAGAGTACAGTATTAATACAATTTGTTTCAAGGAAATCTTTAGACATAAATTAAAATTCGTCAGATTATTTTGACGCTCGTACTATCGTTATAAGGATATATGTATTATTTTATGTGTTGTTTGTGTAACTGTTATTAACGCAGTTGAACTGCGTTTGGTCCGTGTATCACTCGTGATTAAAATATATTACTGTTTTGATAAAGTGATACCGATGTATGGAGCACCAAGTATTTTCCAAAAGTACCGTGAAACGCAAACGTTCGATTACAGTGCAATTAACCGGGAAGGTGTAAAATATTAACAAAATATATACTTTTTAATTAAACCTGTTGAATATTCTAGTTAGTGAACCAACTTAACCCATTGGAACTTGATTAATCGATGACAAGCTACATTTGCTGCGTCGAATTACCATTCCATGTGTTATTTTCATCATTATCATCCCCACCTGAATGAAGTCTATGTATATTCCCCTCCGTTTTGATGGTTGTCCCCCCTTGATCACCCAAATATCTTCTGACCAAACTAAATACCACAAATAATATTGTAAGAAGCCGTGAATAATACCATTCAACTGATAAAAGAACTCCTTCATAAATGTGGAACCTACCCAGATGAATTGGTAACATTTTGAAGGTTCGGTATAAACGTTTCGTCGGAACTATTCGCAGAGTCGTTGTTCTCAACGGGGTTGTTTTCTAGTCTCCGAGCGTTTTGTTGCGTACCTCCTAAGAAGTAACCCATCAAGAAGTTGTAAACACCTAGTATAGGTGCAAAGAAGGTCCACACAAATCGTGATATGAACCCAGCGTTTTGTGTCGACGTTACGGTCGTTGTCACGTTAGACTAAAATCATACATTAAGACTGTAAATAATTCGTAGTAGGACGAAAGTAGGAATCTTTTTTAAAACACAAATATCAATTACATTTTTCAATGGTAGAATTAATATTACAGCGGTTGGAACCAGTTCCAGTTCCAATAGAGTTTTGTCATCTTCTTCGGGTGTTAAGTCCCTTCTCGGGAATGAGATAGACATCGCGAATTGTCGGAAAGGTAAATCAATGTTTTGGACAACATAATTACGTAATTCGCGTAAAGTACTCGACGGTTCGAATTGTCCCATATGAGGATTACCAGATGGCAATCTGAATTGAATTCTAGTCACAGTTGCATCGCTTGCAACAGGCATTGCTGGTTTAGGTGGCTCTTGGCCTTGTTGTTTCTGCATCTGTTGCTATATTTAATAAACATTTATTTTGTCCGAAGATAAGAATATTATTTTATTAGTAAGATTAACTAAAAAAATAAGTATACCAACCTGCATAGCTAGTTCCTTTTGCTTTCTTTCTAATTTATCCTGAGCAATTTGTTGTCTAACTTTCTCCCTAGCTGCTGCATCAGCAGCTTTCTCTTTCAGTCTCTGTTCATGAGCCTGTTTCATTTCTAGATCCTGTTGTTTCTGTCTCATCTTTTGAAGGTCACGTCCAACCTTACGGCGTTCTATTTCTCTTTCCCTTGCTTTCTTTTCTTCATCCTCAACACGTTGCTTACGTTGCATTTCTATCAACTGCCGTGCTCTTTCCAACTGTTCCTGAAGGCACATAATATTTTAATGTTTTCCTCCTTAAAATTAAGTAATTTTAAGATCAGTGAAGTATAAACATACTTCTTTTGTCAATTCTTTGGTACTTGTTTCTTGTGTTTCAGTACTTGGGGTTGGGGGATCAACTGGTTTATTAACAGTAGGTGGTTCAACTTTCACATTTTCTGTTGTTACATTATTAATCTCATTTTCTAATTTTGTTGGTTCCAAAGATATATCTGTATTTGATTTTATTGTGCTATCACTTTCAAGGTTTACAGTAGTATTGGAATTTGTACTAGAAGTGTCAATAGTGCTGGTACTAGCAGCGGCATTTTTCTCTGCATCTATTAAATTGATAGATTCAGAATTCTTGTTTTTTCCTGTTTTTGTTAAAACCAAATCAATTTTTGTTAACAAATCTTTGGCTGTTATTGTACCAGCAACAATTTCTAAAGGTGTGCCATTTATACCAATAAAGAAGATAGATGGCACAGGTACCAATTGATCTTATAGAAAATATTAAAGAAAATAATATTTAAATTACCTCTACTTTCATGGTATCAATTGATTAATTTAGTAATTGTTAATACATTACATAAAAAGGATACAAATCTGGGCAAAAAACCTATAGGTCTCAGACCCACTTTCCAACTTAATTGCTACAAAATTTTCATGTTCCAAACGACAAGAAACTTCTGAATCATTGAGTGCTTCAGCAACTTCTACAGATGTGTCATCTTTTCCTGCAATACAAACAGATTGGAATATGATGAGTGAAAAGGAGAAATTTTTATGTTTAATGCAGTATTAAATGTGGCTGCATATCACTGTGATTGAAAGTAGAAGATAAATTTTATAAAAAAAACATGGACAATCAGAATGAATAATAGCTTAACCTATGATTATAAATATACACCTTCAACAAAAACGACGAAAATTGCTTTTCTAGCTTTTGATGTTGCCACAGCTTCATTAATGCTACCTTCGAACCACTTCATTTTTTCGTCGGAATTGGAAATATTTATGCTCCGTTATACTATTAATTGATAATGACGTAATGAAAAAGTAGTTTAATCACTAGAAATTTTCTGTAGAACTTGACGTTTCAAAATCTGTTCGAGGTTGGAATAGGTAACTTTGGGACAGTATCAATGAAACAGGTCAAGGTACTCATCAAGTCAGTTTATTTTTCAAACAAATTAAATCGATGTACATGGAGGCATTTACTGTAAGCATCATCGTCTATAATACTGTATAAAGACCTAAATTTATTTAATATAAAATACAGATCAACATTATACGCATATATAAGAAATTTATTCTGAACCAATAGCTGTAAGTTTCGTTATTAAATCGATGGAGGTTCAATCTGTTGTGAGTCCGCCTTTAAATTCCCAAGGCCAAATAAGGACCAACAGAAATGAACCATTTTAGTGAGGTTAGTGTGTAAATAAGGACTGTGAGGAAGAAGTTAAGGAACAGGCGAAATTGAACGTGAATTCTCGCCTGTTTCGTGAGAAGGGCATTGCTAAACAATGGCGTATTTAATGGAAAAAGGTAAGTGATGTTCATATGATTTCTCATTTATTTAAGTTAAACGGTATTTCCTTGGTAATCGCAAGACGAGCGCGGTGCATCGTGTTGTTTTGTTGGCCACACTGTTTGTATCACCATATTCCCCGCTTTTCGTTGGATTGTCAAACGGAATGGTGGAATAAAATCTGGTAATGGCGAGTGCGTCTGTTCCGCATATTTGATGTTGTGATAAAGTTGGGCGTACGCGTCCGCCTTATCAGTTGTGACAAAGTATTTTGTTTCGAGTATGTTCACTTGATTTTGGCGTATACGCTTAGTTTTTAAGCGAAGATAATCGATACTAAAGAGATCAAAGTGCCCAGTGTACTATGTCGGTGATTCATTATCGGAATATGGAAGTACGGGACAGATAATAGAAGATAATCGTATTATACGAGAAAAATTTACGACCTCGTATATTTTACAATACGTGCCTTTTTTTCATCGTTCTTGCTTCATGCCACGTCAAAAATATATTTGAAGGTGTTACAAGGTCGAAATAATCAATACACGGAGAATAACGCGATAATATGAAATCGAAGCGAGCATGAAGGTAACTGTGTGTTTCGACAACGTTAGAGTGGTGGTTCCTTGCGGGGATGGAACCCTACTGGTTAAAGACTTAATGCACGAGGCTATTCTAAGGTATAAAAAAGCTACTGGAAAAAATGATAATGGATTAACTATAAACAGCCTATCCTCCTTGACTGGAGGTGGTCTTCTGGATCCAGATGATAGGTTATGTGATGTAGCTGATGACAGAGAGCAGATTGTTGCTCATTTTGTAAGTACAGATACAACGCATGCTGGTGGTGATGGGGCAAGTTCTGTTGGGACAAATAGCCCTGACTTTTTTCACACAGATGGCAAAGAGTTAACTTATGCAATAGATACACATTCCTCTATACCTAGCAGTAGTATTAAAAGAGAAAGTACTAAAAGATTGTCTATGCATGCACTGTCAACTAGAGAACCTTGTTTAGCTACATATTCTGCTCAATCCCTTCCCAGAGAATCTAGACGTAGAGAACCTCTGGGACAAGATGCCAAAGCGTCATTTGACTATGCGAATGCCAATGTAGAACTTGCAGATCAGGGTGAAATTCGGGAAATTGTGATAAAAAATGAGGCAGGTCCACTGGGACTTCACGTGGTGCCATGTTACGATCTGTTGGGTAATGATCAAGGACTTAGAGTCGAAGGTATTGAGCCGAATGGCAGAATTGCCAGGGATGGGCAGATTGATTTGCATGATAAAATAATAAAAATAAATGGTCACAACCTATTGCATATACCATTCTCCAAAGTTCAAGAAATCTTTCGGACTTGTATGACAGAACCCTGTCTCAAGATTTCAGTGGTGAAACACAAGAAGCCACGCGAGAAATCATTGCATAAAAATCATGGCAACACCAGTGGAGGGTCGGAGAAAACAGAAACCGATGATAATGTCAAAAGACTCCAGTGTAGTAATTATAATCTATTGCAAACAGCTAATACCCGTAAAATTGGTCGTATGATAGAAATAGAATTAACTAAAGGAAGCAATGGATTGGGATTCAGTGTCACGACCCGTGATAATCCTGCAGGTGGGCATTGCCCCATATACATAAAAAATATATTACCAAAAGGTGCTGCGGTTGAGGATGGTAGATTGAGGCCTGGTGACAGGTTACTGGAAGTAAACAATAAAGAAATGACTGGCAAAAGTCAAGCAGAAGTGGTGTCACTTCTTAGAAGTATTCCACCAGGTGGGAAGGTGAGAATGGTGGTCTCCCGACAAGAAGAAATTTCATCCAGTGCTCCGGATTCTCATTCCCAAGCCACTTCCACCAGCCAGACGTCAGAAACTACAGATAACTCAAAATACTGGAACGCGTTGAATGTATCGCCAATAAAAAAGAATACCGAGGTACACGATAAAGTAAATACCCGCAGTTACGATAAGTGTACGTTTAAACCCGTCAAATCATCGGAAGATATCGTTTTATCGCCACGTAAAAATCGTATGATATTAACGCTGGATATACCAGTGCACGATTCGGAGAAAGCTGGGCTGGGTGTCAGTGTAAAAGGTAAAACGACAAATACGGACGAAAATACCAACATGGATTTGGGGATTTTTATAAAGAGTGTCCTTCACGGGGGTGCAGCGTCTCGGGACGGACGATTAAGGACCAACGATCAATTGCTCAATGTCAATGGGGTGTCTTTATTAGGATTATCCAATTCCGACGCGATGGAAACCCTCAGGCGGGCGATGCTCAACACAAATAGCTCAGTAACGGGTGTAATCACCCTCACAATAGCAAGGAGGATATCGTCCTACGACGCGAACGAGAAAAATCTTCCAGAAAATTTAAATTTCCATTGTAAATTAGAGTCCGCTAACAGTATATACATTTCAGACACCACGAAAGCGAACGAGGGCAGAGTTAAAGAAAAGAATAACCTAAATTCCCAGTCGGACATTTTAGACAATGGCGGACTGTTGTCCTGCGTAACGGCGTCTCCATGGAACCCAGTAATAGACCGATTAACAGAACAATACAACAAAAACAGTTTACGAAACGAAAGTTACTGCATCGCCACTAATAAAACGTGGATAGAACCAGTCAGCAATGTAAAGAAAATTACGGTAGGACAGCGCGACGACCGCGCGGAACCAGTATTGTTAGAAGACACCAACGACGCCCAGTGCAATGATCCTAAAAGGAACGCTGACGACAAAGATAGTCAATATTCAGGAGACCCGACATACGATAGTCAATTGTCCTTGGAGGAATTCAGCTCATCCTCCAATAAATTCTCCCGAGACGCTTTAGGCAGGCAGAGTATGTCCGAAAAACGGCACGCAGCATTGGACGCGAAGAACACGGACACTTATAAGAGGAACAAGAAGCTGCGAGAAGGACGCGAGAATAAAACACAGGAGCAGGGGAATCAAAAGCCCGCGAACCAGTCGACTGAATCGGAGGATCAGACGAGGCGGGCTGGTAAACCGGAAAGTTTCGAGAAAGGGAAAAGTAAAGGCACCAGCGAAGGAAGCACTAGCGACAATAATTTGAAACGGTACGAGAAGTCCGTGGACCCAGCTCAGTCGGAATACGTGTACACTATACCTGGGTGTAATAATAAATTCACTTCGCCGAGGAAACATTGGCTGGTGGACGACGTCCACGGCGAGATAACGAGTAGCAATAATTTTAAGGACGATCGCGAGGGTTTCCCCAATAGTCGGGGCGACGTGAAACAGGCTTCACTCAATTCAGCTTTAGATGATCGATACAAGCGTTCCAGAAAAAAAGGCGGCATCCGGTCGATGCTTCGGTTAGGGAAGAATAGGAAATCGCTCAACTTCGGCGACAGCATAGACGCCCGTCACGAGTCCAGCAATTATTGCAGCGGGACAATCAATTATATCGCATAATAATTAAGGAAACAGAGAAAGGGGTATTTATAACGTAGACGCGGAAACCCACGATATACATAAAACGTACTTGTACATCTTAGAGAACCACGTATTATACACGAATCACACATTTTTAACACGGATCGCACGCTGCGTACATATAGTATATATACACCATACATGTATGATTTGTTCCAAAGTGCCTTATATCGTTGAACTATTAAAAAAAAAGGAAAGATTAATCGATTCTGTATATATATACAATTTTTTTGTACTCGTCCTCAATTCGTACCGATCATGTATCTATTTCGAAAATAAATCGGAGACGTGCACTCAATTAATCCAGTGTGTAAATTGAATAACCGGTCGTCCCGAAGCGGGAGATGTTTCGTTAGACTTTCGAGAAATTCTTTCTACCGTCCTAGGAACGTTCGTAAATTCCATGTAATTCCATTCAATCGGAAAGAGGGAAATTTGGATGCAAACAGTGTGGATAGATGCCCGAGGATACACGACAGTAGGTACCTCCAATCAGGTGTCCAACGAAGAAACTTTATCGCATCTGTAAATTTAACCTGTCTTCACTGTTTCAGCATTTCAGTTAGTACCAAAGCAGTTGCTGTATCAGCAGAAATGTTTCAAGAGCAAAATCAACCTCAAGAAGCCAAAAATATTTTTTAAAAAGAAGGTGGTGAACCAGCTTGTGAAACCATTCTTTGTTAATCCCAGACCGAATCTAACCTTCGAGGATCTGTGCGTCGAGTCGGAGTTTAAAAAGTCAAATGAACTTGGACCGTACGAAAAAATTATAGCAAGGGACATCCGCAATTGGTTCGACCAATCGAAAATGGTCGCTTGCTTACACGTGAATAGCATTGGTGGGGAAGAAGTGTTCGAAATGAGGGTCCCTCTGACTAGAGCGAACCTGCATTACAAAAAGTATTCACCTAAGATTGTTCGTGCGGCAATAGAGGACACGCCTTATGCAAAAGCGCTCGATCCAGTGATCAGTAATTTTACCGCGTATGTATTTAGTCCCGAAATAAATTTAACTGATCTGGAGAAGATCCTTAAAAAGTTCTATCGAGTACATATTTTGGGTGAGTATCCGCAAGGAGAATACTTAACGACCGGCCTCGTTGGAAATAATGTTGTTCGTTTCAGGGGGTATACTGGAAGGTGGAGTACACAAATACGATAATTTCATGAAGTACGGAAGAATGGACATCACGACAGCACAGTTGGGTCTGTTTCAAGTATTGCAGAACGCGGGCGGCGTTAACCTTAATCGGCAGCTCACGCATCATCAGACAACACTGGTGTCTCGACTGAAACAGATCGGTACAAACGGGTCAGCTACGAACGAGAACGAACAATCGGTGCCTGTATAATTCGCAGAACTATCTGTATCAATAATTTATTATACATTTGTCATTCACACGAAGCTTTAAAGTAAAGTACAATTTATTTACCCCGAGTCCGGTTAAGGCAGAGCTTAAAGAGAGTAATCGTTAGATACCCGAGATATCCGCTTCTCATTTTTTCTTCCCCTTTCTATTTTTTTTTTTAGGATTTTTTTGTTTCGTAATTATTTTATCACTTCCAATTCCACGAAGGACGGTTCCGCGATAAGGTTAATCGTTGAGCAAGCAGCGTGTAACGTATACGTGTAAACTTATCGGTATCAGTTTTATCGGCCATCGAACTCGTCGTTAAACAACCATCAAAGTTTCTGCGACGCTTTGACTGACGATTGCATTCGATGCGCGAGTACTTTGTTAGAGAGACGGCGGGGCCGGGGGAGGGGAGGGTGTTATACAGAAATTCCGCTGGTAGACGTTCCCTCGATCCTGTACATTGTTATTGTGCGTCGCCGCGGTAACTGTATCTTTTGATGGTTCCCCTCAGTGACAGTAATTGCAACGAGGATGACACTTGACTCCATTTTCCCCGCATCTGCAGCCTCCGGATGTGTCCCCTTTTCCCTACGAATGCGAGGAAAGCGATCAATAAAGAAATGAAACAATCAAGTCGGCGCTGCGTGCACTTCAATTTTTGTGGAACTCCGCGAACTATTAGGTTCGAATCTGTCTTTCCGTCGAGTATAAAGAAACTCGAAAATAATTGAATATATTTTTCTACATCAATTTCTAATTCACATACTTCCATAGAGAAGACGGTACGAAAAGCTTTTTCTACATTTTACAGAAACTATCTTTTACCTGAATCATCGGGATATTTGTTTTATCCGAATCGATTAAAAATTGATTCTCATTTCTCATTACATACTGAATATTTCAAATTTAGCTAACGGAATGAATGGAATTTATCAAGATTTCTATTTTCATTTGAATGTGAGACAGTATGGATTTTATAATCTACCACAAACTTAATTGGATCTTCAGTGAACCAACTTATATTTAACGTGAACTTTTTGAAGAAGAATTCCACAATGAAGAAATGGCGTGAAAATATCTACGCGACTTCGTATCACCTCAAAATATCGATTACTCACTCCAGGTCCCCAACGTGGACCCCTCGTAACCCAGCATATCTCGGTCTTGCACATTGAGCAACGTAGCCAGTCGCAACCCCATTTCTTCATAAGCACAACCGCACAAGTCGGACACGCGAGTGCTTCTCCCCTGTCCACCATTTCCTCCAGCATCGCCGCGGTTCTCCTCGACTCTTGGTCGGTCTCTTTGGACAGTCTTAATTCCAGCTGGTACTGTTTGCAGTTTTTACCGGCGTGTATTACCTGCGACGTGAGAATTAATTAATTATTTCTATCCGGTGTGTGCCGGAGTAATTGCGTCGCGGTATCGTAAATGAAATAGGTCTTCGGACCCTCCTTTCTGACCTGACAGGTGAGACAATTGTTTGCGCCACATACGGGACAAAGGAAGTTATTCACGTCGTCGTCGTAGATGCACCAACCAGGACAATCCGGCGTTTTACAGTGGAACGCGTTGTTCCCAGCATTGTTCTCGGCTTGGGCAATCGACTTCGCCAGATGCTGTTGGTAAACCTCTTGTTCCACAAGCTAAACAGACATGTGGAACGTGGTTTTAATCAAAAGCTTCACCACTCTTTGCTGGCTCTCCTTAGAAGCCGTGACAGAGAAGTAGTACAAGGGTGGTACAGAAATATTCTTCAGTAATGGTGTCAACGCTGCGGGTGTGTTTTTTTTTTATATTAAAATTGATCTGCAATCAACTTACAGCTTTAATTTCGCGTTCTTGAAGAGTCGACTCGCAAGTGTATTCCGAATCTCTGTAAGGACATTTCACTTCAGCTTCTTCGCAGTATCTAATCGTATTGACAATACAAGACCTAAGGAAAGAGGTAGATTAGATAACTTTTATCAAGACAGCGACTGTTATCGTAGTCTTTCCTACCTGCAGAACATGTGTAAGCAATCTCTCAATATCACGCCCTCGCGTGGACCGTATGTAACGAAGCATACGGGACATTCGATTGGCTCGGAATTCGGTATAACATCGCAGTTCTCTAACGAGATCAATTCTTCGTATCGTTCCATCTTCACCTCCTCTGGCGTATTTCTTTCCTCTGTCTCCTGTTGGCAATTATTTCTCGCATTAAAATCAGCTAGACGTAAAGTAGCTATTCATTAACATTAATACCTGGGGTTCTTCGACTACTTCATGATCTTCTTCCACAGTCTCCAGCACTTCTGTAGACGAAGCTTCTTCATTTGTTACGGTTGGTACTCTGTCTGCGTTGTCAGCTTTGTCTTCGTGCGTTACATTCGCAGGCTTTAACTCTGTAATACCACGAAGAACATTGAAACGATACGTATCGCGTTAATGCGCCTTAAATCTATCATTCTCAATCTTCATCATATTCTAGTTTCTACACTGCACAACTTTGTGCTATCTGTCGACGTACTCATTTATTTCGAATATCCAATCGTATATCATATCGAAAGCGCTAGAACGAGTAACAAACAATGATTGTTAGCCAACCATACCTGGCGCAACGAGATACAAAAATATAGGTGACCCGTCCACCGCCTGCAGCTCATTCAGCGTGGCAGCGTCAGAGTCGGCCAAGTTCTTCCCGATGATCCATCGTTGCACATTCGTGGGTATCTCGAATTCCGTGTGTATTTTCGCCTTCAGTTCGGCCACTGTCATCCGGCTCGGCAACTGTCATCATATCTCGGCTTAGCAAAGCATCTAATATCGCCTTATGGAATAGGGAACGCGGGCGCCTCGATTTCGCCTAGGCACCGCTATTTACCTGAAGAGGTATGGGCCCCTGGTGAGCAAGCTTGTCCTCAATGTACATATTGACTTTAATCAACTGATCTTTGAGACGGGCCGATCGCTGCCGAATCACGGAACAGTGGATCTTCAGTCGTGCCAGCTCCTTCGCTAGGCCGGCCGCCTGCTGATGATGGCCGGATGCGATCGCTGCCTCCAACTTTCTGAGTAATCGGTTTATGGCGAGCGTATTCATGTTCTTCTCCGATGAATTGTCCTCTGCAACAAACGGCCAGAAGCGTTAACACAGAGGAAAAACGAACGGAGACACCGCGTCATAAATTTAGTCAGATGATTCAGCCGTACAGTCACGGCGTGCTCTCATCCCCTAATTACTATCTCGGGTTACCTTCCTCGCTGAACGCGTCCTCGTTCGCGTTCGCCTTTCTTCCAGCCAACGGAGACGCGATCGGTATCGCGGCCGCGTTATCGATCTTCCTCGCTTCGTTAATCCTCGGGGAACCGGTACGTTGTTTCGGCGAGGCGGGAACATGGGCATTCGCGTAAATCGATTGCTCCATCACGTTCGCGTAAGTGTTCTCGTTACCGGCGGTCTTCACGGTCTTCGTGGCCTCGATCTCGGCGAAATCCCGCGGCCGTATCAGCTGAAAGGTGTTCTTCGTCAGCCCGGAACCGCCCAAGTTCCTCCCAGATGTTTTGTAGAGAACGTTCTCCTGTTTCCATCCCGACGTGGATGGCTGATCCAATGGAGGAGGTTGATGCAACCTGCGCAAATTCCCGCTGGTCTGCACCGAGCACGAGACCTTTTGTTTCTCGATCTCGTACTCGTTCTGCAGGGCGATGTTCTCGACCTTCGTCACCGCGGATACGAAGTACGTGGTCTTGTTGTCCCGTGCAGCAGTCTCTTTCTCCTTAGTCACTTTCGTTGTTACGTCGCTGGAACGTGCCGCCATTCGGTCCGGTTTCGGCCGCTTCGGTAACGAGTGTTTCATTTCCTTCAACATCTCCTTCAGGTCCGTAGTAATTGGATCCTCGACGGTACTGAGTATCGGGGACCTGGTCTTCTCCGATTTCGATTTCGCGCTCGCGCGCGGCGCGTCGCTCTCGAACGGCATCGATTTCTCCGATTGAGCCGCGCTGCTCTTCGTCTTAGCGTCCTTCTCCGCCTCCACCAGGATGTCGAGCACTTTAGTCACCTTACTTGATATTCCGGCCTCCTCGCTCGGATCTTTGCCCCTCTGATTAGTGGCCGTCGCCGCGCTCTCGCGCGACGACCGACGATCGATGTGCTTCAACTCTTTGATGCGAAGCTGTTTATCGATCTCCTCGAAGATCTCCGAGAACTCTTTCTGCACGCCGTCGAAATTACGCTTGTCCATCCTTCTCGGATCCTCCAGGATGCTTGTAGCGTGCGTCTTCGCCTGGCCTCGAGAAAACAACCCGCCTCCGTCGTCCTCCTCCGCCGGTTTTGTCTCCGGTTCCTTCGTTTCACCGGCGACTTCCTGCCTTGATCGAATTTTTTCCTCCATTACAGCCGTTACAGTGTCCTTCTGAAGAATCGCCGGTTCGTTCATTCGATTTGCGGCGAGTTGGCTCTGCAGGAACGATATTCTGCTCGAGGTCTCTGTGGCCAGCCGATCGCTCTGCTCCTTACCAGCGCTGATCCTGCTTCCTGGAAGCTTCGCGGCGTCCGCGTTTTCCGGTTTGCTTCTAGCTGCCTTTTGTTGTTGCTGTGGGAAATACCTGGAGATGTCCTTCTCGAATTGTCCGCTCTGGCCGGGATGCGCCGAAAATCTCGGCTGCTCCCTCCAGTCCGTCGACGGGTCGCTCTGTCTCGCATTCCTCGTGTCTCTTTCGAACTTCGATCCTTGCTCCCTGGCTCCCTTCGCGAAGAAGTTGGTGTTCACGGTGACCTTCGTTATATTGCTGATGGCATTAAACTTGGAGATCAACGCTCGAGTGCCGCGTCTGGGCGAAGAGTTCTCCATCGCGGATGTGACTATATCTTGAACGATCTCCTCGTTCACGTCCCGTTTCTCGAAAGCATCGACGAACCGCGACGACTTCAGCAGCATGGAGGCTCTAGCTCTGGCTTGCTCTTCCTGCACGATCGCGGCGGCTTCTTTGTCCAGCTCGCTGATGTTCGTCAGTATCGACAGACCCGACTTCCGTTTCGCCTCCCTCTTCCTCTCCTCCGGCTGTCCACGGTGGAAGAAGCTCAGTCTCGACAAAGAGGCGTCCACGGGGTAGCTCGCGGATGCTAGGCTCGTCGTCGCCGCCGCGGCGTCTTCTTTTATTTCGATCGTCGAGGTTGCTGGCCCCCGGAGCACATCGCCCCTGCGGGACGGCCCGGAATCCCGGGAATGCTCGAATACGCTCCGTTTGTACCAAGGTCGTGGCATCGCGGCGTTCAGCGTCCCGAACGCCGGTGCCGTGGTCTGAGTGTCCTGTGGAATGACGGTGTCCGTCGTGCTAGTACCGGTGTCTTTCTTCTCTTTCGCGGCGGGCTTCTCTTTTTTCGACAGCAACACGCCTCCCTGTAGAACCAGCGTGTCGTTGCTGATCGCTTGCCCTTCCCCGGCGTCTCCGCGCGGCTCTACGTCCATCCCGCCATCGGTCACCTCCTCGTCTCTCTTCCTCTCGGCTGGCTCCTCGTCGACGATCTTGTCCGGCGGTTTCGGGGCTCTCCTCTTTCGCCTGTTACTGTTTCTCGGCGTGTCGCGGGCATCTATCCCCGGCGGGCTAGCCGCGGGCGGGTTCGGCGCGCGCCTCTTGCCCTTTACGTGCACCCTCCTGCGCGTGGAGCTCGCACTGGAGCTGGGTCTTCTGTCGTCGAGCCTCTTCAGCGATCCCAGAGGCTTTCTTTCCGGAAACGGTAGGTTTCCGCAGGAAGTGAAGGTCGCCGATGGCTGCAGGGAATACCTGGCAGTGATGTCCCGTCTGTGGGAGTGAGCGTTCGTCGGTAGAGTGGAGGCAACGTCCGCGACGTCGTTCTCTTTGTTGCCAACGGTGACCTTGGATGCACCAGCCGCGAACGGGCCAACTTCCGCCGCCTGCTCGAGGATGTCTAGCGACAGGGCGTCGCATCTGCCCAGGGTGCCGGTGTGGAACGCGAAGCTGCGTACCGTGGTGGTGCTGTAGAAGGTGTCTACGCTCTCCGCGCTGGAGGAGATGCTCGGCTGTTGCCTGTCATTCTCTCGACACTTGTCGGTCGTCTTTCGCCGCTTCTCGACGGTCGAACCCCGATTGCCGGACCGCTTGAACCACTTGAACAGGGAGAACCTCGCGCCCCGATCTTCGTGCACCGGCCGCAGTGCGTGGTTTACTGTCGCTTCCGGCGCGACCACGTCCGCGTCTCTTCCGTCCCGGTCGCTGATCCGTACGCCATTGGGGAATGTGTTCGGCTCGATGCTGCATGCGGCCCGCTGTACCATTCTTACTCACCGCATATCCCTCTCGCAGCCTCTCTCTCTCTCTCTCTCTCTCTGTTCCTCTTCCCCTCCGTCTATCTGCTCCTCTCGCTCGCTCGCCGCCCCTCCGCCCCAACTCAGCCGCGGCTCTGCATAGTTCTTTATTTAGATTCACTCGAATGCGGCTTTAACTTCCTTCCAGCCTCGTGTCTATAGGTGAACCACGAACTCGTGGAACCTTCGTGGAATCTTGCGGTATTCACGCGCCGGGTATCCGGTTCCTCGCAACTAGTTTCACTTCGTTTCCTCAGACGTTATCCGCACCTACCGATGGATCTGCGCGTCTCTCTCTCTCTCCCACCTTTGCTCCGTTCCTCGTCCCAGCCTCGCCGATGCACCTGTCTGGCCCCGGCTATAGTTTCGACGATGTTTAGTCCCATCCACGACCAGCCAGGAAATTCGCCAGGCTTAGACGGCTGCCAGCCACCGAACCGAACTTCCACGGGACATCGTCTTCCGATCGAGTTTCGCGGAGCTTAACCCCGAGGCCACGCGTGTCCCCGTGCACACGCGCGCGCGTGCGGCCGCCCGGAACAATGTATTATCGCGGAACCGTAAATCGACTGACGAATTTTCGCTGCGAAAACCTCTCGACGCGCGGGGACGCCTCCGACGGCACCACGACAAAGATACTCGCCGGCGAACTATTAATAGACGGGCCTTCTCCTGCCGTCGGTTATTTTCAAGTCCACTCTCGCTCTGTCTGCGCCGCGCTGTTCGAAATCAAAACAGAAAACCACGGGCACACGCGCGCGCGCGCCACTTTCGACCGCGGCCCGCAGGCGAGTTCTTCACGAATATCGCTGGGATTCCTGATTCGTTGCTCGGAATTTAGTTGCTGATCGTTCCAGAACGCCCCGTTGCAGAAGATACTATATTGTTTGGATGATTCGTGGATCGGAGTTTTTTCATTCGCAATCATTAACCCCTTAGAACGTGAAAAGGAAATATGTTTTCATAACGGTCGCCTGTTTATTTGTCTTTCGCGTTAACTCAGTATGGTTCGACGGATGTGATTCAGTAGGATCGATCGAAAATAAATCATTCTGCGATACGAGACACTGTTTATTGCGAGTAGAAGCAGACACAATAACCAGACATGGCTTCGTAGTTTCATAAGAGAATGTTTTCTATATCCATGACTTATTTTATACGAAATTGATTCACTTGTTTCCTAATGCTATTTGCTTCATCTTCCGACTCGAGGAACATAGAATATTTCAATCCCGGTTCCACCATTGAAGAGCAAGCCTCGCCATACGTTGGTTCCAACGGACCACGCCGAAATCAACGCGTCGTCGTGAACAATGCCTCGGCCGAATGTTTAATAGACTGCTCGTCCGATTTGCGTCCGAAATGCTTAAACCATCCGATTTGCATCGTTGCGGAGATTTGTACCGCAGTATGCGCAAACAGTGCTCGCCCACGGTATTATTTTGGGATTTGACTAATCCCGTGAGAGGGCATGGACCAGCGAAGTGGTGACCAGCGTCTCGTTTCAAGTTAGGCAGCGCCGCTGTCGACACTTATTTACGAGCCGTACCAATTCTGTTTCGGAAAAATATCGCATCCGGCAACGTCACTCTACACCCGGCGCCGTATTGGCCGCGGGTCAGCCCGCGTCTCTCGATTTTCACTTTCAATTTCACCGACGCACCGGCGACATTTCTCTGAAAATAACGCGCACTCTGCCATCCCGCGATACTTTCTATCACAATCACTAAAAATAAACGAAACATCGGACGCGGCTCGCGGCTCGAAACGCGTCCGCCGCTCTAAATAAAACATTCGACACGCTCTCTCTCTCTCTCTCTCTCTCTCTCTCTCTCGACCTTTGCACCTCGGCCGTGCACCCTGCCACGAAATTGCGCCCGGTCCACCATAATCCGCCTCTGCCTTTTTTCTGCCAGCGGTTTACGTAAACCCTATTTACCCTCGGCCGGAAATTTCGCGGAGGCTCCGCACCCTTGGATCCCCAGCCGTAGTTGGTTCTGTGTGTACTCGCCATTAACGGAAATTTTTTGGCGATAACGCGGTTTTTAGGCGTGGCCCCCGAAGCTGTTTGGAAATTAACCGAGCGAGTATTTTTAATTACATTTACCCTGCGAAAGAAAACCGGCCGGCGAGAGGGTGCCGTGCCTAACCCCGCTGACTTCAACTGCGCCGCCGCTAAGTACGACTCTGCCTAAGAGTCTCGGTTGCTCGGCTGGTATCACGAAAGACCCAAAGCGGCTTCCGTGAACCCTGATCATCCACAATGCTGTCTAAATCATTCTTAAAGGGATCCTGGGCTCGGAGGGTGGCCCGTTCCCCTCGCGAGACACCGCTGTCTTTATGTTTCATTTAATTAAGGAGACATCATTCAAACTTGTCTCCCCGTGCGTGCTCTCGTCGGGACGTGACGCGCGCTGCTTTTTTCTTCTTCGTGCCGCGAATCGTCCCGGCGACTCGCTATTATCCCTGCGTCTTCCTGCTTGCGTCTTCACAGCCCCCCGCGACGCGTTCATTATTCGAGTTTCTTCTGTGAGACCGTGTTGTACGAGATGAGGGATTTCTCTTAATCAGCGCGACGTGTTTCGCGAGTTGGACTGTGCGTCTAGTAGTTGACATGGTAGGCGACAGTTTAAGAGTATCGCGATGGCTCGGTTGTTCATTAGCTGCAGGTACAACGCTAGAAAATAGTGAATTTGTCAGTCTAAGATATGTTCTCACATATTCTCTGTTCACAGATCTTACCGACTCCGAAGCGGCGCGAACCAGTGCTATTCTCGTGCACGGGTGTCCACATCTTCGCGGCGCTTAACACCTTGAAGACTGGCGCCTCTCGTACGGAACTTTGCGTTGCTCCTAGGATTTCCTGTCCTGTAAGTGAAAATATTTATACATAATACATTATGTATAATACAACAGAGCATGAAACCTAATACAACAGAGACACATTTCATTAGCGAATGTTCCAGTCGAAGTCTTATCCAACTCACGCATCGAAATTCCCAGCTCGTATCGTTAATCGCGAATCAGCAGCAATTCCGTCCAGCGAACGTTCCATGTATCCGATAGAGTGTTGGCCTGCGACCATAGAATCCCCGGTACGTCCCGTAAAAATTATCATCCGCGGTCGATTTCGTTCGATTATAGGGAGCAATGAGACATCGAGGGGCGAGCAACGTCGCCAAATAAAGTCTCCGCAAAGGGCGCTCTCGAGTGTTCCGCGGCGGGGTTGCACGCCGACAGACTAACCCACCCTGTATACGTTCACGTTCGAACGACGCCGCGACGCTCGGGTTTGCGTGGTCTTAGCTCACTTTTATTGTCGGAAGCCGAACTGGAGCGCAAGAGACTACCGTGCACCCTGTTCTCGCTCTCCAACCTTTTCCCTCTTCCCCCCCGATCCCGGCGTTCGCTCGAGTTTATTTCGCGAATCCACCCACCACCCAGCTTGGCTCGAACCCCTATTCCACCACTACGTACCAGCGGCATATCGCGTCCTGAATACAAATCGCGATGTTTCCTTCCGCGAGTTCCCGAAGACTTTTAGGACGCGATCATTACCATTAATGAAGAAGTCAACGTTGCGTTCGTCGCTTCTTTCCGAACCCCCACCGTCTCCCTCCCGCCCTCCTTCTGTTTTATTTGGTTCCTCCGTTCCTTTCTTTCTCGCCGTTTTCACCTACACCATCACCGATGGTCTCTTCAGGCTGCCAGTTTCCAATACCCGCGGATCCTCGTCCTCCTTCCGCGCGGCGGAATCTCTTCTTTCGCCCGTGTAACCGACGCCGCGCGCGCCCGCGCAAGGGGAAGTTTCGAGGCCCGATCGTAATGCACGATTATTCCCTCCGGCATCGGCGGCACCGGCGCATCCGCGATTTACAATTTTTATGCCGGATCTCCCAGCGGGGCGCTACAAGTCGCGACGCCGGCTGCCGGTCCGAGTGTCGTTGAACTTTCCGCGGGAGAGGTCGCGGCGGCGCCGTGCCATTGCTTAAAATTTAGTTACTCCGTCGAATCCGGCCCGATGTTTTATTCAGCTACGCGCCGGGCCCCGACGCGGGGATATAAATTAATCGACGATCCGGGATGATTTTTACCGCCGCAAGAAGTTTTCCGGTATGTAAAACGGGATGTCGATCGCGGCAGGTCGTTTCATTTGAACCGGGGACTCTTCCCGTCGCGTCTTAAATTAAAACTGAAGAGGACCTGCTCGGCCGTCGGTCATGGCTTCGTCCCGGGACGATGGTTGTTCGAGTGTCATCCGGTTTCGTCTGGTTCGCTCGGCAACCTGCGTTTCGCGATTTTCATGCGGTCCGGGGCTCGGCTGGGAATGTATGGTGTGACACGCGAATGTAAACTGAATTGTCAATTAGAATAGCTTAGCATTTGCAATCCGGTCATCGCTCGATGAATATTGATCATCGAAATTGGATTAAATTACAGGCTAATTTGATTCCAGCGATCTTATCGTTTCGGTACGTTGAAAGGGGAGTTTCTTGATTTCCGACTCGTTCGTATTGGCGTGTCCGTTTAATTTCGAATTAATTTGTTATTCTATCGCAGGAATTTCGTATATGCTGACGGGTGGAGGACAAGTTCTATTAAATGTTCCGAGCGATATTAAATAATCTGAGACAAAAGTTCGTGTCCCGGTTAAACCCGCTTTAGTTTCACCGATGACTGCGCTGCTACCGGATGTGACAACGGCTAGCGCCGGAGAAATCGAATTTCGCGTCGAACAAACGCGCGTTTCATAATTTATTTCGTCGCCGGCGAAACGAATTTACCGACGAATGTAATTTGGCACGCGCGTATCACCGATTATTTCACGAATCCGTAGGCTGCCGCCGGATTCCGACCGCGTACACGCTGCTGCACGGCCGAAAGAAGCTTGGAAATAATCAATAGAATCATCCTATGACACACCACTGTCGCTACACGCACAGTATATTATTCAAACATTACTCTTCCACCTTGCGAGAGTGAAATATCCAGCACAGAATTAGATAACACGAAGCACCAACTGGGAACACCACGGAAACCTCCGAAAACGAAAGACCAACACAGTTCGAACTGAGCTTCCATATAATTTATCCGCTTTATTCCCAGCCGTAGTTCATTTCTCACGAAATTCCAGATGGCTCGATCGTAAACACGCGCGAAGATCAAACAGGAAGAGCGTGAGGCGAACGGTGGCACGCGCGTAGCCCCGGAACGACCGAGAAATTATTCGAATTGTTAATTTCGCGGAGCGCACCGGCGCGACGCGGCTAGTGGGGCTTCGCGTTCATTTAACATTTACGCTAATTAATGGATGATAAATGAATCCCGCGTTTTATTAATAAACGTTCGGGCACAGTCGACGCGCGCTATTCGTTCGTCGTGGATCGCGAGAAACGACTCCCGTTTGATACTAAACTCGTTTCATTACAAATTCACGAGGCGCGGCCGGAGGGCGAGACGGCGAGCAGGCGGGTGGACAGATTTTAACAAGCATTCGGGGCTAACAATTAATTCGAGGACAGACGAATATTCGCGGATCGTATGTGTCTCTGTGTGTATGTGTGTGTGTGTGTGTGCCGACGTAATAGGGTGTGGCGCGCTTTTCGGTTCCGATTATTATCCGTGACGTGTCGAGTATCGTTATCGGGTAGCGAACGATGGAATAATAGACGGACGGCCTGGTTTCGTCGGTAAATAGAATAAACAGGAACGATAAGCGCGATTACATTTGCCCTCGGCCTGGTCCGCCTCTCTCCCTCCAGCCACTGGGCCGACGCGCCGTTAAATCCGCCCTCGCAAACCCCCCATTCCGTCCTTCCACTCTCCCCTCTTGTATCCACCGACGATTATCGGGATCGTTTTACTATTGTTCCTGATAAATGACCATCCTCCCTCCTTCTGTTCGCCGGCCGTGTTTCAGTTAATGCGTTCTGAAGATCGGGCCCCGGGTAATCCGCGGCGCGCGCGCGGAACGCAAAGCGCATTAAAGCGTGTTTTGAAATTGAAGGGGAAGATTTACTGGATATCAATTTCGTGCCCGATCGGACCGCCCGATTCGATGGGAAGGGGATTCGGGAAACGGCGTCGAATTAGCGGAGAACCGATTCGACGGTTCGCGGAAGTGCATCGATGTTTACCGCGATACTGTTTGGATTTTCGAAATTTCTCGAGTCACCGTCGATCGTTCGTGTTGTATGTTTATTTACCGCGCAAACATTCCGAGGAAAGAAATATTCCGGTGGAGTAAGGCGGACCTGTCAATAGCAATTACCGTAATTGGTTGTAACGCTTTGTTTGTACATTTCTGTTTATTATACACATAAACGAAATGTCAATAATCTGTAATCACTGTGAGGGCTACCTGTTTGATTATGAAACATAATTAGTCAACGTTTTCGACCGGAATTCTAGCGATTCCGCTAAAAGTGAAATTGCAGCTGGCTCCGGTAAGCTTTTGATCTGGCCTGCTGCGCACGGTTTACGGTTAAACCCTTCTTAGTCTCCTTATTAGTCCCCGGTACCGACGTGTTGGTTCGAAAACCCCATTATCTCTGATGCAATCTCAATTCAAATTGCAAATAACACCCCTCAAACGATAATTCGTCCCTCGTATCTCCTCAGAAATATCCGCTTTCCCTTTCATCTCGAAACCAGTAAAAAATTCTATTTCCTCCCGAGAACTTCTCGAATACCTTTTATATTTAATTAACACCTGCATCACTGTAGAAGGAAACATTCACGGCACTATTCAATCCCTTTGATATCAAAGTCGACCGAAAATTCGCAATTCCGGCCACGATCGAGGCGGGGAAATCTCGAAGAAAAAGCCGGCAACCCCGGGCCGCAATGGCTCGGTTAAATAAACCGGGGTAGGTAAAACGTTAAGATTCAATCGACGCTTCTAACCGGGATTACGCCTAACAGCGGCGTTCCCGCGGGAGTGTAGTTGAAAAGGGGCGGAAAGGGAAGCCGTGTAACCTGCACGATCTGTTCATCTCGGCGGCGGAACAGAAGGAGCTCGCGATACGTGAGGGAAAGTAAGTACACCGCAGACGGACTTGGTCCCGCTCTCTGGCTGGGCCTCGAACCCTTTGGCTATCTCCTTAGTTACACCGCTGTTCCGTACGTGAGCAAGATAGTTAGATTGTCTTCCCCGAAGTTATCCACCGCACGCGAGATTATACTCTGGCTTAGTACTCGTGTCCATACGTACCGCAAGCTGCGAGCGCTCCCCGGCAATATCCGCTAGCTGATAAATACACGCCTAGTTCAGGCTACTGTCTCCCCTGCGTGTGACGTGAATAGAAAAAGCATCTTCCGCGCTAACGAACCCCATAGTCCTGTCAATTATCCATGAAACGGGTGACCGTTTAAATTTAACTTCTAACAAAGTTGCAAATGAAACTCTTAATTGAAAACGCGCCACGAATCAAACTTTCGAGGAAGGTGCTATTCGAACTGCCAGCTGAAAATGTATCGCATACGTTGACTCTTAACAGAGTTAGTAAAAATCTGGAACGAACCCGATTGACTTAAGCATCGCGTATAGGGGATTCGTTGTTAGCGGAACTGGTAGAGGCCGGAGTAATTAATTTCCCATGAATCCGCAACGAAGGGCAGGTGCATTCGCGGTAAACCGATAATATATATCGCGGCACGTAAGAACGGTGACCGCGGAATTGGTGCCCACGTGCCCAAAGAACTGTGGACGGTGGGAGAGCGCAGCCGGGGATCAGCGTACTTTCGTAATACCCCGGATTGCGGATACACGGACCATAAAATGTCCCTGGGCGCGGCCGTAGGGACCGCGCAAACAAACGTTCAGCGAAACATAAAATCCAACGTAGAAAAATTCGCGCGTGCGCGAGCCCCTGGCCAAGCACGTGTTATTTAACGCCGGTCGCATGTGCGTTTGCCCGCGTTTAACTACGCGTATTAGCGGCTCGGCCCGTACCGCTCGCGGCTCGGCCGCGTCTAATGCGATTGTCGGCCGCTTCTTTCGGCGGCGACGCAGCGCGCTGCACCAGAAACGTGACGCTCGTATATCCGGGGATAATAAATTTAATAATTTTCCGCCTCCCTTTTTGCCAGCGGCGCGAGCGCCGTTCCACTTCCGCGGACGTTTTATTGGCCTGTTAACCGAGCAATTTATAGTTTACCGCGCGAAGTAATCCTCGAACAAACAGCAAGGAAACGGACGGACGGGGTCACTGGAAGAAACGGTTCCGTACGAATGATAAACCAGCCTGTCCGGCTTCGTTAACGGGTTAATTAGTATGGGCCAGCTTAGCGGAGGCCGTAATCTGCTGGCGGATCTCAATTATCGTATTTGACCATCGGAATGGTCCGTCCCGTTCCCTAAATTGGAAGAATAATTAATCGAACCCCCGGGAGACGACGTCGTTGCTTCAACCCTTCTGCATTTTGCGGAGATTTTCTGTTTAGCGTATCTTTCCAACGGAACTCTAGGTAACACATGTACCTACGAACATCTGTATTTAAATATTTGCTTCGGAATTCGTGCAGGTTCTCGGGAGGACGAGGTAGGGTTAAACGGATCGAGTGTTTACTCGGCGAGAGTTTATTAGCTCATTAGCAAGTCGGCCGTCCGGCTGCATCATGAAAAATGTTTTGAGAAGCGTAAAAAGGAACCGGGTAGGATACATTTCGTAGGCATCGACCCGACGTATTTTTATCTCCGCGGCGGGTTGCGGACCGGAACAGCTGTTGATACACGTGTAAGCTCCAATTCCGAAGCGCGCGCTTGTGTATCTGTCTATAGACTCGGATGTAACCGACGCCTAACCCAAAGCTACCTAAGACTTAACCAGTATTCAACCGATAGCTAACCAAAGTCCAACAAAGATCTAACCAAAACCAGAGCTAGACTGACCATTGCTTTAATCCCACGCGGGATCGTTGGTTTCCGATCGACCTCGGCGCACTCAACAATTTTGGTTTCTGAAAGGGGAGAATCGATTTAAATCCCATCCCCTCTTAACTGCGAAAAATAGTACGATTTCTCTGAACGATGGTTTCCAAACATTCGCGCCCCTTATCATCGAGTCGCCCCTGCTACCAGCTTCAACCCCCGCAATATAAATGACTGTTCTTCGCGGAGAAAAAACGTTTGCCAAATATCGTTGACTTTGATCAGTTTCTCCAACTAATTTCAATCAGAGTTCCATCAAAATCGGCGGACGCCTGTTCGTTATCTGCCTTTATAGCTCCGCCATCCCTCGAGAGGCGCGTATCGCGTCGCGCCGAGCGAAGTATGTCATACTTCTCCGCGGATCGGTTATATAGCATCGTTGTCTTTACGCAGACAGTAAGTTATCGCGGGAGCTTATGCCGGGTGGTGTATCGGTCGCGGTGGAACGATCCCGAGAAAAATTCGAGTTGTTACGCGCCGCGGCGCCTCGAGGTGCTTGGGACGACGCTGCGCTGCCTGACGGATATCTCGGCTGGCATTAAAGTATCCCGGATGAAATACGAACGGCGCGTCTCCCTTCTGTCCCATTGCAAATGACGCGGGGAACCCGGTATAACGACGGGAATAAATTGCTGCCGCGTAATCGAAGTATCCTCCGATATTAATAGGAACGAAATCCGAAAGCTGAGTACTCGACTATAAATTATTGACGCGTATACGAGCCGATTTGAGCGGAAGCACAGCCATCCGTGTTGACTCTGATCATACTATAAATTCTCTTCGCCTTACTTCTCAAGATTATTCTTCTATTTAGCAACTGCCATTTATCTGGAAAGTTCAGCGACATTAACCTTTGTCGTTTCGTGTGTAACTTCGGTTTGATCGGAACAGTCAGCCATGTATACGACAATTCTCTCATAAATTCTCTTTCTTTCTTCAACATTTTCTTCCTCCCACTTAGCAAATACCATTTGTCTTTCAAGCTTGTTACCATGTTTCCTCGATCGCTTTGTTCATTCCACTCTGTACGATTCGTGTTCAATAAAAGCGTCAGATCCACGGCTGGGGCATTAAAAAATCGTTTGATATGCAATACGTTAATCGTACGTCTGTCCACGATCGATACGTTACAGACAGCGGTTACGGTCGTCCGTAACAATGGATGTCGGCGAGGTATCCGTATCATTACCGTGGCAGGATATCCCGGGGATATCAAAATTTTGCCGGGAATACATCGATTAAACTCTTGACCGGAAAGCTTAACGTTGTCGAGGCACGGCCAATCGAAGGGCCCTGTAAATTACGCGTGTACGCGGTTTCGCGGCGGGCCGGGTAAACTGTTGTCAAAATATCGGCGCCGCGTCATTAACCGGCGAATATCGGCAAAAATCGGACATTGTCCGCGACAGGGCCCGGGGACGTGCAAGGTATTACAGTAATCACGATGGCATTCGCCGGGGATGATCCCTTGCGGATAAATAAATCGGAAATTCGCGGAATTCGCTCGTGCGCGGCCTCGCGTTCGATTGAAAGTGCTGTAAATAATGCAACATTAGGTCGGTGTGCCCGGTACTCTCTGGTTCTCGCCCTTTTTCCACCAGTTGTTCAGACTGAAAGGCAATTGTTTCCCTTTCACCTAAATTCACCGCGAAACTTCGCGTGCATCGTATTCGCGGGCGCCATTTGATTAATCGTTTGATCAACGCCAACCTCGCCTTTTTCCCCCCGAAAAACATGGAAATTGGATGTTCGAAGTTCCGTACGTCGAAAGTAAAACAAATGTAACCGAGGTGGAACGGCGGCGGTCGGTAAATAATACATAAATATTAAAACCGCAAATATTGAACTGCGAACCGCTCGCTGGCGGTTAAATATTTTCGGCGAGGAGGCGTCCGCCGTCTACACTTATTTGCGCTCGGCTCCAATATTAACGCGTCTGATCATTGCTTATCTTTTCTACTTACAAACTCAAACAAGCCGCGCGCAAGACAAGCAATCAAAGTCGATTTTCCTGGTAACAGGATTTTACGGAAACGCCGAGTATTCCGCAACTTTTTGCTCCCCCTTTCGGCGAAGAATCAGCGTTCCCCTAATTGCGGCATGATTACTGGGACGCGCGGGCAAAGTAAAAGGAATTAGTCCCCCGCGAAGAGGAAGAAGTTGGTTAGATGCAAGGGAACGTAACGAAGATTCACGGGGATGCAAAAGCGGACGAGTCGCAATTACCGGTCCGCAAAAACCGATAAAGAGATAAATATACAGATGCCGGGGGAACGAGCGATTGTAACGAAACCGCGGAAAAAGAGTTGAACCGCTCTCCCCGAGGGGGTGGGAGGACAAACGGTGGAGAGAAGCTTAATTGAATCCACCACGTCCACTCGGTTGATTAATTCAGTTCGATCACCGCAGCCTGGATACAATTATTTCATGCCGGGCTGCTGGAAAGGACGGCGCACGTACGAGCCGATCGCTTCTAATAATCATCCGCGACCGGACCTGGAATTCCGTATGCGGAGCGATCGGTTTTGCGTGCGGGCACATGTGGGTTTACTCGTCGGCTCGGTATACATGCGGTTGCGTGTAACAAGTGATCGTGAAGACGCTGTGGTCGATCAAGATGCTTCGGCTTGGTAACTTTAGCTTATAATCCTTCCGTGGTTTTTCAGGTGTTAGTGTTTACGATAATTACTATACGAGAACAAGTCTATTTTTATCAAGTTTCCGAGAAACAAGTGAGTCGTATCGCTAGAGGATCATTTCGCCCTTTGTACTTAAGGGCGACCCTTAGCGTGACAAGTGTTTGCAACAGAGTAATTGCAGTGTAGTTGAAGTTTCAGAGTTGCAAAGGTAATCATACAGCCTAGTGTCAAATATCGAACAAATAATGACAGCGTTAACCACTAATCGCTGGAGCGATGTAGAACCGTAGATTCGTGTTTCGAAAGTACAATACACCATGAAACTACTCGCTTCAAATAAATCCACAATCTATCTTGCTAAGGAATAACTTTACTGATCAACTTCGCCCCTACAAATCACACTCCAACGAATCACACCCCGCAGATCCCTGTATAAATCCATACCCCAGGGATCAAACGCAAAAACGTTCATTCCTCTTCATCATCGAGGAACTGATCTTCCCGGTATCGACCAGCAACCGAGACTTTCTCCGGACTCACACCCGGTCTTCGCATAATCTGATTCTAGAAGCGTTCCCATTTGTTTATTCCCTCCCGGTCGAACGAGATGGATGGGCTTACGAGTGTTTGGTTTCGAGATTGGGGTCGAAGCTGCCGAGAAAAACGCGCGAACGAAGGATACAAATACGGAAAGCGAAAGGATTGCTGCGAGCACGGAGAGCGAGAGAGAGAGAGAGAGAGAGAGAGAGAGAGAGGTGGCGGAGAAAGGGATTGAGGATCGAGGGTGGTAGATAGAACGCGTCTTTTTGTCCACCTAGAACGGCGAGCTCGGCGTTCGGCCACCTTCCAATAACGCAATCGGCGGGGATCGATTTTCAATCCAATCATCAGAGAATGCAACGTGTAAACCGTGGCGGAAAGTGCAATATACTTTCATGAGTACCCACCTATGATCAGCCGAGACGACGGCGGGAGGGGTACAACGCGGATAGTACGTTGGTTATGCGGGAGGGTGGAACGCTTCAAAATCGAATACTCGACCAAACCCTTGTATCAGCCGCGGATACCCGGTATAAACTCATAATCCCACATTTTTCCCTCGTCCCGCCGATCCTTCCGTTGTCCCCTTTGCTCATCCCGTTTCATCCCCTCTTCCGTTTTCCTTCACCCCACAGTTCCATAAGCTCGATCTAAATATCGCGCCATTCTTCAGGAGTTACTTTGTTCCTCGTTTACCCTACTGCGTGGCTGTATTATTCGTAACATTTGTGTGTCGGTGAATTGTTTCGTATCGTTTGATCGGTTTTCGAGTAACTCTATTCCTACCCTTTGATATCTTCGCATCAAACAGAATTCAAACGAAAATTCCTTTGAATATATAGTATAATCTAAATATTTCCGAGGTAAAGAGTAGATAAAATAAATAATCTCACGGTTCCCTGCTTCCGCAACGAAAATCGTTTCCCTTCTCGAAAGGGATACAACTTCGATCCAACGTTCCTTCTGTTCCGAGATCGAGCGATCGATACGATTTGACGGGCGTCTATAACAGGACGACACCAGAGACATATTCCTCGCGGAAGAGCGTAACACGTCGCAACGTGGAAATCGTCGAAGTCGGTGCGTGCAACGCTGATATCACAGTCGCATGTCGCGAACGCGTCGCAGCGAAATCGCGGGTGAAAGTTCGCCTCCACGGGTAACGCGATACCGAAACGATCCTTCTCTCTCACTCGATTCGCGAGATTTCCCTCTTCCCAGGACCGAGAATCATTCCCCCGGAATCGGGAAATCTACGGGAACCGCCCGGGGCTGACGGGTCGGGGCAGATTTATTTCATGAAATCTTTTTCGCCGCGGAGCCGGTTCAAAGGGATCCCGTTCGGTTCAAAAGGTGGAAATCGTTCGTACGAGTCATTCGGTCTCCGCTGGATCCGAAATTACGCCACGATGTCTGGCCTCTGTACGCACAGGGCTGCCTCTGTATGCGTGCTAGACTGCATTAGGCTGGGCTCTCAGCGTGCCTCGCCTTTAGTCGTTTCATTCCCCCCCACCCTTTTGTTACGGTTCCCGGCGAAAAGTATTTCGGGCAATTACGTTTTATCATGGGAAATTTCGCGAGGGCGCGGAATAATTGACGATAAAAAATAACTGAGTGTCCCGCGAATTGAATTGCAGTCTGCACAGCCTTCGGATTAAATTTATGGAGGCCGAAACGTTTCGGAAACGACACGACGAGACCAAAGTTAAAAGAGAATTTCCTGAATGGTACCATTCTTCAACGGAATTTTTCAAAACAACTGCTTCCACTTGGATCACTTCCACTAGGCAAAAAGCGAGTTCATAGTATACTTCAAAGGGACAAACGCGTCTTTCGTCAACCGCCATTGTAATTAATACAAATATTTTCTGAATCATAGAAGCGAATAATTCTCGCAGCAGACATTATAATTCGTTTAATCAAATATTCTTCGCATCGCGCTCTTCGACTGCAGGAAAAAGAAGAAAATGGAGCGTGCAGCATTCGAAATGCGAGGAAAAGAACCATCTCCGCGACGGTTAGGCGAATAGAGCAGGCCTCTGGAGAAGTGGGTACACAGGCCAGCCGTCGAAATTCCCTGGGATAATGAAAGAGAGGGTAGCGCGGAGACAGCCGGAGCGAGAATAAAGTATGGATTGCTTTTAACGGGTTCACGAAGAATGGAGGCGATAGATAGAATAGAGCCAGGCCGTGATAGCGGCCCACGAGACTTCCTCGAAGGGGTTGGGGCAACACGAAAGGAAGAGGAGCCACGTACGCCTGCGAACATCGAAAGATACCCGGCCACGGATTGTTACACACAGAGCTGCGCGGACAAAGAGGGGTCGCGCGGGGGCTGACGGTTCCAGCAACTGCTGGCTGCAGTCTCGATAAAACATTCAGTTCGAAAAATGCTGCTCCATAAAAATTCCATTCACTATTATGCCGCGCAATCTTCGGCCGGGATATCGGTTATTGCTACCAGCAGCCATATCGCAGCCAGATTTACGTACGGATGCTTATAATGCCGGTGTCTTGTGCTGATTTGCCACTTGAACTTCGCGAACCGTTCTCCCGCTCGTACGGACGCGCCAGTTTCCCCTCGGTGTACGCGAGCCCGCGGCGCGTAGCTTAGACCGTGCATTTTTAATAACCCGCGTGCATCGCTCGGGCATTTATTAATAATTTAATATCGCCTCATCGACCGGATCAGCTCTTTAAACCGAGCGCCCGGGAAATTACAGAAAAATCCCGGCGACTTCCGCAACCGGCACCGTAATGAGCGGCGTCGTCAAAGGCCCTCCAAATTACGGGTTAGCCGAGTCGCGATTAAATGCGCAGCCGAATAGTTCCCGATATACCGTATTTATGGTTTAATTGCTGTTATCGGTTCCCGTGCATGAGAATTCGTTACGATGTCAGCGCAGGATTTAATTCTTGCCCGACGATAGACGATGCTATGCGACTCGCAATCGTTCCACTGTAGGGAGATTACACGTTGCGAGCGTTTAATGATCGAGTGAAGCTTGCATGCGAGATAATTAGAATGTTTCAGTCGAGAGTCGATTTTTACGATTGGCTCAATATCCAATGAACCTTTATACATAGCTGACAACTTCAAATTCAGCTATCGTTAAAGTGTTTCCTTATTAAACCTATCTTCTACCATTAACTCACAATTATTTCTCCAACAAGAATTCCATTCCATCGAACGAATGATACCAATCCACTTAAAAAGAAGAAACTATTAGGCCGAGGTAAGAGTATCGCATCGCGAAATCCCTCTCAAAAAGGACAGCCCGGAGAGTTCCATTCCCGGGATTATGAACAAGATTTTCAGCATACACAAGTTCCCCAATCCCCCGTAGAAATCAACAATACGCTCGGCCCCGTCGGCGCGCATCCCCGTTCCAATCTTGAAGCGTATCGAGGAATCTCGATAATGGTAGCCGAATGGGAAAGGAAATATTTCGGTCGGCTGATGCGCCGCGGAGCCCCGAGCCCTTCAATGTTTCTTCGGCGTTGTGTGAAGGTATCCCCGCGCTCGCGATAGGCAGATGCCATAGGAGATCACGTTGCATGATTCGTCCGGGAGGAACGACGCCGTAAAAAGCGCATAAAACGCCGCGGCGAAGAATACGGCTCGGTCTATGGCCGTGCAGGACCTTAAAAGCGCGCCTCCAGCGAAACCCCCGGCGCGGGGGCGCGTATCCTGCGAAACCCCGGCCGGCATCGGGGGCAAACATAATAGAGCGCGGCACATACTGGAATTTTCATTTTTCCGGTCGACCTCGCGGAAGATCATAACCCGCGCTCTCGCAACTGACGCGGCCCCACGAGACAGACAGGCGCGTCTCCGGCGTCGCGACGCGAAAAATGCACGGCTGACCGACGCCGTTTCCTACTCGTATATTATATGGCCCCTGTTTCATGAGAAATGTCTGCGCGATCGTGTCTTCTTGAATATGTACGGCTTAAGCGCGATCGCCGCTTGGACTGTGTCATTTCGGAATGATGCTTCGAATTAAATGTTTGCGAAGAGGGCTCGATGCGTTTATTTTATTCTGTGTTAGGTGTTTGTACTGATTTTAGAAGTATATAGGATAGGAAATCGTTAATGTGGAAATGAAGATTCGTTTGATGGTGTACATTTTAGCGTAGGTTTCCGAATTTTTCGATTATTCGCGCGCCTACAATGACAAATTTCTGCATCGCGTACCATAACCATCGATCCCATTTCTTCCTGGCGGGGATGTGCCGCTCGGACAACGATGAAACTGATGCGCCAATCGTATCACAATTACCAAGCAGAATTCGGGCATATCAATTGACCGGAGTGCGAGCAGCTAAACACGTATAAACAATTCATCGTCGCGGTTGATCGGACCAATTGACAGATCGTTAAATCCCTCCATTAACGGTCGCCGAACGACTCGCTGGGATCGCTCGTAATTTTTTATTGCTGATTTTCGATTGGAATTCTCTGGACCGCCAGCTGGCGCGATAATTCCGAAACGGACCGTAATTTGTTTCGCATCAAAGGGAAATACAGAGACAGTTTTTCTCCGTCGGACCTTTTGATTAATAACCCTTGGAAATTTGACACGTCGCCGGTAGCCGCGACCCCCATTCACCCGATGCCTCGATGTCTTAAGTGTAATCAATTTCCCGTCGCCGGCCTGCGGAGGACGGCGTGTAATTTTTTACTAAACCGACGATCCACCCTCGACGATCACCTTTCCTTCCACGACACCTGTGTCCGTCTCGCGATTACATTATGAACCGGTTCCGAGCGGACGTTAATCTACGATCGGAGCTCTATGTTATCGAGGAGCCAATAGAACACGTTCTCATCGATTTTCAATACGTTGGAACACTAAATTTTATTCTTCCAGCATCTACTACTCTTTAGTTTCTTGCAAAACATTCGTGCAAACCGCTTAAAATAATAGTAAACAATCGCAAATCAACTCTCAGATACACAAAATATCACAGACATTCGCTCTTATAAATTAAGAAAACATTTTTCAACCCGCAGGTTTGAAATAATCGTTCTCAAATGATCTCAAACATTCTCCAATTTCAATTAAAGCGATAGCTCTGATTGTAAGGATTAGTTTGAACAGCTGGATTAATTATCCAGTTAATTCTGCGAGTAATGGATTGTAATAATCGTGTTCTACAATGGATTAAGGTTGAAATTAATAATCTAGGTAAGTTTCAGAAGAAATGAAACACGAACGAGGAGGACAGGACTCGAAAAACATTGAATGATCCTCGCTGAATACGAGGAGCTTCTAAAAAGCACTCGGTTCGGGGAAAAAACCACTTTCGCCTCGTTAGTACGCCGAGGAAAATAATGCTTTTCATCTAGCGCGCGAGCATATGGCCGACGTCCTCGATCGTTTGTCCGCTGGTGCGTGAAAACCGGTCATGGAACAGCAGGAATGGAATTAAAGGCGAGGAGACTGCGAATTGGAAACCAGACTGCCGACGGAGAGTCTGAAATTGGGTCCCTGCTTAAGCGAGAGAGGCGGAAATCCGGTCGAATGTCATTTTATTGTTAACCTCCTGCAGGGTGAAGTGCGACTCGCTGGTACAGATGAAATTTAATACCTCCCTTTGACCCTCGTGAATTAAAAACGAGAAATGATTTCCAACTGGATATAGCGTCAACGTTTGGCCAATTCAACGCTTGAAGCGGAGATTTAATAAACATTCGAGATTAAAAATTCTCACCGACGTATTAAAATCCTAAGGTAATAAAAACAGGAATAAGAATTTATTACTATTATGGAAATCTTCGTAACTTCGAAGCTTCGGAGGCAGCGTAAATCAGGGCTGTAACAGAAATTTCGAGATTAAAATTCAATATCCCCTTGAATTTTCAATTAAAACACAAAATACACAGTTCAGTGTAAATATCCGTGGCCGCGGATGGAAGACATTTATCTCGCATCGCAAATTACACCGGGTTATTACGGGATCTGAGCCACGGTACCTGGCGGTTCAGTGGAAAAACCCTGTGCGTGGTCAGACGCCCGTTTTACGACACTCGCGCGGGACGCTCGATTTCTGGCGCGTTTAAAGCGTTATTAATGTCGTTCCTGAGGACGGGAATTTATCTTTATAACTGTCCACCGAAGGCGGGATTAGTAACCTTCACTTTTTCTTGGTTATTTTAGCTTTAAGTGGACCCTTCGCAAATACGTATTAATGGGAAAATTATACGGGAGTTATCTCGCTCGGTGACGCGACCTCGCCCGGGTTCTGATCCTTCGAGTTCAAACGTTGAAACGGAAACTGCTCGGTCGTGATTATCCTTTACTGAAACGTAAAAAATCATTTTACATTTGATTGGACGATTATGTAACACGTTCGGCCTTCAGAATTAATCGCTGAATTCTTCAAAGGAAATCAAATGCCCTTTAATCATTTAATTCAATCTAAGCCACACGTCTTACATTGAAAATTAAAGACGATGGTCTTCGTCCATTTAACATTTTAACGTCACTCCATTTATTTTCCTATTTCGTACTTTAATTCGTTCGAATTCGATATAGCTGAAAGTCAACAACAATCGACGCGTGTGCGCATTCAAAAAATGGTTAATAAGAACTGTCTACAATTCATATTGAAAAATTCATACACGAGAGGGTAGCTCTCCATTATTTATTTAATTCCACGTGTTTGCAGATGGTTTCATCAATCGATTAAGCTCTCCGCGAGAGTCCGGGTCGGCCGATATTCGTAAAGCGTATTTATTCCGCGAAGCATAAGCGGTTAGGATCTCGGCACCGTCGCCGAATGAAAAAGGTATTAGGTCTTGCCAGGAGGAGCGCGGGAGTCAGGTTTTTACCCGGGCAATTTCAACATCCGCGCGCGACGAAAGTCGGTCGAGCAGTAAATCACAAAGATATGATTTTTTTTTCCTCCCCACCGGCGGCGGAAGACGAGTATCCGACCGGAAGGGGCGAGAAAGGCCCTGCTTGCTCAGCGACGTTGGCCGCGGCGCTAGGTGAGCGCGTTCCTCTAAAAACCGGAATAGCGTTTCAACGGGAAAATCGAGACAAGAGATTTGTTTAATGGTTGAAGATGGAAGGTCCGAAAAACTGTCGGTTTACTCGGAAATTTCGATCGAGATTCTTGGCACTCAACTTCTTTAACTTGAACACTCTTCGTTCCAGCAAAATTTCTTAAAATGTTTCACGCTCTAAGATAGAAGTAGCATCACCGTCATCAACGACTGAAATATTTACAGTCCTAAGAATTGCATAAAACATACAAACAAAGATTTCTACATTCTAATATCGCGAACTCTACCAACGTAGCAGTTCGATCCAATCACTTCTCGATTGGTTATCGCCACATTCGATTGCAGCGTGCCGTAGCACATCTGTCGCTCGCGTTCAAGGCAGCCAAAATCAGCGAACGACAAGGTATTACCGAAATGACACCGATCGTAGATCGTTGATTTCGACGTATCGGCTTCACGCAGCCCGAAACCCTGGCGGCGCGGTCCCCTTTCTGCTGCGTAAAACGTTCCGCGTCGGGCGTTGCGCGGCGGGATCGTCGCCCCGAAATGAATGACATTAAATTTAACGCTGCCAATTTGTCGGGGCGCACGCACCGTCGAGCCTGTGCCGTGTGCTCGCACGTGGCGCGTTTCCGCATGCATCGGCGAGCCCTCGTCGCTGGCGCGCGCGCGGAAACCTCAGGATACGTGCACCAACGACGGCGCAAAGCACGGCCGTGCAAACACGTAGGTATCATTTGAGGGGGCATTCGATGTGCTGCATAATATATGGACTGCGGCATGACGCCGTCGTAATTGATTGTAGCGAGCCTGCGGTTTGGCACCCGCTGGTCGGAAGTGTTCGCAATTACTACAATGGAATCGCGCGAAGTTAATGGTAAAATATTCATTTCCGGTGTAGTAATACGGGCTCGGGTACCAGACGTTTCACCCGCCGATGCTACCGTGACCAGCGAGACTTCCTAAGCGAGCATCCCGGCCGGAAGCGGGTTACGAGCGCGAGGGGCGTGCGCTTCCTTGAATTTTGATGGACCGATTACCCATCGCGCGCTATTATAACCTGACCCTGAGCCGGCAATTCAGTCTTCCCCTGGGATCTCCGCTGAGAGGTGGACGAACTTGCGGGATAAAAGTGCTCCCGAGTGCTCCTTCATTGGATCTTCGATGTATTCGGGGCTTCGGGATTCCTCGTTAGATCGATAATCGATGTCGAAGATGGTTACACTGACGCTGAATACGTTGGGGACATTATCAAGTGATTTGTACAGTTGTAACTAGGTTTTATTCGGTTAAAGAAGCTTCTATGTGTTTGTTGATAATGGAATTCTTTATCGTTGAATTTTAAGATCGCACGTAAACAATTTCGCGAATATACACCCTATCGTGATCTATGATCTTGTACCAGCGTTCTAGCAGTTTCCGCGGAACGCGAACGACCGTGCAGAAAATAAAATGACTGATGTTGGGCATCAGGTTCCGTGACACGTTGATAATAGAGACGCGCGGAAATGATTAGGGAAGGGAGCGCGGGATAAGGATATTCTTTAAAATAACGCGTCACGCTGTGCCTCGCGCATATTAGCTTAATGATCGTTTTCCCCTTCCGTGCAGATACCGTGCACGATTTCACTGGAAATAACAAACGACACGCTAAAAGACAGTGCACTCGTGCGCCTACGGTTCCTTTTTTCCCGTGTGTTTACCCGGAACGAAACGCCGTTCCATTTTATGCAAACGAATAATAGATAACAAGCTTTTCCCGCGGATTCTACGCGGCGTTTCTACAGTGAACGCTCGCCGGCAGTGCAGAAATTAATCGAAAAATATGAAACGAACTTGGTGAAAATTTAATTTCAATCCGGAAATTTTCTAGTTAATATTAAATTTTTGTTTAACATCCGCTTCCATGGCAGCGCGAACACTTCGGAACAAACTTCGGTGCGCCGCGGCGCACGGTGCACGCTGCATTACCGCGTTTCAACAATATTCTCCCGTCCTTCGCCCGGCGGAAACGTCGAATCGAATTTTCGGTTTAACCGAAGATTAATTCGCCGGCAAGTTTTTCTTCGGGCGGAACACGATCACGAATAATTCGACGTCCCGCGGGATAGTGATCTTCGTAACCGTGAAATAAGGGCCGTTAATTCCGGCCGCGGGGTGATTGAGATTTAATGGCCGGCGATCGGGGCCGACGTTAACGGCGAAATTAGGACGGCTGTAAATAACGAGATATCTGACGTGACCACGGTAATAAATAAGAGAATATAACCGTGGCTGTCGGCAAATAAAAAGAAATATCGGAGGCGGACTCCGAGCGGGGGCGGCCGACGTAATCCCGCGACGCGCGGCATCATCGTGCCGCCGTTTCAAATTTTGAGCCGCGCCTCGATACAGTGTCAACCAATTACCGGCGGTGAATTGACGTTAATCCGCAGTTTAATGCGCGGATCAATTTTCGGTGCGCGCAGCTGCGAGCGCAGATTCTTCGGGGACGCGTGTCCCGTTGATGTTTGCCGCGGCAAATAAATGTTCTTCGACGGTCCGCAAATAGTTTCCGATTTACGCGGACGTGTTTGCCGGGGCCCGCGTGCGAAATTCTGCAATGAAAAAGAATCCGGCCTGCCCCGGGGCCAATGAAAAATGAGAGGAATCAACTGATCCCATCGTCGCGATAAAACTATGTTAATTAACGCTGAAAAATGGTACCCCGGCGCGTTACCAATATTTACAGATTAAAATGGAGGTTCTTTGTTCCGTATTACCGGGCGGGACTTGTTGATCGCTGCTTCGTTCTGTTCGCTGATACCACGTTATTCCTCATCATTTTTCGTTTAATATATTGACGGGAGCTTGTAAAAAAAACAGCGTGCGCGTACCGCGAGTCCCGGGAGCGGGAAATTTTTCATTAGCCTCCTCGTTCTTTCTCGTTTGATTCGCGCGTGCACGCGGTACATGTTATTTTTTATGCACATGTTCCAGCAGTTCATTCGCCAGCGCGATAAACTGCACGAAATTATCGGGGGAATCTATTTTAAACACGGAAACTAACGCAGGAGGGCTGCAACGCTGGGGTGTAAAAAAATTTGTAAAGTAAACTCGGTCGGTTAAACCCGCGAGTAACTCAATTTTGCGCAAAATATACGAATGCCACGGTGAATTCGACCATGGGAAATCGTTACATGTAAAGTCAGGATAATAGAGAGGTCGAACAAAATGAACGAATATCGGCGCGCTCCGTTTTCTCGGGTCGAAACTGTGGCGGCCTGCCCTATTGGCAGTTCACGCGAGCGAAACAAGAAAGCACGCCGGAAGCGGAGCCGCGGCTGACTTATTAGGAAGAAAGTTGAAAATCGCGAAGTAGCTGTAGGCACGTCGCGGTGCAGCTTACGCGGAATGACTTTACGAGACGGCGACGACAGTGTCGCCGGCGTTCAACGTTATGTAAAGTTGGCTGATTTATGCGCGACGGGGTTGGCCCACGAGGCAACACGAAGGATTCCGACGTAAGTTTAAACGCTTCTGTCGCGAGCGGCCCCTCGTCGAACGAATAGTTCCCGGTGAAGTTTCGAGCAGCGTTATGGCCGCATGCACCTGCACCCGTGCCACGCGAGAGCGGGGATTTCGAATCTTGATTAATGCGTCCCCGAGTCTCGTCCTTTGGATCCCGCGGCGACGGAAAAACTCCTGTTCCCGATTAGTTTCAAACACGTCCGAGAAGTCAGCGTATCGTCGGCGACTTCCAACGGAAGAAACGTTGACTTCGTATTCAGGGATTTCGTTTTAGAAAGAGTTGAAATCTGATAATTGCTGTACGCGTCGCGTATTATTAGGAAATGTTATATTTGGCATTCTGTATGGAGCCTGCTTCTCAAAAATGGCGTCCGTTCCCGTTCGCAGCGCCAATTTTACGCGCGAACCGTCGCACAGCTTGAAAACAGGGCCGTCGACCGACGGATTAAACGCGTGTTTGATTTCGAAATTGTGGTCAAACGAGCAGCCGTCCCCGTGTAACTTGGCCCCGGTTAATGGTGCCCGGTGCATTACTTAAGCGTCGATAATTCAAACAAAATGACAATATATACGCGAGCGTGATGCGTGTCAATCGGCCCGTAAAATTGATATAGTCAGAGATGCTCGCGCAAATGAACTCTTCGCTCGAATACTGTCGGAAACTGTACTCGAAATTCTGCACGAAATTCTATTCGAACTAGGAATGATTTCGAACAACCAGTATCTGAAATAGTATATCATTTAATCCAGCGTCTAAAACTATAAACACTGGAAGCACGAATATTCGATATTGATCCATTAATATTATCAAGCAACTACCTCCAGATTTTAATATTCAAAAATATTTCGAGCTAACTAATCTGACCTCTCTATCGCCGTAAAATTATAATTATCTGATATAACAGTCAATTTCAGCCTCGTAGTATATGAAATTACAGATAGTACTTGATACTGCTTCCATTTCGGTCGACATAATGTCACGCGAAGCCTGTATCAACGATTTCAATGTAACCCACAGTGCATCGGATAAAGCGAAGAGGGTAGCTACCCCTCGCGTTGTGGCTAGGGCACATTATGCGCTCCGCGACATCAACAGGACCAGCTTGTCATAGTCTGTTTTACGAGCGCGCTATATCGTTTTCATCGGTTATACATCGTGCCGTTGAATTACTCGGGTCGCCGGCGACGTATGCGTTTTCCGTTTCCTGCCAAGCCAATCTCGAGGCGCTTCTCGACCCAGTTTTTCCTCGTCCCTTTCTCCTTTCGTCCTGGGAACACCGATTTGTCTTTATCCTTCTCCGGGGTTACTTCTCCTCTCCCAGGCCGGTCCGGTGCCCGGTAATTGGATCTCTCGATAGACCGAACATTTCGGCTAATGAACTGTAATCGCATTTCAATTTGATCAACCCGCCGTTCCCTATCTCGTGGTCCACGGACACAGCATTCCATCGATTCCCCGAAACATTTCGATTATTCGATCGGATATGTGGGTTATTTTTCATTCAGTAGTCCGACGCTCCTCGGAATCGGCGGTCACTCGCGTCCACGATCACGCTCGGCGCGATTCGAATATGGTCGGAGGTTTAAACTGTCGAAATTTGTACGCTCAGCGAATGAAAATTGAACGGTGGTTCAAGATGAATTGTTTCCTAGTATACAAGTTGCAATGATAAAACACAGAGAAATTTGATGGATCTCGAAATAAAATGCATTCGGTTCGTTCTCCCTATAAATCGTTTGCCACGGTACAGCGGAATTTCTGCTACAGAATCTAAGTCATCGGAAAATAACTTCTTCTCTGGTAATAAATCGCAGTTTGCTTGAATTTTATTAAACAAATAGTGAAGCAGTCTAGCGAACCCAAACATCGTAAATTCGACGGGAAAAAAAAGAAATATTCGATTCACGGATTCCCAAAAAATCGCCGATCGTTCGTACGTGTACGATTGAAAAATCGAAACGGCTTGTAACCGTACGTCGAGCGTTAATCTCACAATTACACTGCCCGCCCCAGTGCATCGCCATCCCCCTTCGCGCCGCAGAATCGATGGTGCTCGCGGTACGGAATTTCGGCGGTCGGAAGCATTTTTCGGCGATGGTGGTGCGAACAAGTGTAAATAAAATATAATGAAAATAAACAAAACGAATTACCATGGGAATCGCGGTTCGCCGATGGGGTTGGGGGAACGGCGGACGGACAACAGCCGGAGATGAGGAAAGAGTGATACGTGGACCGGATGACGCGGAATACAAAAAAGCAGCTCGGTCAATATTGTTTTCCGTGGTGGAATTTTAACGCACCACGAAACCCTCGTTACCGTTGACAGGATTCTGCCGGTGGGCTGCGCACTTTGTAACGCGATGTAACGGAGACCGATGCCCATCCCGGCGCGTCGTGGGCTGAGGTGTGACCATCCCCTTGAACCCCTTCGTCCGGCGCCACCCTCCGAAACCACCTCCCCTTTGTGCTCGAGCTTTCGGCAGCGGTGTGCTGTCCGAATAAAAATATGTTCCGCAGCTGCGAATCAATATTTCGGAACGTGTATTTTTTCAATGATTGTGAATTCACTATGCATTTACGTATTACAACTATGAACAAACGGTTTTCCAAATGAATAATCTTTAAAAGATAACTAAAAGTAGACGGATAAGTATGTTTCTAAATAAAATTATTATCTATTGTTGGTTGATATATATTTCATAGAATTATCGATGTCTATATTCAGAATATGCTTTGGAATTATTCTTGGCTATTCGTGAATATGCACGCAGATTTTATTCGCAGTCAGACAGAAAATTTCCCGGACTCCGTCGCTGCGCGGAATTACACCCCACCCCATTTTCGTTCGTCAAACTCTCCCCTAGAGCGGCTGATAACGCGTAGAGCCGGGGACAGGCTTCCCTATTCGTCGGTGGACGCCCCAGCGGTCACTACTTTGCTTAACGTTCTCCGGTAATCTCTACGTTTCCCGTGGCCGATGCATTCCGAAACGATGAAGTGCGAATTTCCGCGCGCCGCGGCGCAGTCCGATCCCATGGCGAGCGAGCGCCGCTCCGGGATGAATGTTAGAATTTGTTTCGATATTTTTTTGCGGACAGCTTCCAACGCGGTGGAAAAAAGCGAGGGGAATTTTTGTAAAATGTACTACGGTGATGAAACAATTCGCCCGAGGCTCCCTTTGCCATCGGACGAACCGGAAAAATTGCGCGATTCAGGGTTGCCCGTATTAATCGGTTCCGACAGAGCCGCGGAACTCCGCGACTGCTTGTTGATCTCCGGACAGAGCGCGTAACTATGAATGCCCGTTAATATTTTCAATTGCAACCGGTGGCTGTTGCCGCAATGAAATCATTTTGGTCATTTGCCTCGTGCTTAACGATCGCGTTGTTAATACCTCAATGGAAATCGAATTCAAACGGAATATCGAGCAGTTTAATCAAAACTTGTCTCCCTTTACAATCCTCTTTCCACCTCACAATCTTCCTATTTCAAATTTGTCAAAGCTATTGGGATTAACCTGGAACTCTCGAATAACAGCTGTATTCAACGAGAAGTTCAGTAACTACACACTTTTTCTATCTCGCCCATTTAGCAGCTGGAACAAAGTTGCCCTAGCGAAATGGCTGCAGCAGGGCGCTAATCCCGAATTCCACGAAGTTCGCGGTAATCTTGATGTAAAGGGACGTCGGAGCACCTACTCGGGCTGATCGGTCGGCGACAAATCGCCGGTGGGACTTAAATAACCGATAAAGTTGGCGCGCCGTGTGCCGGTCATAATTCGCCGGCGAATGTGTCGGACGCGGTTCGCGGATTCTTCGGGGTACATCCGGTTTCTCGATCGCGGCCTCACCTGCGGGCTCACCTGGTATCGCTAGCCCGCGGCTCCTCGCCCCCGGCAGCTTCCAATTCCGTTGTTGTAGGAAAGTCGAGCCGAAGGGGTGGCAGCGACGCAGCGGGCAACGGAATAAAAAAAGAGAATATTACGGGAGTCAACGTGGAATCGAGCCGCGCCATAAAACCGCCGTTACTTCCATATAAGCCAAGCACGACCGGCTCCTAACGCGGATCGATGAATAGAAATCACCCACGTTTCGCGCACACGTACCGCTCGAGGACGATGTCACGCGACACGCGTGCAGAATATGGGAGCCCATAAGGCGGGCGGCGCGGCGCGGCGCGGCGTCTCGCGCAACCGAGCGAGACCTAACCCCTGGCTTGCACCCCGTGCTTACACGCGTACACGTCGCGGAATCGCATGATTTATCCGGGGATCCATGCCCGGCCGACTCCTGCGAAGCCAATTTTGTTAGGGTAATGTGATGCGAGTTTAGTTGGCACGACGGAGACGACGGCTTTTTCGTCGATTTGCGTCATGAGCCTTGGGGTCGCTATTTTGGGGCTAAGTAGTTGGCAGGCTGCATGGCGGTGGTAGCTGGTCGACCTCGTTGGCCCTTGGGTCTAGGTGTAATTTGTAAACGTTGAACATTGATTATAGAGAGTCAATAGTGTCGCCTGAATGTCGATGGGATTGTAATTGGAGGATTTAGTTGGAATCTAGTTGCGTTTAAGTCTACACGAGGTTCACTTGGATTTATATTGAAACTGGAGTTGGTCTTAATGAAGTAACGGTGCAGCGAAGGTATGAAAGACCAAGGGAAAGAATGAATGAAACTTAATAAATGAAATCTTAAACGAGTTTTCATGATTAATCCGTCGTTAGATAGTCGGAAGGTTAATTGGAGACAGCACAGATTCATGACGTGTGCGGCGACTATTAGTTCCAGCAAGGTCCCGCAGTGAATTGTTGCCTTCCCCTTCATCACTTTTGCCCGTGTTCGTCTAGCCAAAGGGAAAAGGCGAAGAGAGACCGAGCGACTCAGTCACTTCGACGCGAGCTGTTTGCACTTGCCGGCTGAAACAGATTCTACGAGCTCGCCTCGTGCTCGTTAGTCGACACATTGCAGCAACACGCGATCAACAGTTGACAGCGATAAATGCGTGTTACACTCAATCGTCCCCGCTAATGATTATGTAAATTACAACTCTCCCGCGGTTGTATCTTCATTAAAACATTTTTAGCGCGTTCCCGGCAATAACGGTCTGGTTGTTCGTAACGAGAAATTGTAACGAGCCGCATAGTTCACCGGTGGATAGTAAACATTCCATCATGCAGTTAACGTTAGTGGCCTCCTCGTGAACTTCAATTTGCTTCAGTTACTGGCTCGCCGAGTCTGGCACCTCTATCGATAACATTAAGTATCTTTAATGGCTCTATTCTGACCCGGACTCGTAGAACCTTCACCAACTTCCCAGTTCATAACTCACTTAACCTAATAATCCCTTGTATTAGCTTTGATAAAACGATCCGAGGCAATTTGAACAAGTTTATTCGGAACTTGGAACGCGAGACGCATGGCTAATCAAATGAGCCCCGGCACCGTTGTCTATACAGTCCTCGCGAACGTTCAGTTGCCAGCCGTTAATAGCTAACTCTATGTATTCGTCGTGGAACGATCATCAGTCTCCGCCTCGAGATCAAACACCCGAGACGCTTCGTTAAAGCTCGAAGAATGAAGGTCAGTATAATAAGTGGAAAGTTCGTTTCCGTTGCACAATAGCTCAAGGAAACTGAAGGAAGCTGATGAAGTAATCCCGGTTACTCTGCCCGGAAGCGTATTTTCCGTCACTCGAGCAATAAGCTCTAAATATTATTGCGGCCGGAGGAAAAGGAAGAAAACCGAGCGACCGTCCACCCCCGCCCCCCACCCCTACCCTTTCTCTTCTGACTTCTATCCAGCCGTTTCCCGGTTATTTCCACGGGAACTCGTTAGGTATTAAGGCAGAGCCGACCGTTTCCCCTCCTTTATGCTCTGTTAAGGCATAAAAGAACTGCCGTAAAACGAGGCATCGTAAATACAATCGGGTAAGGAGCATCCAGGAGGGCCGAGCCACCTTGCGTATCTGCGGATTCCCGGGCGTTATGCCGGTTTTATGTACACGGACAATCCTGCCCCACGTATATCGGATACGCCGCGAGGATTTCTTCGGGAAGATCTACGAGACACCGCGGATGCGAGGTATCCGCGGACTTCGCGATACTTCCCGCAGCTTAATTGCCGTATACGTCTTCATGAAGCCCGGGTCGCGGGAAACTGTGCTTTATTGCGCGAGATGAGCGGACTAAGGGAAGTATCAATGAATCGGTATTTCCCATGGATCCTTGATCCTGCTTTTCTCCGTAAAGTTGCTCGGTTTCTTTCACCGGCTGTACACAGAAGTCAAGATAGCTAGACCTAGTAAGTCAGAGGTTAAACTTCGAGTTAACGGATTAGTTTACCTTTAGATCTTGTAGACATCGAGTAGAACAGGGCATCGGTTGTAACGATACTTCAGAAACGTCTCTAGAATTCGGTGCAAGCGCGAGTGTCTTTTCTACGATTCGTTCTTCATAATTCCCCGGAATTTGATATTTCTTTCTTGAAGCGCCGGTTCCTATCGATTCCCATGAATTCTCTCCTTACACTCGATAAGCGGGCCGATAACTATAAACCAGTGGCGGAGCAAGCCGAGCGGGCACGAGTTACGCGGATATACTCGAAGTTCTTCGAGTCCTGACCATCGACGTGTCGCGCGCTGGAACTCTGAAACTCCGGCTGGTGGGGGACACCGTTGAACTTGCAACGGGGCCGGGGGAGTGACATGAAACTGCAGTATCTCACGCGAGATAAAACAAAAGGAGGACGAAAGTATCAATGAATCGGCATTTCTTCGTACCCCGCTCGATCTTTCTACGTGATCGAAGGGTATTCGATTTCTTGGCGGTGGCAGCCGCCCCCGCACACCACCGTAAGATTCGGCTCTGTGCGCCGGCCTGTTATTGAGTATGCGGTCGTGGTCGTGTGTCTTTTTGCGGCGGCATCGTACGTCCGTATGCCGGCAATAAAAAGGGAACCGGAAGACGTGGATGGAGTGTAGAAGTGGCGAACGACAATACTTCCCTGCGGTCGCCTCCACCTGCCCCCGCCGTTCGATGCCTGATACCCGGGGAAGCAAGCCATAGAAAAGTTTTTTACCCCTCCGCCCGGGTCCCGGGGATCGCTCGATCGCGGGCGACGCTCGAAGTAACAACGCACCCAAGTTACTTATTTCCTGGCTCCTCGAGACCTCGGTAAATAACTCCGGCTCCTATCAAAAACATATCGGCCGCGTTTCCGCCGAGAATCAAGACGGCCGCGCGCAAAAACCGGGAAAACAATATCTTCCGACGCGAAAGCGAAATTTATCGGGGATCTTCGGTAACTTTGATTATTGCCCCGGAATACTTTAGCAGATTTTTTCGATCGCGAATAAATCTGGCAGCTCCGGCTGCCGGGATCTCGACGGGGGAGGCTTCAACGGTGAAATCGCGAAAACGCGCAGAAATCGAGGGAACAGTAATTCTCTTGGTGAAAATTAGATTTATCGGGAGTCTTCGGCAACTTTGATTATCGCCATGGAATATTTCAGCAGTTTTTTAAATGACGAATAAATCTGGAAGTTTTAGTTGGCGGGGTTCGAACGGTTCGATCGTGAAATCATAAAGAAGATGGCTTTGCATGCGAAAATCGATCGATAATGTAAAACAACTTTTTCCACCTGCGACGCCTCGTTTTTGAGATAATTTAATCTGCAGTTTTATGGAGTATACGTGTTTTCGGACGGGAGTGTATAATGTGTCTGGCCGGTGCAGGGTAGTTTCTACTTTTAATAAATATTAATCGCGCTATAATATCTCTTTTACGATCGCCGCTCTTCGCCGTGCTAATTTATATGCAATTATTATGGCAAACGAATAATATCTGCCAGTTTTCCAGAGCATAAATACAATTAAAGGTAATTAATAGTAAGACTATTGTTTTCGGGAACAAAGCGTCGCTGGCGTCACAAGTTTCCTATAAAACAAAAATTTATTTCGTTCAATACGAAGCTTTCCTGTATCGCGATTCTTTTCGCCCAACGGTACATTTCAAATTCTGGGACAGATCATACGTTTAATTGACGATTACGTTCCACCAAATTGGTACTTAAATTTTTTCACACGACGTCCCGATGCCAAAGTAATTGCTTTTATTTTTTTCGAATCGGGTGAACCTCACTTGTCCTCGGAATGCTTAACGAACTTTCGGAAACCAGGTCAAAATTCCCCAAAATTCCACAGAAATACATACAATGCTAAAAAAACATTTACCTCCTAGAATATACAACACGGCCAGCGTTTAAACTTTCAAATTAAACTGCCCCTAAAACGTTCAATTTGTCAAGCTCTAGTTAGATTTAATTCGCAACAGTCAAGCCTAATAACTTCGAACGTTTATACTCCAAGTAATAATTTCCTTATGTTTCCGACTGTTATTGTCGCGATATTCACTCCTGTGAATCTGTTTCCTCTGGTCGTCCACGCCACAGTATTTTTTCGCGCTAAGTAAACTCGACACACTTCCGGTCCGTTCAGGATTAATAAAACTTCCGCGAAGCTCATCTGCCTCGGTCATCGCGTTCTTTCAATAGCCATCAAGCTCCAGCGACAGGTCGCCGCCCCTTCTTCCGCGAGGATGTGACCGAAATGCAAATCTTATCGTAGATTTCCAAGGGAGAGGGAGGGTGGGAAACAGTGGCAGGGGGCGCGGCAGATACGCGGCCGGAAGTTACGTTTGATATCTGCGTCGGACAAGCGGGCCGCGTCCAACTCATCCCCACCCCCGGGGGTTTTATCTTGGCGAGAGGATACTGGACGCGCCGCGATAAATACCCACTCGATATAATGGATGGCAGCGCGCGTCCACCAATAGGGACACCGGAATATAAATCCTATTTGTTTCACGGAAGGTACCCGGCTCTCGTGTATCGATTGTAAATTCGCGTCATTGAAATAGATATTATTAATAAATTCATACGGTCACCGTAAAAGCTGCACGGGACGTCCCCCGTCCCCCCCCACGTCCCGTGAGTTTTAATCAGTAGTATTTATTCCACGCTTCGCACTACGCTTATTTATTTTTCAGATTACGCCGTTCGAAAACGTACCGCGCTCATCCCCTTTTTTCAACCCCTTCGTATAGTCGTTAATGAAATAACCGCTGTAGATAAGCGGGGCACGGTGACACGGCGAATATGTTAGCGTATTTCGCGCGGATTAATCTCGGTCCGTATAACGAATTGTCTCCGAGATCGTGGCGCAAGGGAAAATAATCATTCCGCGTGAAAAACGAACTAGGAAACGGAATATATAGAATAGCATTTTTTGGTGCTAGTCGATATACTCCATCACGTCTGTCCGTGATCTACCATTTCCACTTGCAGATATCAACAGCGCTCGAATAAACATTCAATTGTTTCACAATTATTCTTACACGCAGAGTTTCACTAGCGCACCACGATTTCGGGGACACCCTATGTACAGTGTTCCCCCTTTCTCCCCCTAATCTTCAATTATCTCGAATTAATCGAGATCCGAGTGGATAAAAATGTCCCCGGCTGGTTCCGGTAAATTTCGAATCAATCCTCGGCCCCTGTTTGCAGCCGTCCTCGGTTACACGGCCGAATACCACGGGCCATTGAGTTTTCCATACGATCCCTCGACAGGGGCTGCTACCCCTCCGCCGAAATCCTTTCGAAATCGTGCGGTAAGTGATCCCCTGATCCACCCGTCGCGCACCAGACCTATAACTCTGCCAGCACGACTTGGCCGGCTTCCATTCGCGGAAACACCCCTGCCCGCCACCATGGAACGCTGCACGTTAGCGGCGGAGAGGGGGGCGGGACGGGGCTCGTGAACTTCGGCTGGTTAGTGTTATGTTTTGACTAGACGCCACGGCTTATGGTCCTGGTCATCCCCTCGCGGCTCACACTTCGGCTTCCGTTACGGACCATTTACCGTGAATTGTGTAATTAGACCTCTCCTACGATGCACCCCCCGTTGGACTGAAATAATGCTGCACTCCAGCTTTATAATGAAGTTTTTTTTATCGTCCTGTTACACTCGGCGCTCCGCGCGAGTTCGTGTTTTTAGGCTATAATGGACGTAAGGCGTACGAATGCGGAATATTGGAGATTCGATAGAATTTCGGTGGTTAATATTGTCCCGAGTTTGGGGAATATGGTGTACGTTTATTGGTATTGGTAACTCGATGTTGAATATCCTTTACATTGTGTTTCTTGGTTACTGAAATGGAAGCGTGACATTTATAGAGTTTTGTGTGACGTTTCGAAGGATTGGGGGCATTCGTGTTTCATTTAACGATGTTTCATCTGCGTATTTGGCGATAGAGTCGTTTTGAATAATATACACTTAGGTGGAACACAGTTAGATAGGAGATTTAATTTACAGACGGACGAAAATGTCCGAATAGGAGCCGTAGGGGCATAAGGATGAATGTTGGAGAATTGAAAGCGGCACAGGTAAATTTAGATGAGATTATCTGATTAATGTCTCGAACGTATTAGCCGTCAGATGTACCTTCTGTAAAGCTATTTCAGTGCGGCCTTCTCCTTAATTACGAGAAGATTACTGTGATTTCCAAGGTGATACGTAATTTTTGTAGACGGACGTTATAGCGAGCAGTTTAAAATATCTGATTATTCGAGGAGGAGAATTAGATTGAACCATTTACAAAGTAATAATTAATTTCCGCGATTCCCCTAAATTAAGGAATCCGAGTAGCAGATGTATTTTTGATAATTTTGGAAAATCGCGAGGTGTTATAATTGCAAATAACATTCATTATTCACTATCGTTGAAGCCGACGAAATGCAAGGGTAGAAAAGATTCTACTTTAAAAAGCGATGATGAAAGAAATCTTGTTTTCAATCTTAACGTTCAAAAATAAAAGTATAAAAGGTTGTATTATATTTCCGATGGCCGATGTTTCCCGCTGGTCGTGCTTTTCAATTTTCCAATACACAATACGAGGGTCGAAACTACCCCCAGACCCATGAAATTCCAACCGACGCGATATTACGTCTTGGCCAGACGACTCGCTTACGATTCTGGACAGTCGTGTCTTGCGTGACGCTGGGTCTGCTCTTCTCCTGCCCCATTAGATCGACCATGGCATTACGAATTTTTAATCGATTCGCGGGAAGCAAGCGCCGACTGGTTCGAACGATGCAACGAACGAAAACCACTCCACCCTTTCCACAGTCACGATATCCATAATTTCGACATTTCCGTGTTTACGATCAGTCTCGTGACGCTTGCGGCTCGTTCCTGCTTTCCAAGATGTTCTTTTTAACTTTCAAAGTAATAACTCCGTAGCTAAGAACCGAACAAACTTCGGTTCTGTTAATTCAGTTCTTTTTCAATCCTCGACTTTACGTGCTCCATTTTATTGGACTTTATTTTGAAAGAACGATAGAATTCCGATACAGAAGAATCAACGGTGCGAACCGCTTCGATAATAATTGGCTCACGTGCCCGGCTAATTAGCTGTAAAGTTCCACGCATATACAACCCGGCGAAAGCTTTAAAGCGGAATAAAGTGCAAAGTTTAATTGCATTTTATACAGTTTTACCGCAGCAAAGGAAATTCTGGTAGCTAACTGCATTCCCTCCATCGCGTAAATCTCCGGGAAGAAATGCAATAGAAGTTAGATTCTCATCGGGGCCGGTGTAATGCACGGAACTCTGTAAAAATCAGTTTTCAATCCTCCGAATTCAATCGGAACTCTCTGGTCCGTTCCCGTGATTTTTTTTATCTCGGACCTGAATGCCGCGTGTCGCGGAGTTCAGGGAATAAGAATTGATTTTAGTACAATGCGTAGGCCGCGCAGCGCGTTGCGCTCGTCGGTAAATTATTCTCGTACACAGAGCGTATCGGAGATCACGCATTCATAGAAATACGATACGCACCGTTGCGGGGTTATCCATAATATACGTTGCATCAAGCTTTCTCCTCCACGCCCTTTCACCGACAAATTAACTCTGGACGCGCCATGAAATTGCCGATTTTAACATTAATTATCCGTCGACCTAATCCACCTACCGGCCTAACAATCTACCCGTAATTACCACACGGGATTTTAATTAACTCCTTCGCGTCAGAGGAACCAGACCCTAATCCCTCGGAAACACTCCAGGAATGCAATTCGTTGCTGTTCCTCTTTTTACGTATTTCGAGGGAGCTCCTACACGGCGAAGCACTTCAATTCAATTCGTTAATGACCCACTCGAAAGAAGTTAATGAGTATCGACTGATGCAACAGATAGATCAAATTTAATTGGTCGCTTTATTATGAATTTGCGATCGGAGAAGTGGAGGATTTTATTTCAAGTTGTATTTAAACGATTTGGATTACTCGGTATACGAATGATATTACCAATCAATATAATCATTCCACTTAAAAAATTTCTATAGTCCTTCGAGCATTGTCGAAACATTGTCGAAATGGATTCCACGACGGGAAAATGTTTTATTCGGTAAAAAAGGCACGGTGGAATATTTCAATCACGAACATCGCCGATACGAGGCGAGCAAGCGAGGCAGGAGCTCGTACGTTAATTTCGCCGTTGATTACTTTATACCGCGTTAAATTCTAATTCGCGGTTTCGTTAGTGGGACCATAACTTAATCGCGACACCGCCGGAATGAAAGAACGACCGTCGGCGATCCCGGCGTCGCCGCCGCTTGTAACGTGCCACGGTACAGGCACGTTCACGGGCTCTAATTTGAATCGTGGCCGAAATGTTGGCCGGATTTTACGAGGAACGTAGGTCCGTCTGGCTGTCGTCTTGGCTGTTCGTTCATCCACCGCGTTACAGTTTATGGTATCGCCTTTACGACGCCAGCATCTGGCCTACGTGACACCTTCGACGTTCCCTGGCCGTTAAATCAACGGCTCGTAGACCCTGTTCGGGCATTCCGCTGGAACACGCCCGCCGAGATGCACGAGACTCGGTCCAAAATTTTCCCCACGTCTCAAAACGCTGATAGATAAATTCTATCCGATCGACGGCATGCTGGCTGCCTTAGAATTCCTTCGGCGCGCTGTATCATCGTGCGCTACGACGGAAATATTACGTCATAAGTAACGTCGTTTTTTTTTTATGAATTTTTTAAGGAAACACTCTGGAACTTTCTCCGACAATGGCATTGAAAAATTCATCGAATAACGGGGAACGAAGCTTGATGAAGATCGACGCGTCGATGAATAAAAAACCGTAGGTATTAATGTTTTATACTAGAATGTAGGATAAACAGACATTAATTAGCGATGATTATTTCAGTATATTCTTCCGGCTAAAAAGGAACCGCGCGAATAATTTCTGTCTTGTTAAGATTTAATAAATCTCTTTGCACCGAATATCCCGTTACTTGGTATCCATTTCGACGCAAACAGAACAGGAAATTTTAGATATTAATCACGATGTATTTTGATTAAAAATCCACGTCGTAATATACGCGCTATAATGGGAATAATAATAATCCCGTTTTCGGTATGAAACGAATCGCACGGGCAGTCGATGGAATTTTGTTTGATCTATTTAAATCGAGTTACACTCGCGGCCCCGAAATTATTAAACGTGAGTCTAATTTCCCCTAACCAGTCGTTATTAATTTTCCGCTACGAAATTTCAATTACTTTCGTCGAAGTTATTCGATACGGCCGGGCTTCATCGTACTTAATGATTTCGTAATGACTTGCTAATCGAGGAAATTAACATTTGTAATTTCAACATTAATCGAGCGCCGTCCTCGGACGTCGCGTCCGGCCGTATGAAAATCGGAATTCCGTAAATAAAATCCCCATCATTTCCGCAGCTCCTTCGTTTCGGGAATTACGTGAATATTCAGGAGGGCGTACGAGTATTTCGTTTTCAAGTCGCCGTAAAGTATTCTATTTCCCTCTGGTTGGTCTTAAACCGTTCAAAATCCGACCGGCTGACATCAACCCCCGCGGTCCGAGGCTCATAACTCTTTCGGGTATTCCGCAACGTAGCACTGTAAAGCCAAGTCCTGTGCACGCATGAACGTACGGGCAAATGCGCGATAAGGATCGTCTCGTTTTTTGTTCCACCCTTTTTTTTCAGAGGTTCACCGACCAACAGACGCCCGTAATTTTTCACGCGAGCGAAACGGCTGCAGTAGTAAAAGCGTTTCTTGGTCAGACGTCGGTGGTTAGTTTTATGGAGAGATATCGTAGGTGTACCCGCTCGGATACCATGATCACGTTTTCGATGATTCCGCGGGAGACTACGACGATCGCGATTTCAGACGTTTTAGGTAGCAGTTGCGCAGAGCGCGCGGTAAGTGCTGTTTAATTAATAATATGAAACTATCAGCGCAGAGCGTGTACTAGAATAAACAATTAAATCTTTTAGTGCCCGGCGTACAGAGGAAATATTAATGAAGACAATAAGTTCGTTATAGATACGCCTGTCTATTTGCATAAATGTTGCCAGCGCAATTATTCTCTGCGCAGTTTAAAGCTGTGCATTAAAAGTATGAAATCGCAATCTGCATACGTGTGCATTTAACTTGAATGTGGCCAACGCGAGTGTTGTAGTGGATAATTTCTGGACGTGTGGAAACGCTGTTATTAAAACTGCGCTGTAAACAGGTTGTTCGCGATAACGAAATTAAAAATGGAACTGGCAATATTGCGTATTATAAGGTGGAGAATTTTAATGCGAGAACATTTTCGACAATTTACGCGAAGAAGCTCAAGAACTCTCGCCGAAAGGGCTCCTTTGAAGGCCACACAGTTCCCGATCTTTTCACCTTTCTTCGTCCCTATTTCATTCTCTGTTCGGCGCTGCCCTTTTCAATTGCTGTTCCCCATCTCCTCGCATTCCTTCGAGCGTCATCGTTCAAAGATCCGAGATCCGTGTATAGAAAATTCCGAAGCTTCTGTGGATCGCTGAAGGGTCCCTCTGGCAAGCATACTTCTGATTCTGAATGGTATTTATGTGTAAATAGTATCTAATAATTTTCCAAAGCTCCGCTGAGCTCTCCAGGAAGGAATGTTCCTTTGCAGAAAAAACTCGCGAATTCTGGCTGCTATTCACTGCTGTTCGTTAGTAGCGATTACTTCCGATTTCTATTAATTACTGTTAGCATTCAGTATTGACAACTGCTGGTCGTGATTTGTCATTAGTGGTTATCGATGGTCGACAGTGGTCAGCAGTGGTTACCGCAGGTGATCAATTGTTATTAATTACCGATACTTTCAGAATGATGGAGTCGTAGGAGAAGATACCGAAACGTGAATCGGAATCAGCCTAGAATTATTTGATGGTGTACGATGTAAATAATTGCGAAGTAAATTGTTTATTCCTGAAGCGTGGAAGATTTTCAATCAAGTAAAAGCTGTTTGACAGTCTACGATATATCAAATTGTAGCAACTCCGGCACTCGCTTTGCAGCGACGCAGCTGCGTGTACAATCCTCCCCTAATTCGGTTAAATTTACACGCGGTAGCTTTATCAATGGCCCTGTAATTATACTAATAACCGATCCGAGCCAAATTAATATTACTCCTATCAGATTTACAAAGCGTAACCCGTGGGCTTCGAATCCTCCGCAGTGAATCATAATGAGTCGCGGTTCCCGTTGATTCGGTTACCCTGTTTCCGGTTATCGGATGAATCGGTTAGCCGCATGATCCACAATCGATCCCTCCAGACATCGTACGAGCGGGAAATGTAAGAAACATCATCACCCTGTGGGTCAACAAATTAAGAGTATATATTAATCTATATTCGTGATTATTCTAACTTCGAACATCCAAAACCAATGATAGAAACATTTCACAAATTTCGATTCACATTATTTACATTATCATTCTATCAGATTATGAATGTATAAAATCACATAATTATAAAATTCAATCGTTACGAGTAAGATTCAGTCCAGTATCGTCTTTCAACTCTCATTTACTGTCTCCTAAAGAAAATCTTGTTTTCCGTTGACGCACGTACCATCATTTCTATGCAAAAGGAATTACATCCGACATATTCGATGCAAGTGCATCGTTGAATAATTTGTCGAGGTGCAAAGTTGCTTTAACGTGGCAGGGTGTTCCGTGTCGCGATCGATCGATCGGCCAGCAAAGAGGAAAGGGATCGGCACGCGGCAGGACTACGATACCGCGTGTGTGTACACGTGTCACGCCGGTATAAAGGGCATGCTTCGAGTCAAGTGACCGCGTCTGGAATTCACTGAGTGCCACACGGGGCCACGCTCCTCGGTATTGTTTCTTTGTGCTTGGTCCTTAACGCGTTTACTGCTCGCCGGGTTAAGTTTCCGCTCAGTAGACGCTTCATTGATTTGGTTATCAGCGAACGGCTGCAAGTGAATCAAGAAGAAGTTGATTTCCTTAGATCCACTGATTTATACACGTTCGTCCTTGTATCATTTCATCACGCAACCACAAAGAATTTAGAAGCTCTTCTAAATCAAAGAAGAAATTAGAATTCGCTGGAAACAGTCGCGATCCAAGTAGAACTTGCCAACAATCGTCAGACATTAATGGCATATAAAGATTCAGCCTATTAATTCACGATAATCGAACTCCGCATGAATAACAGAACAACGTGGTTCACTGCTATCGCGATCTTACGAGTTTCCCCTCGGAAGTAGAACAATCCGGCAAGGGTCAGGCAATCAATTCGATTTAAAAGCCCGCATGCACTCGGAACCCTCAGCCCTGAATCCCCTGCACCACGAATGCTCCAGCTGAACAATTTTAACCAATTTTTCCCACCGAACCGGTTCCCGCGGAGAATAATCTTCTCCTCGCCGGGTACGCGATAACAAACGATCAGATACTTTCAAGCAGTAATGCACATCGTTGTTCACCGGAATCCCGCTTAAGCTTAATTTTGTTTCACCAACCGGCGCACGATAATCCGTTCCAGATTTAGGATATCCTTCTCGTTGCAGCCAACTGGTCAACATTAATCCGTAACTACGCCATAATTTACACCGGTCCAACGAGTTTCTCCGTCCAGGGGTGTGTGTCTCGCCTGTGGCTGTGTCCGTGCGCGGGCGTTGGGAGTTCGTTTAATCGTGCCGGACCGGAACGCGACGTAACGCCGGAAGATTTATAGAAAAGTCGCGCGGCTCGATTTCTCAGGTTCGACGGACACGTTCCGATCGAACGCTCGGAACCACCAGCCGCCGTCTCGAATCATTTCCCCTGTCCTTCGCCTCGACCTTGTCGCCCTTCTTCCAGCTTTCGCTCCAGTTTCCCAGCGCCCTAAGTCAGATCGATGACGTTCATGACTCCGCTCGGCCTTCGGGACGGCTGTTCCTCGAGCGTTTTCAAAAGAGCGAGGACTTTCGGGGAGATCCTTGGATTTCCCGTCACTGCACCCTCTAACTGTCTATCAAGCCCTCTTTTTCCCGGCTCCCTATCTGTTTCCGTTCGCCTCTCGCCCGGCTCGCCCGGCGAGAATTGGGGATTTGCGGTTTACCGGGAGCGTCGCGAGTGCCAGACGCAAAAAACAAATGAACGAGCCACGAACGGGGCAGCTGGGGGCGAGCAGCGGAGAGAGAGGAACAGCAGCCCGGATCTAGAAGCTCGTAGGGTCTCACTTCTTTCTTTTCTTCTGTTGTTCCTTTCTTTTCATTCTTTTCTTTTCTTTTCTTTTCTTTTCTTTTCTTTTCTTTTCTTTTCTATTCTTTTCTTTTCTCTCCGTTCCTTTCCTTTCTCTTCCTCTTTTTGTGCTTTCTTTACCCTCGTTCGTTTCTTTCCTCGACCCTCCCCACGCAGCGGTCCGCGGAGTTCGCTAGATTCCCCACTCGAGGAAGAAACACTTTTCTTCTATTTCTGTTTCAACTTCGACTCGGCCCGATCGTCGGGGCAGCCCGCTCGGGCCTCTGTTTCTCGCGAGTTATCGCCGGCGGCCGATAAATTTCGCAACCGAACGAAAGAAAATCAACGGGTCACGTTCCCGACGTCCACCGCGACGATTATTTTAATTTCTCCGGTGTTTCCGGTGTTGCTCCGTGAATAGATCGTTTTGTAAGGTTTCTATTGTTTTAGGACGAAGAATGGTACGTTTTAAAGCTTGAATGCTACCGGGGTATTTCATCGATCGTGAGTTTTATTCTTAATGTTATTCCGGTTTTACTGGAACTATTGTATTCGATTGGAATTAGATGTGGAGATTGGTAATTATAGTGTTATAGTTTCTTTATGTGATCCTTCATTATGAAACGTAATGGATACGCGAACGTATTGCGGCAGGTATTTAATATCAGTGGAATCGTTCGGCGATGATCAGCCACGATGAGAGTTAACTGTCCAATTTCTAATCGAATTATTGTATTCGATTAGAATTAGATGTGGAGAGTGGTGATTATAGTGTTATAGTTTCTTTAAGTGATTAATCATTATGAAACGTAACGGATACGCGAATGTATCGCGGCAGGTATTTAATATCAGTGGAATCGTTCGGCGATGATCAGCCACGATGAGAGTTAACTGTCCAATTTCCAGCTCATCGAGTAAATTACTTCGATTTTATCGAAGTTTTATGGTTACCGTTGCGGCTTAATTGATGCCGGTGAATCGAAAAGTTCGAACGTTCGAAACGCTCGGCCGTTTTCAGCGTGTTGGTAGACGGATCTTTTTGTCCGTCGGCTGAAAGTCGGCGCCGTGGTAAACGTTGATACACTTTTGATACTAGGCATCGCAATAAATCGGACGGGAACAAACGAAATGACGCGATGTGGATAGACTGGACGGTGCCCATCGATAGGCAAATATTTCCGTGTATCTGATCGATTGTCCTGCGGCGGGCCGGTGAAAGGAAATTAAACAGGGCCAATATTAAAAACACGTCGATCAATCTGATCGCGTGTCGCGTTCCCGGCGTTCCAAGCAGCAGGGACAATCAGACTGACAGAACCGCAACGGTACGTGGGATATTTCTATTGATTTTCGAACAAACAGAGGCATGCATGCGCGCCGCTGACCACGCGCCGATAAACCGCGGTTTTGGATTAACAGCCGTCCCGGCGATTTCAATGTGTGGATTAAGGAGACCAGCACCGTCAGCGAATGAATATTTTTTTCAATTATTTATACGATCATTTATTCACACTTTGTTCGCCCGTCATTTTCTCTGTATTTCCGTTTTAAAGTCAGGTGTGCTTGCTGAAATAAAGTTAAATAATCAACCGTTTATTCGTTGAACGCCGGACTCGAGGAAAAATTCCGGGGAGAATGAAAAATGGCAATAATATCGGGTAATCGAGTTAGCGAGTAGTTGAAGAATTATACGAAGGAAATACACGCGAAGCTACGGGTTGGGTTCAGATGCAGAAGACTGCGCCGAGTGTCTCTAATTTAATTTACGCTGTTATGAACTCGAAAACTTTGGGAGTGGCTTATGGAATGTACTTTATGTTACCATTTTCCAGCACCTGCTCGGAATTCGTAGAAACACGTGAAGAATAACTGTCAGACGTTTGTTCGCGAATCAGTGCCTCGTTCGTACAATAAAATCCTAATGAAATATTTAACACACTTCGCATTAATTCACTGGAAAATTAGAAAACCGATCATTCATCTAACACAAATATATTTTCCCTAAAACCGTCAACCCTTTTCAATCTTCCAAACTCTACCAAGCAAACTTCTGTAACAAATTATACAATTTCAATCTCTCGCTTCCATCGTTCCAACTTCCTGAAACAACTTCTCTATAACGGAGATATCGGTAAAAACACCGTCGTGTAACGCGTAAAATATTATCAGAGCAGCGACGGGTTAATGGTTAACGCGAGCACGCGTTTTAACGCGTCGCGTCGCGGGGTACAACGAAGAGGAAACGGCCGGCGGCCATAGCGCGCGGGAGAGGGCAGTAGATCATAAAAATGGAGACGCTCGTAAAATCGACGAAGTGGAGCGACGGCATTCACGGGGATCGTGGTCGCGCTCGGTTGCGCGGGGCCTTTTAGACGGACGGACCGGAAGGCAACATCGATAAATAGGAAACGGTTTCTCGCGGCGAATGGCGCGGCCGGCCATCGCGGGATCGACCGGAGTCGATTGCGCCTCAGCCGCGTGCCAGCGCTCCAGGCTCCGTTATGCCTCGAGATTATCGATTCGACCGGCGTTTTCAGGGATACAAATTACGACCACTTAGTCTTCCGCCTCTTGCGTAATTCCTGGCGGCGCTTTTATTAGGTTGTTACTATGATTTGTCACTTCTTACATGGTTACCGGCTTCTCTCGCGTCTCGACGAGGTTTTGGCAACTGCCGCCGGTCCCGGAACGATATCCGGCGCACCGCGGTGTAACCGTTCCAGAAACGAGGCGAGGGGACCATCGGTTCCGGCGAACTCCTCGATTTCTTCTGGCGCATTAATCCGTCGATGAATAAACACTGCGTAACGATCGGAACTTCCCCCGCGGAGGTGAACGCATTTCGGCAGAAATAATTCATCAGCCCGGGGAACTTTTAAGTGGCATGATTTCTCCATTAATGGGGGAACTTTCGTCTCGGAACAATTAGCTCCTTATGTAAATCCCTGCCAGCAATTTGCCGTTAAATAAAACGGGAGAATCTGGAGGGAGACGCTTCTTTCTTAAAGGGTATTCGAAAGCGTGGAAGTTTGCGAAAAAGTATCATCAAATGGAATCGTGGTATTGTTTAGAATTGTTTATTATTTATGGTACTATGTAGCGTATACATTACTGTTTGCATACAAGCGTAAGCAGAGTTATAAACTTTTCTTCACGATGCTTCCCGAGATAGTCATCTTTGAAAACGCGCTGCTTCCAGATTAACATCTAATTCCAGCGTTGTTAAACAATTTCACACCGCTCCTGTCGTTCAATTTCACGAGAGGGAGCGTTTGGAGGAGCTCTTAAACAAAAATTGAAAAGTCGTTCTCTCGTTCTCCGGAAGTAGCTCGACCACGTCCCCCGACATCAGGCTGCGCTGATTCAAATTTAAATTGCATAATTAGATCGCCGCGGTTAGCGTCTCACGTGGAGCTTAAAACCTGCTCTCGTTCCCTACGTGCCGGGATTCGTTAACCGGGCACCGAATCGTGGCGTCGAGCCTCCCGCGCGCCGGTAGCCGGCTAATTGTCGCGCCACTCGTTCCCACCTCGGAGTTATGAATGATACATGCGTGCCCGCTAATGACCGCTTCCCGCGTATCTTTCCCTGTGTTTTTTTATCGAAAACCTCCGGCCGGCAATCGAGGGAAATTAGCGGCGTGATTCCGCGCGGAACAAGGAGTCGCCGGCCAAACGAGCATCGGGAGAATTAACACGTTTCGTGACGGGAACGTCGATTAATCGAGAGGTTGGTTTCTTTTGGCGACTAGCGCGTTATTTAATGGACTGATAGAATTAACAGGCTTGTCAATGGGATGTACTTTATTAATTTTGTTTGAAGGATGGTACTTGAATAATAATTGAATTATGTTGCTGAATATGATTCGCTGATTGAGGATTGTCGTTGAGATCACTAACAAATGCTTGAGCATTGATGATTCGTTATTAATGAAGCGTTTGCTGAAATAACAGATTGTCGAGTGGAATCACCGTGGTATTTGAGTTGCAAATGTTTATTATTGGTTCTTTTAGGATGCGACTGTATTAGATTTTCCACGAGTGGGCAGTCCGACGTTTAGCCGAAACGAAAAGGCATTTTTTCGTTGGTTTTTATTGTACTCACGCATCGGAGAACTGAAAAGCCTGGACAAGCATTGTGCTCTACAAAGAGCCCGTTCTCGGTATTACAATTCTCGCGCAAAACTCCGCTAGAAAATTGTGTCCGCCGGAGAACGCGAGAGTGCAACAAGAATGATGGTTGGAGGAAATTTCGGAATTTGTTTCCATGAATCGTATTTTCCGGTAAAGCACTGTACACAGGAACAGGTTGGATTTCGATAATTACCTTTAGCGCATTAAACATTTGAAAGACTGAAAGTACTTTAAACGAAGAACTTTGAGTTGAGATTTAAACTTTCGTTCCAACTATAATTGTGATTGTTACAAGCTTCTCGACTTTTAAGGTTAATGGACATTTAAAAAGCAATATAAATTTGCTAAACACCGACACGGGGGAATCGATTCTCTAGCAAAATGGTGTGCACGCTATTCTTCAATCCTGAGCAGTGCGCGCCGGGATGAAACGTGCAGATCCCCTGGCACGGTTCCGGCTTACACGTTTGACAGCTGAGGAAATTATATTTCTCAACTGCCATTTAAGTTTGCGCGTCGCTTCGTTCATCAGGTCGAATAGGCAACCAGCATCCCTCTGGTGGATTGCTTTACCCCTCGGCGCCTTTCCCACCCAGCAGCCAGTGTCCTTTTCATTCGTATTCCCCGCGTCTGCCTTTCCGTTATCCTCCGTCAGAATCCCCGGCAATCCAACTTCGCGGCTTAATCCCTTGATGGTAACACGATCTAGATCCAGCCTGGCCGCATTCGCGTGCAATCCTCGTTGACGTTTGGCCATGTCCTTACCGGCAATCGTATAATGAACGTATTATGTGCACCGGTATTATGGCTCGTAACTTGTTTTACAATCAGATTGGAAATCATTTCCGTCGAATCCGTTAAACAACTGAAACTACCGTACGAAAAACAGAGAACGGGGATATTATAATTGCACCGATCACGATCAATGCACGAATTATTCGTCTCGGAAAAAATCAAGATAGAAAATCTGTAGACTCGACAGAGTTTCGTATAATCCGATATAATGCAGGAAGTTCTACGCGCGCGTCAGAAAACGTAGAATAAAGTTTTTTGCCTCTGACGCCTCGTTCCCGAGGATATCCGATTCGAACATGTGTCGAGCGCACTTGCCTTTGGCTAACAGCCAAGCGAGCGCGTTTGATTTTTTCGCGAACGAGGTTTCGAATGAAAGGTTTCACCCGGGATTTTTCATTTATTTTTTCACGTAGAATAACTCCGCGTCGATCGGTCCATCTATGTTCTATAAATCCAGCGCACGTGTGATCTACAAATCGTCTCCGATTCGTTCGAAAGGGGGATCTCGAATGATGGAATTTCATTAATTACACTCGATCCGTTTCATAGCGTCGAGTCACGCTCTTAGAACCGGCGATTACAAGACACCCCGTATACGGTATCGCAATATTACTCGTCCCAAAGACAGTATATGCCCCGTGGCTGGATTCCGTTCATCGGTGCGCCGGTAGCCCGATTACAACGTTAATGAATTACCTTTTGTCTATCGAAGCTACTGTTCTCCTCGGGCGAGGCCCTTTTCATATTCGAGCGCGCGAGATCTGCTTTCAACCGAAATTATAAAGCGTCTTGATAAACAGGATCTGTCTCGCGATTTGAATACAGAGTGGCGTGCGCTCTCGCGTGTAAGCTTCGCTGCTCGGCGGACGGGCTGCCGATTGCGTCCTCCCGCTCTTCTTCTTCTTTTGTCGAGAGGGAAAGTGGAAGGAACCGCGGCGGGAGGGAGGAAGATAGAGAGTGGCAGGCTAAATGAAAGGAAGCGGGAAAACTTTACGATAGAGAGAGCGGCTTCTCGCGTAGAATAGCGCTGTCTACAGGTGGGGGATCGGTTCGCTTTTGTCTGTTCCGTGTCGAATTCTGTTTGCATGAAACTCGCAGACGCCGTGTTGCGTCATCGCCGAGGGAAGTCAGGCGCGCTGGCTAGGGGAACTGTCGAAGTTAGGGGAGGGAAAGTCCCTTAAGCTCTCCAGCTTATGTTCTACATTCCGGATAATCCGTAATTCTGATTCGGGAACGTATCGTTTCGGAATTATTGTTTTCTAACCGATCCCTCGTCTATTGATACTGGGCCTCGTTCGATCTATATCGTGTGTCTGGCTGTCTGACTGTTTCCAGAGCTAAAAGTGGGCATCTGGGAAACTTGGTAGCTCCGATTGAACTTTTTCTACAAGATTGAATTCGACGTACAAATCTTCAACGGTTAGTTATCTAGTATCTCCAGGGCAATCAATTAACATCGGCCAGTATTTAGGCACTTTAGCTTCTTCTTTCCAAGATATTACGGTTTACGGTCGCCGGAAGAGGCGTTTTTCTTCCAGAGATCTCATTGGCGAGCGCATTTGACGAGCCGACGTGCAACAAGGGTCGAACGAGCCCCGGTGCAGCGACAGCCGCTTCGAAGTCGATTCGGAATGTCGGCAGTGAGATCGTAACCTTGCCTTTTAAGGGGATGAAAGGAATCAGCATTGGAAGCGACGTCGGATTTAAGCGGCCACCGGCAGCGGAAGAATGGCCGCGGCTCTCTTGTCTGGCGTTACGGGTCGAAAGGTGAAACGGGCCGGGATAAGAAGCCGCGATGTTCCGTCGGGGCGACGAGGGGGGGGGGGGGGGGCGAGGACGTCTAACGAACTCCGGTGCAAGTACGTCGTAAAACCTTGCCATCTCCTGATTGTCCCGTGGACTTCGGATAAACCTTGATGACCGATTCGGTATTCGAGATCGCGGCAATAAAGATTAAGCGGAACGACCCCGGAATAATTTATCTTTCGGTAACCGTGCCGGAAACCGAGACGACACGTGCCACTTGCGATACCGATTGCTTCAGCGTTGTCTTCATTGTCGCTTGTTTCGCCGACAGCTGCCGATTCTTTTAATGCTCTTAACTTCTTGTCGCGTGGTGTCTTTCTTGACTCTATAAGCGTGTTGCCAATTGAATTCGATATGTATCTATTTTCTCTCAGACGAGATGAAGTAATATATCTCCCGAGTGAGCATCGAAACATTGGAAACTGATATTCACACAAGAAATCAATTGTCTAGGGACTAAAGATCTCCGACGAGGCAAGAACCGTAAACCGAAAGTCTTAATAAATTTACAACTCATCAAAGTTCCAGCGCGAAGCTACAGAACTCCAGCGATACTCGTCCAACACCATCGATTATCCATTCCGTCGTGTCCGAGCCGGCAGTCCGGACGTCGGCATTTTTCCCTTTAAACCTATTTTCCCGGCGACGTGTTCGCGTGCTCGGAGCGGACCCTTCATATTTTCTGAATGAACACGACACGCTCGTTGCCTGACATAGTAATTCATGTAGCCCGCGAGGCAGGTCCACACGTACGACGGCGTTATGCTACGGGACACCGAAACCTTCCATCTCGCGTCCACCCCGTCCCAGTTTCTATTTTTACCCGCCGGCTAAACAGCATACCGAAGCTGCCGGGTCCGAGATTTCTCAGTGTTAAGTCGATAGCAATTCGTCCGTTAGCCTTCCGCCCCGTCCTTCCAGCGTTCCCACTTTCCGGCCCCTCGAAATTCGTATGCAGACGGACGCGCGGCGTGCACTTGCTTCGCGCATATGTTACATGCTTAGCTTGCTGTCTATCTAGCCCGGCTGTTCTGGAATTCTGCGTGGATCTATCGGCCAGCTGGACCTAATGGTCATTTCACGGACGAACACGTATCCGTTTCGCGTACAGTTACCCTCAAAACTCCCCCGTCTTGGCCGCGATCCGTCCGTCCGTGCGTCAACCGCCCTCCCGTCCCGCCTCTGACCTCTTGCTCCGTCCGCCGCGCGACCCCGCCGAGTCCGGAGCTTCCTAATCAGCGTGAAATTAACTGTCTCTGTTGGACCAAACTCCGGATCCGCTGTTACGTGACCGTGAGATAGGATTTTAGAGCGAAATACCCGGGGCCGAGAGGATTACCCCGTACATGACGAGTCACGTTACGATACGGAGTTCCCATTGAGCCGAGGATCAAAGGACCAGATTATCACCTTTTGTCCCGGTACGCTCGACGTGCTTGCCCACGTGGATATACTGTGTCACAGGCGATACCTCGATGGGAAAACAATGATAAAAGTTTCCGAGTGCCCCACGGCTCGCGATTCCCTGGTTAAACGGGCCATTTCGCTGCGGGGCGGGTTCACGGGGATTTTAGATGCATGGGAACGGAATTTTGGGGGTTGAAACGCCTGCGAGGATCGGCGCCAGCGAAGATTCTATTGGTTTCCTTGTATCCGTGGGAAATGGTAATTAATAGATGGACTTCAATGTTGGTTCCCTTTTTCTTAGTTCGATCGCGGCGCTGTGACAGTATGAAGTTCGATCGAACGAAAATGTATATTTGAGCATAGATCATGTTTGTGTGAACGGTTTTTAATTAATTCGGCTGCGTTTCGGGAAAATTTGGCAAAATCATTTGTGTGTACAGAATAAGCGTTGCTCGTTTTAATATAGAAATCATGTATGGAAACAAATTTTTCACGTTTAATTAGTCCGAATGCTGCGAGATTCATAATTTGGGAATCATTTCGGTATGTGCATTCTGTATGCCCGGTATTAAGCATGAAATTCAATGTTCCATTATGGAATTGCAAATGGAGGACATGCATACCTATTATAACATTTTAATACTCATTCACGTCAGTTCGTTTAAATGAATTTCGTCTTTCAATTTCATTCCGAAATGTATCGTGTTATGGAAGAAATCTAAGTGGCAGTCGACACAATTATCCGGTTCCTATTAAAAATATTCCGATACGTGTTTTTAGCGAAGATTTTCTCCAATGGAATCGTACGGAATAGTACCGAAAGTTATGAGTTCCCGGTAGCGATCAATATCGGAATATTGAAGCGTCGAAAAAAAAGATTTTCTCGTTCTAGTGTTTCTGATACTTCTCCATCTGAAGTATCTCTCCGGTTGCCAGAAGGAATCACCGGCGTTTTCGACCGTGAACAGAACCTCATGAATATTCACGAGGAGTGATCCACGGACAACATAACAAGCCGCATTAATAGCAGGAACGAGGGTTCGGCAGTCCGAAAAATCGAATATTAAACAATATCCTACAATTACTCGATCGCGAAAGTCGAATTCCAGCTGTCTCCAATTTATTTCAAGATATTTCTCTAACATTTCATCGAACATTCCCTTTACTTTCGATAAAAATGCAATGATTCCCTGTAGCAATTAAGAGAACCACCGTGTTCAACAATTCCACCGAGAAACAAATTCCCGAGCAAACGCCATTCGCGAACTTGTACCTAGAAATACTTCCAGCCCGACGAAAATCGTCGAATTCCCGTTAAACGTCGGGCATCCCTAAAATTACTGGTTACTAAGGAAACAGCTGGCCGGCCTTGGCAAGGGTTTTAAAGAATAATCGATACCCGTTAGAAATTCACCGGTCCGGCTTGGAACTCAATAATGCAAATTCACCGGGCACCGTATAACAATAAGGTCCGCGTCGCGGCGCGTTGAAAAAGCAAGCGGCGTCGGTCGCTCAGAGATCTTTGGCACCAGCTAAAATCGTCGATCAGGGGAATCGGTTTACATCCCTATTTTTGCCACGACAAAATAAAAAAGGTGCATAAAACATTCAAAACATAAACATTTACGGCAGTAACTAGTTTACAGTGTGCATCGCAACAAATACACCAAACCAACAGCGATCATTCCCGATACCATTTCTATTTACCATAAAAGAAATAAGTAACAGCGGCGGTATAAAACACTCAAAATTCCCACGGCGGCGAGCCTGTTAATTGCGAGCAGGCTCGCACGAGCGTGCGTCGTTTGTCCCCATTCATCGGTCGTTCAATTCGTCCGCGATGTTTACGCGGCGCTCGTATCAGATGAAAACGGATCACGTTCGCGGCCGCGGGAAAATTCCCGGCGCGCCGCGCCTCCTTATATACGGCTGGAAAACAATTACAGGGAGGCGACGAAAAGAGACAAAAGGGAAGCTCGGGGATGGCGTGACACGGGAACAGGGGTTGGAAAGAGTGTGGCAGAGCTCCAGTAATTTCCCGGAGAAGAAAGCTCGCGCCAGGGACGCATTAACCGGGACTGAGCAACCCTCCGTGCGAAGCTGCGCCCTCCGCCAACCCTTCGTCGAGCCCGACTCCCACCCTCCCGTCGGCGTGCGAGCGACGCGAAGCTGCGTGCCACGACATAACGGCCCGTAAAACGTAATGGCTAACGAAAATACGACCCTAATACGGCCGCGCACACACGGCGAACGTTAAACAACGCTCGCCGCCATTCCGCGCGACCGGGGAAACGCGGCCGTTCGCGGAACCGATCGAGGGGATCGTGATCGAGGCTGTGATTCATAAAGCGTACGCCTCGGGGAAACCGTTCGCGATCGGCCACGAGGAAGAATATACCCGGTATATTTCTAGGAGTCGCTTTTTATCGCTCCCCGAGGCTCCCTGGCGTTGACACTTTCTCTATCTCTCTCCTTCTCCGTCGAGCCGCCTCTTCTCCGAATTTTCCGCCCGTCTCCCCGTGTCTCTCTCTCTCTGTCAGTCTGTCTTTGGAATTTTTTCTTCCCCTCTGTTGGCGTGTTTTATTCCTCGCGAAGGACCACGTAACTCTCAAGTTCAGGGTCGTAAGTTCCAGGGAGTGACGCGAGGGATGCGTGAAGAGCTGGCAGCCGTGTCGGTTCTGGTTTCTGTGTACGTGGTTCCCGAGCTATTCCGAATATTTCAATCTGCCGAGTTGCTACTGCGGAAAATACCCGCGGAACGCTAGGGAATTATTTGATTTTTCAATGAATCGTGCCTGCCGGCTGCTCTGGCTACGAGTTATTCGATTCTAAGGTAGTTCATGCAGATTTGTATCGTTTAACACTGATTTCTCAGATTAAAGTTTCAGGCGTTATTAATTAAAATTCACTGCTCGCTTAGTTACCGCCTTGAAAAGCGCGTTCATCCATTTTCAATACCCGTCATTTCAAACTGTATATTTTCTGCTCAAACAAGTAACACGCGAAACTTTTGAGCGGCGGTGTACCTCGCTCGTAAAACGTCGCTATTAGAGCCGAAAGGGAAATATTAAGGGGTAATACGGAGATATTACACATTTCGAGTGAGCACGTTTCACCGGCGCATCTTGCGTACGTTTCATAATTTTTCAAAGTACCACATTCGAGTGGCACTTACGGCCACCGCTGGAAAAGCGGGGCCGCGCGAAACGGGTGAAAGTGTCGCGTTCGCGGCGGCTAGTGTCCCGAAATTTAAGCAAGCCGCAGCCGCACGGAACCTACGAAATTGAAGTGGCGCATGGAAATAGCGGAGACACCCCGTGACAGAGACGCATACACACCGGCGGCGGCCGGGGGTTGCCGTGGGGCGGGACGTTCCGCGTCGCGTGAGTGGTTCAGACCTATAGAACCGGCCTGAACCGTTCCCGATCGATCGTGAAACCGTCGGCGTCGTACTACTTGGTACCGGGAATCTATTTTATCAATTTTTACATTCGCCACGCGTTTCATCGCCGACCGGCTCCCAATTGCGCCGGTTAATTTGCATGATTAATCATTCGACGTCGCGCCCTGGTACCGGATCGGTTGAATGAGCGACGACGAAACCGTTCGCGGTGGGAAACGGTCTCCTCGCCGCAATAAATCTACTGCAGTGCCTCTCGTGCTCGAATTAATTGAACGGTAAAAGTGTTCGGGTAAAGAAATCGAAATACGTTATAATAGGATGACGGAGCTATTATATTTTTCATCCGGATTACAATTATTCCTCGAGTGGAGAGCAGATTGATTTTTTAGTTTTCGGATGGAGGCTCGTACGTTGCTCTCGACGTTAAATGAACAAGCTTAAAGACGCAGTCAATTGCACTCGAGTGCACGTGCGCCCAATAAATATTCAAATTATACTTTTTTTCTACTGCCAGGGAACTTCGACGGAGAAAAATATTTTCTCCGCATTTTTCAACTCGCATGTTCTACATCAAAAATGTAGAATACCCTGGAAACATGGAATATTCATTGAAGGGTGGCCTATGCGAGGATAAAATTTCGTTTGAATATTTTTCGTGTATTACAAAGTGTAAATTCCGTAGGGCCAGCGCCAGAGTTCTCCATTTCGGGGTAAAAGAGAATCTCCTTCGTAACCACTTGATTCACAGAATTATACTCTACAACCTCGACTCATATCTAAAGCATAATAATTAAAGCGTACAATAGTAATAATCAATTCAAAGGAAAATCCGTCCAAATAGAAATTGAAATAAAAATTCGTTTCACCAGATTCCCCGCAACTATCCTCGCTTCTATTCAAACAAACGATTCGAACAGACGAGCGTAGATTATTCAGATCCGTCGGTACCACAATAGACCGAGAATCGTTCAAAATAATTCGTGTAACGTTGAACGCTGCTCCCCGGTAATTCCCCTTCAGCCCGCTGCTCGTGCACACCTAAAATTCTCTTCATGAATCTTCACGGTACCTCTATAAATGATCCAAGTTCCCCGTGAAGTAGAGGTAAACACTCGTGTACCGACAAAGACTCCATTTGCACGTGAACGGTCGTGCGCGCGAAGCATGGTGCTGCGAATGATACCACGGTAGGCGAGCTGGAACGGGGTTTATAGCTTTTTAACGACGACCGTTCAACAGACGATCCCTCTCCTTGGGTGCGTTGATACCGGCAGTTGCACTCGAGCGTGCTCGAACGCGCACTTTACACGCGGCTACGCGGACGTTTTCGGTGTGCGGTCTACTCGACGCGATCCGCTTGTTAGCCGTGATACCGCGTTACAACACGGCCTTCTAACGACCGAGGGCGGAAGAGTGTTCGCATCCGCGAGAACGCGAGCCTCGCCGAAGATTCCGCGGCCTTCGACGAGATACCTTCGCGAATAAATTATGGGAACGCGAGGAACGTCGCGGAAATGTTTAAGGAAGAACACTCCCGCGGATGTTTCCACGGCTCGTGTGACTCGTTTCTTCCCGGGGATACGGGGACACTCGCGGGATTGAATTTTAAAAAGCCATTTTGCATGTGCGTCACAGAGCAGAAACAGAAATACATTCAGGAATGCGAATTTGAATATTTTTCGTGCTTTTCCGCGTTTCTCTTTGTGCACCTGCGACAGGGAAAATATAAGCGCGGTGTTCTTGCAAAAAGACAAGCTTTTTCTAGGACGGACTGTTGATGATATTGCTCTTTTTGTTGGGTCAACCTTGAAACCTTGGTCATCTATGTTGCTAACGTAAGTTCAAACTGTAGCCGAATCAGTCCGATTTTATTACATCCAAAGAATCATAAGTTGTCCTCAGTTCAGTGAACATCTGCTGCGATAACGGAATACCGAAGTCGTTTGGTTTCTGGTAGGAACAGAAATTCAATTATTGAAACGAAAGTGTCCGAAGATTTGCATGATTCGATAACTCCGACAGTCGGACGATCTCGCGAGAGGTCCGTGGTAGGGACAAATGGTTTAATTGAGCTGTCACAGCGCGGAATAATTTGTGCCAGGACGTCACGGGGCAACGTGGGCTCTTTCATGCCGGATTCTTTGAGGATAACTCGGCCACCGCGTCACAGAACTTAACTCTCAAGACCGCGGGAAGTGTTTTGGCAGTGAGTTCCCGGTTAAATGCTCACTCAACCCACATTCAGTAACTCCGCGAAGTAATTGCTACTCCGAGCTGTCAAGGTCCTAAAGCGTTTCGCGAAGTACCTAAGGAACTGTTGTTCAAGTACCCCGGGGCACAAAGGGAGATTGTTTATTGTGGAACGCCGACATTATTGTCGTTTTGCTGGGACCGGTGTACAGTCGTTTCACTCGCAGATAGAAATTAGATTGTAACTCGTTCCGCGCAGGCCGAGTTACGCGAATTGTTAACAATTTCCTCTAGCCGCGTCCACTTCCGACGTATTTTATAATGTTCAGCTTCTCCTTGGCGCCGCGATGCAGTTATAAAATACGATTGCGTCTTTACTCCGAATCGAGTCATATACTCTCATGCCGGTAAATTAGCTCTTCGTGTCAGTCTCCGCCGTGGCAGCGGAAGAACATCCAGGGAATGAATATTTCACGAAGCACTTGCAACTTTTTGATAAGCAGTACGACTTTTCGTCAGCGGCTAACGACGTTCCGCGAGTTTTTGTTTCTATATTTCCCGTTTCAAATACTTTCCCCCTTACAATGTATAAAAGATCGATTATACGAAAGCTTAGCAGTTTCCCGCGGAATGAAACCGAGGTGAAATTACTGTCGCGTTGTTATCGCGCAGTCGACACCGTATATCAGAACATTGTTCTAAAAGCTCGAAGATAAAAGTGCACCGGCGCGACATAAATAATTCCGCGAAAACGAAGAGCAGAATGCGACTGCATATTGCGCACGGCTACAAGGATATTAAAGCGAATGCGCACGCTACAATTATTACCGGCAAATTAAAATCGCTGTCGTCGTTTAATTGTTACTTGCCCCGGTTATTCGCGAAAAATTCGCTTCACTCGTCTATCGGCGGAAGCCTTGCATGATCGGCAACAATTTCCCGGACCGTTTCGCGAGGAATTGCATAGTTTGCGAAAATTGATCACGAAGTGTTGCATGCGGCTGCGGCTGCGGCTGCGGGGAGGGAAAAGAAAAGGAAAAAAGCTGTATCGCGAGGAATAATTCCGTGGATTTAATAGCGACGCGACGGGCTGCGCCGATGGGAATCTTGAATTATAACGGGGTCCGTGGGATTCCTTTCAATAATGCAGCCGTCTATCGTGTCAACGGATTCGCCGCGAAGGAAAACCCATCTCGCCGCGGGAATTGAAAAACTCCCGCAATGTAACATACCCTTTATTTCACGAGGAATAACGCGAGTCCCCAGGCGGGAGCGTGTGTCGGTGATCGCGCGTGCAACGAATGCCGCCGGTACGAGCGTGTTTTTCCTCTCGCACGCGTACACCTCCCTGCGTTTTATGGTTTATTAGCCGTCGCGAGTTTGTCCGCGTCGTAACCTTTCCACAGGCAATCCGTACTGTTCTTTTTATGGCTCGCCGCGATACCGTCGACCCCGCAATATTTCGTTCGCCTTCCTCTTTCTCGCCGGGTGCTCCGAAAACCGCGACGAAACGAAGAAAGACTGATTCCACTGGAGAAACTCAGTCGGAAAGATGCGATACGTTTTTCTCGTAGGACTCTTTGTTTCCGAGATAATCGTGTTCGAAAGCGCAATCGAATGTTCTCGATGAAACTTATACCGACGGAAAGTAGGTGTATCGATGTCTAGCGTTCGGCATTATTGACTTTTCAATCAGCAATGAGTTTGGAAATACCGAGCGCAGAGGACACCGTCAAATTTCACGAGGTTCGACACGTTTCGTTAATTACTGAGCGGCGCGATTGAAATTATTATTTTTGATACGCGCATACATGAATTTTCATGCGCGCTTTTCAATTGGTCCGTGTTAACGTTGGACACAGGTGGATCAACGCGCGAGATTGCAGTTTCCAGCGGTTCGTGCAACGCAGAATATGTTTTTCTGTTTCTTTTACGAATGTAGATGCGATTTATCGTTGGACGAGGGACGACGAGGGGCGGCGGGGGGCGGCGGGGGGAGTCGACTGCCTCGATGGGCGTTTACTTTATCGAGAATAGCGCGAAAAATATTTCCGCACATCAAAGGACTGCTCGTTCGAACGGTTTCCAGAGCGTGGCCAAGCGACGCGCACTCGATAGGAAAGTTTCCTGACGGGAAATATCGAATATCGTAACGTTTCCCTCGATTCTGCGCCTCGGAACGACGATAAAGCAAAACCAAATAAGATTTAAATAAGGTAAAGAGATAGACAGGCTTTCTTACGGCTCCGAGACATTTTCAGTGAAATCGCCGATTTACAGCTTGCAGTTCTTCAAATACAATGTTACAGCGTGTCCCGTTCCAACGCACTCCGGCAACGCTTCAATTAAAATTTTCTTCGCTCGAGAAAGTTCACCGGAAAAAGTAGAAATTTCAGGAGGGAATTTTAGAATGTAACATCTAGCCAGATTGTTGACTTGTTTAAAGGGAGCACGGGATGTAGGGAACGCAGTTTGAAGAAGTTTTACGAAAGGAAGGAAAATTAAATAAACTTCAATTATACGATACGAGCTTCGTTCTCTCCGAGAGTTTGTATCGCAATTGTTATGGTACGTTTGACGGACAAATATGTATTCCCCTTTAATGCCAAAGTAACAGAAATCGGTGTATCAAATTTCTTGTTATATATTCTTGGCAATTATGAATGTTTGAAAACCAAACGAACGAAATGTATCCATCGAATCGATATCGTTCGTGTTTATATATTTCCATCGGGTGCAGGCTCGACGTTAATCGTGTTTGTGAATTTCCTCTGTATACCGATTTTAGCGGAACAACGTATGAAAATGGGAATTTGCATAGGGAATCGGCGTTTGCCTATCATACAGAAACTACCCTGTGTACGAGTTAAAACTATTTGCCCCGATAACGCACTCGGTCACGCAAATTTACCATCTAAAAGGTTCGACGCGAAATATCGGATCTGGTATCGAGCCGATAACGTACTTTCCTTCGTTCCGATCGGAAGACTGTGTGTTGGTTGACCGGCTAACGTGGTTTCAGGTTATACGGTTATACCAAAGCCAGGACCATTTGAATGGTCACCGGGGAGAGTGCACAAACGTCGATCGAGCGTGGAAAACGCACTGGCGCAGGATAAAAGCCGCGAAACATTCGAAAGTGCGATGCATTAAAAGGTAAAACCGATACGCGTGGGTTCCCTGAAAGCTGCCGGTGCTTTTACCGGAACGTCCGCTCGGCCCGTGCGTCGATCGTGTAGCCGGCCCTGTTCAATGTTGAAAATTAGGTGCCCGGCAACCTTTAAATCACTCAATGCCTCTCGAAACGTATTCGGGGAAAAAACGTTTCCATTTACTTTGACCGATTCTTTTCATCGATTTCCGTAACATTCGCTTTCCGTATCCTTCGAGCAAACGGCTGAATTGCATTCGTACGAAATTATGGTATTCTAATTAGAGTGATACAAATGTTCTATTCAGCCGAATGGAACGTGGGAATCGGTAAAGAGGAAATGCACTGAATAGGTTTCTCTGTACGAATTATAATTTTATGTTTGAACATCGATGCTTTAAGGTTTCTACTTTGATATCTGTAGAATGATTATGATTGATATGATATAATGGGGCGAGGGGGGGATGAATGGAATTCATGAATCTACGAGATAGTGCAACAGGACAGGCGATATTCAGGAAGCCGTAGATTCCATCGCGAAGCCTTTAAAGAGGAAGAATAGGCGTTATCATTATCTGTCAACGAAGATAAATGTCTCTTTCTCGCAGTGAATATTCAGTTCGCTCGCACGATTCGTCCACTTCTATGGGATTACATTGGTCAAAGACATTTAGCCCTGACGAGATTACAATCTGTTAAAATGTAGACACCAGTTTTGTAACTTTTAAGCTAAACAGAATTCCCCATGAATCTTCAGGAACAAATATTAAGAATTTCATTCCTTACACATTCCTTATAAAATAATATTATCTTTCTCTCACATTATAATAAAGACGAGTAATTACACTTACCTGCTCACGGAGTCATCCGAATTATCGATTCAGCAATCGGTGGATACTTCCGAACAATAAAACGTCCACGAGAAGCTACCATAGAAATCAACGAAACGAATCGAGAAATTCTAAAAAAAATATCGAATTCCCACCGTCGATGCAGAGCAATCGATTCCGCACAGACCCACCGTACTAACTCCTCCAGCCGAACCATCAAAATGAACTGACTCGTGCTGATATCACGTGACAATTTTATTCGACCGTGTATTCTCTTAAGTACATAATTCAAAGCTTACTGTGTTCTGACCATCTCGCACGCGTATCGCTCACCGGAAGCAACATCTGGAAAATCCCAGCTCACTAGCCATCACAAACATTCCGCAATACGACACCGGTGGATCCAGCAGCCAGAATCGATGCCAGCCGCACCAAACACAGTGTATCCGCAACAGACAACATCCTCCTCTCACATGCAACCATTAAATCGAATATCTTCCGGTCAAGATTTCCCCAGGGACCTCCGCCGTCACGGGTCGATAAATTTCGAATCGCGGCGTTCCTATTTAAAATCGTAGATCGAATCCCGAAGAAGCGAAGAACGCTATCGATCCGCGCCGGTGAAAAAACGCCCGATTTGCATGGAAACAAAGGTGGAGCGGGCTGGTTTACGATAAGAGGGAACGTCGGTGAGAATTGGGCCAGCGGAAAAAAACTGTCTTACCCAATTAAAATAATCAGTCACTAATATTCATACTTCCCTGCTAAATATTCATTCTTTCCTTCCTCCTTTGTTCCCTCCCGTTGAAATTCTTTTGTCATTTTTACTTCTGTACTAATTAGCACGTTGAACGTGGTCGCCGGTGACTAGTTAAATCGAATTACTGTAGTTCAATCGATCAAACGATGATCATTCGAAACGGTCTCTACATTACAAATAATGTCACCTAATTTTCCAACCTTCGATAGGGTAAACTTGCAGTAATAATTCAATTAAACCGGTTAATATCATATTTCTTTCAGTTTGTCTATGTTTCTCCGCGAACTGCCAATATTCAACGACCTAAATTATCAATACACCTTATTAACCCCTTGGCCTATTTCTTTCTCAACTCTGATCTACTTTGTCATTAATAATTTATTGGGAAAAGAGAAAAATTCTAAGCATACGTTCTACCTATATTTCCTTTTAAGTATAATAGTCGATTACAGAGGAATAATATTTACTTCGAATTCGAATGAACTGAGTAATACATATATTACTCAAGGCAAGGGGTTAAAAAGCATCTCAGTTCGATTCGACGAGTTATCCCAAGCGAGCAGATGCTACATAAAATCGACTAACAAACAGAAAGGAAAAGCCAGACCAGAAAAATCCTTTTCCACGGGGTTCCGCCGGTGCGGCCCGCTTCTGATCTCCGTTCGTCATCGTGTCGCGGTGGTACGAGCTCCGAAGGAACCCGAACTTTCGACTTTAAGCTCGTTCGCACCGGCCGTTCCGACAGGGGTGAACAGTCTGTTGGCGAGGATGTAACAGGTGGCATATTCCCTCCCCCGGTCCGCTCGACGACGTGCGATTTCGCGCCGCACCGTCATTATTGACGCTCGCCCCTTCCCTTTTCCGGCCGGCGTCGCCGCGACGAAGAAGGGAACGGTTCCGTGATCCCTCGCCCCGCTTCTCCCGCGGCGGCTCTCTTAAAATCCTCTCCGGAGGAATCCCGGCGTTCGCGGCCGACGGTGGCCGTGGCGCGGTGTAAATGCTCGCACCCGCGATTCCGCTCGCAATAAAGCTTCGCCGAGCCCCGCGAACGCGCGCCGGATGGAATAGAAATCGCGCGAGAAGGGAAATGCATTGGCCCCGGGGCTGCGGGACGCTGGAACGCGATACCATGTTCCATTAGACTTCGAAATGTAATATCGGGAACCGATGCTCGCGTCGGGATCATCGCGGGATTGTCCGTGAATTATCGAGCTCGTTTTTCCCGCGCGGAAAGGGAGGAGAGATTCCTCGGGAAGAGTTTCGTTATGGAGTTTTGCGATCGTGTTTGTTCGTCGTTTTAAAGAGAGCGATCTTTTGAGCGTGGCTGATCGATCGTAGGCTTGTACCACTTCGAAGGTATTTCCTTCGAATTGTGGACAATTTTTAGAGTTGGTTTCATGTGTCCGATTAATTGGCGATTTATTCCTCTTGAATATTACTCGCGGTTTGATATCAGATTTTTGTATTAATCAGAAATATTTTACGACCGCCGTGATTCATTGGCCGGAACATTCAAGGAAATAAAAGTCTGCAGTGTATTTTATGACTGCCGCAGATTTTATGCATATGTGATGAAGCAAGTATCCGGGAACTGCCGCTGCAATCAGCATAGAGAGAATACATGTATAGGGAGCGCGGAATAAAATTTTTTGAAGCGCTCTTTGTGTTTGGAAAAATTGAGCTTGAACTTCTGCCAAATACGTATGCTATATTCAATACCATTCGACCAACATGTCTGTTTAATGTTTACCCTTCCCGCTTATTGTAAGCTCGAACAGGAATATTCCCAACCTGAATTCATTCGAATATAAAACTTTCCATTCACCCACGCCATTCCACACTTCAGTTTATTTGGTCATGCCAATTCACCTTTTCAAAGAACACCACCGTCGGAGATTAATATTCAAAAAGCAGGATCATCGGCGTATTCGAAAAACTGTGAGGGTATATCAAAGGGATGCGATCTTCGATCGTTTTGTTCAAATAAATTAGCCTTTCCGGAAGAACGTTACTCATTCTTCATTACTTAATCCTCTTTATTCTACCTTTTAGAATGAAAAACGTTCGCTAAAACCTCTTTCTATCATTGATCGTTCTCTAAAAGCTTCTCGAACAAATTATTATCAATAAAGTAGTCGTCACTGTGGCGACTGTAAAAGCTTCTCTAACTTGAACGAATTATTATCGATAAAGTAATTGCAACAGTGTCGACTGTAAAAGAAATTACAGGGCAAGGGGTAAAGCACGGAATATAACTGAAAAGTAGGAGAACGGATGTGGAGGTTCGAGGGGAATCGCGAAGCGGCGTGATTCGGTTCCGGTTTCTTAGTCAATTAGTATTCCGCGGCTGGTCGCGGCTTGCGGAGGACGAGCGTCAGCGCGAGCGCTCTGCTGCGAGACACGACGGGACGCGCGGCCGTCGCGGACACCGTGGAAACATAATTCCACGGCGTCCGCTGTTTACCGGGCACGTCAGACGGTGAAATATTCATGAAACAAACTCTCGTCGGATCGCGCCGCCCTTTCCCTTGTCGCTGGCTGCAGTCACTCTCGATGGTCCCTATTGTCTACCCTGTGTTACACGCGCTCATTTTCCCCGTCTTTGTTCCACCTTTCGCCCGACACTTGACTCAGTTGCGCTCGCACACACGCGTACATTCATCCATCCACTCGGCGAGGGATGATTCTCGCGCGGCCACCAACCCCTGTCTTCGTTTTACAGGAGATTTCATGGGCCGTGCTCCACCCTTCGTGAAATTCCCTTTCATCCCTACCGCCGCGTATCAATGGACGCGACGCGATTACCACTCGCACGAATATCCCGTCGCTTTGGGGTTGGTTTGCAGTTAATAAAACACCCCCGTCGCGATCGCGGCGCAGGAATTACGTCGATTGATCCTCGCACGAGTGCCGTTAATCGTTCGATCGCTACTCGGAAGGGTCTTTTGATTTCACGAGGATTTTTGGAATCGTCGGGGTGTTTTCGAAAACTCAGTTGCATTCGTTTGATCGTTTGTTGCCGTTTGAAAGATTCTCTGTGGTATCGCAGGTCTGACCAATTAGCGGGTTATTCTACTTCACTGTTGCCTCTTATTCTAAGTTTCAGTTAGAGTAGTTTTATTGATAAAATTATAAAGTAGAATTGTAGAGTATCTAGTTGATTTTCAATGATTCCATATATTCAGATGCTGCCACTCGAAATTCGTTCAGACATTCGGACACAATCGTACCTTAAGAAAACCACACAATCGAGCGAACTATCTGTCTTTCGATAGAAAAACCCATCCACTCGTGTCTGCTATTCGTCGATCTATCTGTCTAATCGAACATCGGGAATGGAGATTGGGTAATTAAAAGGAGCATTGTCGTTTCCACATGGCTGAGTCGTTCTCCAATCACAACGCGTTGTCTTTCGGCATTTATACCAGTGTATTTACAAAATTACATATATATTTATGTATATATATATATATATATAGATTTATATATAGAATATCGCTGCGAATGAGTATCACGTGTATGTATCTATGCGTAGGTAAATGTGTGTGTTCCGTGTTCGTGTGAGGAATGTCTCCGTGTGTCCTTAAGCAATTAGATTTCGTACGCTATGTAGGAAACTTTCTAAACGTTACAGTTTAAATGTTTGTTTCTTTTCCTTCCTTCCCCATGTCCGACACTCTTCTCTCTCGTTCTTTTTTTGTTCTTTTTTTGTTATTTTGCTCGATTTTCCTTTCTTAATAAAGCTAAAATCTACGCGGTAGGATCGCACCCTTCGAGCGGGCTACGCGTGTTCGCCGGCAGCTCCTCCATTTTGGCAACGTTTCATCGTCTGGCACACCATTTCTCCCCGTCTCGACGTTATCGGTCCCAACCGACCGGAACATCCGCGGAATCTTTCGTACAAAATTGGCAGGAGTCGTTTCTTTTTCGATTTTTCTGGACGCGATTCGCTGCACGCCCCGATCCGCGGGTTACGAACGCCGCACCGTGATCACGCGTACGTCTCGCGGGCAAATCATTGCGTCGATGGAATCGATACTTGAAAAACATTCCTAACTACAGACTGTATCGCTCCTCCGTCGATTCCAACTCAGACCGACATTAAAGGAACATATTCGCGCGCGAGAATTCTATGAGAAATATTTATCAAGCGATAAATCCATTTATCCGATTCAAAAGAAATTTAATTTTAATGTTCCCCATTGTTCTTTTTAATAAAAAGGTAAGAATAGCTTACCAAGATATAAAAATTGAATTCACTTTCCTCATTGAAATCCCTATATATATATATATGTATTCATTATTGTGATCCTGTGAAATAGGATTTCAGACGCTTTTAAAAAGCATCTTTCCGTATCTTCTATCAAATAAATATAGTTTACAAAGGGACCATCCTCCGGCAAGGACTCCCAGGCTCGAAGCCTCTGTTGGTCTGAGTCAGACGATCCCATTCTACTCCAGTAAACCACACGCTAGTCGCTCTCCATTCGAGTATATCCAGCCATTCACGGAGCTGAAAGAGTGAATACAGTGCCCGGCCGGTTAAACTGAATTTTCCATTCCTCTTCCAGTTCCATTCGCCAGCGCGGGACACGTTTATTTTTCGACTTTTCGTCGCCCGGTCCTTTTCCCTTGGAGAGAGAAAGAAAGAGAGAGAGAGAGGATGGAATATTCGGAATAACTCGGACGCAGAAATCCCTTTCGATCCTTCTGTTCGGTGGACAGGAGAGCCGAGGATTCGCAAGAAATCAAGGAATCCTGAGGGGACACCGTGCAGCGGGGATTCCCGGCTAACCGTTGCGATTCGCTCGATCAGCAGGGAGAGCCGCGTAATTAGCGCGTGCACTCGCTCGACGATTAGGCGGTTTATCCGGCCCGGTAATTAACGTCGGCATCGTTAGCGCGTTAGTCTCGTTTGCCCTCCTCCCCTTTGCGCCGCCGAATAGAGGGGTTGAAAGGGCCGTGTGTGCGACCGTGCGCCCCCGGCTGGATCGAGCTGCGAGCTCGGTTCGCTGGTACAGATTAAAAATAATAACCGGTGACCCTTCCCCCGGCGTCAAGTGACGCGTTCTCCTTAGGACTGGCGAAGTGACGCGAGTTAATTAACACCTTCACTGTCCTGACCCTGTAGCGTCGTCTCCGTTCTACGCGGCGTGAAAAGGGACGAGAATCCACCGACAACGTTCTTCTCAAAAACGAATCGTTAAAGTATTATTCCGTCCTCTTTGAGGGTAGACGTAAATTTCATTCATTTTTTCCGAACTTCACGCGAAACGTTATTTCCCTGGTATCCTTATTTAAAATCTCGGTTCCATTAATCATCGCCGGTAGTCAGGGGAATTCCGTGAATGAAGATTTGTATAGAAGTTAAGGCTACCGCCGTTCAACAACAGCTTGAATAGCCATTGAAAATGTGGAAACTTCGAAGGGGAAGATCAGATAACAGTGGAGGAGGTTAACTTCGCGTTTCTTCGCCTGCTCGTTCGCTCGAGGAAGCTTTCCTGCAGACCGTTTGCTGGCAGCTATAAATCCTGCGCGGGGTTTGAACAGAGCCCGGCAGTTCCGTAGGAATGCGTACCGCGGCCGGGGGCAGGGCGAAACGAAAAAAAGGAATCGCGGTCGATATTCGGTAATTTCACGGTGCCACGCGAGCACGCGTGCCCGCGCGAGAAGAATTCATGGGCCGGGTTTCGTGTCTCCAGCTTGTTTCGCGCTGTGTGTGTTTCCCTCGCCCGCTTCCGTGCCCCGCGGACTTTGCTGCCTCGCCGCAACTTTGTTGCCTGCGACGAAAACTTCCGAGCTGAATTTTTGATTAGCCCGCAGCTAGGTTTCCCGGCTCGCGATCTTCGCAATTTCGTCGCGAAATCATCGGCCGGCGTCGTGGAAATTCACCGTCGGTCGATACAACGTCGGTTTTCCGCTCCAATTTCCTTTCGCTTGTACCTCGTAGAATTTACTATTCCTCCAATTGCTTCAACGGAACATCCTGCTATCTGTTTCTTCGAGAAATTTATTCGATCCGTCGACTTTCAATTATTTCAACGATCCATCTTCCTTTGTTCAAGCTCCAATGCAATCAGTTCTCTCCGAATAGCCAAACTCCTCGCAACAAAGACATCATCCGGTAACGTGTGAACGTCCAATCGAATTCTCCTTGAGAGCTACACGTTGATTAGCAATCCCCGGAGAGATGGAATACGATTTGATTCGCGGCCCTCATCTTTCAGCTGTAAACGAAAGGAAACTTTGGTGTGCCGCCCATTAATACGTCCAGCGCGAAGAAACGCAGAGACAGAAACTCTTCCGGGCCACTTGACGTCGAAATTGCGCTAATTCCGATGATTTACCGCAGCCGGGGGAAACCGGCCTGTCAGAAAAGACAGATACAAATACACAAGTCCGTTCTAATTCGCGGGGAGCACGCGAGGACGCGTGCGTGGCCGACGCGGCATTCATGAACTCTCTCCCCCGGCTCGCTCCTCCCCTATCCATCCCGGCGAGCAGCCGCTTCGTCCACGTTTCTGTTTGTTTCCTCCCTCGGTTGTATTCTTCCTTAATTTATCTTCCAGTAACAACCGCTCCATGACTTCCCTTCGCCGCGCGGAACTTCCCTCGAAGAAAAATCTCGTGCTCGCCCTTCCAGCTGGCCAAATAGAGCCAGGCGGCGTAACCGCGGCGGCGGCGGCGGCGGCGGCGGCGAACGGAAACGGTCTTTCTTGCGTGCTCGGGGGAAACGAAAGCGGATCAAGTGGGCACGTTCCACGGCTCTCTCCTTAACCTGGACTATCGGTCTGATCAAACTCGTTCCCCGCGGCTCTTTCGTAGTGTGTGTACTCTGGTGGCGAATGAAGGGTCCTCGTGATCCCTCGGTGCTTTTGTGTGTCCGATAGATGTGTACCGTTAGCGAAGGATCCCTCGATCGTCCGAGTTTGATCCTCATATTAGACGGACACTCGTACGATTGGACCTGTTCCTTTGCTCGAACGAGGCGTATTGGGTTGTAACGTAAATAGCTTTCGATTTATCCGGCATTCCTTCTCTGTGCTATTAGATTCGAGAATCTAGAGCAAGATAGTAATTAACGTAACGCTTTCATGTTCTCCGCTGGGTTATTCTATCCGCAGAAGTCAACAGTTTCGCGATGCAAACTAATAGTACTGGATTTCTAACAATCGGACTGCCTTATTATTCGTTGGAATAAGTCGTAGGGAATTTTTCCGAATGAATGTAAACTTATCAAGGATTCTTTTCTTAATACATCCTCGACAAAAGGATCACGAACGCGTGATCCTGATGCTAGGTGCTTTGCGTCGTGGCTCTCTCTGTATGATCAAGCCCAGCCTTTGATCATATGAGACGCGTACTGCTAATGGTGGACTGGAGATCCTCTTGATAAGTGGATTTACCTGCATCACTTGGGTAGATGTGTATCCTCGGCAAAGGATGGTTGATTGAATCTTCGTGTTTGGTGTTCCTGTAGTTAGACATTCTGATGATCGAACCTATTCCCTGGCCAGATGAGCTGTATAGTAATGGAGATCGGGGATCCTTTGGATAAGATCCTCCAGGGGTCATCCAGATATATGCGCATCTTCGACAGAAGGAAGCACATTATCAATGCGCGATCATTGTGGCGGGCGCATTGTAACTCGCCACGTTGCGCGATCGAGCTTCTCCTTTGGCCGGATCAGACGTATCCCCGTGAAAGATCGAAGCTCCTCCCGATACACAATCCTCTATACGTCACTCGGACAGATTGTGCCGTTGCATCGGACGTTTTGTAATTCGAACTGTCATACGATCAAGCCTGTTCTTTGGCAACACGAGACGCGTATTAATGGCGGCCTAAGGATACGCCTGTTAAGTGGATCCGCCGTGCGTCAGATAGACGAGCATCCTTACCGAAGGTAAGCCGATCACGGAAGTATGATAGATAAATTGTAGAGCGGTCTGACCCAATTCATTCCTTCGCTTGTTCCGGTATAAGCTGATGACGAGCTCCGAGGATAATCCTGATTTCTGGCTGCCACGTGTAGCGTCCCAATAAATCTATATTTACCACCACCATCATCAACCTGGGCATCTCTGAACCTGGTCCATCATCCGTTCAAACCACGATTCTAAGCCCCATTACTCCGCTGTTTGCGGACGGGCCGGGGATCCCTTTGATCTCCGGCGTCTCACTGTACCCTTGGACTGAGGTGCTTGGTCCATTTTCATCCAGTTTTCAATATCTCCGTGCAACTTCGTCGCCTTTCACCGCCGAGTTAAGGTGATACTCTGTTCGATCGTAGGAATCATTTCCCACGAGCCGTCGGCCTCTTAGAGTACACTTAATCAATGGTCGCTATCCTTAGACATCTTATATACAATAATTAAAAAGTACACATTGAGCTGGTGTAAAAGTAACGTCGACTCCTCGTTGAGCTAAGATCAAACTATCTTCGTTTTAGAAAGATGACGTCGCGAGGCTTTCAGCGGGATGCGTCGGATACATGAGAACGCGTCGTACAGAATTGAATAACGCAAATACAAAGCATAAAGGATCGTGCATCCGTCGCGTATTCGCGAAACGAAAGCTTCGAGTCAACTTGAAACGACCCGCGAGCGCACACGTCGATTCGGTTCGGCGCGTCTCGTCGTCCTAAATGATTCCGCGTGTCCCTGTCATCTGATCGAGCCGGTTCCCCCGTCACGGGTCGATGGTGAGCCAGCGATCCGAATGCCCCGTCTACGTTGACAGCGACGAGACGTGCGGCGCGCGGCACAGAATCCGCGATTTTCTGATCGACACATTCCGCGGCCGCGAAGACGCTTCCACGGCATCCGGATAATCCCCGGCAGGATCGTCTCGCGGCCAGATGCCTACGGGCTGGTGCAGACACGCGCCGGATACGGTGCACCGGCGAATAGCTTTTGCTCGCGGCGGTGCCGTCGGCATCCGTGCTGTCGGTGATGCCGTTGCTGCTGTTGCTTCGCTCGTTGTCGGCCAGCGGGGAACAATGGGTCGCGATGGCTAGGTCGCCAGGTTCTGCAACACACAATGACACGCAATGATGAACGATGCCTGGGCTAGGGGAACTGCGGAGAGAGAGAGAGAGAGAGAGAGAGAAAGAGAGGCGGAGGACAGGAGGGAGAAAGCAGTGTCCTCGTGTTCCCGGTCTCGTTAAAACGGTTAAAACGCCTAGTGCGTGAACACGCGAATTCACTGGATCGCGTCTGTGTCTGTCCGTTGCATTTTTTTTTTATTTTGCTCTTCGTCGTACTCTCTCTCTCTCTCTCTCTCTCCCTCTCTCTCTGTGCTACCGTTGAGCGAGCGCAAGCTTTTTTTTATTATTTGTCCCGCCGAGTCAGCGTCCACGCGCATTGTACGGGAATTAAAGGGGCGTCCGACGAGATGAACAAAGAGAAATCGGCCTCTAATTCCGCGCGACAATGTTCCGTTAACGAGAGACGAAGAATTTCTATTGACGAAACATCATACGCCCACCACCGTTTTCCATCGCCCACCGGCTAGTGCTAACCCGGAGCCCATCGAACTCACTAATTTTCCGTGTGCCGTTGAGTGGGGATTCATTGACGGGCGTCGCTCGAGAAATGTGGCCAGTGAGATTGACGGAATGAGGACGACTCTGGCCGGGTAACGAGGGGAAAAATAGGGGGCTTCCGGGGATTAAACGCGCGAGCGGAGGCTTGATTGCGCGAATTCTTTGTCGGCGGAGGGAAATTATAGTGTGGACCATTACTGACCGCTCAAGGTCCCTTCCCCCGCTGTTCGTTGCTTCAAACGCGTAGCGGCTTGTGGGCGGGACTAGGGGATGCGGTGGGGGTAAGCGTACGACGGCCTTGAGCAACCGTGCAACGGGAAAAATCATAGTTTCTCGATGAAACGTTCATCGACATCTTGTTATACGATTATTCTTGTATTATCGGTCCTTATGTTTTGAAGTAAATGTAGACAGAGATGACCATGGAATTTTTCTTTATTTTTAATGAAATACATTATACGACAAAGCGTTTGCAGCAGAGATATGAAAAAATTGTAAGTCAAGTTGCTGATTCCCGTTACATCGTGCAGGGGACGCGATAACGCGAAATTGTTACATTTTGTTTTGCAGTTTACACGAAACGATTAATCACAGAGTACACTGTAAACACGGTGTAACGCAAATATTAGCCGCCAAACAATATCGAATCGATCAAAGACTAAACAGAATCGACCGGAATGCACAGCGGTTACAATTGTCGTTACCCGTGTTCCCATTAAAGCGCGCGTGTATGCAGTCTGGTACTTAATGAATACTTTCCTACCTAGTCAACGGAGGAATAATTAAACAAAGGAGACATGTAACACGCCGGAAACGCGAGTAATAATTGGCTGTTTGTTTTTCGCGAACCTAATTACGTACGGGTTCGAGTGACTAATCAGTCCCCGAGCATCGGACATTCATCATTCGTTTATTCGTGTTCAGCGTGATAAGCCGATTATCACGCGACAAACGTTCTCGCCAGATTTTAAGAGAATAATCGCTTCCTTTCACGGATTATCCGAACTAATTAAATTATTCGAGCGACAAAAGTATCCCCGAACGATCCTCCGAAAGACATATTCATCGGGAACAATCCTCATAGTATCCAACCGGGTTCGTTATATTCTTTCGACAGTTCGCGATCGACAACCGATGGGCCCGGATAGAGCCCCGAAACAAAAGGAATTCGAATTCGTTCCCGCTGAAGGCCATAGAGAATTCACCGTGCAGCCCGCTGACCGATCATCGAGCGGATCGAACGGACATAAAAATTCGCCCGCGGGACGGGGAAAACGTGAATGGGAAGAAGGGATACGTCTGCTCGCCGACTAATTTTACAGCGGCGCGGCGCCACGGTGCAAATGAAAAACGGACATCCTATAAATCGTGCATGGTCGCGTGCGTCCGGATACGAAGATCTCCGTAGCCGATCGCAATTTGCGCGATCTCCGATATTGCTGCCGGCTCGTTTCGCGTCGTGAGATATTAACGCCGCTGGAACCGACCTCCTCCTCCTCCTCCTGGCTTCGCCCTGCTGTTCCCCGCGCACCGCCGGCCAATCTCGATGCCCCTCGGCAAACCGGTTCGACGTCTACCCCTTCGGGTTATATCGAGTCCGTCTCCGGTGTTCCCGAATTAACCGTAGCACACCGATCTGCGGTGGGTCAAAGTTCTACCGTGGACTGTACGCAATCAGCTGCTAATTGGGAAATGATTGGAGCCACCTACGCCGATAGTATCGTGCCTCTAACTATCCCACGGACCGCCGAATAACCCGCGCCCACTATAAATGCCCCCATAAATGCCGAAACGTATGCACACGCACAACCGTAGCCGCAACGCGGACCGACCATGCCGGACCGAGCCGGTCGGCCGCGTTTCTCGCCGAATTCGGAACGCGAGCGAGCCCAATGTTTAATAACTCGATGAAACTGATTTTATTCCGATTCCCCCTTTGTTTGTGCAGGCTCTCGCCGCGGTGTAATATTTACCCGTCGCGAGAGCGCGCCGATTCAACCGGATTTTGAGGGATCACGCTCTGGCGAGACGATAAAAGATATCGTTGGAATTATGTCAATACGAGCGTGAACAGTTCAATCGGTAAACATCGGGGTGAACGTCGCTGGACGGAAAATGGGATTCCGGAGATAATTTTGTTTCATTTTTCATTTGTACTTGTTTGCGGAAGCGGTTTCCTGTATTACGCACGGGAAAGTAGAAGTAGCGAGTCACAGTCAGACGCGACGGACTTACGCTTTGCGTCTTGCCTCTTTGACATTGTTAAAGCCGATTATTCCGGGAAAGAAGCTTCGAACGAGACGCTGCCATTTAAAATCCTTAATTTCACTCTTCCTGCAGAAATATTCCTCTCCGACGATCAATTCCAGTACGTTCCGCAGAGTAGACCGTGTAATTGAGGGTTCACGCCAGTTTTATTGAAACAATCCGCAGCGCGAATGCAACTTTAATGCTCCTTTGAAACAAGCTCGCTATCGTTTAAATTCCGAACACCAATAGCGAACGCTCAAAGCTGATCTCCGAGGCTAATACCTCTCACGACCCCTTTTATTGGTTTCAGTATACCGCACGCGCGCAAATCATTCCGTGCCCGCAGCGCGTAGATTTTAATCTTCCGCGGCGAATCAGAAGGGGAATAGAAACCGGGTCTAGCCGAATTAAACGTTCGTTTCCGAATCGGAGTTTCATCCTGCGAAATAACGGTACATTCGAAGCGTCTCAATGAAAATTGCTTTGACGAAATCGAACGAATCCGAGACAAATTTCTTTGCAGCGCCGCGAAATCGGTAGCCTTCGGGATTCCTCGGTCCTGTTGCAGTTTGTATCCACCTCCCGTTTACGTCTTTGCGAGGGTCTGACAGTCTCTTTTGCGCCACCCACGGCGGCCGTAATTTCATGAAAGATCACAGGTTGGGAATTAAAGAAATTCCTTTGACCATGGACGGCCAAGAGGACGCCGCGTCGCTCGGAATACCTAATCGGCATAAATATTTACCGCCGCGAGACGTCCTGTCTCCAGTCATTTTTCCTCTGACCAGATAAATGTTTTATGAAGCCGCTAATCAAACGAACGGACTCTCGCACCCCTTTCCCGGGATCGCTTAAAGATCTCCCGTGATGTTTGTAAAGATTTCAAGCGCGAAACGCATACTCGGCTCATGAATCCGTGACGAGCCTGTCCGCGCACCCTGGTGAAACAGATTCAGCCAGCTCTAGCAAGAAACATGAAGAGTAGTGCGCATCGCGACGCGGACGAGATGCTCACTTTAGGAACGCCAGTTTCGATTTTCTGCTGAGAATGTGATGGAGTTCCTTGATTCTGTTGTTGGTGTCCATCGCCGAGGTAATAATAATATAAAAAGTTGCGTTGACTAGAGAAGAGAAAAGACCTGTACACCGCGAGCTATATCGTTTCTATTTATTTGTATTTTATTGAATTATCTACTCCTGTGTTTTTTAAAAATAAAACATATTTAAAATACCATTAATACTATAATATTTTCATGATAATTCGGGGAATAATATAACAATGGAAGGTAAACTATATAGTGACGATAAATAATAATACGAAATATTTCCTCAGTTAAATGACTTTTCAAGTGAATTTGAAGAGTGAGAACAATCTAACGAAGTCATTCGTAGTATTATGAGAAGTACATTTCAGTGTCAATGTTACAAAAGTGTTTCCTCGAAATATGTTGCGTGTAAAAGGGAATGATATATTCTCCGCAAAAGTAGAAAGAATGTGATGGAGTTCGTTGATTCTGTTGTTAGAGGTGTCCATCGCCGAGGTAATAATATAAACATTTTAATGATAATTCAGGTAATAATATAACAATGGAAGGTAAACTATATAGTGACGATAAATAATAATACGAAATATTTCCTCAGTTAAATGACTTTTTAAGTGAATTTGAAAAGAGAGAACACTCTAACGAAGTCATTCGTAGTATTATGAGAAGTACATTTCAGTGTCAATGTTACAAAAGTGTTTCCTCGAAATATGTTGCGTGTAAAAGGGAATGATATATTCCCCGCGAAAGTAGAAATTTCCATTTGGATACATCGCGCACGACTCGCTGAAAAAGAAAACACTCGAAGATCACCCCTTTTTCACCCTGATGGATGAGAGTGCACCCTCGAGGGGAGAGCGATAGCGGCTGATCATCGTCTGCCGGTTCTCCGGATGGAAAGGAGAGCGCCGTAAAACTAATTGCGGCCGACTTGCACCAAGCTTCCGACCCCTCGTACCATCCTCCTTCATTCCGGCGCCCATTCCGCGCCGCCCTCTCTCCGAAATCCCCACCCCCGCGATCCTTGTGTCGTCGTTCTGTGAACCGACCACCCTTAATAGCGTGCGGTTATTACAGAGGAACGACAGGCGGCGCGATTATACGCACCCCATTCCCGTCCTTCGCTATCAACCCCTTCGTTCCTAATTTTCACCTATTTGCCCTGCGGCGAAACTTCGTTTGAAGAATTCCTCCGGGCTGATCGTGGATCAGGGCGCTTTTTTTTCCTTCAGCCCTGATCAAACTAATTGCACGGTTTATCGAGCAGGATTTTAATGAAAACTCTGAGACGCTCCGTCCGTCTCAGCGATTCGATATTCGGATAAATACGGGGGTGAATACTGTTTGCATTAACGTTTTTATTTCACGATTTTTCTCTAGAAATCTAGCCAGGTATTGGCGGTAGTAGCTACTGAGAATAGTATAACTTAGTTATCTTCTTATTGAATATTCTTTAGACTACATATTTCATATAAATGAATGCTTTTAGTGTCAGTAGCTACTGGAAATAGTACAATTTAATCATTTTCTTATTGAATATTCCTTAGAATACATATTTCATAGGAATAAATGCTTTTAGTTCGAATTGTTACAATTTTAGAACTATGTCAAAGATTTCTTCGAGCTGCATAATCATCGATTCTAGCGAATCGATGGAACCAGCGGTGAGAGACCACAGGACCTCTTGAAAAAATGATGCGTCCACTCCGTGGAGTCAGACGCAACATCCCCGAGTTTCGAGGATTCCATTAAAATACATCGGCCACTCTAAGATATTGCGGTGCTAAATTTGACACAGGTTTCTGCCCTGGTGCGGCCATGAATCACCGTGCCGCAATCATTTTAGCCGCGGACCCAGCTTCTTTTGTCTCCGGCGTGGCTCGCCTCGCGTGTTTTCTTCGTACTTCGTACCCTCGGAGGAATAAAAATGGTATTCGGTAAATCTTGCAGGATGATTCGTGTATTTCCCCAGGACGGGATGGATTATACCGGAATCGCAGTTCAAAAAGTCTTGGGGGCTTAACGAAATGTGCCCGCGTGATACCGCAATTCGCTGCCCCTGATGCCGGTCGATTCATCATCTTTTTGCTAATCTCCTCGCGACGTACTCTTTGCGCGATTCGTTTCCCCGTCCCTTCCCATCGCTTTCCGAGAGTAATCGAAATTTATTCGCCACAGGTACGCGTAATTCTACTCGAGCGATAACTCACCGAAAACAACTCTAAACAGCGAGCAATTCCACATCCGCGTTAAAAACGAATATCGCGTTCGAGACACGGAAATTCTCTTGTTCGTTTAATAAAAGATCATCCTCCGTATCGTAATCTTTTAATTATTACGCTTTATCTGCATAACGAGCCGGCCTTTGAGAGCCGCCGGTCGCATGAAAAATTGCAATGAACCTGCATCCCCCTTCAATGTTGCAAAAGTAGCCCTTTCGCTTCGCGTTTTCCGTCGGTTCATCAAAAAATCCTCGCGCAGCGAAATCCTCTTTGCCGTCTCTTTGAAAACACTTCTTGCTCGTGACATTTCATTGTGAAATTCATCCTCAAAGCGGCGCTCGCGGAGTTCCCCGTTCACCCCCGCTCCAGCTGCCCCCCCCCCCCCCCCCCCGCCGATCCGCCCCGGAAGCGAGGCGAAAAAGTGTTTTCATTCTGATCTAAATCTCGTCCAACTAACTCTCGCCGGACACCTAGTTAAAATTTTGTTCGGTATTCGTTAGAGGAGGCTTAAACTTCCCCCGGCCGTCCGGTTGGCCTCTAATTGCGCGACCGTGGAATAAGTTTCCCTCGGTCTCCTTTCTACGGGGATCCCGGATTGTTTTCGCGCTTTGTCGATCGCGGGCGAAATTTCCGGGACAATTATCCGCGGAATTAACTCGATAGTTCTGACACTCTATCCAGGCGGAATAATTATTTTCATTTTTCTTCCAGTTTTCCCGGAGCTGGCGCGGCGCACGGCTCGCTGGACTCCGCCGGCTCCATTCGCCGGCGTATAAACAAACTTTCGCATTCCACGCGATTACGCCGCATACCATGGTCCGCATTCTTGCGCATTTCATTTCCATCGAACTCGAACGAACTTTGATTCGAAATGCTCGCGTCGCTTCCCGCGGGAGCATTCTGCGCGCGCGGGTATCGCGATTTCAACGTGACCGGTGAATTCCGTGAATCCGAAATACTCGCGGGTGAATGTAGGCCTCAGTGACATTTAAAGGAAGATATTTCGAGCGGCATTCGAAACGGCTCCTGCGCCGTTTAAACGAAATAATATTGGATTCGAGTGAAACGAGATTAGAAGGTATTGCCAGTGGAACGCTTCTGACTGCCCGTGATTCTTTTCGCATCGACAATATTCATCGTGAAACGGTGTATCCGATAAGTAACTTTCAACAGAGGCTAACAAAATCTCAACCTGGCGAATACACTTACGACAATCGAACTCCAACGGAGTTCCATAGCTAAATTTTCTTCCGCAATCCTTCAACTCCACTCACCGCAACGTTCGCGCACGGTCTCCCGCTCGAATTTTAACCCTTCAATCAAACTAGCCTTCGAATACACCCCGCGCACAATTCGGAATTCAAGCCCAGCCTGCAGTAGGAATTCCAATAGAGCCCTTAAGGGGTTGAACATCCAACTCCATACATTCGCGAGTAATCGCGCGTCCTACTTCCGAGTATCCATTAGTAAGCAGCGTTTCAGGCGAAGATCAAACGTCTAATGCGGCTGGTAAACCTCGCCGGCTCCTCAAATCCGTTCACCGGAAGTTGCATCCCCCCATTAACGGGAAATTAATAAACAATGCCCGTGTCCGTGGGCGGCATGAAAGTTCAATGAAACTCGCGCGGTAAGAACGCTCAAAGCCTGCGCCCGGAATCCTCGTCAGCCGGGCTCGGCCAAAGCCGGCTCGTCCCGGGCACAACAGGGATATCAATTTGGCCAATTAAACGCGCGCGTTTGTAGCGGGTAAACGCGTTATCTGCGCGATTATATCCGTTATACGCCCTCTCGGCTCCGCCGCCGTCGCCGCCGCCGCCGCCGTACCGGTGGCTGGCCTCTTATTCGGTCGCCGAGGCGCCGAGCCTCGGGAACACGCAGCCGCGACATCCGCCGCGGTATCTACGAGCTTAGAGGAACCGTGTTAGAGGTGAGCACAGTTGGCACTACAATCTCATATCCTGGCCGGGCGTCGTAGACTAGCTCGTTGCAAATGAAACCTCGGCCCGCGTCCGCAAATATCGCGGCGAAAGATCGGCCCGACAGCCTCCGCGCGGATCCCTGGCGCCCCTGGGAACGTCTGGATACGGTGGTCGCTTTGTTCTTGATACTCTTTGTTCGCCGTGATTGTTTAGCGAAATTCTTGGGCACAGGATTTAGGTGGTATTCAGGAATCCTAACGCAAACGCAGATTTTCTTGGGAGGATTGTAAATACGCGGAGAGTTTTATTCGATGTTTGTCCGCTGGTCACCATTGGATGATCATCGATGTAAAGCTTTGTTCTTGATACTCTTTGTTCGCCGTGATTGTTTAGCGAAATTCTTGGCCACAGGATTTAGGGGGTATTCAGGAATCCTAACGCAAATGCAGATTTTCTTGGGAGGTTTGTAAATACGCGGAGAGTTTTATTCGATGTTTGTCCGCTGGTCACCGTTGGATGATCATCGATGTAAAGTTTTGTTCGCCATGATTGTTTAGCGAAATTCTTGGCCACAGGATTTAGGGGGTATTCAGGAATCCTAACGCAAATGCAGATTTTCTTGGGAGGACTGTAAATACGCGGAGAGTTTTATTCGATGTTTGTCCGCCGGTCACCGTTGGACGATCATCGACGTAAAGCGTGGATTAAGCGTTGGAGAGGACTGTTAAGGGATATTAAATTTTCTCTGTTGCGCCGGATTAGGGCTACGCTATAATTGCGAGCGAATTGAAGCACGATTCAGAGGCTAAAGTGAATCGTTGCGGTCGGATATGAAGCGGAGCGAAGTTAATTAAGGCTGACGTGATTGAAGCGAATGGAAAGAATAACTATTCTGATGAAGACACAATAGCCATTCTTCCGAGCGGTTCGGTAATACAGAGGTGAAACAAAAATTCGTTTCATTGTGGAAGATTTAATTGGGGTGAATATTGAGAAGGAACTTGAATGAACCGCATGGCGAATATCGTTCAGCATTGGGAATGAAAAATTTGGTAGATATTCGAGTTTGAATGGTGCAATTGATGAAATGGGAGTCGCGTTCGAATAGCTTTCCTTTGTACAGAGATAGAAAACAACGAAAGGATTTTTAATCCGACGAGAAGATTTCTATGTTAATACGTTCCCGCTGATTTACATACGCTACAAATGCATGAAATCCGAAGTGTATTCATTGAAATTCCTTTTTCGTCTACCCCCACCCCCCTCGAACGTTCAGTTTCATTACAGATTCATGAAATATTCAATCATAGTAATGAAACATAGAATTTACACGACTCGAAACTCTTCCATTACATCAACAGATATCGTTCGAGCAGTGATTATTCAAATGACCAACTGCATTAATGCAGAAGCAATTTGTCCAGGAGAAATACCGGACAGGAAATTCGATAGAAAAGTATTCTACGACTTTCGACGATAATTTTCAATAAACCGACGGAATCTTCTCGAACAATCCTGCATAGTGTGTTAATACATGGATTCGTTTAATGCATACTGTACACGGTTCGGCGCACACGTCCGCTCTTCCGCTCGGCGCGTAGAACGGCCCCGCATAAACGGGGAAAAAATTAATTCGCTAATGTAGTTCGCCGCGTTAAAAGTTCAAAATGAAATACTATCAATCTTAGTTAAAATTTCCGTACCGGCGCGTATTACACATTCGCATCCGCGATAAATGCATAAAATCTGTACTCTATTTGCAACCTTCATAAATCACTTTACGATCCCACGTATCGTATGGTATAACTTTCCTCTCCCTTTCTTTCCAAGTAACATAACAATGCACTCCGCTCGTTTATTCCGATAACCCACTTCGTTCCCGATGATCGGAACGCGGCGTTATCTTCCGGAATAAATTCCACGTTCGAACAATGGGAATTCTTTTCTTAAAGTTCCCGGGAATCGGTTACGCGGTACGATTAGGCGCGCCGTTATGGAGGTAACATCGCGTTCCGGTGATTGCGACATTGTTCCCCGCGGTGGACGGAACCAGCAATTTTCCCCGGATTCTTGAAGGTCCGACTCCGCATCCATCAACGTCCAGGTCGATCGTCTGCGCGGCACGCGGCCTCGGACGAGACTCGGACCGAACGTTCGCGTGACGTTCCGCAATTCTTCGCCGCGACCGACGAACGATTGCACAATTACAGTCGCGGGAACGTTACCCGTGCGCCTGTGTTGTCTGACGCGATAATTAAAAACGGACTGTCGCTTTGGGAACGATCGTGTCGAAGCCGTCGTTTTACGATGCGAAGAAGACGTGAAAATGGCAGTTAACGGAATAATTGGACGGAAAAGAGAATGCGTGTTCCTATATTCAGTCGGTCGAGGAGAATATATGTTTGTAGAAATGTTGTGGAAAGTTGTAGCAGATCAATGCATGATTCGACATAGTCCTCTTTCGTCTAGAAAGATCTTGAACAAAGAAATTTCGTTCCGCGTACTTGAGTTCTTTCTTTTACGTAGAATAAATTATAGGACACCCTGTAGATTTCGAACACCGACGGAATAAAATCTCATGAAAGGCAGGCGCCGCGTAAAAAAGCTGAAATTGATACATTTGGACGGGAGTCATTGTAGTCGAACGTGAAATATCCTCGACGCCGATAGAATCCAATAATATGCAATTTCAAGTTCGAGAGCAACTCCATCGCTGCGGATCGATAACGGCGGAGCCGTCCAGGATCGGCCGTGGTTGCCGTTTTCGATTCACCGGTGAAAACCGACGGCGTACCTTCGTCCACGAAGGTGTTCCGAGCAGATGAGAGACCGACAACTTCGATAATCAATTTTTATCCCCCGGTCCGTTTTGTAACTTCGTTACGCGGCCGCGTCACGGAAACTTCGACTCGAACACGCCTCGAGACTCAGTTAAAGTACAGTCTGTTCGGCGAGAGGACGCTCGGAACAATTTTTACTCGGATGTTGCTATCCTAATAAATTTTGGAAGAGCCAGGTAAGCCATTTTATCGATTCAAAGTGAAATTCCGTTAATACAACGATGACTGCTACTCTTCTTAATTGGTTGAGATCGAGGAAAGTAGTGGCAATCGTCTGATTATTTAATATTCGTAATTGTAATTCCAGTTCTAGTTGCAAGTTCTATTTAGAATTCTAATTCCAAGTACCGCTTCTACCTACACTTCCAGTTACAAACTCTAGTTCTATTTAGAGAGCCAGTTCCACTTAAATCGTAAGAAAGGTCCAACTCCGCTGAAAAGGTTCGCGAGAGCAGCATCCGCTTAAAGATTCGTACACGTGAATTCCTCGCGTTGTTGGACCGACTGTACCTCGGTCCCGGAACGATGCCCTTTAACTTAGAAGAACATTCCTCTTCCCATTGGACCAGTTATTTTATTTCGAGGAAGTCTCCGGACACAGACGTTCCTTCAGAGGAAAAAATTTGCCGAGAAGTTGGTGCAACGCTCGCCAGATTGATAGCAGCACACGATGCAGCTGATACAACTCGTCCGATGCAGGTGGAAAAAGATCGCAACCGGCGCACGACTCGAATATCGATATTCCGGGTGCGCGACTTCTTCGCCGAGCATATGCCCGAACGACCACGATAACGACGATGTCCGCGTCTTGGCCACGTGCCGGAATTTTCCAGCGAAATTCGCCGAGGGAACGAAAGGCGCTCTACGTCGTTGGAAATGAATACGAAACGACGGGATTTTTAATGGAAAAATGAAGACTGGCAATAAATTTGATTGCGTTGCTATCCGCAGGATAGATCAGGGCTACGTCGAATATAAATGCTCAACTTCGAATCGATGATACGCGCTGAGAAAGAGTGGACGAATATGTTGTAAATGTAGAATGCAATTTGGCGTATAAAGTTTCATTTGCGCGGAAATTCCTACGGGAAGTGGAATAATATTTATCATTCCATGATACTCGGAATTGTGAATAAATCTAGAAATGGATAATGCGTTGCGGATATTATATTTCATTAATATTACCTCTTTCCTTCGTTATGCGTTTCCATATATTTACGACGGAAGTCGCGCGTGCAATGACGCGATAAAAATGTAGGGAAAGATCTAGATAAAAATTACCCGGATAATCGGTTCCACGGATGCCCGACTAATGGCTGACCTCTTCCACTAGCAGCAAACATCGATAACGGAATAACGCGATCCGTTTCCAATCGATCGAAGTGTCTCATAACTATCAATTCCGGTGAAATTAGCAAGTAAAAACAGCCGACAATGGCCAGGCACACGTGGCAAACGGTGCTCAAGCACGCGATATCGGTTTAATCGAAAATCCGAGTGCAAAACAATTGTACTCTCCCTTTGTTCGACATATTTTTTCCTGTAAAATCAACCGCCCTTTATTCCCACCGTCAGTTCGATGATACCCCGCACAAAAGTTCAATCGTCCATTTACATTTTTTCCAATATATCCTGTCAAACAAGCAATTCCGCTGGTTTTCTTGCATCAATGACCGACATATAGAAAAAACCGTGCCATACAAAGTCAGAAGCAGAGAGCGGATCCGGAATTCTATAAAATAACATAAAATCCTATTGGAACTGTACACCGTTCTAAACCTGTACACGCTTCATCCCCAACAGCGTCGGAATTAATTCATCAACGGATGTATTCAAAGAATGACGATCTATAATGACGCGTTAATTAATCGACCAGCAATTCTCCGGCTCACAGGTGACTCCGCCGCTGAACACCGACGTCGCACAATCGACGTAGGTTCCGGCGCAGCAATTTATATGCCGCGCCCCTAAAGGGACCGCACCGCAAAGGGTCGCAGCGTGTCTTTTGATCGAGCGGAGCCGATCGAGCCGTTGAACCGGTCAGCCGAACGGTATCGAGCCGCGTGCTAGAACGCAACACGGGGGAATATTGCTTCCGGACGGAAGCTGGAAAACCGGACCGAGATAAGAACGCGTTAATGAATTCTGTGCCGGCAATACGCGCGAGCATCGCGCATATTTTAATATTAATTCAAGCCCGCCGGCTCCCCGAGTTCGCGCGCGAGCCCGTGTCGCCCGTTACGAGAGCGCGGCGGCGTAATCATCCGAGCAAAGGGCGGAACACGCCAGCCAGGACCGCACAAAGGGCTACACGATGTCCTTTTCACGGGGAACGGCGATCAAAGCTCGCGGAACGACACCTTCCACCGAGAATAAATTAATTCCGGAAGCATTCTTTTGTCTCTTTAACTGTTCGCCTGTGATCCCAAGACCGAGGAACAATCAGCCAGCCGATTCTGTGTCTTGCCACGGTCCCCCGAGCGTGAATTTTTATCAAAGCGCATACGGTAACGCGAGGGAGCAGGAATTTCTGTCGGGAATAAATCGATTCCAAGTTTTCGCTTGCGAGCTCACGCGCGAAACGACCGGAGAAGCCGCATTGTTGTCTACAATGTCGAACCAATTCTTCAAACAATTCATCCACCATAGCTCAATGTGTAAACTAATCATTTCCAAAGTCTATTACGCCAGCACTTAAGGTTTCAATCAAGCCCGACTACTCCCATATTCCATCGACGAAAATTCCTCTCGTCAATCGACTCTGTAACCTCGCGAGCGACTCGTCATCCGCCTCGTCGTGAAACTCCCAACAACGCAAACTACCAGCGTACATATTTTACTATTAATTGAACCCTGTATCCTGCGGGTGTCGGCCACCTTGTAAACCCGTGTCGCCGATAGAGAGCCAGTGGCGTAATCTTTCAAGCAACGGCCGGGGACCGCACAAAGGGCCGCAACACGATGTCCTTTTCCCGAGGAACGCTGATCAAAGCAGGGCCGACGGAGAACACCGGCAGCGACCGGGAACGCGACCGAGAGAGACCCAAAGGGGGGAGCTGAACGAGCGGGGGTGGCGGTGGCACGGAGAACGATATCGGGGCACGAGGCACGAAGCGTAATACGGAAATTTCGCTTCCGGCCAGAGGCGTGCGTGGAGCGAGAGCGCACCGCCGCGACACACCGCACAAAAAGAAGCGCACCGCCGCACGGCAAAAGGGCCATCGGGATTGGTTGTGCTGGAATTGTCATCAAGGGATTCACCCCGCGGCGCTAAAATATTTCCACCGGCTGATTTCTAGCCCCCACCTCGGCCTCGTACCCATTCCGGCCGCGCTCCATCCCTTTTCTCCTGGGCTTCCCTTTATATCCCCGTCTAGTTTATTGCTGTGCCAGTCCTACACACCCTCTCCGCACTCTATCCACGGCACCGCCGCGTTATCAACCACTCGTGAACCACTGACGCTGCGATTTCTGAGCTTCCGATACCCCTTCTCGGGCGAACGATACGCGTGCTCGCCGGTACGCGCGTGTTACGACGCACGCCTTCGGTTTGATCGATCCTTCGGGTTGTTATAGGGGTTAGATTCTATTCGCATTATTATTTTAGTATCTAGAATTTTTAGCGTAGGTTAAAGTATTTCAATGATTACTCAATTGATTACTCAAGATCCACTATTTCATTATCTATGATATAGTAACGCTATATTATTCAAATTCGAAGCTGCATTATTCGAATGTTCCAAGCTGAAGGTACTTTTCTCAGTTTGGAGAGTGATTGGGAGCTTTGATGGAGAGCGGTTGGTCGATGGAAGGTTTTTACTGGATCATTATCGAATGATCTACGTTACGGAATAGTTGTATGCTTCAGAAGCTATTAGTTGTAATCGAGAGACTCCAATTTCCGAGGAAGAGGGAGAGGTACGAATGTGATAAAAATTCCAACCCGGGAATTAATAATACGCCGGGTAGGCAGGGAACACGGGGAACAGATTGAAAATCAAAAATTCAAAACGCGAGATTGAAATAATAATAGAGAGTCTTCCGGAGTAGCTCCCGCTCTGGTGGAATCGACCTCATCCAATCATCACGTTCCATCACGGCGAAACTAGCGCCTCGAGCCGCTCTAAAATTCCTTCTCAGTTTCACTTGGGTTCCTTGCCCCCGTAACGGTATCCAGCATCGGAACAACGAAGACATATTATGAATATAAATCAGCCGGTTCCGCTTCCGGCGGAGTTGCGCGGTAATTATACGATTGCCTCGCGTCCCCGGTCGGATTCGCTGATAATTTCCGCCGCCTCGAATCAAACTTCTCAATGAAAGTTCTCGCGCGTCTGCCGTCCATTGTGCCGGCGCCCCAACTTTCGCACGCGCGACGAGAGTTAATTAATTATCGCGCTCATAACGCGGCCCGAGCCTGTTTCATCGCGATCAGCGGCGTGTATTACTCACGAATCGATTGTGTTCGCCGAAACGAATGCGATTCAGCTAACTGCGAGAGTGGGTTCGATACGCGTCGTGTTCGACCGCGAGACACCAATGAGGTTTACACAATCGTTTGCGAATGATTGTTTTCACAACCGAACGATATATCGGTAGGAATAATTAAATAATCTACTCTGGTTTCACCGTGAGATTATTTTTATGTATGAGATCAGTTCGTAAGATGGATTAAGAGGATTACCGACAGGATTATCGGCAGAGCATTCCGATTTCGATGTTAACGAACGAAAGAATCGTTCCACGATGGAACATTGAAAATTGTCCTCTCCCCTCGGTCGTACCGATGTTCGGTTCAATCAAATTCGACCCCGTTCACGATTACACCCCATCCGCTTCGAACCACGATCCCACGTGACTCGAATCGAACGGCAACGAGGGCCGCAACGCACCGGCGAGCCGCGCGGCGCGTAGCACGAGGCGCGTAATTACAGTTCGTTCAACTAGTTTCACCGGCAATTCCACCGGCAATCGGTCGTGTCGTAGCTCGCGAAGAGGGCGGTTCCGCTCGACGCACGGCCGCTAGTCACCCGCAACACGCGTGAAATTCGTTCCCGATTGCGAGACGCGGCCGGTCCGCTCGAACACGCGTTCAAACTTTTTCCTCCCACCCTTTGTTCTCCGCCTCCGTGAATTTTAAGCGTTCCCGTGGAACGGGACCGGCCAGGAGTATTTCCACGAGAGACTTCCGTATTTAATTCCGTTGGAAAAGTTTCGAATGCCCTCTTCCGGAGCAGGGCACGGCGACGGTAGCGTTCGATGGGGCGGAACGAAATTTCGAAGAATATCCGTATCGGCGTGGCTAATTAACGCGACACGGTGAGAGAGAGGGAGAGGGAGAGGGAGAGGCGGGATCCTGGAATCGGTTCCCGGCCTACTCAGCAGGCCGAACGAACGAGAGGGGTTCGTTTTAAATTCATTCCGACGAGTGGCACTCGACGCTAAAGCCCGCGAAATACGATGTATTTAATGTTACGGCTGAAAGTTGAGCGTTGTCGCGGCGACAGCTGCGTTGCTTCGGGACGAGTAACGAGGGAACAGATTGCCGGCTTAATTAACACTCTAGTCCGCCCCACTCTCTTCGAGCCGCCCCCGCCTCGCCGGGCCAGCCGCCCTTCTCCCCGCGGAAACTCCGAAATTGCGAATTATGCAAGAAGTACGGAAAAGTGGCCGGGTCCTTTTTCTCCCGCGGAGTTTCTTATTACGTCGTTCCGTTGCTTTATCAAGAATTTAAACCCCCATTCCGGCCAACACTCGCCGTTGCAGCCGCCGTGATACACCGACCACTTTGCGCGCCCCGGAAAGAATAAATAAGAGCGTTGATGAAACGTTCTTGTAAGTGGAGAAGCGCTCCTCGAGATTATTCTCGTTGCGTTCGAGGTACAAGCCCCGAACAACGAGTTCTGCGGGCCGAATGGTCCGCCGGATGTTGCTTTGACGGGGCGCGTTTAATGGCTGATGCTTCTCGGCTGGATGGAACGCTGAGTTTTCTGGGATGTTAGGTATGTCGCGACGCACACCGGGATTAATGGAAGATAATACGTACGATAAAATCTCAATAACGGTCTCGTGACTTCGATACTGGTAGATCCTTCAGCGGTGATTCCGCGCTGTTGTACTTTACATCCAAGATCTTACTCTGCAAGTATTATTCTCGATAATACGAGCTGATAGCGCACTCGAGCTCCATCCCGCGAGCTACGGAATTACGCATTTACGGTGCACAAGCGTGCGTCGCTGGCAGTAAAACTCAGCACTTCAAAACTTTAATCAACCATCCATCTTGCTCACCAGATTAAAACCGGGAGCAACCTCTCGATACATTCCTCGAAAAAGCGTCCTCGTAAAGCCAAATTTTCGATTCGATAAAAATTCCTCTGGAGCGCCGGCGCGGAGCTCGCGAATCAAAATTCGCGTCTCCGACGAAATAAGCTGCAGGAAAAAGCCGGAGCTCCGCGGCAGGATTAAAAGAGAAGTAACAGAAAAATCCGGGACTAACGGATCCCGAGGAGACGGTTTCAAGCATCCGGGCCGTTTTCAGCGGAAAAACGGCTGAATCCTCGCATCGAGCCACTCGAAAACGGCCGGTCCACGTGGCGGAGGTCCGCGCGCGCGGTTGGCTGCCGTGTCGTCCCTGCTTCCTCTCTTCCCCGTCGTCCACCCCTCGCCAGCCGCGGTCCACCCCCTCGCATCAGCCGGTTCCTGCCTCTATTTTGCAATACGTGCACGGTGCTCTGCACGTCAGCAGCGGCGGCCCCCGCCGGATGCAAGAACCCTTCCCTCCTGTCTCTCTCTCTGTCTCTCTACGGCTCTTCCACCCCCTCCGCGCCCCTTTCACTCCATACGGTCGACCTCGATGCAGCTGCAGTGACGGGCGGCGACGCCGCCGCCACTGCAGCTGCTGCCAGATCCTACGTGGATCGGCTCGATGCTGGCCTGGCTGGCACCGATGCTGTTACCGGGTTCGTTTGGAACTCTCGTCAGGCGAAAACGAAATTGTCCACCGCCGCCGTAACGCTCGTCTCCGACGTTTTATCGGCCGCCCACGGACGGCCGGACGCCAGCCCGACCGGCGCGCACCTGTATTTTCACGGGGAATATCGGCCGATCGTTCCCCGGCCGAATCAGCCGGCCCACCTTCTCCTCCTACGGCCTTATGTCACTTTGATCGACGTGTTTATAAACAAAACCGATCGGTCGGAGTACGTGTAGCGCTCCCGCGGAGCGGCTCTCGAGTTCGCTCGAGAAGCGGCTGGTTTTAGGGACCGGGCGTCGAGCGTTCGTCGTGGACTGTTGAGCTTTATGGGTTCTGCTTTTGTCGTAAGTTGTTTATGGGAGATGACGAGTGAGGTTGATGTTCCGGGGAAATGATCGGAAAATTTGCAGGGCTTTCGCCGAACGTTTTACGACTCACGCAGGGAAGTGGACGTTTGGGATACGTTTAGAGCCTGTTTTCAGTGGACTATAAAACTTTATGTTCTGGTTCTGTCGTTGGTTACGCGGGTTTCATTGGCAGGATAAATTAATAAATATCGAATCGTAATTGCAACCGCGAAACGATGGTAGTTCCAAGTACAAGACGAGCGTCAAACGTCTCTTCGGAGAATCGAATGGGAGCAGGGAGCCACGTTTTAGCGTAACTAGACAAAACTCGTTAGCAATATCGTATGATTGAATGAACTTGCTCAAACGAAAGCGCTCATTAATAGGGTCTCTATGAATTGCCCCGCTCGTTCCTCGAATTCCCTCGCATAATGCCGGTCTCCGCGACGAGGGCCATTACGGCCCCCGCTACGGTAATAAGCAAAAATTATCCCCGAGATTACGCGGAACGAATACCGGCGCGATCTAATTACCGAGCCGCGAAACCTTAATGTCGAGTACATTAAGGGGAAGAGCCGTGGAGACGTATCCACCGCCGCGGAACGCTCTAAGGCGGGACGTGTAAAAAGAGATCCTAATTCCGGGATTCCAGGATCTAATCGAGTTCAAGGCCATTTACCCGAGGCGTTCCCCGCGCCCGGCTTGCTCCGGGATCTCGGTCAACGCCGCGGAGCCCCGGGTTCTCGAGGCAAGGCGGGGCGAGACGCGCCGCGAGGATAATGGAGTTCTCAAGTTCCCGTGAACGGGGGGACAAAACCGTAACGGGGGAAGTTCGGCGCAACGGTATCGTTTCAAAGGGACGGTATCGATAAGAACAGTTTATAACGAGTATCGAACGAGACCAGACTAATTAACTCGCCGCACGACGAAGGTGGGGACGCAGGTTAAGGATACCGCCAACCGTGAGGCGACGCGAGCCTCGTGGTTTTAATCATCGCTCCATTCGCAGGGGAGACTGCGTTCGCGTGGGACAGGCTTTTTCGTAACTGAGAAATCAAATTTGTGGTTGATACATCTTGTGGGAGAGGGTGAGTTGTGTTTGAAATTGTTTTTCAGCGTTTGGTAATATCGCTGAGAAAGATTTTATAGTGTCAAGTGTAGAGCTTCGATGAAAAGTAAACGGAGAATTTATAAATCATTCAAGTATGACTACTAAAGAATTATGAATATTGTACTCTGTTGAGAATAAACCAATGACAAAGCTTAAAAGCGTAGCATCCTACTCCTAATAAGCATCGCTAAAATACGATTTACGACTTCTGTAACGTCACTGGCGAAATAACTACCTGGTTGTCTCGAATTTCGTCAAGGAAGCATGAACCACGACGAATAACGCAAACAGGGGAATTATCATACACGATCGGCACTCAGCATCCAGACGCATTTTCGCGGAGCGCGAGACGGAAGCACGAACGCGGCCTTAATAATTCCCCGGCGCGGTATAGTAATTCTATTTGCCGCATTTGTCTTGGCCGCGTCGACGATGAATTCCGGGGAATTTCGCGAAACAACCGTCGGAACAAAAGGAGCGTGCGCCGGGTGGTTTCATCAGGCCACGGTGCAGCACGCTTTCGTTTCGCGCGTATTCGCCGCGACTGCGGGGCCCCGCCAAGAATATTTCATAACTAGCGTCGGTGAATTGCGGTAATGGGCTCGTACAATCCCGGTATTTTACTATTTATCCGAGGAGCACACCTCCTCCCGCCACGTCGTCAGTAATATCATCGAATTACACGAGTTCGCGCGGCGGGAAACCGTACAATCAATTTTAATCTCGGCCCCCGGGCTCCTTCAATGAGCGCTCGCGATCCTCCTCCTTTTTTTCTCCTTCCCGGCCGCCGCTCCCTTCGCTTTTTCGTTCTTTTGTCCGGCACGGATTCCGGATATGCCCGCGTTAAGAGCCCGCGGCGCAAGTTTCCGGTGTAAGTTGGGAAATTGTTTCGCTCCCTCCCGCGAGTAATAAAATTCGCCTTGTTTCTGGCGATTATCGAACAATTTTTATGAACAGAATGTTTAATTTCTTACAACTTACACTAGCAATTTCAGTTTTACAAAGTGAAATTCAGTACTGATATACTTGTAATCTAGATGCACCGTACATTCTTAAGTTAAAGTTTACTTAAAACACACCTCATTTGAAGATCACTCTTGCCGCAGAAATCTCTCCGAACATATAACCAAAAAATACCATGTTTATTTGAATACGCAACATTCCGAAGCATACACGAAATCCCAGCCGCGCCCGGGCGAAGCAAGAATTCCAAAATTAGCGATTCCGCCGGCAAGAAGCCCTCCGCAGCGCAGAAAATTCCGCAGACCGGTGGGAGCGTGTCCCATTCACTGAATAAAATCAAAACTTCATGGTACATCGGCGGGAGGGGTCGGTTAAGACGAGGACGGAACGGGGGCGGGAGAAGCGTACAGAATTCACGGGTATGAAACGCGATTTCGCCGGGATTGGCCGTGTTACAAAACGATATTCAATTCCGTGCGCGCGTTTAGCTCGCGCCTACGAAAATCGGCGGAGAGCAGGATCGGGGAGGGAGGGTCGAAGGATCCGCGATTGTCTCGAGGAATATCGAACAGTTTGCCCCATCAGGCCGGCTTCCCTTGTAACAGCTGCTGTATTCTGGATCAGCGAATAAAAAGGCGTCGGCTTCGGGCGCGCGGCGGGCCAACGGCGGTGCGGGTCGGACGAAAGCGCGGGGAAAGGAGGGGAAAGCCGGTCGGTAGACGTGGAAAACAGAGGAACGGGACGTCGCAGGGGCAGGGAAGAAGCAGGGTGGAAAGAATGGAAGGGAAGAAGAAAAGCTGGAAGCGAGGAGAACCGTCGAGAGGCCTCCGCGTTGGGAAAACATCGACGCTGCATTTACGTGGAGAATATTCCTGGGTAACCGTGCATCTCTAGGAAGCGTATGCAGTCAGACGCAGGGTCGGAGGGTCCAAGGGACGAGAAGGGCGAGACAGCGGCGGGGGTGGGAGGACACGATACCGGTCTACGGCAGCTTGCTGGCAGCTATATCAGGTTACGCTCTAGCGCCCATCCGCCCGTCCCACCCTCCACACCAGCTCGACGACCCCTTCCAGCGTCACTCTTTCGCCACCCGTTCCTCTCGTCTCTCTCTCTCTCTCGTTTTCTATTTACGCGGCTTCTCTCTTTCCCTTCCTATCTCTTTCTGCCGCGCGCCCCTCGCTGCCTCGCGTCTCCTCGCGCTCTCAACCTTTTATGTCACCGAGGCTCGACATTATCGCGGAACACTACATGCTAGTAACACCCCCTCATCTCTGCTGCCTCCTCTCACGTCGACGACGGATCGTTCAGCGGCCCGTTGCAGATGATACACGAGCCGATGCGCGGATTTCGCGTATCGGTGATATAATGGATGGAGGGATGGATGAGTACTTGGGTTTCGGTAGCGGAACGCAGCGAGGGGAATCATGCCTGTTTGCTCTCGAGTGTTTCATTGGTGGAATCAGACGATCGCGGTGCCTGGGTGCGTGCGATCACCTTTTTTTATATTATTCCGTGTGCTCTTGATCCGGACGGTTGTCGGGCGTACCGTCGAATAGCTTGTTTTTATATTAATTGCCTTCCATTTTCCGTCGAACAAAAATTCCCGATAGTTTTTGTTGGAGCTTGTTTGCGCTATAGGAGTTCCATTATTATTGCCAGGAAAATAGAACAAACGCGGCGAGTTCGCGCGACAAAACAGATACAGAAAACAAACATTACCCTGCAAACTTTCCTGTAAGTAGATACAGCCGGCATTGATCAGGCACGGAAAACAAGTGCTCCGAGTATTGGCTTTAGTTCGCAGCAGAAACGAAGAGGAAACGATTCCCTACACAAGCCTGAATTGACATTGTAGATTACCGTCCCTTTCCGCGGAATTTCATTTAACGGAACTGATTCGGAAAGTTCAATAGATAAGGAACGCCATTTGCATTCGTCTTGATCTTTTCAGCGAGATCCGCTTCCTAAAATCTTATTTCGAGGAGAGACTTCTCAAATCTGATTTTAATAAAATCGCATTCGTCTTCCTTAAAAAGTGTCAGAACCCCTTACCAGCCCAATATTAATATCCCTTACATCATTCCTCATCTTTCATCGTCCCGTTTATCCTTCCATTGCCATCCATTCCCAAGATCCTACGTAAATTAGAATGCATCTAGATCAAATGACTCCGAGTCTACAAACAACGGACCGCCTCTGATCGCGACAGGTCAAAGGTGAATCGACAGACCCCGCAATCGCCTGTTCGAGTCCTATGCCTGCCAACTCGAGTCCCGTGTAACGGACATCTGTCTCACCGAAGTTCACCGTCGACGAACAGCTACAAAAGACGGCGCCCCGTTATTCCCAGTTTCATAAAGATTTCCCCCGATCGGATTCTCCGTCGAAACTTCCAAGCCCCATAACTCCGACCATTCTCCCGCGATTTTTAACAGACCCTGTTTTTACTTGTAGATCGGATCTTGAATATAGAAAGAGAATCTTTTAGCACTGGCGGCGACCTCATTATGTCAAGAACCGTTCCCGGTCTACGGAAACGTTCTACGGTTTCTAAAATGAAAATTCACGGGGATAGAGAGCTCGGTACTCGGCCGTCCCCCTCTAACAACTTCGAGATTGCCCTCCCATGATTCCTTCGTGCGGAGTTATTGCCCGGCCGATTCCGATAAAGTGGTGAACTTTCTGATTGATAATCGTGAACCAAGAACACGTGGCAGCGAGTGTCGCGAATTCGAATTCGGGTTTCTATACTCCAAATGATACATAAGATAATTTTTGAAAATTTAAACGTAGTAATTGAAGTTGAATAAAAATTCTTTCCCGAATTCTAAGTACTCTTTCACAGTTCAAACGGTAAGACAATTTTGCTAATTGCCAAAGGCTACTAAATTCCTCCTCCTCAACTATCTCAGCCTTAACTCTTTACGGACGAAGATCCTCTGAAATGTACGACACTATCAGATGAAGTTAGATTATATATCGATTGCTTAATTAATAGGAAAAAAGGAAACCACGTGATCTCTTGCTGTTTGAGTAATTCATTTGTTCGCGACTTAGTCTTCGAAATATGAACATCTGATCTCGCCGGAATGTTAACATTCGTCCGCAAGGGGTTAACCCTTTGCACTCGGATGTTTCTTACTAGAAATATTTAACATTCTTTGACGAGGACGATGTTCTTTGAGACTAATTCGAAGAGAAATCACCAGTGCATTGAGGAACAAAGCTGTTTTGTTCGAATGTTTCACGCATCGAGGCATTGTACGAAGTTCAACATTAAATATCAGTTAATAACCGATTCAGTGATCCGAAGACACGCAACGAAAGATACAATGGTAATTTCCTCGAAGTAGAAAATTGACATTCGTCCCGGTTCGACGGAGTTCCCGTGACTAGGAACGATAGCCAGCTGCCGGAGTCCCCGTTCCGCCGGCGCAACCCTTTTCCCTTTCGCCTTCTCTGCGCCTTCTCTTTCAGCGGCTCGTTTCCGTCGCGGTAATCACGGAAACGGGATTTGAAATTCGAGTTCCCGCTAATGGCCGGTGACACCCGTCCACGGGTCGTGCGGTAATCGGATCGACGTGGCTCGTTCGAAAGCGTTTCTCCATTTGCATTCGTTTTTCTAGGGGTCGCTCGGCCGCGCGACGGCTCGTCCCAGCTATCGTTCGACCCGATCCCCCGTCCCAGGAAACGAAACAGGGTCGTGCGGATCCGGCGCCTCCTTCCTTTACCACAGATGAACGCGATTCTTCCCGCTACTCGAACTGGACGACCCAGTTCCAATTTCATTCTTCTCGAACTGCCCCCCATCCGTTATCATTTAACCGCGGTATTATTTGACCGTATTCTCGAGTAAGAGTCACCGTTTGATCAGCTTTTCATTCGCGATTGCAGATATTTTCTGATACCGATTCATTTCTCCTAATTCTACGCGAGTCATTTGATTAACTTGAGGTTATTTCACGAGAATTTGGTTATCCTAGTTCCGAGTTTGATTATAACTAGTCGAAGTCAAACAGAGATACCGACGAACTTTTCAGTTCGCGTGGAAGATACTTTCAGATAGGAATCGATACTTCGTTGTTTCTATGGAAAAATTCAAGTACATCTGTCGGAAGGTTCACCTGACATTAATCGTATACAATTCAGAGGGATATTGGAATATCTCTCTTTAGGATTTTACTTTGCCCTTATTATCGAAATACAATCCCAACGCAGCTGCATAGAACATCCCCCAGACGTCGGACAATGCGCACATCCCCGTTCTTGAAATTTCGTCGTCGAAGCCGCGCTTCGCCGCAGCCGGGAGCCAGCAGAGTTCACCTCCGCGTTCGCGTTTCTTTCAGGCCATCCCGAACGGGGAAAAAATATAGCGAGAGCAGAGAACCCGGAGGCGTTTGCATAATAAACCCAAAGCTCAGCGAAATCCTAACAAAATGAGTACATTAGCGAAATTGGACTCGTTCGTTCGCTTCGCTCTTTGTATTTCCGTTGATTAACCCCAAAGCGTTGCGGTTGAACGGTGCCATGACGGCGGCGGGGGGATGTTTAAGGGCAAAGGTGGCGACCGGGAAAGGGTAAATTAATGCATTAATTAATTAGAAGTCGGCCGGGACGAATCCGACTCGACGGGTATCCTCGGGATCATACTCGTGACAGGACTGAGGGACATCCCGCACAGCTGTCCCGGGGTTGCCCCGAAATTCTGCTGGCCCGTGTGAATCTGTCCGCGAATCAGGTGATTTCTAGTTGATTCGCGTGCGAAGCCCGACAGCGTGGATGCCACCTGTCTCCCCTAACGAGCCGCGAGGGCACGTCCACGCGCGAGGTCCCGGGAACCCGCCCTTGTATAATTGATCATTAACCTCTTAACCGTGATGTGACTTTTCGCTGGTCAATTATCGGGGCTTGTTTCGTCGAGGATGCTTGTCGGTTTTTCTCGACTTCTGTCGCTCGAGTCCCGCCACTCGTGCGAATAATTAACTTTATTACGGTACCCGGTTTATCCCCGGCATTGAAATAACGTCGACGACGCGGGGATAATAATTTGATAGTAATGATAGGACGCTTTGGAATTGAAAAGTATTTTTAGAAACAAGAGAAAGAGAGAATACTATTGAACGAGTATGAGGGTTAAAAAATGTGAATGTGGTCTTTGGAAAAGATAACGCTTCGGAAGGATGATTAAATATTACCTTTTGATTGTTGAGAAATAATTGAGCGATTGCCTTTGTTCCACCGGGTTAATTTTTCCTCGCATTTTCCATCCCGTTTAATTAAAAGAAATTCATTGCTGCAGTGTGCTAATATTTCCCATCGACAAGCGGAGCTTTAACGTGATGATAAAATTTATGACAGGGAATTAAAAGAATAATTCTCCGGGGAGATGTTAAGATAAATAAAATTGATGAGGGCTCGCGATATCCGACGAGTATAAGGATATAAATAACGAGTTATAAATGTACGGTAATAAATGATCTTGAACAATATACAGCGGCAATAAATTCGGTTTTATCTTATTTATTTCATCTGCCGTTCCGGCTATCTTGTTTTTACGTCTATGACCTCATTCATGCATAGAACGCGTAGAATGTAGAAACGGTGTATAAAAATGTTATCGCCGCTTCAAGATACGATTGCGAGATTTATTCCATACCGGAATCACTGCCGTTTTCTTCGCCTCATAACCGTGACTCCTCTCTTAGAAAATATTATTTCACCTTCCGAAGATATTCCCGCGACTCAAAGCTCCCTTCACTTCTCACTTCCATTCTTCTATTTCGCCCTTCGTATTTTCGATTCCCCAAAATTCCCCATCGATCGCGAAACGAATAGAAAAATATAATACCAATTTCAAGGCACCCGTAAGCATGTACCCAATATTCACACATTCACCACAAGCAGCTTGAAAAATAACAAACAATACCAAGCTCCAGTTCCCATAAACTCTGTAACAAAAATACTCCTCGGTTCAGCCACGAATTTGCAACGATATTGAATCCCCATGAACCTATGTACTTAATACCAACAAGTGCCCAATGAAATAGTAAAAACGTCGTACAAACAGAATGCTGCCAGAAAAATCTAAATGCAACTGCCTCGAGAAATCTCTTAACACTTTGACTGTCACGTCACCCGAATACGAGTGACACCATTTTTAACGTAATCTTGAACATTCGTTTTCTTGGTGACGTATCGAACGAACTAAGTTTTATTGATTGGAATGTAGTGAAGTAATCGTTAAGAAGAATCTTGCCTCTAGTTTTTGCTTTATTAAGAGAACAGTTTCGATGTGGGAGTTTTGGTGGCTATTTACTTGGCAGTCGAAATGTTAAACAGTCTAAAAGTATGAAATTCGAATAAAAGTCTCCGCGGGTAATTAATAGAATTTTCTTCTAACCGTTTCACGCGATGTTTGACCGGGGCCCGATGGAATCCGTTCGAGAGAGAGAAGCTCGGTTCCATTATCTAAATATAAACTGTTTAAATGAAACGCGAAGGCATCCGCGGGGTCTTCAGAATGCAAACACACTCGAACGATGAATCCTCTCGCGTGAAAAGCTCCCCGCGGATAAAACCGTTCTCTCCCGCTTAAGGGGTTAATTCGAGCACCCTCCGGGGTGAATATCCTTCGTGACCAAGTGTCGTTCAACGACTGAGCACAAATGTACACTGCATTCGAACCGTAGCACCGTGGCGCAGCACAGCGCAGCGCCTTTCCCTTCGCGGCCCGATCATTACCGCGCCATCGATCGCGACTGACAATTTGTAAGCCTAACGAATTCGAAAATACCGAGCCGGAACGGTGATATTCGCGCGTTCGCTCTCCGCGATCCACCGATCCGGCTTCCGTTACGAATTATACGCCCGAGAAGATCCAATTAAAAAAATGTATATATGTATGTATACGTATACGCGCGCGCTCGCGCGCATTTATATAAATCCACGCCACTATCCGGCCGTGCCCGCGTGATCCATGGGAAACGACATTTTATTTCGAACGTTGCGTTTTCGCGTGGAATTACTGCCATTCGAGCCGACGTGGCCGACATTTTGGAAAATATTCGATACGGTACGCTCGTTTTGTAATCTATTTCGGTTCCCGTTTTAACGAAGTGTCCGCCTTTCATTTTTAATGGGGTAAATACTGCGATCGGACGGGAAAATGTGCTAGATATCTGTAATATTCGCTTATGAATGAACCGGGGGGAAATTGTGTTGTGCGATTGTTAAGAGTACGTGTATATTTTCAAAAGTATTCACCGTCCAACTATTTACTTTCAAAACTGTCCTTCCAATGAACAAAATATACGTTCTGAAAACATATAAAATATATGTTGTTCGCATTTAAAACATGTTTTCCCGCGAAGTCTCAACTATTATATAAAAACTTGTATCCCAATCTCGCGTAATCTTCCATAATCGAGAACGTTATTGCACAGATTGAATCTATGCGTTTGAAAACACGCCCCACTCCGAAATCTCCCGTGCTCGAAAAACATAGGAGCCAGTTATAGATTATAGATCGGTTAACTGTCGGTCGGTAGTTACGAACGATAGCGTACATCGTGGCCAGAGGCCGAGTGTCATGTATGCATGCGCGTGTGTCGGAACGGCGGCCGTGCGTTTGCCATCCGCGACGAGGAACGAACGGAATCATAAATGTCCGATCTATGGTCCAGGTGACACGGTTGCGGGAACGCAAGCGAGTCATGACATTGTGAGAAAGGTATCTATAGGGTTGCCCGGGGCGGCCAGCTGAAAAGGGAGGGCAGGGCGCGGAGAAATTTATGCCCTCCCCGTGATGGGATTTGACGGCGTAGACGTGGATTTTCAACGTCGAATCGCCACCATTGTTCCGTTGCTTTTAGCCTGGCGTTACGTAATTCCTCGAGCCTCTGTCTTCCATAGAAAAATAACGTCCCGCGCTTTTTGCTTGGGAGACCAAGCGGACACTTCGAGATCTTTGGTCAACGGAAACTGGGTCGGACGGGAATATTGTGAGTAAACGATCGATGCTTCGCTCGAATAATTGATCTCGCGGCTGTTGAACTAATTGTGATTTTTGTATTGACGTTAATGATGGAATTTTTGACTGAGTTGGGTGTTGCTTGAATTGGATAACGTGATGTTTAGAGTAGAAGTTCGTGGAGATCGTTTAGAATATTTCTATAAGTGTGAATCGAGGTGAAGCTTACATGGAAATTATTAAGGTTTTCATTTCTGTTTTAACGTATGAAAATAATTGATTTGAATACGAGTATCGTTATTCAGATTTTGTTTACGTTAATGAAATGTTCATTGAAATTTTCGTTGGCTTTAGAATATAGTACATATTAAAACGCGTTACAAGCCTGGCAAACGAAAGAAACAACGTAGCTACTGCAATTTGCATTGTGTTGACCGAGTTGTGTAAATCCGTAAGCCATTTATCGATCTCGTAATGGTTTTCTGGTGTTTTTATTCCGGCAAGTTGACAATGCCTGAAACGTACAATACGACAGACGAAATTTCTGTTTGTTTGCTTGGCAAAGGTAGCTAAACAATATTACTTTTACTTAATTACAGTTTGTGCGCGAACAATCACGCTCGTGGAAACATATTTTCAGTCGGACAATTCCTTTATGAAAGTCTCTGTAGCTTCTACTGAAAATATTTCAGTTTGGACGAACATTTATATGGCTATACTACTTGCCCTGTATTGTACCAACGTCTACCCATTACCCACTATTTCTACCTCCACTGAGCGCCGTTTATTACACGGTACATTCGCAACCTGTACATTTATATACATTTCCCTTTTACATTATTTTTTCATATTCACAATTTTGCTAACTGTTCTCTACAAAAATTTACTCATACAATAATCACTGAAACAATCACATCTATTCCATTAAAAAAAATACTATCCCCAGCATTGTTCTACTCTTCCCAGAACAATGACACCACCCTCAGAATATAAATACCATCATCAACATCATCCCCAATTCACTTACACGAGCTCGAAGCAAAAAGGATTCCCTAATCTCCCTTAAACCTCGAATCTCGAATGATCGGTGATTAAATCCTCCCCAATGAAGTTTGCCCCAGTATCGGTAAGTCCTCCGAGGTTCCTCGAGCCAGCAACGTCCCGGCGAGCTGACCGAATTCCCGTGTTCGCAGCGCTCTCCGCGTCGTCCGCTCGATGTCATTATCGTCCGACGTTAGATTTTCTGGTCCAGCACCGGTGTCCTGTATCCCGTTGCTCGCCTAACCGAATATGCATCCGTGTCCATCAGGCGTACACAGAGATATCGTTAACAAGCTGTATATAAACGGCGGCGCATAGAGCGATCCGCCTCGACCGGCCGACATCAAAGAGTCCTCTCCCTCGTGTCTGCCAGGCCACGGGTCCCGGCGGGATAGTTTTCCTGTCCTGAAATCAGCTCTCGCAGCGAGAGCCGAAACACGTGCCCCACGGGCACCGTAGGCGACGCGTATCCCTGCTCTCCCCCCTCTCTCTCTCTCTCTGCCGAACCACCTCGCCGTAGCTGCCGCGTTGAATGGCGAACACCCGAAGGTGGATGATCGGCAACGCGGTCGAAAGGTTTCCATCCGAAGCCCCGGAGCCAATGTTTCTGACCGCCAATCAGTCGGTTGGCCGATGATCACGGCTCGGCTTCGTGCCACGTCAGTGAAAATCGCTAGCAATCCTGCCAACGAATCAAAGGGTGGTTGGAGGGTCGGCTGAGTGGGCGGTTGGGCGAGTTAGAGGAAGGGATAGCAAGTTTCCAAGTTGTGTGGTTATTGCGACCGATCGATCCGACTCTCGACCGACCGGTAACTGTGTAGCTTATGGAGAGCGGTAAGCTGCAACACTCTTATCCGCGAATCCCGGCCTCGCCTCTTCTGGACCGGTTCGCCTCGCCTCTGTCTTTCCCTGTTTCTGTCCCTGTCCGGTGGTCCGTTCGCCCGTAGGGACAATAGAACATCGTTCCCGGGGGAATATCAGAGGATAGGAGGGTTCCTGGTGCTTCTCTAGGTTGGCCGGCGATGTGTAGCCCACCCGTCGATTGGCCGGCGGTGAGAGAGCACTTCCTGTTAGCCTCGACCCTCGTCCGCAACCAGCCGCAGGCCGCAAGCCTTGGCTCCTGCGAGCCGTAACCTCTAACCTCACGGCTGTTCGGCCTGACCTCCTGCCGACAGCGTAATTGTTTAGAAACCCCTTGATCTGTAATTTCAGCGCCCGGCCGCCTCTCCACGCGAAACATCGTTAACACTGTTTCAGCCTCTTCCTCGCTCTATGACCATCTCGCTGCGTCTCTTTCCGTTTCTCTCTCTCTCTCTCTCTTTCGTGCTACCACTCTTCGCACTCTCACGTCTCTGCTCTATCTTCCCTCGCTTTTTTCTCTTCTTGTTTAGCTCCTTTTTTCTTGCCCTCTTTTTTGCCTATTTTCTCTTCTTTCTCTCATTGCCCGTATTCCTCTCTCCCTTTCCTCCTCTCTATTGTTCTCTCTGTTCTCCCGTCTCCCTCAACCCCGCTTCTTCTTTCCCTCTCTCGTTTCCTCGTTCCCTCCAACCATCTTTCCCGTTTCACCCGCAGAACACACCACTTCGAAGCTGCCTCCCCCGACCCACCTTACTTTTCCCAACCGTCCTTTCTCTGCCTCTTTGTTCCGCGCGCGACCAGTCGATAGACCGCGCATGCACACCGTACCATCTGCGGTCGCGTCGCGGAACAACGACCGCCGGAAAGTTTGTTTGTACGCCGCGCGCCACGTGAAAAACCAATGAATCGCCGCGCGAAAGGTCCGGCTTAATTGTGCGCGCCTCGCCGAGCACCAGTTGCCCGGCGATTGCGACCGGGATGGGGCTGGCTCGGATTCGAACTGTTTTGCTTGGCTCGCACCGAGAATACCATGGTTTGCTCGAACTTACTCCCGGCTTGCTGTTCTTGTTTCTCCACGACGATGATTGTTTGATGTTCTTCGGGAAAATTCGCGTGGAACAACGATCTTAATCAATCTGGTACTTTGGTTCAAGAAATCTTTGCTCCGTTATCTTGGATTTTTTGCTTCGTTTAAACGCGGATAGATAAACGCGTCTATTATTTGCCGATGGAAAGACAAAGACAAGCCATTTTCGGGGGAAACGGCAGAAATAATGCCCTAACTCTATTGTATTAATTATACGCTAACTCCCTGGCAATTAACTACTTTATAACTACCTCCTACATGGTTGAGAATATAACTCACGAAAACGAACTTCTAAGCGAACGTATTCGCGGAAGCCGCTCTCGGAGGCTTACCTCGAACATCGAACTAAAAATCCTCTAACTTTGGGACTTTGGCTTTTTATCACTTATAGCGTCAACCTCTGCGATCCCTTGTCAAAGCTAACTTCACATCCAATTCTATTTATTGATTGATGTCAAAGACGAGAATCGCGAAGAGGCGACGAAATGGAAATCTCATAGGTAAGTTCTACTTACGATCTCCTCCAACTTAGAGCATCCTTTCCTGGCAGTGCAGGCCAGCGCAACGATCACGCCTCCCCCGAACATCAGCAAAAGGAACACCGCGAGCTTCCACCCGTGATCCCTCTGTGGGATCAGTTTCTTAGCTGTCGGCAGTCTGGCGACTTCCGTCGCGGACACGCCGAACCGTGACGCCTTCACGAGGATCGTCCTGAGCCTCCTGCTGGCCTTCTCGCAAGCCATCTTCGTAGGGTTGCTCTTCGACGCTGACCTCGACTTCACGTGCACGTGATCCATGTCGATCCTTCTTGAGGAGCCTAGCACTCGTTACGATCGAAGGAACACTTATCCATTCCAATAACCGGAGCAATGAGAACGAGAACTGATCCGGTCGCTCAATGAATCCAGTTCTTCAACGAGTTCCAGGCACTTCCGCTGCTTTTCGCACTGTCACAAATGCCGTTTCACCACTGTCCACCGCGTACAACGTCCCCTGGCTCCATCGGAATTGCTCATTAAGCACCGACGCCCGGCCCGAAATAAATTATTCTTCTCCCGTGGCCGGTGTAAACCGTTTTCTCCCGAGTTCCCGCGGCGAAACGTCTTCCGAAGGCAATTCCCCGGTTCAGCCTGGCGTCAGGAATAACCCGGTCCAATGGTGGCCGTCGAAAACCGTCCCCCAGGAATGCGCGGCGTACCAATTCCCAGCGGCGGAACGTCGTCGACGGTTTTACCGCCGCCACGGATGGACTCTTCAACGGGTTTTACGAGATTATACCGGCCGATCCCGCGGTATCGCGCGGCCCCGCGCCGTCTCCGCCTCGATCACGCTCCCTGAACCCGTCCCCCATAAGCCGGCCCACCGGGGTCGTTATATTTTTACGCGCGCGACGTGGCAGGACGCGAAAAACGGGCCGTTCGGCCGCGAGGAACGTGAATCGGCCGAGATAAAAGAGAATGAGCGCCGATTGCCGGGTCAGCTCCACTAAGTGTACACGTTTTCCATCTCAGTCCTCCTCGTTTTCGCGGCTCCCACACCAGCTTTCGTCGCACGCGCGTTTCACCGGTGTCCGGCGGAAGTAACGGCGACTCGATACTATCTAAACGTTACGGTCGTTAACTCCGAGACACCTGCTTGCCGGATTTTATTTTTGTTCGCGGTTCGCCTCGGTCTGTCGCGCATGGATCAAGGGGAACGGGAGTCGTCGGTCGGCGGAAGAGCTTTTTTATGTTCGATTTGAAGGGGACTCGGTTTCGTTTGAGAATTTTAGAGACTCTTCGTTGATCATAGCCGGTCGGATATTGGCTGGTTTTGTTCAGTTCGTTCGGCGCCGGGTTTCTTTTATTATATCCCGGACTCGATAATCGGGTTCTATTATGGTTTTTACAGCGGCGCGGTTATTTTGCTCTATCCTCCCGATGGTTCACGGTATGGTGCACTAATGGGCCGGCGATTCTCGCTCATCAGCGTGGCTCGTGTTGCTTCTTTCCGTCCGACCTGCAAATAAAAACAGGCCGTCAGAGGATCGTAGTGCTGCGGATCGTGAAAAGGGAACTTAATTGCCGTACTGTACGGATCAACGGAGGGGAGAGCGTAACGCGGGTAATAAGAGCCGGGGCATAAATCTGTTCCATGGACATCTGAGAACTGTCGTCGTGAAACGTTTAATTCTTACCCGGTGCCGGCTTTAACGGTACAACCGGTGCTGCAACAATTTCTGTAATGACAACTCGAGAACATTCTTTCGACGCAAATCAACGTTCCGCGAGAACTCGAGAACCATCGAGAAACTGTGCGTTGCGCAGTGATTTTCAGAGTCTAACTATCGCCGACTGTAGAGTCTAGAAATCGTAGGAATCTATTGTTAAGTCTACATCTTAGAAATCCGCTGTTTCCGAACGTTATACACCACACAAGGATTTTATTAGCATTGCGTCTACTTCCCTCGCGTCTCCATAGACCTGATAACTCCCAGGAAACCTCAAGATACAATTGCTCGACGCAAAGGTCAATCTTTACCAGCAATGATCGCTTGTTAAACATCTTTATCGCAGCCGGAAGCGCGCTTTCAACCGGAGCATTGCAAGCGTCCGTAGCCATTAACGTTAAGAAATTTCAGCCGGCAGTTTACGGGTTAATTGCACGCTACAATGGCAGAAAATCGTTTTCACGGCGATACGATGGTCCAAAGTAATCAGGGATCGCCGGAACCGTCGAACGATCAATCTTCGGGGTAAAGTTTCCTCCCGCGGCCGATGCGATGGTAAGCCTCTGGCCGATATAGATGTTGGCGGTCTTATTTCTGTCGATTCGGAATCGGACGTACGCTCGAGTGGGATGGATTTTGAGTGCATTAAAGATGGAGGCAATATCAGGGATGGGATTATCTTTGGACGGGCGATATCACGACGGAAATACTCTAGTCGCAGCCGAACGGAACGAACGGCTTGTCGCAGGACCGTGTCCGAGGATTAAGCGAGAATTACCTTGGATTCCGGCTCTCGAATTCCGTGCACCTAATCCTGTTTCTGTCGGTCTACCTACAGGCCCCCACTTCCGCCGCTCGAGCGCCATTTTCTTTTCCCTAATTCTTCTCTGGTTAATCTTAAATCCTCTGTTAATTTACGTCGCCAGCCGCGGAGGACCGCCCCGGGAAATCCCCGCCTCGCATGCACACGCTAATCCTTTCGCCTCTTATTGTTTCCTTCGTGCTGCTCCCCGAAGACCGACCAAACTCGGCGATTCGCGGATTTGTTCGTCGCGTACTCGGGACAATGCATATTCCTCATAGCCCGGGATACGTTCCCGTTCCTCTCGCCTCCTCGCAGCTCGTTTTTCTGTGCTCGCGCAAGGAGGGAATCATGGATACGATTTAGAAAAATAAATGGAACTCGGAGCTAAACAAATTCTTGTTAAATTGAAGCGTCGAATGGCTGTTTGAATTCTGAGTCAAGGAAAGTGGAAGTGTCGCGAGAAACGTGAAGTGGAGAGAGCTTCCGACAGGAGAATTAAACGTGTTATTTTTCGCGTAGAGATGACTTCTATCTCAATTAAGTTTCATTCATTCTAGATGAACGGATATGATACGAGTCGAATGAAACAAATAACGTGAAACTGTCATGAAATTCCCGAGTAAAATCGCGAGGAAACTTTCGGATAACCGGATGCCCGAAAGCATGTTAAACATTAAAAACTCCGAGGCGCTGTTCGCGACGTAAAAGTCCCCGGAGAATACCCAACGAAAGGACATAGATTTTCATTGCCAGTTCCGCAGGTCACCGGGCGGAGGCAACCGTGTCTAATCAAAGACTTTAAGCGTTCTAATCCGACGTAAAAGAAAATTATGTAACGGCTATTGTTCGTTGCACCGATCGGGATTAAGAAACGTTATCGCGTTCACAGCGTCTCGGCGTACGTACGGAACTTTTCCATAGAGTCCGCCGCCGCCGTATCTAAATCACTTGCCGCTAACGATAATCTCGATCCAAGGAACGTAAGCTTAATCGTGCCGAGCTAATTCTCGCTCGAAACTCCCCGGGACTGCAATAGTCGTAACGTTCGCATGAAAGCCCGTGTATGAGAACGTGCCAAGAAAGCTGGGCCGTTTTGAGACCCGGCCATCCCGCACGCCCGCCCAGCCAACTCGAAACTACTTTCCTTTTAATCGCGAGCGTGTGTAACTTCGGGTTAAAAGCATGTTAAAGGCTCAGTCCAATCCGCGACGGCTTACGTCTTTCCCGTTTCTCAAAAGGTTCCGGGCCCAGAGAACGCGCGGCTTCCGTCCTTTGGATTAGACGCTCGACTAATTAACGCCATCTAATGCGGACACCGCGATTCGGATCGTATTCCGCCGGCAGTAATTCTGCCGGACCGGTTTTACTAATCTTACAGAATTAATCGGTCCCGATGTAAGCCCCCGGATCGCAATCTGCGACGGCGAGCGAACGGATCGCTGCGTTCTTTTGACTTATGGGGCTCTGCGGGCGTACCTCTAAATTCTGCTACGCGCGAGGACTTGGCATCGCGTCAACGGGACCGGAGCGGAATAACTTTGCTTCCTAAGTGAGAGGAATAGCGAAAGGCTTGGTTAGAAATGAAAGTAGAATCGTTTAAAAGCATCTGTTCGCCAATTAGAAAATACGACTTCCGAACGGACTCGTTTCGATTGATCCGGCAGCCCCACTCTCGGTTCCACTCTCAGTTCCACGCACCACAATAAAATTCCACGATCCCTCCCTCCACCCGCGCCGATTCATAAGTCGAAATTTGTCCCCGGCTGATTGCCACGGTCGCAATCGAAGCGGATCGAGAAATTCGCCGGCGTTGTTAACAAGATCGTCGTCTCCGTCCGTCGGTAATTCAATTCCAAGATGTCCGCTCGTTTCGAGGAAGTTCTAACCCGGATCCCAGAGCATCGGGACAGGCGGACAGGGGGCGGAGGGTGGATGGAAGCTAACTAAACCTGAAAAGGTGCTTTTTGCCGGCGGTATTAGCCGTCGATGTTGACCGTCGCGGGTTCTTCGGTCGTGACTCCTGGGGATCCGCTCGTATTTTCCAGCGCGGGGAGGATCGGTGCACCTTTATTGGATAAAACTCGATGAAGAACTACGGTGCCGAAGCCATCGACCAGTGTGCCGGTAGCCCCCGAAGAAAATGAGATACCTTAATAAGGCGCAGCGCCGTGCCGCGCCGCGCCCGAGTGTAATTACGCGTTCCAACTTCCTTCGCTATTTTCGTGCTGCGAGTAATTAGAATACCGATAGCTACGACGAACGTGCAACGTGAACGTCGCCCGCCTCGCCCCGCGCAGCGGCACGCTTCCTCTTTTTACTTCCGGCAGGAATGCGTTCGGGATTTACCGGCGCGCGCCGTTTCAGAACGGAGAGGAGATTCGCGAACGACGTCGCCGCAAGAAAGACGCGGAATCGAGTGCTGCCAGCATTGTGCGTATCGGAATATCTCCGATTCATCCCTGCCGCCGGCGACCGCGCGTGGAGGAAAATTAATTACGGATCATCGCGGAATCGTTCGAAGCGTTTTGTCCCCGCAATACCCGTAATTTACAGGATTTCTGAGTCCTTCGGGGATTCTTGGCTAACCCTGATCAAGCGTGGCAAATAATCTTGCATAACTGAAGCCGATTCTTTCCGTTTGAAAGGAGTAATCGTCGATGGTTTACTGCTAATCACGAAAATTCAGCGTAAATTACGATAATCGCATTTAACAAACCATAGACAAAAACATCAGCAAAGAGACAATCGCAACCGAGAAATTCACAAAACCGTCGTTCCATGTAACTTGATTCCACCGTTCGCTCATCCCCATACAATTTTCATCGGCCCTAGAAATTTAAAATACCTATAATTCGTTTGCAGTCGCATCGATTCCTTGCCTTTCTCTTCGCACCGCGGCCTCCTAGTTTCGTTTCTTCGAACCTGCTGCGAGAGGCCAGACATCGTAAAAGTTTCAGGAAGGCCTGGCAGCATCGCCGAGCAGAAACAATGGGCACACACGCACGGGAGATCGCGCTCGGTGTGCAAGTTCATTCCGTATTTTTCCTCGCCGACAGCGTCGAAGTCGCTCGCGTCTTTATCCGATCGGACGGGGAAGAGTTTACCTCGCCTCGTAATTCCCACCTGCACACCCCCTGCCTGCCCCCTATCCGACGCTGCCTTCTGCGGAGCTCGCACGTACACGCTCGCCCGCCTGTAAGGCGAGTCGTACCGGTGTTCGGCGTCGTTTTTCCTCGCCGCTGTCACGATGAATAAATAAAAATCGGCTCGGGAATCTGCCGGCGTAATTTATCGACGCGCTATCGGCCGTCCCCTCGTTTCTCTCTCTCCCTCTCTCTCCCTCGCACTCGAGAAAATCCAGGACATTTCGCCGGCGCATCAAGAATGCACCGCCCGGAATCGAATGGCGGGGGAAAGATTGAGCGCCGAATGGAGGCGCATAGGATCGGCCGCCTGGTCATCGATTTAGGGGAAAATGTCGTTTCCCCGTGATTAGTATTTGGTGATCTTATCGCTGCTGGATTTTAGGGGCGCAATGGGTTCTTGGTGCGTTTGTAGACGGACAAACGAGTTTGAGGGAAAAGCGGAGAAATAGGGCATTGCAGGTGGAAAAATGGGGAATCGAGAATAGAAGAATAGAATTAGAGAGAAGTTAAAGCAAGAGAAAAATTGTCTAGGAAGGTAAAGCAAGAAAGAAAAATGGAACGGAAGAATAATAGAAGAGAATATTGAAGTTACCTCTCTTTCGAGTAACACATTCATCCCGTTCGAACTGGATTATCATAAAGGAACCTACAGAGATATCATTTTAGTTCCTCCGCTCCCTTCGCACCGTTTAATTTTCATTAAACTCGTATAAACATTGAGCGCATTCTCCGGGAACTTAACCGTAGCCCCATCAACTGTAACGACGAGACCAACTTAAAGTAATCAACTTTAAATGCACGCGAAGGAGTTAATAACTCTTCAATTCCCGACTACGGCGTGTCCGAATTGGTCTTTAACAATTTTCGCGCTCGTTCATTACCGGAACCGAAACTAGCTCGTAATGAATAAACTACGAGCTTCGGTTGAAAAATTAATAATCCTCGTTCGTCGTTCTCTTCTGCGGAGATTCTAGCAAATAATCCCCAGCCAGGAATAAAAGTAAAAAAACTGAATCATCGGAATCGCGCGCAGATTACGCGACTGGCAGCTAACATTTCGGCTGAATACCTTTATCCCGGTGGCAACGTTTCAGCGTAACGTCGTCATGAATTCTCTCTCGGTCTGAGATTCCCTCCCTTTCCCAGCGAGTCACTTTCCCCGGAGGATTGTTAATGCCTCGTCCCGGGGGTGTCGCGGCGAGAAGCCAGGAAAATTATATCGTTTCCCCGTTACCGGGAAAGCGAGGCTCGCGACTCTGCCTAAACGGCGGCGGCGGCGGCGGCGGCGGCAGCGGCGCTCCTGGACGGAACTGTGTCGGGCCATTCATAAGGATTTGACGGGAACGGAATTACGTCCCACTTAAACGCGTTCGAAAATACGAGTGGCGGCGAACAGGGCCGGGGGACGGGGGAGAAAGAGAAATTTGTCCGGCACCACGTGGCCGCCCACCCATTGATATATCGTCCCGTTACGCGCGGTCACGGGACTTCGAGGGCTTAATGTGATTTACAGGAGGGGGACAGAAGTTCCTCGCGATGGACCGTATGTTTCGAAAGCCCCGGAGAATTATTGGATACGTGACGCCGCGAGTTACCTTAAGCATGCCCGACGACGAAAGTGCCGGCCAATCGATAGGACTTCGACCAGCTGAATAACAATGCCTTAATCGTCGAGTGCAACGTGCTCCGCGATTGTCCTTCCACGATACGCGGATTTGTTAACCCTTTGCACTCGAGAGGTGACTCGCCACTTGATTTCATACAGTAGAAATATAAAATTTGATATTTAGTATTATATTTCCTATAATGCATCGTTTCGAGAAATATTCAAATAAATGTGAGTGATTCCTCGTCCACTTAGTTTCACAAAATATCGATTTTATCTCATCAGAGAATGTTCAAATATTTCTAGTGAAAAACTTCCGAGTGCAAAGGGTTAATCTAGATGATGCAAGAGAGGTACATCGGAATTGAACGTGTTACTTTTGTTCGAACACCTCGCGCCTTCCTACAGTTCAATGCTTACGTCAATATGGAATTCATATTGTATTTAAATCAATTACAGTAATGTTCCATTCATCGATGCACGTGGTTCCTCTCTGTTGTACCGAATGCGTACATTGTTGCAGGGTAAATATATTGTTGCAATTATTATGTTCTCCCTTTAGAAGCTGGAAGGGACAGGTTTGTGTAGCTGTGAATACGTGGGAATTAATAGAAAATGTGTCGATGAGTGTTGTTTTCATGTATGCATGTGTATCGATTAGAATTGAAGCGTAAACAATGATTGTTCCATGTGTTGTCGAAGTGTAAGAAAGTTACATGGTAGTCTCAGTTTCTTCGAGGATTATTTAGGGGCCAGTGCACTTCTGTCGGTACTAGTCGCTGTCGATCGGTAGATGCTGTCGCCCAATAGCCAGACTATAGACGATCTCTTTCTCCTTAAGCCTGATACAATAGACCGGCTATAGTCCTGATACTGCTCATGCGGGTCTCCGATTATACTATCTGTATATAGACATCGATTCCATGCCTCTCCATTATCCGGACAGGTAAACAGAGATTCTGGTACTTATCATATCGAAACAGTTCCGTGTTTCCATACCGGATCGACATATCGTTCCATCCAATACTCTGATTTATCGAACGTCCTGCGAGCCGGCCGGCTAAAAATCTCCGGTAATATATCATCCACCTTAATATCCACGTATTTGAATAATCAAACAATTTCCTCGTTAACCTACTTCCATATACTTTCCACCGTTATCAAGGTACAAGTACCCGCTAATTCTTTTTAATCTTTCATTAGCTTATCAAACGTTCGGACGGCCAGCAAATTAATTCAACCTAATCGATCTATCAATCCTCTCGACGCATCGTTTCATCGGATACATTCGTATCCTCTACAAATTCACAGGATCCAATGCGACTTACGAACTTGTTCAACGTTCAATGAAATGACATTAATTTTGCTCGATAGGATCAATTTTATCTTTACTAATTTCCCTAAATATTCTAGAAAAGACTTTATACGTCATTAACCACTTGCGCTGGAAAGACGTGCTATGCACGTCGTGACGTTTTTGTTCAAAAATTGCCGACATATTGTACACGTCGATAGCCTTATTGAATTACATATTCCAGGTTATTTTAAAATCTACTTTGTACAAAATTACTAATACACAAAATTAGTGTACATATCTGTATATAATAAGTGAAGACAAAATTCTTCGTGCGAGATCCTGCCGAGTTTCTGAATTCATTGCCACTGCAAGTGGTTAATAGCAAAACCAGTAAGAGTAGGTTAGTAAAAATAGGAAAAATAATGCCTTGCTATTAATTTCTTTCAGTAATTTCCGGCAAACACTTTCTACAACTGAACTGGATCACAGGACGACCCGACTTCGCCGTAAACAGCGTCGCAGATTTTTCATCAAGAGCTGCATTCGGATGCGACAGGGACCGGAAACGGATGGCCAGACGACCGGAAGGGCGTTATTAAAAGGGCGTTCGTGGGGATGATCGGAGCGCCGACGGTAGACGCAAAAACCGTAGTAGATTCGTAACAGATGCCTGCTGGAACGATATCGAACGGGCGACACCGGCATCTGGCATCTCGGCTGTTCAAAGGTCGAGCGGCTCTTTCTCTTAAAACGATCGTCTGCCCCTCGTTGACGAGATCACGCGCGAGCCCCCTTTTTGTCAATCTCCGCAAATTCCCATGGGACCTCTTCGTCGCGCTGAATTTTCGCACCGCCATGAACTCCTCCCTGTACTAGACGCGCAAAAGTCCGAAAATCGGATTCAAGTCGAGGCAAGTTTGTTTGCAGGTTTGAGCGAAACGAATAATAGGTTAGACCTAGGCGAATCGGATTGCTTTCTGTCCGACAGCAAAGAAATAAAGGTACTATGTTTGTAATATTAAGTTTCAAACGAACGATTCAACTGAAACAGTAGGAAACCAGCACATAATTTCCTTATTCTATACTATTTAGGCATTCGACGCGTGATTTGGCAGAATTTACAAAAGGTTTTGTATACTTTAGAGAATCTTCGTCCGCAAAGGGTTAACCCTTTGCACTCGAGAGGTGACTCTTACCACTTGATTTTATACAAAGTTATAAAATTTGATATTTAATATTATACTATGTATAAGGCATCAATTTGAGGAATATATAAATAAAGTAGCTTTGGTCCTCGAGGTACGTGTGATTTCTCTTTGAATTTCAGAAAATGTTTTTATCTCATCATCAAATGTTTAAATATTTCTAGTGAAAAACTGCGAGGGCAAAGGGTTAACTGTAGAAGGTGGAAAAGGATTTTGCACTCTTTTGCAAATAAGAAACAAGTGGGAAGTATAATCCGGGACGCAACTAAAGCGGACTGGATCTTTATTTCTACACGATTCACTCTGCGAATCGCACAGCTTTACTCTAAATAGAATGAAATATAATAAAACACTGCACCCTTTACAATTCCAGACGTTCCGCGAATCGGATACGCACTCGAAAAAAATAGCGACCCGATGTATACCGGTTCCCGCGCGCTTCTACCTTTTCTACCGGTTAGACATTTTCCCTCCCGTTCGCGGCACGTCTCGCTGCGCGGGCGTGCAATTTTCCACGAACGGAATAAAACGCGTTTCTGCCTCGGAAACGGGGTAAACATTTGCCCGCGTAGCCCGCGGCGGTCGCGTTAAAATATTTCCACCGCTATTGCTAATGTGTTAGTGCGTTGATCCTGCGATCACCCCGGGCGATATATTTTCTATGGTTTAGATTTTACGAACTTTACAGGGGAACTTGCTATCGCCGGTTTTTACGCTTTCGTAGGTTCCGTTGATAAAAGGATTAATGAGGCAAAGGATTATTTATCCAGATAGCTGTCGAGAGAAGTCTGAAATGGTGAAGCGTTTGTTTGCCAGGAATTGTTTGCTCTCTCGATCGGTAAACCTTGCAAAGTCGAATCTTGTTATACTCGAGATAATATTAAATTTCCTACAACGCATCCGTATGCGCAATGTGGAAATAAAATGGCTGTTCCTTAATTCACGCGCGTTTCATCTGTACTTTAGTACTTACCTGCGCTGTTGCGGAATATTTTCTATATTTTTTACGACCTCGAAGAAACAACGTCCCGTTGCACTCGCGCCGAGAGGCGCCAGCCACGTTTAAAGTCTGTTTCGTTTCACAGCACGCGTTCCCCGAACGACCGTTTTTCACGCAGCATGTTTTTCGTCCGGCTGTCGGAAGGAGCGCCGTTACCGCGACGATCGGGACACATTTTCGAAAAATACGGGTCGCACTTCTGTCGTACGTTCAGATTTTTCGGCCCATTTTACGTGTCGGGCGAGCGGCGCAGCGCTCCGAAGCTTCGGCTATTTCCTTTCGAATTGAACGCGGCGCAAATAAACGACGACCGGCCAAGGGGGCTCGGATTTTTTCACCGGGAACGTTAATTTCGCCGGGATACGTGACGAGAGACAGCCGAGAGTCGCTCGTCGCGCCAGCGTTCTCGGCGCGCGCGAATTTCTGCGCGACGAGCCGGGAGCGGTTCGAGCTCGCCTCGAATTTTGAAGTCGAGAGAGGACGGTGTTGGTAGGGATAAGTTCGAAATCGTACGTCCCGATCGTCGGGACAGCTCGCCGCGTCAGATTCCAACGGATAATGAACCCTATTTACATAAAATACTCGTTAGTCCTCGCGAGTTCGCCGCCCGCTCAGCATTTTGATAACAATGTGGTCGATTATCGGACATGGCTCAGGGCTCCGGCGCTTCGAGATGCTTCGAGATGCTTCGAGGATCTCGCGGGATCATCGATAGCCGTGTATCCGAGCCGAGAATTCCGCGTGTCAGAAAAATTCGAAGATAATAAATCTCTTAAACGTACCTTGTAACTTTGCGATGATAAATGCGAGCTTTTCACACGGTCCAATTATTTTTGCTCAACGTTGGAATTATTGTATATAAAATTGCTTGAAACATTAATAATCTTCGTACTCCTTTTTTAATTATATTTCTTTTCGTTCCTCTCGAGATGTTCAAGATTGGAAAATTTCGTTTAACGGCCGCCGCGGGGAACTGTAATTTTTTAACAGTAAACCGATACATCCGGCCGCGATTGGATAATACGCTTCGCGAGGGATTAGTTGCGAAGTTACTTTAAGCTTGTTTATTGCAGCACCATAAAATTAAGTTCTTATAAAGTTAGTGTAGCACGGTGTGATTTATTTAAAGCCACTTTTCCGCGGACCCCGCGGTACCTATCAATTCAACTGCTTTTACCCGCGTAACTTTCTTAATATTTCATGTAGAATTACAATGAGGTAGACGGTTCCCACATAATTATTAAGTTAACCCCACCCTCCGCCTCACTGTTACGCGGGCAATGTGTCTGCATGGTAATTATTAGACACTGTTATCTCCGTTACATTGAAAATTATTGCTCGAATGAAGAACGACGCGGTGGCGGCGAAATTTTAGTGCGTCATTGTAATACGCCGCACGGACGTTACACGGAGTGTAATGTCGAAAGAGAGGGCGAAAGCGAAACGAGAGAACGAACCGGAAGAATTGCTAAGAATTTCAATTGCGAAACGAGAGGGACGAATGTTTAAGAATTAAAAAATTACACGGGTTTGCAGATTGCAATCTTCTTAAATCGCAATCATTAAATTCTTCGCCTCGAACGCGGAAACAGATAAGTTTGTGACAAATTCTCGCTATTGAGACTGCAGCCACCCTCCTTTAAATTCTCTCACTCTTCCCCTCGAATCCTCCATTTCTCCACTTCAACTTCCCGGTTCGACAATATTTTTACGGTCGGGAGGAAGATAAAGAAATTCGAATTCCGATGGAGTTCCGGGGAATACAATTCAGATACATTAGATTCGAGGGAATTTTATTCGCTCGATCGGTCCGCGAGAATACTCGAAGATTATTTACGCGCAACACACCGCTGTCCAATAAAAACATTTAATTCCCAGCGACGCCGCGCCGCCGGGGGAACCTTCGTTGAAATGTTTAGGGAAATCATATAATGACAATGGAGACGAGGCAGTATTAAATTGCATTATGTAATCATTATCCGTCCGTTATTACACATGCATTATTAATAACCATGCATATGCAATAACATCCGCATAATATGCGTGTAATAATTGCTCAATTATAAATAGCGATGCGTAAATTTCCTCGCAAAAATCCTCGGACAACCATACATACACACACACACACAAACACGCACGCGCGGGTCCCAATAACTTTCATGAACCTCCACTTCACTTTCAATTAACCGTAAGCGTTCGCAAAACCGATTCAAAATTGCATCATCGTCCACCGATGGTTCCTCTCTAAACAATAAACCAAAATAATGTATACACCTGATTCGCTTATCCAAACTGCCACGCATTAACGACGAAACAACGCGCCCGGAAACGACCAACCAGAAGCGTCCCTGCATCCAAAAATCCCGAATTCACTCGGCAAACATGCCAGCCCCTTCCTCTCGGCGGGAAAAAGTAGAACAAAACGGTAGCCGAAAAAAGGCTAACGGTGTATCAGATAAATTCACGAGCTCGCGTCCATTATCGATGCCATAGGAACGTACTCGCATACTTCATACGCGGCGAACCCGATACATCGATAATGACCCCGCGACGCGGTGGGAAAGAATGAAGGCGGCACGGCGGAGGAGGACAGGAGGGCATCGGATCGTAAATAAAAATGAATCGGCGTCGCGAGGGGACCATAGATCAAAAGGTAGCTGCGGGCCAGCCAGCCAGCCAGCCAGCCAGCCAGCCAGCCAGCCAGCCAGTGAACCAACCAGCGAGCTAGCCAGCCAGCTAGCCAGTCAGCCAGCCAGCTAGCGGCGAGCTCGACGAAGAAAATAAAAAGAGAATTATTGAGGAGGTGAAATAAATCAGGTCGTCGTGTGTGGTGTGTTTCTCCGATGCCGCGACGGGCGCGCTGCTTGATGGTGTCGGAGGGGCCGCGAAATGAACGCGATAAGAGAAACACGTGTTGAGCACGCTTTCTCACCCTCCTCGCCGGCCCCGCAGCCCAGCCGCTCTCTCGAAACCGCCTTTGGTGTCTCCCACCGATATATAAACCCTCCAACCCACTCGCCCTCCTTCCTCCCTCCAGCTGCAGCTTCCGGGACGCTCCGCTTCGTCCCCTGTTTTTCCTTAGACTAGCATCTGACGACGCGGAACGGGACGTCGCTGATGTTTCATTGATCCGTGATAAGGACGAGAGGGTCTGCGAGATCGTCGATCGCTGCAGCGCCGAGGTGAAGCGCCTCGGCGCGGATTTTTGTACCGAGACCGTCTTCGCGAGGCTCCCGGATGGAAACGTCGCGCTGAAGTTGTCCGCGTTTCCTTAGGTAAACCGTGTGCGTGTGTATGAGCGTGCGCGCGTGTGTGTGGCTGGTTTTATTGAGATTTCTCTGGGAAATGTGAAATGGGTCACGCTGATTCCATTTCGCGGCGTTAAGCTTTATTCCTGAGCGAAACAAGTGCTTCAGATCGTAAGTGGAAGCGGTGAGCGAGGAACAGACGGCGGGTAAGCTTTATTCGATATTGAGTGGAGAAGATGTTAAGCTACTGGGTGTGGAAACGGTGTTGGGGCTTAAGAGTCGGTGTTGACGCAGTGGAGCCGAGAGAAATATAATTAATGAAATAGCGAACGCCGGGAATTATGTGTTTACCGTTCTTCACCCTTTCTTCGTCCCCTTCGATTGTATTTCTCTGTGGATTAGCGACTCCGGATGTCTGGCAAGTAGTATTATCGAGGATCAGTCGGACGTACCAATCGGAACACGCTGATCTCTACGAAACATCGAATCCGCCGTACCAAAATATCAATATCTATCAATAATCTCTTGGTATATCACGTTCCTCCAATTTCTATCGAATTCTCCTATTAATTTACTATCGAAATATCAATGTTCCGCACAGCTACTTTCTGGCGATAAACCGAAATTCGAACTCGAAAGATTTCTTAATTCAGATAACGACGGAGATTCGGAAGAGAACACTTATGCTGTCGGAAGACAAGAAACACATTACTCGAGCCGTTGTTCCACGGGCAGCAATCTACAAGCGGAGATCAGGGCAGCAAACTTGAAACCGCGACGGCCTGCTGCAGATAACACGTAGCTCGCGGTGTTTTGTGTTACAGCGAACAGACACATCGACGAAACAGAGCCAACGGACTATCCGGGAGCCGTGTAAGAAAGTTCGGAAGAAGACGTTCATCGAACAGGACTCGGCCGCGACGAATTGCCCGGCGACAGTGATTCAATTTAATCGGCGTGCCGTCGCAGCAGCGACTGCGACGTGGCGCGGCGACACGGTTTTATCGTTAGTTTTCTGGCCGGGTAATTAAGTTATACGCGGCCCGGGGACGGAAACCGGCGGAGACGAATGGTAGGTTTTTATTACGCGATTAAGATCTACGCTCGCGTGAGCCGCGGCAGTTAAGATCGCCGGGATCGGTTCGCGCGGATGCCATTGTTTCGCCGCGCATCAACGGACGATCGTTAACGGCGATCCATTCTCGCGTTACTTGAATAAAACAGTATCCGGATTAATCGGATTACCCGCTTCCCGAGAGGAACCGTAAATTACGAGGCGTATGATAATCGGCGCTGGACACTTCGAACGGGACATAGGATTTCATTATGTCCTTTACAATTCAATTATACCGCGCGAATCCGATCGCCGACAGAACGAAACGGGAACCGAAAATAGAATCGCGAATGAAAGGCTATAGAATCCGGAATACTCCGGAATGGGGGAATATTTTTTCCGAGAAATATTTTATGAATCGATTCTTACATTATCGCCGCGACCATGAAACCGGCGATAGAATTAATATGCCCCCATTCGATCGCAGTTCCTGTCTAATAAAAGCCGCGGGGTTTTCATAAAAGTCCAGAGTCTAGCGATCCGCGTCCCGGAAGATAACAGCGAACGAGACAAACCGTTTGATACCGAATCCCCGCCATTATCCCGATCTCTAATGGATCGTTTCAGGATCCTCGTAAAGAATTCGGAATGGACCATCAATACGCGTACCTAAAACAATACCGTCGCGGGTTCGAACCCGATCCCGGGCCCCGCCGGACGTGCTCCTTAAGAATTGAAAATGAATATTCGACGGGCGAATCGATCCGTGGCCGCCGCTTTTTAAACGCAACCGATCGGCAACGGGAATTCGTATCCGGCCGGTCGATAAAATTCGTCGCGTTATTTACGATGTTTTTATTACATCTATGAAACGTGTATCGCGTGTCCAACGATCAAAAGGCATTCCGTAATTGATTAAATTCCCCCGGCCCCTCTTTTCACGCACGCGCCGCAACGGGTTAACTGTCCTCCTTGAAAAAAATAGAATAAAATAAAACGAAACGAAATAAAACCGAATAAAACAGAACGAAGAGGAAAGAAATATTTTAAAAACGTCGATCAAAAGGATCGACGGCCGGCGGTTTTTGGACACTCGATACGTGGGCGCCGCGAAAGGGACGACGGGGAGAGAGCACATTCGGCAATCGTTTATTTTTATTCGATACATCCCGCCGCCATCGGCGACGATGGTCGAATCAGGAACGATCTCTCTCCTCCTCGATTTTTCTGTCTGTTTCTACTCGAAATGGCGAAAATGCCTGGCGCCGTTCGGTTGCGTAGGTGTCGAGGCAGCGCTCGTTAAAGAGCTCGCGACGACGGACGCTCGTTTCGATCGGGAACGCTGCGAAATGAAACGATCGTATTACTTTTTGTCCGAAAATATCCAGCACCTCGATTCCCGTTTCTACCGATATCGAGGAAAAAATGTTTCATTGAATTCGGAACACCGACGGGAATGATAAGAAAATTGCATTTCGCGCCAGAGGGAAACCCGGACCGTTCGGACGAGAGAATTTTCGACAGCGAATTTGTTGCGCCGTAAGATGTTGATCTTCCGTGTCGGGAAATTGTTTCGCGTTGATTTCTAATAAGAAATTCAGTCTTTCCCGTTTCTCCGGTCCGGGTTTCGCCGTTTAGCCGTCCGACTCGCCGAAAAAATATTCGTGCACAATTCGATACGGTATTAAAAAATAACCGTAAACCATAATACACGATAAAAAGGCCGAAACGAGGATGCGCGAGATAAAAGGCACGGATATACCGATTTCAACTGGAAACAATCGTATTTTTTCGTACGCCAGAAATGAATTTAATGTTTTGACGATTCTTTTTTCGAAAACCGGTATCAGCGTATGAATAAAATTTTACGGAAGCACAAAATTGCACCGTCTCTTTGTCGAAGAATTATTGCCGCAGCTTCTCCTTTTGGCACGCGGAAAAGCAAGCAGGTCGATGCCTGCCGCGGCTAACAGTAACGGCGTTAACAATGTACACCGTATCGTTCCAGCGAGAAAATTAATATTTTCGAACCGACCAACGGACATCGCGATCTCCTGAAAAACAGACACTCGCTGCGAGCCGAAGCAAGTTGCGCCGGAAGGCTTCAATAAAATTAAAAATTTCACCGTGATTACGTCTTTGTACGAAACAATGTTTCGCATGGAAAACTCCGGTCCGTCCGCCGGTTTTTCCGGGTCTCCCGCCCGTTGATGCAACCCCGGGAACACCGAATTCTGTAATTAGCGATGTTTACTTGTCTTCAAAAAGTCAAAGAACGCGCGCGCGGCAGAATTTTTCGCCGGTTCGCTACGCGCGTTTCTATTCTCGTGTATGTTCCCTAATTTCCGCCGGGTAATTGCGATGAAAGGCGCCGGCTGAATGCGAACGTTTTAACCATAGAAATGTATTTTCTCTATTTAACGTTGAAGGGCTACGGAACACCGGCGCGTAATTCGCGACGTTACGGGAAAAGGAACAACGTGAAAACGGAAAAAGGAGGAGAACGCGCGGGGGGCGAGAAAGCGATCCTCGGCGTTCATATTAACGAGTTAGCCTCGAAACGAGCCTCGCCGGGGCCGGCATCCGAGTTTTTCGTCTTTATTACGTGGCTCGAAAGCGGCCCGCGACGCTGCCCGCGTTTCGAAATGAACGCGATAAGAGGAACACGTGTTGAACATGATTTCTCGCGCCCTCCTCGAGTCATCCGACCGTCCCCCTTTGTCCCAGATTCGCGCTGTCTCGACACACCCCCTTTTCACCGCGATCTCGATGTATAAATCCTCGACCCCGCGCCATCCACCGCCGTCTCTCAGACCCGCTGCAACCTTTTTGCTCCAGTTCCCGCCATTTTCGCCTGTGCCTCGATCACGATGACCCTATATCTTCGGTGACGCCTTCCTACCGAGGACAGGACGAGTTATAGGACGTCGCACTTCTTTCGAAAGTGCTGTTACATCGTGAATCTCCTTGTGCAAGGTTTACTGCTATAGTGGGATGATTAAATAATAGTTTTCCTGAAATTTCACGGTAAATGTTGCTTCGGAGATTCACCGCGACGAGGTTGCTAACGAGAGTCCGTGTAAACGAAACAGAAGTGCTCAATGATTCTCTTTGAAGCTTCTAATGGAAGGAAAAAGCAGAACTTAAGGAATCGAGGGATCGAGGTGCTTATTAGCTTGAAATATTGAGTACCCGTTAAACTCGGAAGAACACGACGAATCGACTTTCGATGCAAACTCCATCGAACGTAGGGAAACCTCGCGTAAAGTCAGATTTCAGATTTCAATTAGAAGATTAACGTCGGGAGTGCCGTTTCCGGCTCAAGGGGCAGGGACACAAGAAAGAATTGATTTCCGATCGGAGGTTCACCGCACGACCGGCTGTAACCGGTTCATACTACATCAAACATGTGGGAGCCCTGTGTGCATTAGTTTTCAATTAGAAAATTACACGTACCAGACGGAAGGTGCGCGTCGAATAGCTAACATCCCAGTCAGAAATGCAGGGAATTCGGCGAGCGTGTAAAAGTTATACGCTGGAACCACGAAGCGAGAGGTGGGGAGGGGGAGGGGGGGAGTCGGATCGGAAAACAGCGAGGCGTTCGAGGAAGGGGTCACGGACCTTCGGATCGTTCTCAAAGTTTGCCGGTGCTCGTCAAATACGTTCCTAGTCTGCGGCGTCTAACTTGACTAATTGGCTTCCTGCTGGAACTGAATAATAATTGAATAATGGAATATTGAGAGCGCGAGGCAGCGGCTTGAGGAACGTGATTCGCGCACGCCAGCGAGGAATCGCGGAACGATTACGCGCTTACATCAAAAGACCGCTCGGGGAACTTGTTTCTCTTCTAACACGTGCTCGGCTACCGAGACACGGCACCGCGGATGTGATTATAGTCAAACAACAATTTGTGCATACCGCCATTTAACGGGGATCTCCCGTTTCTCTCGAGAAATGTCCACTGACAGTTTCTACCTTCATTTTCCCTTTTCTTTATGATTTTCCAGAAACCAGGAAGCGATTGCTATTAAATTCGCGTTCTCCGGAACGTCAGCCAGCACGAACTTCTAATCTAAAATGTTACCACGCGATGCAGTGCGGATAAATATAAAAATTCATAGATGTATTGATAAAAACCGGCCGTAAAAGAGTGCACGAAACGCGTTACGGCAGCCCGCTCGCGCTTGTAAAGTAAAACAAATACATCTCTGACGGATATGCAAAATCCCGATTTATTACAGCCATGAAACTCAGCTGAAAATCCGGTGACGCCGTTCCGAAATCATTCTGCGTTCCATGCTTCGCCATTAGCGGATGGTTCGTCCGTATTTCCGAGCGTGACGCGATGTCGCGGTCCCGGCGCACGCGAAATATAAATTCGCGCGTCTATCGGCTGTCCCGCGACCGATCGCGCCCCGACCAGAAAACGATCAAGGATGAAATTCCTCGAGCGAGAAGCCGCTCGCGGTCGTCTGCGAATGGATCGCGTAATGGCCGGGTCCGGGGGAGAACCGCCGCCATTAACACCACGTAATCCTGAATCGGCAATCAGGGATTGAAAACCGTAATCGACGCCGGATTCGACGTTTGACGGGCGAGGAACGTTTTCGCTGAGCCCGCGGAAAGAAACGGGACTTCCGTCGGCGGACCCCGGGGAAACAAGCTCGAGTCTTTTCAACGTTTTCACGGCACGCTCAAATTAACCGTGGGTATTGTATTTTCTTCAGCCTGATTACGATTTGTCCGCGCTCCTCTATTTTCTCAGCCGCGACGAACGCCCGCCATTAACTTATAAGAGGATTTGCCTCCTTCGGATTGCGGCTGCTCGAAATAATTCGGGGTTCGAGGTAATTGACTTTACCGCGGAGACGACTAATGTAGGAATTTTGTTATAACGTTTCTAGAATGTCCCCGCGGTTGACGTTCGACGTTTCGTTTGCGAATTATTGATCTGCCGAAGGAAAACGGAGAGCAGTTTCAATGTTCTTTCTCATGGATTTATATGTGACGAGTGACGGGAGATTGAAAAGGGGATGTAAATATTTTATTTCGAATATTCTAGATTTCTCTGTTCCATTGTTTTACGAATGTATCATTCGCGGTGATAATATTGGTCAGAATTTCGTAGGCAGCCCGGTAGAGCCGACAAAGCGACGATTCTTCGCGTACAAGTGCAAAGAACAATTTATTCATATCACTCTTTGTTTTCGAGGTAATCTCCGTTGAATATTCATGTTCTTCTGCTTACAGCCAGTAGAAACAGCGCACAATGAACAGACGCGTTCCCAGCGTTTCATTCAACGGAACGAACCAATACGTTCCCGGCGTTATTTCTCATTAAACCGTCAGATACCGAGCGGAAAGAATTTTATTTTATATCGTCGATTGACATCAATTTTTTCCTTCGTTTATCGAGCAACTTAATCACGCATTTCCCGATGTAATTTCTCCATGTTTTACGGAACAATTTCTGTTCAACGTTTCCACGACGAACGCAACCCGCTTCCTCTTGTTTGCCCGTTTCAATCCATTGTACTCGCTGTCCGTCGTTAGTTGCTCCGAATCTGTATTCATAGATTTGTTTACGCGCGAGAACGAGAACGAGGACATAGTTTGCGCGTCGGTCTTCTGAAAATTAACTTCAATTAGTGTTAATTAACCCTCGCCCCTCCTCGGAACAGCGAGGTACGTTTACCGTACACGAGTTCGCCGCAGTTATAACGCGATACGCCGCGGCCATTGAAACGCGTTAATGATTATACACGTGTGTTTTATTGAAACCGCGTTCGTCGTTGTGTACCGCGCATCGGACCGACGATTTTCGAATCGGCCGCGATATTCGTGGTAAAAACACGGTCCGGTTTTGCCCGGCGAAAGGGAGCGCGCTCGCGTAGCCGCGAACCTCGACAATGAAACAGTAATTTTACAAACGCGCGGTACACGGCCGCCCGAAGAAATGCAATTTACCGTACGGCCGGCGATAAATAATTTTCCGCACATTCATGAATTTAAATACCGTATTCAGGCCGTCGAGGGGTCTCGAGGAACAACGCGGGGAATGATTTAAACAAATCATCGTCACGAAGGAACGGCTCGAACCGGGCTGTTCTTGCTGATAATTAAATTTAAACGGGAAGCAAATGTTGCCACAGGCACCGGGGAACAGGGAACGGTGTGCGAATCGTTGAATGGATCGCGAAGGTGGAGAACAAAATGTGAAATCTTTTGAATTCGTCATTACGAATGTTCCCTTTCGTTCCTTGTTCGGATAATTACATTTGTTCGAGGATTTTGCGGGGCCGAGGAAATTGTAAGTGTGTCAAGCGTTCGGAGGAATTAATAAGAAAAGGGAAAGTCTGTTGTTTCTGCGGAAATATAATCGTTTTCTCTCCTTTTCTCCTTTTTAATATTATAACCTTGAGATAGATTTCATAAATGATTTTTCCTCCGGCTCTAACGATACGTTACGATTCCGAATGGTTGGAAAAAAGCTCGTTTAACGTCGATTTCCGAGCTTCGTTATACGCGACATTTCCATCGCGAAAAAGCTGCTACATGATCGGAGTAAGTGGACTCGGAGCGAGTTTCCAATTGCAACTTTTAATTTTTTCGAAAGCTACATCGCAGCGCGTGGTCCGGCGTTATCGCAGTCAAACGGAAGTTCCTTTGCTAACGATGGTTGTTTCTCCACCCACACCGTATGCACCGCATGCACCACATTCTCTTGACCTTGCACCAACCTGTTATCGCTCGTTCCAACTATCGCAACTATTTTTAAACGACGGAAAGTTTGTGGAACAGCGGTATCCTTAAAAACGACGCCAAATAAACTTCCAATCGAACCCTTTAAAAGAACTACGACGAAAACTAAATACAAAAATCGCTATCCCGTATTTCTCGCGAACTAATTTACCATCGGACATTAACCCTTTGCGGTCCGGAGTGCTCTTGGTTTCTCACTTTGCGGTTCACGTCGACGTTAGTTCATTCAACGACAGCTTAATATGACGCTCTATCTATTTATTCAAGAATATTTGAGTCACTGAAATTTTACTTTTAAATGGTACAATTGTACTACAAATAAATATAGAAAAAATTGTTGAAACAGGTAGAGGTCATAACAAAGTAGAATGTCGAGTCTGACTCGACATAGGACTGCTAAGGGTTAATATGACGCACTATTTATTTATTCAAGAATATTTGAGAATCACTGAAATGTTACCTTTAAATGGTACAATTTTAATACTATAAATAAATATAGAAAAAATTGTTGAAACAGGTAAAGGTCGCAACAAAGTAGAATGTCGAGTCTGACTCGACACAGAACTGCAAACGGTTGAAAAGAGCCTCTGAATTCGCTCGTACATCAACGTTTAGAGCTAAACGCGACCACTAACGTTTCCCCGAGCACCGTCGACGAATACAAAACTCACAGAACGATGTAACAACCTAGCAATCTAAAGATCACGATTGATCCGCAAATCGATTCGATTATCCGCGCAGCGTCGGCGAGCGTTTCAGGCTGGCGTCTACTAATATCGTGCACGTGACTGGGAATAATTTTGGTCCGCGTCACCGGCAAAAACATCCGCGACGCAGCGTCACGTTCACCGGTGCCGGCCCCTCGCCGGGCTCGCGAGAGATATCGGTGATCGCCGCGCGATCGAGGATCGTTTCAATTTCCCTTGCGTCGGGTCTCAGGGTTTTCCGTCCGGTGATCTCTCCGTCGAATCACGACGGACGGACGGACGAACGGATGGACGGGCCGGCCCCGGGAGTGGCGCGCACCATTTTTCTTCGACGCGAAATTACTTCTCGCTCCTTAGCAAACGTCGAGTCATTGTTATCGCGCCGGCCGAGCGACGTGACGGCCCTCCGCGCGCCGGAAAATCTCAACCGGCGAGAGAACAGGGTTCCCGATCTTCGATTCCGTTTTATCGTTGCCCGCCTCGGCACGGCTCGGCTCGCGAAATAGGGCGAATAAACCGAACGCGCGATCCGATTTATCGGAGCCGGAGCTCGGTCTGACCGTGAACGGCGCATTCCCCTTCGACCATCGTTCCGCCGGGTTCCCGATTCTCGTTCCCAGCTCGCATTTATTCCTTGCCCCGGCTCGAAATAAACCGATCACTCGCGCGGACCCAGCACACCTGCTCGAAATAACGGATACTCCTCCCGCGATAATCAGCTTCCTAAATTTCGCGGAAATTTCATCAGCGTCCCGCGCGGCCGGCTAATTGCGTTTATCAGCGGGATTCGGCGAATTTACCCGGGGAGAATAACATCGGTAACCTCGTTTCCCGGCGCCTAAAACAAGATCAGAACCGTGCTTAATCCGATTCCCGGGACGACTGCCGTCTCCCGGATAGTTTGATAATCTATCCGTCGTGCCCGTTTCGCAGGTCCTCCCCCCAAGAATAATCGTGGTATCCAATCCTCGCGCGCTACCGATAAAATCCGTTCGATCGGCGAGACCCTCTCTGTGTGTACGTACCGTTGAACGCGACGACACTCCGCGAACATCCTCTTCCGACCTCCGAGATCTTGCTCCTTTGAGGATGCTGTTTCCCTGGAGTGGGCGGGGGACGAACAGCGGCAGAACGGAATTCGATAACAGGTCTCCTCTCTCTCTCTCTCTCCCTCTCCGCTTCTCCTCCCCGCACCCCCGCAATAAGAACCAAAAAATCAAGCACCAACAGCACCAACAGCACAATCGTGGCCGAGGGAGAGGACCGGTGTTGACCGTGATTCGAAACCGAAACCGCCTTCCTCGTGTTACCGGCGATCGACGATCGAACGCTCCACCCGATACGTCCCCGAAGGCGTCGCGACGCTCACTGCGGAGTCTCCGCTGCGTACCCGCCCTTATAGCATCGTGTTGCGCTCGCACCGCGCCTCCCCCCTCCGCCCCGCCGCTCCTTCTCCAGCTTCTCCTCCTCCGAGGCCGGTGCCCCTTTCCCCGCCGCGGCCGCGATCCGTCCTCTTTCTCTCTCCCGCTCTCTCCACCCTTCGTTTTGACCCTCTGCGCCGTACCGCGAACCTCGCAACCCCTTCCAAACCCGTCCCACCACGCCGTCCCTCTTCCCAGCATCGCGAAACCCCGTCGACCCGCCGCCACGCCGTCACCGGCCGCTCTCCTCCGCCCGCTGTCCTTACAGGATAATGCTAGCGTTCCGGAATAAGCGTTCAAAAGACTAGCGGATGCGTTTCTTCGAGTCCTCGTCACCTATCGCGCTGAAAATTCAAATCGTTTTCGGAGTGTAGATGTCATGCCTGTGGATACCGTTGTTTCCCGGAGGATCATTCGGTTAGGGTATCGGACAGTGATTTTAAAAATCTTTGCGAATCGATTTGTAACCAATGTATATGCATTTTTGGCGTTTGCTTTCCGTGTTTGGTTCTTTTTTGCAAAATTGTCGAGTGCATTGCGGGAAGAGGTGGTCTGTATTATTGTCCATTCGTTATTCCAGGGGTTTGGATTGGCTGCTTAATTGGAAATTGGTCGGACTGCGCCACCTGTATGTTTAACTGAGTTAATTTGATCAATGGATTCTTGTTATTTCAACGTGTTACTGAGATAATGATTAATCGTTAACTGCGGCGGATTGTTCCATCTGTTGATCCAAACAGTTCGCGCCAAGTAAAATGTAATTATACAAATCGAAGCCTACAGAGAACGATAGCCGAACCACGATTAGAACACCGTCAGTCTTAGCGAGACACCGCAAGCGGCTTGGACCAGCGCGCTGGAACAAAGTGTATTTCAGAAAACGAGCCACCGGAAACGGCGAGCGCGCCGGTTTCACAGGCTTCCGGGAGATCTGTCGCCGGAACACCTTCCCGTGAAAGTGTTCGCGTAGGAACTTATCCGCGCGGAGGGTGGAACGGGGTCAAGAGGGTCAGTGGAGCACTCGGTGTCTCGTAACAGCCGCGTCATCTTTTTAAACGATACGCTCCGCCCTCCCTCTCTCTCTCTCTCTCTCTCTCTCTCTGAAATTTTCTTTTGGCTCTCGTACCGGAACGAAATAAAAAGGAGAGGACTGGCGGCAGCGGGGATACGAGGAAAAAGAATGACGCGAACCTCATCCCACCGATGTTCGAAACAACGAGGGTGGAGAAACGGTTCTTCAAGACGCTCGAGAACTATGTTCCATCTTTTCTTTCGGTTTTTCTCTTCGCTTTTTCCTCTTCTCTCTTCCTGCTTTCTTTTTTTAAAGCTGTGACCCTTGGGCTTTCCCAGGCCGATGAGTCTGAACGCGTCACGAACCGTTTGGCCCCCGGCAACGACGGCGATGGATAAATTAATGATGCCAGGTCTCCGGCAACGACAGACCGACATACGTCTGCGTCAGGGTGACGCGTAACGCAGCGTTATATACCTCCCAGCTACGTGACAGACGTACCGTCGTGCGTGTCGACCCTTCTCACGCGGATGGAACACCTTTGAGGAACGGCCCTCTAAACGCAGAAAGAATTCAATTCGTCGCTCGATCCCTCGGTATTATCGCGCCGACGAGAATTCTTCCGGGGGGTGAAACCGAGCAACGATCACGGAATTGTCTTCCTGTTTTCCGTGATATTTGCCTCGAGCCCATCGGCTTTGAATGTACTCGCTCATAACTCACTGTTTGCCCTTTGTCGGAGCGACGGTCTAATTTGAATGCAAAGCGCTGGCTCGATATTTTGTCGGCTAGGGAATAGTGCGCAGCGTTTGAGAATGGGTTTTCGAAAAATTATACTGCTGGATAGGTCGTGAGTACGTTTAAGGGAATTGGAGAAGTTCAGTTTTTTTTTTTGGAAATATCGCAGTAGAGAATTGATTGATTGAACGGCGTGTCTGACCACTGTTTGCCGATTTTACTTTGATTGCGTACAGATCGACGTGAAATATAATTCTTCGCGAATTCTCGGAGTACGAATGAAAACCGATGTTACACGACTCGCCTGGACTAATAAAAACGGACCGGATATTAATAAAACGTATAATTATTGTTCCGTCAGAGTCATTCAATGAATCGACGAGTGCAGTGGTGTTTTTATTCGATTAACTCGATTAAACGCGCAGGGAAACCAATTTTTGATAGCTGTGTTCCTACCTGTTGCCCGCTGCAGAAGATTCTGTTCCTTATCTGATATTTTGGGAAGGTGAAGCTTGTGTGCAACATTGGAACCAAAGTAGCACGATAAAAGAATAGAGCAACCGAATCGATGTTCCCATCACTTTGAAAACATTCGAATTCTCGCAAAATAGCTCACCGTGAATTATTCAAACACCCAATTTAACCTCTCGCACTAGCATTGCACAATCCGAGGTATAATTCCAACAACCGACATTTCACTCGCGACATTTATATGTGACCTGAAATTGCGACCTTTCGTCATATCCACGGTTGCTCCAAAACTGCCATCAATACCGAGACTCGTCGGGGATAGTCCAAAGGGTTAATCGCTTAAACAAAGTTTGCAAATAAACATTTACAGCGGCGAAATAGAGGACCGAGAGAATCATGGCGATCAAGAGAAAATAATACCTTCATCCGCTTACTTACCCCTTAAAAAAGAAGCCGGCTGAGTTGGCGTTTTAAGAACCTCCGAATCATCTGTCCGTTATCATCCGCACGGTCAGGCCTCTGGGACGGTATCAGGGGTTGAAACGAGGTTAAACGAAGCTGGTAACAAACATCTCATTTATTCGACAACCGGCGTCGCTCGCGCGTGGTACATGACGGGGATCAGGCAGCGAGCTAAGAATTCTACGGAAATTGTTGCTGTTCGCACACAACCGGCAGCCCAAGTGGGCTCGTTAAATCTTCAGCCCCGACAACCGTTCCGTCGTAAACGCCGGGAACGCTTTCTGGACCCGCTCGCGCTACCAGCGCCGCACGGTTAAAATATTTACCGAACGCGCTACGTTCCGGACTCCATTCTCGGATAAATTTATTACAGCTAATATTCCGGACGCGCGCTTCTCCGTCTGGCGATGGGACCGCGAGGCCGTTGCCAGATAGAGAAAGAACAGGTTTAGACGGGGGAGGGGAAAAAAAAGGAAAACCGAAAAGGAAGACGGTGAATTATTGTCTCATCGCACGCATAATATTCGTGGGCCCGCGCGAGCGGAGCTCGACGATTTACGAGTTTCCCTCGCGATCGAGCAACGCTCGCCTCGAACGTTAGAAAATTTCTTACGTGTACGCCCTACGACAATCCGAAACACCCGGTGTACTGGTATCGCGAAGATACGTTCGGGCTCGCATTAGTGCAACCATTCGTCCTCGGTTTAGCAACGCTTGAATCATTTCTCGATTTCGTTGCGCCGCCACCAAACGGTGCATTCGTGTTTCCCGCTGGTTGGCACGAATTCACGCCTGCGCGAGGAGCAACTGGGCCTGTCGAGTATAGAGTTCGAACGAGTCGAAGTTCGAAACGATTCGAATTGGTTAATGCTTCGATGATACGATTGGAATACACTATTTTGATTAATATCGTTCGGGTTACAGATCGAGTTTAGGCGTTGCGGAGTTGGATCTATTCAAACTTCGAATGATTCGAGCTCCATACCTCCGGTTTCCGAGTTGAGCAACCGATCGACGGAAAGTACCGTAATCTCTATAGAAATCATGCAAAAAGTTGAGCGTCCCCGGTACAGAGGCAAACGCGTACAAAAAGGAGGGAACCATAGAAAGTTAGTATCAAAGTGAGCCTTACAGCTAAAACGTGAATATTTCATGAACGTATGGAACCATCACCCGCTTAAGAAGACAAAGAAACGACGAAACCGTTCAGTAATTACGCATCCCTATTTCCGCGACGGTTTAACATTTGTTCGTTATAAAATGACTTAAGACTTAAGGCATCTGCGCGTGATATCTACCCTCATCGTTCCCGTATCGACGAATAATGTGGACGATTTACATCGGTACCGTAGAAAAAAGCTAGTTTACAGAGCGGTAACGGCCAAATAGAAGCCTGCGCAACGGCTGGAAGGAAATATCATCGATGGACAAAAGGCCGGTGTGTTTCGACGCCGAAAGAATTTCTCCATTTCCTCTCTGTTTGATCGTTCGCCGCATATCTCGTGTCCAGCTCCGTGCTACACCACCGAATAATCCTCGACCAGTATCTGGCCGAAGTGAGTTATCACGTAATCGTGGTAATACATCATTATGCAAAGTGGCTGTCCGATAATGAGACTCGCCCACACCACGATATTACCCCATCTGGCGCCCCAATATTGCTCCACCATCTTACTGAGTATCGATAATGGTATCTGGAAAATCGGTTAGAAAGTTTCTGCCTGATGACACGGCCGCGCAATTTATTATTCATTTCTCGGCTGCGTTTTTGAAGCGGTAATGCCCCTCTAATTGCCCGGCCGCTAGGGCGGCCGATAAACGATTCGCGAAACGAGCCGTCTAATCGCCTCATCGTGTAGATTAAAATGATGAGGCTAACGGATCCGCGTTCGAGGAATAATTGATTAGCCGGTCGATACTTGCGAACGGATAATATCAACTGAATAGACGATCGAATCAACACATGTGAGCCTCTTAAGCTTCGAAGTTGAATTTTTAACGCGTTCCTCTGTCTTCGAAAACTCATCCGAGAAAGTTCTTCGCGAGAAAGACAAAGTTGTTTTACCTGTCCCATCATGCCCATGAACGCCCACGTCTTGAACGTCTTCAGAGGCACGCTGACCAAGTACTCGTGGAAGAAGGCACTGATGAAGAACACCGTGATCGAAGCGATCGACCTACTGTACCCCATCTCTATGATGGGAATGTAGAGATGTCTGCAACAGATTAAACCAACCCAGTTAGTCAACTGCAAATTCGGTTGTTTGCGACTCGTGTTCAGCAATGATCAACTAATAAGTATTCTTATCGAATTCAAAGCATCAGCGGCAAACGCAAATATCATTCAAACATCAGTCCACAAAAAATCTGTCGTTACGTAAATACTCCCCTCTAATCTGTGCAGTAATACTCTCATTAGTACGCGCAATGATGCATCGATAGGATTAACAAACAGGATCGAGCATCTCGTTATCTCGGAAGGAATCCGGGTCCTCGTTGATACTCTCTGGACTATTACCCTAGCTATGCAAAGCCCCATTAGAGCGTTGTACCACAAAGGAGCACGTGGTACTTTCGCGGAGCTGTGGGTCAGGGTGTAGATAAGAATGGCGTCGCGTTTAAGGATCAGGCGGCGGGAGAATCGCCTCGAAAAATTAAAGCAATAGCCGTGGAAGTTTCCCGGAATAGCGACACTTTGGGTTGTCGTCTCGAAACGGGGACGACCGGCGGGAAGCGGAAGCCAGGAAGAGATCGTTAGCCGGCTTGGTTATCAGTGGCGTCGCATTGGAAAGAAGAAAAGGAAGCGGCGGCCGAGCGAAAAAAACTGGCGTAAAGAACCGAAATGGGAGGGGCGAGGGGTGGAAATTCAAAGGCGCGGCGCTCGCCGCTAAGAATTCCCAGCCCGGCGTTCCGTTCGCGTATGGAGGCCTCTTCGTTGCAGCTGGAATAGGATATAAGGGATGCAAACAGATAACTGCCTACCGCGAAACGTTCGACCAAATAGACGCGCTAAATTCTCGCGAAGATCTTAACGTTTCATCTACGGAGATATTGCTTAATAATTCCACCTTACACTCCGAACAAATTGAACATTAAAATATTCATGAACCGCGTAACAGTTCCAGCGTTACCCTAACACTCTTCAAGCTCCGAGAGCAGGACGGCTGTAACAACCGTGTCCCCTCGGCAGCGTGCCCCATAAATCCACGAAATCCCCAGTCTAATTAGAAGTGACCGGACGTCGAAAACACGTAACCAGTTCGCCGGTGATTCCGTAGGAATAAAAATTCTATACGTGGCTCGTAACCGTGGAACGGAACGAACGTTTCCAGGGGCGACCGATAGGAAGCCCCCGCAGAGATCGGCCCGCGGAATAGATCCTCCCTTTCTGTCTCATTTCCACTGTTCCCCCGCGATCCCGCCGCGGAATAGACGCGTCGGGATATCTCCCAGTTATAGAGGCATTATAAGTGCCGGGGGGAATAAACAGCTTTAAGTGCGCGCACCGCGATGCGTATCGGCTTTTCCCATTACAATCCTGAAAAGACGTCTTCTTCGTCGACAGCCCCGGCCCCTCCCGTCCTTCCGCCGTCTCCCCCGGCGTCTATGCCCCCGTCATCGTCGTCTCCGCCGTTCCAGGTCGTCATCGTCGTCGTCGTCGTCGTCGTCGTCGTCGTCGTAGCCGTCTGTGCCCGCTTTTCCATTTTCACCTCAAACCCGCCCACCCCAGCGGTCGCATGGCTGCGTGCCAGTTGCAGCTCGCAATTGCAGCTGCATATCTCGGCCCAGACGAAAGGGAAGACTCGGGAGGCGAACGAGAAGAAGAGGGTCAGAAAAAAACGGAGACGACGGCGTCGCATAGAAGCGCAGGTGCAGCCGGAAGCGGACGGAAGTGCCGCGGCGGGGCGAGCCGGGGGGAAAGGGGCTGGAACGGTGAAATTCGAGCCTCGGGAGCCCGCCGTTACCCGAGGCAAAGCCGATTACTGTTTTTGCCCGGTTAATTATTCGGAATCTAGTTAATTGCGAGTTGATGAGCACCCGGACCACCCTTCGCGCCTGCCCCCAACCCCCGCGGGATAGGCGAAGCGATCCGAACGGGTGCGTAACGCGAGCCTAATCGGGAATCCTTCTTCTCCGGCGCCGCGCCGGTTCGACGCGCTCCCGATATTTCTTGCGACAGTGAATTATTGCTCCGCCGGTATAGGTCTCGCGAGAACCCTTGGATCGCGGAACCGCGCAACCCTTCCGAGACGCCCGGAACACCTATTCCTCGCCAATGGCGCAATAACAACTTTCAATGCTCCCTTTTTTGGTCCTCCACTCTTTCCTCTCCGGTTTTTCTCCTTTTTTCCAGCTGCTCCGAGGATTTGAAAGTTTCCTCGCCACGGCTGGCGGCTCGGTGAAAAAGCGGTTCGAGGAGGAGGATCGTCACACGGAGACCGTGCGACTCGTTCGCGCGCGGCACGTGCACCGGTGGGACAGCGCACGGACGCCCGGTGAAGCTCGCGCGCGCGGAAACTTTCGCGGAAGTTCGCCGATTGTATTGAGCGGGTATGCATAATCCAATGTAACGATGACAGGGAAGATGTATGGCGGCAAAAACCGAGCGCGGCCGAGCGCGCGTTTATCTTCGCGAGTTAGCCGAGAGATTTTCCAGCTGGACCGGCGAACATCGGGACGCTGCTCCCTGGAATTTCATTCGAACCCTTGGAAGATGCTCCGGGCACGACTCAGCGGTGAACTTTAGCGCGATTGTCTCGTGATTTTGCGATTCGAGGCACCGATGTCGGTGATTATGTATTTCTAGAGGTGATCAATGTTTCATTCGGTACTCATGCTTTGTGAGTGCCTTAATGGACATTGGGGTTCTGACTAGGTAGATTGCATGTTTGCGGATGAATAAAATATCGGTACACCGGTATATTTAGAAGGCGAGTAATATATTAATGATCCTGTCTATCACGTCAGCCGTGTCGGACAGTTTCCTTGGCAAACCATTAACGTTGCTAAACGAATCCAATAACTGGCTAGGGAAATATAAATATTTCCTTAGCTACAATTTAGACAGCCAGTTTCGCGCTCGACGAAGCCCGGCTTAAAACGATTAATCTAAAGCAAACCTCAACGAAAAATTGATATTCTATTCGTGCGAATATTGGTAAACGTCAATAGCGCTCACTTATTCGTCAACAGTGGTCACGCGTGCGAGCACACAATAGCCGAAAAACACACGGCAAACGGAAAATAGGTGGCCGACATCCAAACAGAGAACCGCTCTTAAAGTTCAATTTTTCTAAAAATCTGTAAAACGGGAATCCTTTCAGGATCCCGGCAGACAGCTGAATGCCCGGAAGCATCGCCGGCGATCCGGGCCGAGTGTTACCCTTTCAAACAAATTCGTAAGTCATTCTCAGACGTTCGAATCGCGGATTGAAGCACGGGCGCGCGGAAAGTACGGAAAGAATCCCGCTTTTTCCCGCGGTGAATGGGATCCGGGTTCAACGGAGGAATGAAGACAGGAAGGAGGTGCGGTAAATAGCGGAGGTGCGGTAAAAAGTGAAAAAAAGAGAGAAAGAGAGGAAAGAGAGAGAGAGAGAGAGAGAGAGAGAGAGAGAGAGATGGACAGAGAGAGACAGAGAGAAAGAGAGAGAGAGAGGGAAAGAGAGTGAGAGTGGAGGAAGGAAGAAAGTAGAAGGGGAAGTTGGTATCCAGCCGCGAGGTCGTACTTTTGATCGAGCTTCTTTCCGCCTAAGCGGCTAAACTTCGTTAACGAGTGTGCCCCGCTTTAAGGAGATTTAATTACATTTTTCGCGAGATCCCGGCTCCTGTCTGCCCTCCGAAAAGGAAGAGAAATTTCCGTGAATCAGAGACTTTCCCCGCCGCCGTCGACTCACCCCCTAGACCGCCGCCGCCCCTTTTAACCCCGTGGAAACTGCTGCGCGGCTAATTGTTTTAGCTTCTACCCCCACCTCTCGTTATACATGTATGAAATTATGAGTACAGTGCGTCCCGGTGATAAAACTATGAAACGGATCATTCCATGCGAACGAATGACGCGGAAATTTCCAGTGAAATTTCCTATTCGAAACTACAACATTTGGCTGTTTCGATTAACTAATCGAGAAGTTATTCAACGGATAAAAGCAAGTTGAACGAGTATAATAAAATTCTGTTCCGTTTCAAGCTGCAATTTTCGTCGAAATCCGGTTTAAACAAATCTGGCGAGCACCTCTGCGTTTGTCGACGATCGACAAAACTACGGTCGAACAGCATTTTTTCGAAAACAAAGCTTGATTCGGGCTAAATGTATTATACATTTTTCATTCGGTTCTCCATGTAGGACAAACCCCGTGGACTGTAACTTTATTTCATCTAGTATCAACCGACTGTATGCATCAAATATGTACACTTCATTTTCCCAGAAACGGGAATCCACTAAAAAACTATAATCGCTGCCGTTCAATACCGTAATTCCTATAAAATCCAACCTCAATTGAATCGGCAGTTGCCAGGCACCGTGTAGATAACTACCAATCCAAGTCTTACTTTTAATGTCCGCGTGAAGGAAGCAGGGCATCGGCGCGGCTCGCGTTTGAAAACTCGCCGCGAAACTGAGCCGCCGCGCGACGACGAGGATCTTCCGTTTCCGCCGTTTATTTCGGAAAATTAATTCGCGGACGCGTTTATAAACAGCCGGCCCTCGACTTTAATTAATTCGGCCGCTCCCTCGCGACGCCCGGTGGCGGGTCCTCGGCCGACCGTGAAATATTATTCCGTTTTTTCGAAATTCCTCGGTTCCCCGGCGCCTTCTTCTATTTCCCATTTTGTCAGCGGTGATCGACAGGACCGAAATACCCGGTGCCGGTGACAGTCGAGGCGTCGAACTTGGCCGGAATAATTTGGGGATGCAAATAAGGGAAGTTCGTTGATCACGGTTAAGATTGGCAGGCTTTCCGAAGCTTTCCGCGGCGAGGCGTCATCGAACGAGCGAGTCCCGCGGCGGGTCGATCGACTCGCGTGTTATTCCCGCGGCGGTAGGGATTAATAAGGGTGATTAATATTATGATAACGGTGATATTGATCAATGAAGCTCACCGCAGGGCCCACCGATGCACCGGCATGTTCCAGGTCCTCCAGAAAATGTCGATGTTATTCGCGTTCCACCAGTCGCAGTAGAAATTCCGATCGGCGAAATGCAGCAGTTCTCCTAACAGATTAAAGAACGAATGGAATATCAAGTAGAAGAAGCACAGCCAGACCAGGTGGTTCGGTATCTGTAACAGTGTTAAAAACAGGGGCTTTCAACGGTACTGTCGAAACTAAAATATCGGTGTTACGAAAATATCAGGGGAACAGGGAGGGAGAAAACTATATTGAGCTAGAGACACGACTGATCGAACCGCTCGAAAACAAGAGGTCGTGCGCAATTCATGGCAGGAAGTCGTTCAATTACTTAATTCATTCATCAAATATTCGCGCGAATTAAACATAGATTTTGAATTAAACGTGCTCTGTATCCATTTCGAACATTCCAGGTACCGTAATCGATAGAATTCCGTATTAAAATTACTTGTGCAACGAACTCCTTCGCGAAAGTTCACGATAGAAATCTTTGCCAGCGCGAGTATCGATACTTTCATCTTCCGCATCTGAACGCGATTACCGGTAATTAACAGTAATAATGGCGAACACTCGGGCAACGATACACGCAACATTTTCACCGGCATTCCTTCCCAGCGGCGGACTGTCAAGATCCCATGGTCCGAGTTTCAAGTGGCTGGCGGGATCACGAACGCCAATCTAATTCCCGGGACGCCTGCTCGTTTCGCTCGCGAGCATAATACGCCGCTCGGCCGCTAAATGGACTCTTGTTTTCATTTTATTACAGCGCTCGCGAAAGGTTTTTCCCCCGTACGCGCTCGGCCGTATCACGGCCGGCCCGCGTCGATCAATGTTAGATCACGCGGTCGTATAACGCGCAACGGGCACCAACCCTCGCGGCTATGGGTATTAATATTTTAACCTTCTTTTTGTCTCGCATCCTTTATTCGGGAGCCTCGTTAAACCGACGCGAATTCGCTGGCTCTCCTTCCCCCGTTGTTCCATTGCCGGTTCGCCCCGAGGCAGTCGCGCAATTTCGCGTAATTCTTAACCTCTGTTAGCATACCGTTGGGTGAAGAGGCGGTTGGCAGGGCGGCGGCGGCGGCGGGGAGGGACAGGAGGGAGCGGGGCTGGAAGGAACGGCCGGAAGAAAGGAAACACGATGGTGGATGGAAGGTGCCAGCAGGAACATCAAAGCTCTCTCGCATTGTATAATGTATAAAACGGGAACGAAATGCCGGGAATGATGGAGTAATAATGAAATAGACTCCCCGTTCGTACGTTATCGGACACTTGAGCCTGGCAGACGCGAAACAGAAACGTATCGATGCTCCACAATGACGGGAATCGCGAGGAGAGAGGCGCTCTTATTCGCTCTTTGTATCGGCGGCCGGAATAGGAAGCGCATTGTCTTCCGCTAAGTATTTTTATACTTTTATCGAGCACGCCTGGATCTGGAAGACTCGGGGGCAATGTATTTCGACGATTGTTAAGGCCACTTATAGCCTTACCGTTTCGTCCGGGCCCTTGAACGACCGTAGTTTTAGTTTTGTGTACACTTTTTATCTTTCTAAGACTTAGCTGTACATTTGTTAGTTTTTTCGTAGCAATAAGAGCCTTCGTCCCGTCGCAAGTTGCAGTCGTCCTTACGGTATTACGAGAAGGGACCGTGGCAGCCATAAATCCCTGAACCCATAAGGCCCGCTATTCTTACTGTACACTTTCGCTGTCTATTGTTCACATCTGGCGTCCAGTTACCAGCATTTTTGACTCTCTAGCCCGTTTAGCATGTGTGTTTAAGGGCCTAAGCGTTTCTCGCTTTTTTACCTGCCACGGTCGACGACTGCAAACGGGACGAATTAGTTATTAACATTAGCAACTTGGAGACCCAAGAAGGGAGGGGACTGTCTCTCCCTTCCACAAACTTCTAGAATTAAAGGGCCAACCAGAATGACTTCACCCCCGCGAAGACGACTTGCGGAGGTGTCGTCGAAGACGTTTCTGGGAGGCCCAGTCAGTTGAGAAACAAGTTTCGACAAGTATCAGCTCAAATTGTACATAGCACAGAGTACGGAGTAGGAAGTACGGACTACAAAGCACAAATTAGCAATTTCGATCAAGCACATAGCATTTTAGTCAAAGTCCACTTCACCTCCTACTCATTTCCAAGTTTTGTTCCCGATTAACATCGGGTGGTCCTTCGAACCGTACAAGTTTTATTAGTCGGCACACCACGTGCAAAATTCAACAAAACTCGAACACCATTCCGGTAACCACGAATACTTAACAACGATTAATACTTAATACTATAATAATGAGCGGATATTCTTATCGATTTTAAAATTACGCCCGCGCGGTTTCCCTACTGCGAATCTGCGCGGTTAATATTCAACGAGAAAAATGGTAGAAATAGTACGGGACGTTGAATAATTAAACGAACATTGGAAACGGATGTTACAATCCCGGAATATACATGTAGAACACGGAGTGTTGAAATCAGAGTAAATTCTGCTGGAGTAGTAATAATAAAAGTCCTACGTTAACGCGTGAACGACCGAGCATCGCTAGAATTCTTCTGAGAACGCGGCTGTTTCGACAAAAGAACCATACGTAACGCTGAAACGTCGCGGTAATTAATATTGAAACGAGAAATCCGAGGAAGCGCGGGTCCCGACGGAAGAAAGGGAATCGCGTACTGTTTACACGTCCACCCGGTGTTGGCAATTCCACGGGCGGATTGCGTCTCGTTAAGTCGCGTTTTAGACACAAAGCTGCCCCGAAAATTGCGATGGAACAACGTTCGTCGTTTGTGCGCGACTCCGAGGCCACCGACGGGAGAAACAGCGGAAGGCAATCGCGACTGGGAACCTCAGACGGATTCTTCCGGCGTGTAACGTTCCCTTGCAGCTGCGCCCGCCCGCTCGCGGTTTGTCCAAGGAGGAATTTTGAAGTTATTTCGTTTTCGAATGTCTTCTCTTAATTCCCCCCGGAGCGTCGCGGCTGCTTCCGGGGGCCCTTTGCCCGCCCCAAAGGACTTAATAATGTTGCGAGCACAAAGGTCAAGTCTCTCGTGCCGCCAGGCATTCGCGGCACTTTTATGGAACCCGCGCGGTCGGGGAGGGAACGGGAGGGGACCACCCTTCGCCTCCCCTCCGGCCCGCCGCGCCGGAACACCCCGGACCAAACGGTACACGTGGCCCCCGCAAAAACTTACCTCGACGTTTTAATTTCGTTTGGATCCGGTATGTCGGCCAGCGAGGGCGAGCGGGATGAAACCGTGGCGAACCGTTTGAAACACGCCGATGATGCCACAAAGGAAAAAGCGGCGGCATAAACTTTGAACCGCGCCGCTCCCTTTCCTTGGCCAGCGGCTATCTCAGAACGAAACGCCTTTTCATCCCCCTCGACAGGGAGATAAATTCTCTGTTGGGATGATATGTGACACGGGGGACACGGCTGGCTTGAATTTTCGCGTGAGCGCTCTTTGTGACATCGTGCGTATTAGTGGTAATTTTGTATGCAAAGGGGGAAGATTAGTATCAGGGTTGGAGATTATGAGACGGATGAACGGGGAGTAAAATAGGAAGCTTCGAAATTAGTCGAGAGAGGACTCGAGAGCGATGGTAAAATAAAAAGCAACGGATAATATAGATGACACGGGGTATTACGCGCAGAATGAGGAGCGAAGAATATAGAATGCTCGGTCGCAAAGATTTCGAGCGTGTACAGCGAGAGTATCATCCATCGTGCCAGCTTGTCACCTCTCGACTCTCGTGCGCTACAATAATAAGAAATTTTCCCGAGAACGAACGGCGAAGAACAAAAATTTTCAGCAATTTTCTTTCGATCAGGACCCCGTATCGCCCCGGCGAAAGACAAACCCCGTAGACTCGCGCGATTCAGCGGCAACGGCGGCCCCCAAGCCTGCCGGTGCCTCGATTCCCATCTAAAACCGATGACAACGTTAAAGCTCCCTCGCAATTTTTCCCATCCAGCCGGCGCGATGCAGTTTCCCTCGATTCTTCTCCCGTTCCTGATTGTTATTCTTACATCCCACTGTTCATACGATAACAGCTACTTCCCAGATTACACACAGGGGCGCACAGGCTAGCGCCGGCAGTAAATAGTACCGGCGACGTGTTCCCGGGGGGCTCGCGCCGCGCGGGAGCGAACGAACGTCGAAGAAAAAACGGGGGAAAAGAAGGAAGAGGAGAAAGTGGACGGGGCTAAAGAGAAAAACGGGGGTCGAGGGGGGAGGAGGTGGGAATCGGGAAAGAAAATGGAAAATATCGATTAGCGACGTAATATAATGCGCGCCGGATAGACGAACTTACGCGAATCGGTCGTTGGTCCCGCGCCACGGGCTTTTTACACGATCCGGTAACGATAGCTCGGATCCCGTGTCCATATTACATTCAGCTATCGGTAAGTACATATCGGAAATTCAATGGATCTCTGCCCCCAACCACTCCCGCCTCTCTCTCTCGTTCAGCGACCGGCCACATCTTCGTATTCCTGAATCCAATATGCCTGCATTATTGATGGAAATCGATCGATGGGTTTCAGTATATATGCATGAAGCACACATTACAGATATGCGTTCTATGGGACAGTGCGAGACCGACGAATGGCTGGGCTTGTTGCGAGGAAAAGTCCGGATTTTCGCAGTCTTAATCCCCGATGATGTTACCTCCGTCTATAAGAGTTCTAGGAGATACCAACAATCGACTGATTTACAAGCGGGAATTCGTTCGAAATAAATTCAGAACGTTAAGTTGAAACTAAAGTAGTGAAGGAGTAGCTCGTCATCGAGAGAAACAGATCTCCGTTGCTTAACAGCGTGTCGACAATCAGTCCGCCGACGAAACGCCAATCCCCAGCTCCGAGAAGCTCCGAGGATTCCCAGGCAGACAGTTCACGCGTCCCCGATCCCCCGTTATTAGTTAGACTCGAGAAACGCGAGACGCGTGAACAAGTTTCCGCGGGCGGCGTCTCGCGCGAGCAGCAGCAGCGGCTCTGAAAGAGCGAAAGGGATCGTCGCCTCGGCGCGTAGACTAGCACCTCAGACTGTCCCTCACCTGGCCTGGCTTCTTTCCCGTCGGTGGCACCCGCGTGGCGTCAAAGAGATTCCGAAACGAGGGGACGAGTGGACAGGGCGGAGGGACGCGCTCGTATAAAGCAGATCGATCTAAGGAAACGACCTCGTTGGCAGCGGACTGCAGGAAAATTGCGTTTCCCCATTACGACGAGATTAAAGTCTCGTCCTACATTGCAGTTCCCCGGCTTTTCACCGTCCTTCCGCTTCCTCCTCCCTCGGCGTCCTCTTCGCCGGCCTCCAGCACGTCTTTCGCCGAGCGGCGGCCTCGCGCGCGCCCTCTGTCTTCCAAGTTCACCGGTTCGTATATAAGAACCGCAATTAACCGAGGACGGTGACCGAGCCACCCTCGCAGTTATTTGCGGTGTAAACGAAAATAAAGGTCCCGTGGGTCATTGCGAGCGAGGGTCCCGCGCGCGCCCCGAGGATGACGGGGCTCGATCTTTTCACCAGTCTGCTCGCCACCTCGAGCGGCTTCCGTGCGCCACCGATTCTTCCCCTCGATCGACAAACAATTATTTTTCCCTCCGGACGAACGGTGCCCGGGCGGCTGGGAAACAGAAGGGTACAAAGGGACCGGGGATGAGCGATTCTTCTCGTCGCGTGACTTATGAGATCGGGAGAGGAACTCTCATTGCGGCGGACTCGCCTCGGGGAACGCTGATTCCACTTTGATTTTCTGGGAGAACCTGGAGTTGCTTGTTGAGCTGACGGATGTGATAATGGTTGTGGCTTTCTTTCGGGTATTTGCCGACCGTGGGAGCGATCAAATCTGGGATTGTAATATCGAGGAATGAAACGTTGGCTTCTTCGTCGCGTATCGAGTTTGTAGCTTTCACTTATCGAAGCTTATGCAGTTCACAACTCTCGGAAGCTTATAAATCTCCTCAGATAAGTATCCATTCTAATTGACTAATATAATGAGTCTACGCTCGTCATCGCTACGAGCCAGCAACAGCGAATTATACGTCGATACAGAAAATAATTACCGTTCGAAAACTTTCGAGACTTCGCGAGGAATCACATAAGAACCGAGCGGTGTGTCTGTGAGCCGAAGTTCGTACAATGTTCGACTCGCTCCAGACCAGCGTCCATCGGGGGCCGATTTCACTCGGGCGTCGTTATTCGTGCTCGTTATTCTCTCGTTAGTCCGGATCGGAACTAGCCAGCCGTAGTGTTTCGATCAGTGAACCGGACTCGGTGAACCGAATTCAATTATATGACTTCCATCCCGAAAAGCGACTGCCGCGAATCGTCCTCCTGGACCGTGTATAATAATAGCGCCTGGCGATACGCGGCTGGCTCCCGATTAAAGCACCGCGGCCTGACCAGAAAAGCCACGCTCCGCCGGGCTTCGTTAACAAATTTTTCGCCGGGCGCCGGTTAATTGGACCCATCGCGTCATTAATTACCCACGTCCGACGCCCGCGTCAGCAAATAAACGCCGCGGCCACCCGTGCCAAGGAAAACCTCGAATGTCTCTCTCGCTCGCGAACGCTCGATCTCTACGCTTTTTGATCGGTGATCCTCGAAGACTCTTTGGAAATCAAAATTACGTGTGATTAACCCTTTGCGCTCGGAAGGTGACTCTCAGTCGCTAGATTTGACACACGAAAACTATAAAATCTGATACTTAATGTTGAACTTTGTGTAATGCCACGATAAGTGAAACGTTGGAGTAAAATAGCTTCGATCTTCGATGCACTTGTGATTTCAAAAATGTTAAATATTTCTAGTGAGAAACTTCCGAGTGCAAAGGGTCAATAGAGATGTACATAAATGCATAGACACGACTTCGCTGCATTTATTTTCGGTCAATTCTTCCGATCGATGCACGAGTTTGATTAGATCTTCACCAAACCGTTCGACTTCCCTCTGAATCTGTGATATCGATAAAAGAAAGGAATCTACCTGAACCGTTCGATGCCACTACTGTTTTAATTAAAAGAATTGTACCGTGTTAAAATGCTCTGCATCGGAAGTACATCGATAAGGAAAGCAAGTTCGAAGCCAGTCATTCCTGTTCCAATTTGTTAAAAATGTTGGAACACGTCCTGTATACCGCGGCTGCACTCGTGAGTGCTCGACCATATCCGCCCTCAACAGAAACACTTTTTTTTCCTCACGATCCAATTGCTCTCTCCTTTATTGGACCGGCCTGTTCGGCGACGATTGAACCGCGAACTGTAAACGAGAACGCTCTCTCGTCGAAGGACGGGCTCCGGTGGAAGTCCTCTGGCCTCCTCGTCGTCGAACGATATTAACCATTCAATGCCCGATCTATACTTTAGCCGGCGCCAACGAAGGGGCGAGAATGTCGCGCAAATAACCGGCGAGCGAATCGCGTATCCGCCTCGAATTAAAAGTGTTTCGTCGGTTATCGGTTGTTTGCCCGACACTTGTTCCCGCTGCGACTGTGGCTTTCGCATTACAGATGGCTGCAGAGAGAGAGAGAGAGAGGGTCGAGAGAAGAACGTTGCCAGCCGCAATACCGATTTTTAATACGCAAATATTGTTCCGCGTTATCGCCGCGCAGCCGGATACACGAATTCCCGCGTTCTCGTCGTCGACGATGGACGCGCGGTCCCTTTGACGCATCCGCACTCTGTTCCGCGCGACCCGTGACCCGCGACGCGACACGGGTCCGCTTTAATGCGTGCGCGTTGTAAACGCGCCAAGTGAAAATTTTAATTAACGCATCGAAAGCATCGGTGTCCGGCCATCGGGCGGTTTTAACGGCGGCCGCAAATGTTACGCGTCAAATTACCGGACCCCCTGTTTTCGAAGTTTACGTTCCCGTTTATGGGGACGACGCGGTTATTCCTGTATCCCGAAATCCGATAAAACCCGCCTAACGATGTTAACAAGCGACCGCGGTCTCTTTAGCCGGCTGGACGATAATCGAGGGATCGAGATCTCAGACTTGATCGCGGTGCTGTGATAAGGTTGCGGTTGCGGGGACATTTGGGCCACTGCGCTTTGTCGTGCGCCGTTTAAATGGAACACGGTCCTTTGATCCTTCAGCGCAGCGAGTAAAAAGTGGGAATAGTAATTATGCCGTGCTAATTGCAGCGCTGATGCTCAGCCGAGGAACGGGAACTGGTAGAGACTCGTAGGTTAGCACTTAGAGGCAGGGAGTCTCATAATCTTGAGATGATCTTGGGAGAAAGTAGAAATCTTTGAGACCAGATTGGCGCTACAGTTTAATAATCCCAAAGAACCTTGAGCTTGGTTGACCGAGAAGGCCTTAAGCAGAGGCCCCAAAGAATGATCTAAAAAAACATTAAAGATCTCTATGTCCCTGTTAGCAAACTTCAGAGAGACCGCACAGGTTCAGCGATCTTAAGCACACCGCAGTCTTTGATCATTTTGCTAGATCTAAGGACACAGCGAATCTGATCGCAACCGCTAACATACCGCATTACGAAATAATGAATTTCTATTCGTGTTCGGTACGGAAGGATCAATGAGATCTAAAACCGTGAAAATTCTTATGGCAGTCGATGCATTCGCCATCGAACTACGCGAGTCGACTGAACGTGGCGTTTGAAGTTGCCCGAAGAACCGAGGGAAACATGAACTTCGTAAAAGAATTATACCTCGGCTGCATTGCCTTTAGCTTCCTGTATCGCCGGAATAACTTCGGATCGTTTCGAAGGAGGAATATCGCAAGGGGTAGCGACTCGAACGGCTCGTTTATTGATGGAAACGGCGTTACGCGGGTAACTCCGTTACAAGCCGCCGCTTCCGGGCCGGTATAACTCACGCGGCGAGGCACCGTCACGCGGCGAGAGACCGGCTGTACACAGCCGGGCGAAAGTTGAATCATGAATTCATAGATTCCGCGGAACTTTCGGCCGGCATTCAAATGCTCTCGGTCTGTTGTCGCGTGTTCCGCGAACTGAAACTAAAGCGTTCTCCGCGGACGGATTTACAACGGGGCTCTGTTATTGCGACGCTCATCGAAAACGCGTTTCGCAGCGTTCAGTTCTGCAACATTGCGCCCCAGCTTCTCCCTTTTTTTCTTCTCCTTTTCTTTCCTCTCTTTTCAATTTTTTCCTTTGTTAAAGCGAGTTTCACTGAGACGAAGTTCACGTGAAACGCCGGGGAGAGTTCGGCTCGCAAAATAATACTTCCGACTTCTTATCGAGGGGAACGGTTTCGACAGCGTTCTCACTTTAAAGTGGAAAGACGACAAAGTGGAAGTCGGCTTTAGCATAGTTCATGCTTGGCAAGTGTGCTTGAGTGTTCTATCCACTTTGCACTTACTATTTACCGTTTCCGGGGCTACTGGAATTGCACCACTCTTTCTATAACTTTGAATTTCCTCGGAGTTCGCCGTTCGTTAAAATATATTCCGCTTTTGATCTTGACGGCGCTCGTTCGCGTCTTTATATTTCGAAGATGTCCCGAGGAACGCGAATGACGATAAGAAAAATATCACCGCGACGCGGAAGGTGTTATTCGAAAATAATTTTCGAATAACGTTCGACTACGGTATTTTCGAGCGCCTTGCGTATCGCGCGGTACGCTCGGTTTTTCACGGTAACAGACATCGATCTCGCCGAGCTTGTTAGCCGTCCAGTTCGTGGCTGTTTGCTTTTTTTAAATAAAATATAATATACTCACGGCAAGTTTGAGTAGACGCTCGGAAGCCTTCGCCACGTCCATGTTCTGAAAAAACAAATGAGATTCGATTATTAATTTGAGTAGAGGCACGGGAACGGTAAATAGAAGCGGAATGGAAGTTGGATGATCGCAACGGCAGGGGCAGGATTCGATAAAACAGGGGTAGAAAACGAAACTTTCTAATTGGACGCGAGCCTGCGGAATATGTAGCGTGAATTCGCCAGTTCGCGCGGAAATTTTCACGCAGTGATTACGTCGAACAACGGAGGCCGGTAATTAAAAAATGCAGATAATTAACAGCTAACTTCTTGTGAATTCGTGTCGTGAGGGCAGTTCCAGGGATTCGTGCTATGTTTTCACGTGTAGTGAAAATCGCCCCGCATATTTTTTTCCCTTCTCCCGTTCCTTCCAGTTTCGATCGCGTTCGCAGACTCGGCACAAAAGAATCGTCGAGTGCCATATATTTCAAATATAACGCGAGACTTTTTTATTGCCATTTAATTGGACCGATTGTGAGATTTTAATGGCACGAAAGTTATCGTGTTGTTCGACAGGTCTCCCAGGATGTCGAAATAAAAACGTTGCGCGATTATAGAAAGTAACGACGAGCGGGAAGAAACAAATCCCGATACGTTCGAATGATAAAGAACACCATGACAAATAAATTAACTTTCGAAAACATTCGGTTCGCAGTCGCGCGAGAGAACACGCCAGTCGAAATTAAAGCTTCAAACGATTATATGCGGCAAGGTGATAAATAACAAATGCATGGAAGAACACGCATGATCCGATTCCTCAGAGATAGATATTACAGGTGTTCCCAGCTCCATTATCTCTACTTTCAAATAGGATTCACCGATGGAAAAATTAATACTACAAAAGAGTTCGATGCTCAACGAGGTAAAAAGCTATGCATGAAAGTATATTAAATATTACTCGATTCTATTACTGATTCATTGGAATTGAATAGGCAATTACTCTGCGCTACGTATAATAAAATCTCGCCGCAGCGACAGCCAACTGATAAGTCTAAAAATAATCAACAATGCATTATCGATAGGCGAACAAGAGACAAATAAAACAGAACGAAGTGCAACGATCGTGGAGGATCCTCGAAAAAACGTAATTAAAATATTGCTACCGCGGCAACGGCGGATTAAACGCCGGAAGAACCGAGTTGCCGAAGACTGAGAGATTAGGAGCAATTCGAACGGCAGCGCATGCTTCAATTGGAATAACTGCGGTTCCCGGAAAGTATCCTCTTATTCCCTCCCTCTGTTCCCTTCCATCGTCTCCTCTCTCTCTCCCTCTCTCTCTCTCTCTCTCTCTTTGCTATGCTCGAGAACATCGAAGGAGCTTTCCAGCAATGGCATTGATATTTCGTGCGGTGTACTAATTGAATACGGGGGAAGGCAGCCAACCCTCCGGCATTCCGCTTAAGTGGCGGTTGTCGAGGTCTCTCCGAATGGCACAACACGGGGAGCCCGCGTTGCGTATATACCAGGCTTACAAATAAATACGTAAAGAGCCTCCCTGTCGATTTCAACACGCCATTTGCACGCGCATAACAGGAGACACGTGTGGCGCACACGCGACCTCGAGTCGCGCGAGAATCGCCTAAACTATTGAAATAAGAACCGAACAAGCAAACAACTGAGACAATGTTCGCTCCTTGCTCCATGATCTATTCCTGTAATTGTGCCTGCTGGAATCTCTTTGTCATTAAGAATCTGTAGGAAACAAGAAATTTTCTGATTATCCGTGTACACGTTTGCTTTGAAGCATAAGGATTGGTAATAATATTTCATTTGAATTCAAACGAAAAACGAGGAAGGAAGAGAGAGAGAGAGAGAGAGAGAGAGTTGTCAGCGTTTTAACTCTGCCCCTCAATTTATATATTTAGAGCGTTATCAAAAAATCTTGGAATAAGTAGGCCAGTAATAAATTTTTTATACTACTCCCGAATTTAAATTATGTCGGACGAAATGAGAGTTTCACTTGAAAAAGCCTGGATAAATGAAATAGATGATATCTCTGTGGAGAGTGTTCTGTCGCGTTGGAATTTCAACCGTCGATTCCTCTTAATTCGAAAGCCACGCGTGCAACTCGAAGAGCGAGTTTCCCAGCGTAATTATTTTAGAAGACGAAACGAGCAGAATAATTCGATACCGCTTCGGGGACCGATAATTCAACGGATTAAAGGGTACGCGTTACGTTTCCTCCCCCCATTTTCTCCATTCTTTTTTTCATTACATATAATTACACGGTTCCCGGAACCCGCAATTACAGCGGTTGATGCGCGTTCGTTATAAACTGGGAATATGATATTCTAATTTGGGGTTTTCGGGCTCGCTCGAAACCGCGCGGACACCGTTGCGAGATGTTTTACGGATCGCTTTGACGGTTTAATGCGACCGTTCCGTTCCGGGAATAAAAGTTTCAGGAATAAGGGTAATTGGCGCGTCGCCGGGCTGCGCACTCGCGCGAACGACTCGTGATTTCCTCGCTGCGAACAGTATTAACGAGTCCTCCCGCGTGTTTATTTCAATCTATGGACTCGCGGGCCAATGGAGATCTCGCTAAAAACAGCTTCCGCCGGAGCTCTCTCTTCTGGCAAATGAATAATCCTGGTTTAATGATGTATTAAGAGGGGCCGCACTGGATATTCCCACTTCGATTCTTTCGATAACGAAGAAACGTAATTCTAACGAAGCGCGCCCTCTTTCACTTTTTAATTACAGCAAACGGGGAAAAACAGAATCGAACGGCGAGCAATATTTTTCACGGACACTGAAAATTCAAAGTCCAGTGCTCCGTTTAATTCAATTAAACTATTCATTACTCGTTCCATTCAAGAAAGTTTAATTATTTATTCATCGGAAAAGTAACGCTGAGGAGAAATGCAATATTGTTTCCTCCATCGAGTAGAGTATGGTTCTTGAAGAATATTATAAATAACAGCCCAATTATCGATGGCGAACAAGATACGTCTTAAAATTGGCGGCCACGTGATATTTATAAAAGGTGTTCTTCAGCTACGAAATGAACCGGCAAAAAGAAGAGCAAGAAAGCAGCAGTCCCGGAGGGGCGCGTTTAAAACAGCTCACGTAGGTGACACGCTGCACCGAGATCATTCTTCGTCTTTCCTTTTCTTCTCGTCTCTCACCGCGGACGTGAGACGTTGTACAATGATCGATCGTCCGGTCGGATCAAAGGCCAGAAACCTTCGCCGGTGCCTTGGCGGGCTTCACAAAGGGTTATAATAAGCCGTCTCGGGGGCGAAAACGCGGCCACTCGAGTTCGAGGGACCAGTAACTCGAACCATCGACACCGTTGTCTACGCCACTGAAACTGGATACTGTCAGTCGGAGAAATTCGTGGAAATATGAGTTGGACCGGCGCTAGATGGCCGATCAAGACCGTTGTTCGCAACGAACCTCTTCACCGACCACCCTACTCTGTCATTCGACCAACGCAACTCCTCGATCGCAGAAAGCGAGGATATTCGATAGAATTTCATTCGAATTGATAGAACATTTAAATAGAGCTATATTATACAGACAACGAATGAACAATCATGCTATTGATATTAACCATTTGCACTCCAGAGGCTCTAAGTCACCAAATGATTAGGACACAGCAAAACTGTAAACTCTGATATTTAATATCAAACTTTGTATAGTGCATCAATGTACGAAATATTGAAAGAAAATAGTTCTCAATGCATGTGAGATGTCTTAATTCAATCTAAGAAAATGTCTGTATCTCATTAGAAGATATTGAATATTTTCGGTGAGAAACTTCTGGAGAGCAAAGGATTAATAACTGCGTCCGACCAATTTTACACTTGTACTACTGATTCTTATTACTGTGAAAGTGAACTCCATCTAAGTCGTATTTCGTAAAACGCTCGTGAATATGACAGATTCTAATAAGACATCCATTTGTTCACATAAGTAAGCTATCGATTATCATCTCTTATAATGAACAATATTTCGTCGGTCACGTAGGCGGAAAGAAGATTGCAAAAGGATCACGGCGAAAGTTAATCAAAGAACTGTCCCCGGGAGAGCAATCTTTCGCGCGTTGTAATCCGACGTCCGTTCTCTGGTAAAGAATATTCATGGAGGCGCGTTAACAATCGAATAAACAGAACCGCAATCTGCGTCGCGTCGCATCGGGCTGACAAGCTAAGATACATTCCCCCCGCGTCGCGTACGAAATTATCAAGGAACGACCCTTCTCCCCCGTGGACGTCCGTTCATAATATTCCCCGGCCCTGTCAGCCGGCCAGAGGTATCGACTTTCCAGCGAGAAGGGTTGAAATATTTTCACCTGTCGTATTCTCGATCGACCTGCCCTATCGCGGCCGGCATAAAGCCGAGCGGCCGGCCGACGGACTGAACACTGCGACGACACCAGACGCCGCGGAGCCACTCCGACTGAAAGGAAGACACACGGCAGCCGCGAGAAGCGTACCAGCGACGGCGGTGGTCACGAAGATTTCATGTAATAACACGGCTCCCTTTTTGTCCGTCAATCCGCGGACTCTGGTCACGAATCTAGTTTATCGCTCGCTTTTTCCGCGGCCCGTATTTTCTCGATGTCCCGTATTCTCGGGGAATTTTCACTGATGCCAAGTTCCGGCAGAATTCTTGATTCGTTTCATTATTAAATAGCTTCAGCAGAGTAAACAGACTATTTGATATTCCAGGTTAGAGAACTGTAAATAACTAAACACCGGAAATATAAATATACCCGCAACATATTTCACAGTATTTCACAGTTCGCGACGCTGAATAAAATCATTCGTTTAACAGGAATCTGAATAAATTCAAATGAAAATCCGATGTTCCACTTCACTCGGAAACATTTCTTTAAGTCACCGACAGAAGAAGGAAGTTCCCGTCGCAGTCGCGGACAAGTCGAAGAACGCTCCCTTTCTCTCGATAATCGAGCTCTCGTTGACCCACACGTTCACTGTCTCCGTAGGAAATTTCGCGCAGTGCCAACGGACGGGAGGGGAAAAAAATGTTCGAGGAGAGAAAATGACAGACAGGGAAAATAGGAGAGGGTTTACGAGCATTCACGATGGGAAATCGATACGATATTTCACCCGTTTCGCCGTCAACGGCCTCCGAGGTGCGAGCAGCCAAGTTGCAGAGACTGCACCTACTGGCCGCCTCCACCTCCGCCCCCGCCCCTTATTCTCAACCCCCTCTAACACCCTTGAAAATCCTTTAAACGTTCATCCCTTTAAGGAGTAGCACGTCGTCGAGCCGATAAGCCCGGCGCTCGATGCAACCCCGGCGTCACCTTTCGATCGGTCGATTGCCCTACAGTGTGAAGTCATCCGTGTGGTGGAACGCCGTGAAAGATAGGCGAAACGTGCCGTCGCCCATTTGCATTTCACCGGCGGGAGCAAATTTTCGACGATCTATAATCGGAATTAGTATCGCCGTTCCCTTTACTCGGTTAACCGTGCGGCGCATCGAAACAGCGAGACTTTTCAGAAATTTTCGAAGCTCGATTTTGCAACAATGCTGCGGAGAAATTTTTTATTTATCTATGGAAGTTATCCATTTAACGATAATTGGATCTTCTAACTCTGTATTCGATTCAATGAGTTTTTGATAGTTTTACTTCTGTCGAGATGATTGTTACTTTTTGGATTGTATGATTTAGATCTAACACTTGTTTCATTAGAATTGGAGACGCGTGTATGCGAATGGAATTATGAATAGGAGTGGGTGTTGTCTTTTCATTTAAATGGTAACATAATTTTGACGTACCCTGTGTATAGGGTGGTCCGTCAGAAGGGGAGAATATTTTAGAGGGAACTGAAACCGCCCCGGGTAACTTCCACGGCAGATGCTGGAAGTTTACCTAAATCACCTCTGTTATTATTGACTTCGCGAAAAGAATTTTCTCCCGAGCTATTTGCCTCCTGGAACTCGAGGAAAAAAGAAATACAATATAACAATGGCGTCTCGTGATAGTGTTTAACCCTTTATAAAGCGCGATTTCGCGAAGATGAAAACAAACGACGTTCCTGTTGAATGTAGCGAATCGGAAGCTGAACAATTTTCATCGAGCACTTTGCAGGTTAAAAAAGATACTCCTTTATTCAAGTTGCGAATTATGTCGACGCGAAAAGTTATTAACGATGGTAATTCGTCCTGCCTTTAGCGACGAGTGAAAATTTTCAGCGTCGATGAGTAAGAGATATTATATTTTATTCGTTAATTCGAAAATTTCTGTCTGCATAATTAATTTCATCAATGCGGCTGTCGCGATGAGCCAGCGATATATTGTATTAACACAATATATTTATTTATTTCACATTCGTTTCGGGAATATTCTCGCACCGCTGAGAAGACCCTAATGAAATTTGCATTCACGATACCGTCAATTATTCGCCCTCCTTGCACATTACAATTATTTATTGAGACCCTCGCCTCCGGCGTTTTCGACTCTCGATCGATACAGCCACATATCTCAATCTTCCAGTTCTGTCACAGGAACGTCATCGTCGTGTTAATATTTGTTCGCGATTGTGTATTGAAACGCGCAGGGAAATCTGTAGCAACCGGTCTAGACAGCTATATTCGTACGACCTTTTGAACGTGTGATTAATTCAAGACTTATATTACTTCAACGACATCGAATGAAAGTTAAAATACATTTCTAGTTTTAGAGTTTCTTCCATTCGTTCGAATGCATCCTTTGCTTGTTGGCAATTTTCTCGTAGAATATTTTAGCGAATCCCTTTCGTTTGGAATTTCGTTTAACACGAGTCTCTCTATTACTGCACGAACAACGGTATCGAAGGAATAAATAAAGAAGTAAAGACTTCAGTTTTCTCCGCCGGTTAGAAAATTAAATACCATTTTACGACCGCTTTAAAGTGGAAGACCCCTCGTTTCCCATGGCACGGCCAAATATCCCGTAGACCGTGCACGTTCGCGTGAAGCGTTCGGTTATTTTACGTGTAAACGTTGCGCTCATAAACCCTTTGAAAAGTCGACGCGGGAATCGATAAGCCAACGCGGCGCGCGATACCTGTCGACGCCTTTCGATCGGTCGATTGCTCGGCGACAGAGGCGAGCGTACGCGCCGCAGAATTCACCGGAAGACAGCCTCGTTAATACCTAAGCGATGAAAAATTAATTAGTAAACAACGAGAGGGAGAACGAAGAGTGCGACAGACAGACGAGGGAGAAGAAAAAGAGGCAGAGAAGAATAAAGACGCGCCGATGAGAAATAAAGGAGGGATCAAGTGCGATTAGGAGAATAAGTATGCTACAGCGTGCAGAATTTTGATGATCGAGAATAATTAATTGATAAGGAAGCTCTCGATGAAACGAGTAAGAACAGAGGAAATAAAGGCAGACCTGTTGACGCTTGCAAGCGACTATTGTGAACACTACAGTGGGTTTAATTAAAATGTTGAGTCAGTTATATTTTAATCAGTATTTCTATTTCTTATATTTTGATATGCATATTTTCAGTGACTAGGAAGGAAGGAATTTAAAATTGATCATTATGACTTATCTTGTAATTCTAGTGTTAATGAAGCCCTCAGGTGACCGACAGCTCTCCCGTTAATTAATGATAACAAGTTCCCCGTCGATGCCACTGATATCCGTAACACGGGGATCGAAGTCAGCGACAGACCGGCCCCGTAGTCGACTCTATTTTGTAATCTCGATCCGACGTCGACGGAAGAGGAAACAAATTTGCATTGTTAATTGGAAAGCGGCGGCCCGTGGAAATTAAAAATGGATGTCGAGTGGAAGTTCGATAATAGAGGGACGATTTTCTTTGTACAATTAGATAGGAAGTTTCATTCGAATCCTGCATTCATTAAAACCGGGCGCGTTCGCGGATATAATTTCGCTTTGTCGCTGTAACTCTACCCCGTTCGTTAAATCTCTCGAATGTTTGTCACTCGATATACGTGTAATGTGTGCAAATGTGCGTGCATTATGAAACACAGTGTTTGATAAAGCTTTCCGCTTGCTTTTGGTTCGTCGTAATTCACGGAGAAATTAGTGGCAGGGTGGAGCGCCGTTATATCCGATAAAAATTCGACAATACGACCAATCATTCGATCGTTCGAGCAACAGGAATCGCTAATTTTTGAAGGCCGGTACGTATGCATTTTCCTAATTGCGGAAAGGTTAAGTTTGTCGACTTGACAAGCACCGTCTCCATTCCCATCGACTCACAGAGTAATTACAAACTTTCGACCAGTGGCGTACATGAATGCAGCCGCAACTCCTACATCTGTAAATGTTGATCAATGAATCGCGCCGAGTACTTCGTCAATTAGCGCGGAGTAATTGACGTTTTCCCAACGTTTAAATAAATCTCCGTTGAAACATAAATAACTGATAAGCCCTTAACCAAGACGGTATAATTCCGACGAAAATATTTCGTGTCGCCCACTTCGAGCTAGTCATTAAAGTAGCGACAAAGTATCCACGAAAAATATTCTCTTTCCCGCGGCAGCCTCATTAAACACGAGGCGTCCCAAGTGTCCGCGACCAGTATCAAGCTTCAAACGTCAAACGCGGAAAAAGGAAGGAACTGTTTGAATCACAAGCAACGTTCACGCAGGAAACGGAGTCATGCGAAATGTTCTTTGTCCGGTATCCGTTGTCTCTAACGAAGAAATACTATCCAAGGTAACCGGAGTGGGCAGCTTACGCAAAAGCGCTCTTAGGAGTACACCTGTGTGTGTTTGTGTGTGCGTGTGTGTCAGGCGTAAGAACGTCGAACCGGAAACGGGGGGAGAAAGACGGAAAAACAATGTAATTAGAATGCGACAAACGGCGGGGACGTCTACGGTTATCAATTCCCGCGTGCCTCGACGCGCGCGATTCATCGCGGCGGATGAAAGCAATATCCCTCGGAATCGATTTCTTGGCTGTCGCCGGCCGAGCGCGTTCTGGGCTTCTCGCGACAGTGATAGACTATCGCGTACCGGATCGAAAGACGGAGACATTTTCGCCGTCCCCTCTGCCTCCGCCATCACAGCCAGCTGGCCGGCAGGCCGATCGACGACGTGACTGTCGCCTCTGCCATCGTGATTCGCAATTATCGAATCCAATTTGTCCGTCAGAAAGGCGAGAGAGGGTGGCTCGAACGGGCGAACCGGGGGGAAGACCGGCGCAGCGAGAAAACGTAGAAAAAGGGTGAGCGCGGCCGATCGAAGATAGAGAAAATGACGAGGCGGACGACGTCGAAATGGATAGAGAAAGAGACCGCCACCCCGGAATTAACTCCCGCGCACCTTGCACGGTAATTACTTCGACGTTCGATCGATCTCGCGATCTCGAACGGTCGCCCGACTGCGGAATCAACCGGGCGGCGCGATAATCGCGGGCGGTCAGGTGTTTGTCCCGGTTTCGAGGCGAATTACCGACTTCCTGAACGGTCGAGTCGGCGATACGATGTAGAAATGGAGAATCGTGTCTTTGGGATCTTCTTGAGATTGTGTTTGATACTGCAACCTTTAGTTTCTTCAAATTGTCTGTAGTATAACGGAATATAAGACGTTTGCGTAGAGAAACAGATAGCTAAACTGAGAAATTCTAAAGTTAAAGACTTCGGAAGTCGTTGGAAAGCTTTAAAGTTCCTTCCGTATGCGCTTGAAAATCGATATTCCATTATCACGATAAATCCAGCCATCGAAATCATTAAGAGCAAACGGAGGACAATGAATTCGAACTAGTCGAACGAATCACCCGATACATTACGCCCGCTAACGAATGCGTTCGACTGACGGATCGCCCGAGCCCGTTCCCCCGTTCTCATATCAATATTTTCTCGAAGTCGGTCTCGAATCGAGGCAGTTCGAGGGAATCTCCTCGCCGAGCGATTCACCGGGAGCAATTTGTCCGCGGTTGAAAATCGTGAACGGGGGTGTCTGTCTTCGGGCCGCCGCGAAATCCCTTCCAGTCCCGTGAACCTCGCCACTTACGTCGATCTCACGTCGATTCGACGCTATGGAAACGCTTAATAATCGGCTGACGAGCGCCGCCGGGAGGAAGAGGGCGCTCGGAAGCCACTGCGGAACAAGGAAATTTCATGGGGAATGGCAGAGGGCTGGCGAACAGAGAACTATCTAATCGGATGCGCAAGTTCCGTCTTCGCTGCAGGACGGTCTTGTTGTTACGAAGTTCCGCGGGCAAGTGTCCGGCGATGGATGTTCAGGGTTACGCTTCCATTTAGGGCCACGGTCTTTACGGGAAAGGGAAACATTACCGGGCACTGAAATCAAACCGCATTTCGAGGGATGGCCGTGGAATCCGAATTGCTCCAAGCAACTGTATACCATTATTCGATGCTGGATATTTGTTGGAAGACGCATTGAAGATGCCTCGCTGCTTTTAAATCACTCCGAACGCTTCGTAACGTCTGTCAATTAATTTACGAGGGTGGAATTGAAATTTAAAGCGATAGGGGGGAAGAATTTATTAAAGAGTACGTCGCAACTTCTTCGTCGCAAGAAAGCTATTCGTTTAGAGACATAGATTATCGCGAATGTTTCAGTTTTATAGGATACTCGCGTCCGACTATGTACATTCTTTTCTACTTAACAGAAGCAAGAGTCTTCTTATGATTAAAGGTTCTACTTCCTCCGATAAAGGCGATGGAATCTTCGTCGATCCGATAAAAATTACAAGGGGGAAGATTGACAGAATTCTGTCTGACCAGACACGCCTTCCACCACTTAATTCCAGCAAGACATTTCCCAGAACGCCGGGCTTCCCGGCGAAAAGGAAAGTGTCCCAGCTGTCGGAACGATTCAACGCAGTGCCGTGAAAATTCCGAGCCCTCCGCGCCGCGGCCGAACACAGATAACCGGACTGCATTACACCGCGATCTATGCATACGGCCGGTAAACCGCGTACGTCCGGCGCGGATCAACCGTGGTTAAAACTGTCCGCGCAAAAGGATCCATTTAAAGCTACGAACGCGGACACGCGCGGCGAATTTCTGCCAGCGGCCCCGACCGACGCCGGAAGTATACCGGCCGCTTAATGGACAGCCCAAAGCCACGGTGAATTTTTTCAATTAATATCACCCGGGATTAGAGCGAATAAACGTTGTGTCTGCATCGGAATGTTTGCTCGAATCGAGAACGGAACGATTGAAACGAAAACCAACAGCGAGCGCGGAAAAAGGGGGAAATATCCGGGCGAAAAAAGAGCGGGACAGAAGGGAGGAAAGGAATGAGAGGGAAGAGTAAACGTGAGCGGGTTCGTTTCTGCGGCGTTCGTGTTGTCTTTGACCGCAATTGCCGGTCGCGCAACGGTAATTTCCACTGCGTGCTCACGGAATTGCCGTCGGCTCGTTACGTGCACGGGATATCACGTTGTCTTTATCGCGACGCGAGGCGCCGCGTCGTTCCCTCGCCGTTCCCGTGCGCCAGACCGCTGACGGAGAAACAATTTCTGCGACATTAGAACCTCGTCTAAATTAGCGCCGGCGGAGGGACACGCCGCGCAACTTCGAACGCCGAGTCTCTATCGCTTCCATACGGCTCGCCCCGCTGGAAGTAATCCGACGTTTCGATCCCGTCCTCGGATAACTCGGCAACAAGTAAATCGCTCCATCGACGCGGATAAACGAGCTTAATTGCGAGCCCGCGATCTCCGAGTCCCGTTGTTCCAACGTCGACGCGGCTCGGACATGAAAACCTACTTCGAGATACCGTCGCGCGGCGCCCGTGAAAATGCCGCTGATTATCGGCCCTTGGGATCGTTCAGCGAAGTCCCTCAAATATTCATGATCCTTTATGCATTAATGACGATCCGATGAGAGAGCTTCGCGCGATGGATCGCGTGCGATCTACCCTTCCGACGGAACTTTCGAGCTTCGTCGGGAACAAGGGGAATGAAATACGCGGCTCGGTGTTTCACTATCGCCCCTCCAGTATTTACCTTTAGGCGTTAACGTGTAATTTTTTAGGATCAGTCGATAGTACCGTGCGAAGAGCAACCTACTTAAAAAGACGAGTTAGCTATCGAGCGAACGAAATATAAGTCTTGCTTTCGGTTCTGGCAGATTAATAAGAAATTTATAGGAAAGCGCTAGATACTCAGAAATAAAACGAAACTGAAAGATGAACCGCTCCTCGATATAGCCTCGCGCCAAGTCCCAAACAGCCAACTCCGAGATAACACTATCCACGGGTATCGTCCGTCCACCTCGAGCATCCAGTATATCCCTGTATCCCGTAAGTGCCTCCGTTCCCCGCACATTCGTCTGCCACCCCCCATTGGACATTCATTTTTATCGTTCACGCTCGGGCGACGTTATTCGCCCGACGCGCAGCAACAGATGCGATCTCCTCGGCAGCGTTCCGCGAGGTTGCGCTCCGCCGGAATTGTCCAGGCTTATCCCGAATATTTACCGTCCGCCCCTGATTATACCGGCCTTGTCACGATGCGGTATAACACGTGGACCACGTACCAACGACACGTCCCACGGAACGTGCCGCGCGTTTCCTAACAAATGATCTTGGCCCGTCAAACGCACAGCCGGGGGGAGAAGAAGATGAGCGAGAGGGTGAGTCAGGTGGGTCGCTTAACGGGCTGCCAGATAAAAAATGACGGCTCGTCCAGGCTATTATTGCTCGGCGCGCAAAGACACACGTCGTTAGGTGTCGGCGATGGCGGCGAGAGGAAGATGGCGCGCGCGGAACGTTTACGGCTGGGACCGGGGAGGCTGACCGGGGCAACGATGGCCGTCCGTCCGGCGGCCATATATTCCTGCGTATCGTGCCGTTGCCCGGGAATTAGGAGAAAGATTGATCGCACCTATTTGCCGAAACCAAATTACAGTTCTGTTCAGCGGCCACCCTCTATCTTAGGAGCCGTTCTCGTTCACGGGGGCCTTCGACTTATTTACGAGCGGAGCTATAAATAATTAGCCGGCCTTTAATAACGTCCGCGCCGGCGCGGCGATCTATCGATGTATCGATCGGCTTCGACGGATTATTATTTATTTCCGGGCCGAATAAAAGGGATAAACGGATGATGCACGGCCCCGGGGATGCTGCCGCTGGGCTAGGGGAGGGCACGGGAGAGCGGAAAATTGTTTTCGATGATGTACGGGGGGTCTGCGCGCGGTCGGTTCATGAGGCGTAATGAAATTTCCGCGGCGGGATTTCATACGGTCTCGAGGAACCCGGGTAAATGAAACACTTACGCTGAACGGTACCAGGGAGTTCTTCACAGACGGGACCATCCACTGCTGGAACAACGACATGACCACTTGGCAGCCGACCACAACCTCCAGGATGCGTTTAATCAAGAATCTGCGGAAAGGAAACAAGAGTTGTTGGTGTTGCGCTTGGAAATTAATAGTCTCCGGGATCTTTCGATAGATTTTCTTCTAAATACTATTAGTAGTTTTAACGTTGAGAGCGAAATATCATTGTAATACGGAGAGATTATTCAAATAATTGCGAGATGAGAATTAGAGCTTCGTCTACGAATTTTTCAGAGAAATTCAACGTTACACGGTAGCCTTGCTTTAAAAGAAGGATCACCGAGGAACTTGAATTTTCTTCGTCTCCTAGGCTTCATTGAAATGGACATTTGTAATATTCCAGGATTCAGCCGGTTACACAGTAGAATTCATGGACCATGTCTGAATTTCGTCTACCAGGATATCAGCAGTTCTATACATTCGCCAGGACATTGCGTTCCGTTAATAAAATTTGCTAAAAGTTCGTCGAGGCGGAATTGCTTAGACAGCTCCGTTTCGAGAGCTGCGTGTAAAGTCTACTTCAGAAATTCGTGTGTTCGACCGTGTATTCATGAACGAAAATCATGAGAAAGGGTCTGCAGCCGAATATCGCATTACAGCGTGCACTCCGGTGTTCCGAAGGAGCCGGTTTCGACAACGAACTTCGCCCGGAATAAATGAAAACAAACAAAGTCTAATCTTCTTAATTGGATCCACTTAAATGTCCAGCGAGAATTTTTCACGAGAAACTTAAGAGCGCTCGTAAAAGTTCCGTCTCTTCCGGCAAAACTGTCGATGCGCTTAAACTGGTAAGTCGATGGATAATAAAACGTCTCGCGAACAGAGCCGAAGTAATCATCAACGTTGAACATTAATTCCGAAAACTGCTGAAACAAACAACCGGGAAACCACCGGCGGAAACGTTCGCCGCGTTTAAACAATTCGAAAGAGAATTCCGCGTCCGTGGCGTTCCGTAATTTGGCAAATTGAAGCACCGATATTTCACGAGCAACGCTCCGTGTTGTCGCTGTTGAAAAATCACAGCGCGGGGACCGGTTATTTTTTATGAAAAACTACGGGAGAGGGGAAATGTCCGTAAACACGTCTTCGGTGGAGCGAGCGAGCGAGCGAGAGGGATAGAGCGAAAGGGCGTGAGGGGGGCGGGGGGTGGACGTGGAACGGGGGTGGGGAGTCATGGGATATGACGTTTCTTTTCCAGCGCAATTTGTTCCCGGGGATTTTCGAAGCGAACAACTGCCGGTGGCAAGAAATGTCGGCCAGACAGACACGATGCACTTTCCGACAAACCCAGGGCTGCATGCATCGCGAAAATACAGCCGCGTAGACGGAAGAAAGTGTTCCATGAAAATCTCCGGGATTCCGGATACAATCGGAAGTACCAGCCGGAAGCACGGAAAGGAATACATCAACCCTGACTCCCTCCTTCCTTCCCGGTAACCACCCCCACTCCGAGGCGAGTCCATCCAAACGTACCCTCTTCTATTTTCCCAACAATAGCCCACTTAAATCTAATTTCGCGAACACTCCCGGCTCCCCAACTTTGCCGTCTTCCCTCCGTTTTCCTTCGAACGCTGCGTGTGCCACCGAAACCGAGCGAAAAAGAAGGGGCTTTACTTTTCTTGGGAAAACGAACGCGTACGCCTATGTACGAGTTGCTCCCAGGGAACGGTTATCGAGATGCGACTCGCGTTCGCGACTGTACTTTGCGTTACGTTCCGCCGGGAATTTCTGTCTATTTCGAAACTGACGAACTGGTAATTACTTATTAATTACCGAGAATGTCATTCGAACGGAGATATTTTATTAACCAATTTACGATCACTGAAAATGTAACGGGAACGAGGAAACATCTTATTTCTAATCATCGGCAACATTCAATTAAGTTCCCCTTCGCGTAGCTGGAAAATAATCGTTTCCGTTTACCTTTTCCGAATCCGCTGCGTCCGTGGAAAATTCAGCTCGTAGCACAGCGTGGGCGCCAGTATGTAGTAGTAAAGATCGCGGAGATTCAAGTTGTCCGGATATTGCACCAAGGCCGTGGGAACGCCGTCCACGTCGTGCTTCGAGTCATCGACCTCGCCTCCGTTTTGTTTCGCGCTGGAAGCTGCAACGAGAGGAATCGTATCCGCATTAGGTGGAGGAAAAAACAAATTACGGCGATGAATCACACGCGGCTGGCGTGCAACAAGGAATTCCAGGGAAGCCGTGGCGCCTTTCTCGCGCTTACCCCTTTCAGCCTTTAACGCCGGGAAAGAAACAAAAATCGAAAACCGAAAGCCAAGACGGAGTTTGATGAAAAGCTACCCGAGAAGTTACTTCCCTCGGCTCGAGAGTCACTGCTTGACGTCTCTCGGGACGTAGGACGATATAGTTTCATCTCTCCGGCGCGGAGGGAAGGGGGGAAACGTTAGAAAGTATTTAAACTTCGATCCCTCGCGCGATAAAACTTCGGATTGCTCTACGGTGATGAAAATTATTAGTTCCTGGCCCCTGTGTCGTCCGAACGTCGCACAGTTCGCTTTCTTATTGGTTGTAGGAATCGAACGTATACGCACCCCTATTCGTGGACATTAGGGTGGCTGTAAATTGAGAAAGTTTATCGCGTTATTCGCATTTACTAGAGAAAGAGACGATAAATTGTATCTAATTAAGTAGAAAGTTTGGTAGCTCAAAGGCTGGATGCTTCTGAGCGATTTCTTGGATTTGCTTCCAACAGTTCGAGACAGCCCGTGTGCCCGTGACTGCGAGTCAAATAAAAACATCAATATATTTTTCACCTGTTGATCCTGACGAGCGGCTCACGTGCCAATAAATGGGGCGCGATCGAATGCCGCATATTAAAAAATTCCAGCGCGCTCGTTCGCGCCCCATTGCCGGAAACGCGTGGAATCCTCGCGATCTCGCGGTTTCTCGCGCCGCCGGATCATCTTGCCCCGGAGCGCATTAACAACGAACGCCGCATTTACAGGAAATTCCGTGTCGGGTATTGAACACCCGCGAAAAGTTATGCCGGCAATATCGGCGAGGAATACACGGGCGCAGCTGATAATTATTCGAACGACAGACACTCTACATTTGAATTTCACCGGCTGTTTCCAGTTTGCAACGAGGCGCGTTAATTTTTCCAATATAATTCTTCCGTGTTCGTTTACTGCCGAGTCTCCGAGGAAATTCATTTAATTTTTATCGACGAACCACGCGCGGAACGCGCACCGGAACGAGCGCGAGCTCCGATCACTAAAGAAATTCTGATCGGCGAACGTTCTAATCAGCGATCGCTGGAATAATCACGAAGTATGCCATAAAGGAGGCAACGAAAGGCGAAGAAAGGCTCTGGGAAGAAGCGTCGCAGGCGGAGGGGCTCGAACAAACGAAAAAGAGGCAGCAGGAATTTCATTTGGACGAATTCTTCGGCACTTATTACGGGGCAGGGGGTGCATGGAACGTCGCCAGGCGTCTCCCGAACGTCCGTCGTCCCGGCGGCGCGGCTCGGCCCTGGTCCCGGCTCGCGAGACGTCGATTTCCGGCGTTCACAACGGTGTTTCGACGGGCCTGGTTCCGTTCGCAGCAACGAGCCGGCCGGGTCGGCCTGTTCCTCCCGGTAACAGCCGACGCAACGGAGCTTATTTGAATTCCAGATTGGATTATCCGTCGGATTTGGATAAATGAGGGGATTCTATCAGTTACCTGCTAGCGCCGGCGACGGATTAGACGCATCGACGAGAGAGAATCGCCTTCCCCCCTCTCCCGACAACCGAATAACGGAACGCTCGCGCCGATCGCTAAAATCCGGAGCGCTTCCCGTGGAATTCTCGTTCCGCCCGGGTGAAGTATTGCGGATCCATTGTGAATGGGGTCTGCGAAACTATCTTTTGGCCGACGAACTCCCGGCGAAAAGTTCCGAATACGCCGCATTTAGCGTGCGTGAACGGAATGCGGATTGTTTGCCGAGTTATTCGGTACTAATTGATTCCATTAGACGACCGAGTAATTAACACTTCATCCGTTGCCGGTCGTTTAATCGCCCTTTGCGCGTCGATCGTCGACCGAGCGCGTCTTCGAAGATTTTTCCGCGGACACCTTCACCGACAACGGATCTGTCGATCCGTTACGTTCTTCTCTAAATCAATCTTCGATTCATAGCGCAAAGATGCCGCGTAGTTGAATAAATCCCACGCAAATGAATGATCCCCGGGAAGGGGCGCCGATCAAAGGGTTGACATTTCAATATTAACACGTCCTAGGGGAAAGGCTGGGGAAAGAAATACTTTCGCAGTTGCGCGTAAGTCAGGCCTTTGAAAAGCGGCGCGGCGGAGACATGAAGAAAGGATAAGCGGTGCCATCAAAGGCCGGAATCCCGGGAAGTTGGCACCCGTGTCGGAGAGGTGCCGTTCCGAGATCGACGCGGGATCGGGACGCGGACAGGGGGTTCACGGTCGGTTCCGCTCACGGAGCAAGTAATTTCTATTTTTTTCAATCTTCAGAGGCGTCTGGGGGATCGACGTAATTTCGCCTTTGTGCCGGGGGCAGCGGCGTCGCGCGGAGGGTTCATATATATTGTAACGAGTCCCCGGCACACGGGGAGAAAAGACGATACGAGAGGTGAAACGGATGGCGGGGCAACAGGGAGTGGGGGGAAAGAGCGGCTGGCTGACGGAGAAGCGAAGAATAGAGGGCAAAGGCGAAAGGGGAGGATCCTCGCGCGCTAGGCGAACGAGAAATCTCACAAATTAAGCTTGAGCTGTACAAGAGAGACGGAAGGCTCGCCGAGCGATAGGATTGGCTGCAATCTTCGACAAGGCAATCCGGCGGACTCGTAAATTTCCCGGAACAGCGAGCGAGCCGAGCCTAACAGACCCGAACTGTCTCGATACCAGTCGGCCACAATTTCCCGGCGACATGGAGATCTAATTCTAGCAATTTATTTGCCCGATAAACTGAAGGTGTTTTCATCGGATCTCCTCGAAAACGCTCGTGATTCATTAGCCGCGGGGACGTTTCCAATCCCGGCAGCCGTCGTTTGCAGAACACTTTCCTGCTCGGCCGGATCGGATCGGGTCGGGTCGGGTCGGGTCGGGTCGGGTCGCGTCGCGTCGGGCCGTGGCTGCTGTCCGCGTACGCGATTCCCCTATCAATTGATTTAAACAATTATTGAAACCAGCAGTTGATTGGAAACTCCTTTCTTCGCTCGGCGTCGGATCCGTCCGCGAAAATTAGATCTCTCGTTCTTGTTTCGCCTCCCTGTCGCCCGTCCCTACGCTTCCCATTATTCGAAAATCCTGCAAACTAAATCCGTCCCCCGTTTACTGCTGTAATCCTTTATCTATTAATTAGTGCCGAATTGTTCTTACTTAGGATTCATCCTTAGCCGCGCACGCTTTCAGCTTCTTGTTTTGTTTCCAATTGATTATTTTGCCCCGGCGCCTCTAAACGCGGCCGGGAATTCGTGTCTGACGAGAGGACGGAACGATTGCTTCAATTATTCCGCTGCGAAATTGTAGCGCACCGGGATCGACGGGACAAGAAACGCGAATTGTTTTCGACATGTTACTTCCCGAAATTAAACCGTGAACCTTACGGCATTCCGTTGATTAATTTATTCTATCGTCTGTATTTCATCTCTGTTACCGGTGTGCAGGAATTAATCTTCGCCGGAAAATAAATTTGGACGAGCCACGCTAACTTTCCTATAGATCCGAGTGATAATTAATTTCGGGATGCAATAAACGTCGCAGGGTGTACATTAATTTACCGATTCGCCGAAGGTGCGAGGAAAAAATTAGAAATTACACGTTCGGCGAGAGACGCCCTACCCTCTTGATCTCGGTCGCATCCATCTCGAAACTACCCTCGAACAGGGGTGCGAACTTGTCGGGTTCCTGGTCTTTGCCGGGGCTGCGAAGCTCGTGATACCGGCACGTAAGAAGATTTCCGACGCGTAGGTGCTTCCGCGAACTTGGAGTATGAAAGGTTGGACGTCAACGGAGTAATAAATTAGAGGGAAATTCGTCCGACAGTGGCATTAGACTCTCTACCCACCGCTCTCTATCTTCCTCTCTCCCCGCGGCTATGATATATGACACCGCGTTTAACATCGTACTAATATTTGAAACCGTAAATGATGGGGATTTTGAGAAACGTCAGCGAAACTGCGAGACGGGCGAGGCTGCGCGATCGTAGCCCCGGAAGAAATTTGCCGGAGGAACAGTGATTACGTTGTTAAAAAAGAGAACAGAAATTTCAAACAGAATAGCAGACTGTCGAAAATAGAACGATAGGCAGATTTTGTTAACGATGCGAACGGATTTAAAAGTGACGTTCGATTGTTCGAAATTTCAAAGATTTAACAACTGAAACTCAATTGTTTGAGATTCTAATGGTTCAAGAGCAAAGTTGGATCGTTTAAAATTCAAACTGTTTGAGATTGAAACTCGATTCTTTGAAATGTAAAGTCAACTCGTTGGTAATGGTAATTTCAAGATAAACGGACACGTTTACCATCCCGAAGGTGTTAAGGAACGTGTTGACAACGGTCGCTACATTACCGAAACACTTTACATACCTCCCGATTAACGTCCAGGCCTCTCGTGAATTATTCACCGGTGTCGGGATAATAATTTCCAAAATATCGCGCATGAATATACCTCGTAGCGGGTACAACCGAAAAATATTTCCCCGAGGAGCAACAAGACTGTCCGCCAGGATCTCGCCCACTCGAATGGCAGCGAGGCACGCGAAACCATAACCGCGAGGTACGTCTGCTGAATAACAGTTGTCCCGTTTCAGCGTCAGGCCTCCTCGTCGTATAAGAATAATTTCGTGGAGCGCGGCGAAGCGACGTCGCGGCATTATTCGGAGAATCGAATCTTTCAGACGACGCGAATCTAAAATCAAATTTCCGATAACAGTGTTTCGTCGTTATAATAGCTAACATTCGAAATTCCGGCTCCAAGGAATTTCAGTGAGCACTTCGTCGACCGGTAGTTACTTAAATGCATCGAAAAAGGAGTTTCCACGATTCTTACTCTCCGAAATGTCAGCTAGACGAGTTCTGACTGGAGAGCAGACGTCCATTAGTTTTACCGCCGAAAATAGACTCGATGGCTGTTTCAGAGACGCTTTCGAAGCTTCATCGATTAGAGGTCTCGGCTATCGGTACATATTTCCATTCTCGAGTCGACGCGCCGCATTATTTTCATCCGGTGTTCATTTCCATGGAATCGGTAGAATTCGTGACTGGTTCCCGGCCGAAAGGTCTTTCCCCATTTGCTAAGAGAGACATTAAAGGAGATTGCTTATTGAAAGTAACGCGGCGGAAGGGGTAGAGAGGGCTTGAACTCGATTAGCGATCCGATCGATAAGACGACACGAAACGACGAAAAGCTTCGAGGAAAATGAGTAGAATGCGTGACTAATTCCGCTGGGGAGGGCAGCATCGTCATTATAGGATGCAATAATACGTTGCGCATTTGAAGAGGCCATGGGGAGCACGGAAATTACACAGCACATACTACGGGGAGGATTATTTGTGATCATGCCGCGGGATTAGGAAACCCGTACTCGTCGATCAAACGAGCCGATCGATTTGATCGATCGCTGCGCCGTGTGTTCTACGCGGCGCGTTGTAACCAACCCACTCTGTCCTCTATCCCGATAACTAAATTGTCTGCAAACATTTCCACAATTCCTTCTAATTTTATCACGCCACGGTAAATTCAATAACGACGAAAAACGATGTCACCGGTAATTAACCAATTATTTAAGACACGTATTGGAAAACAAATTATCCAGCGAAACTATCGTTCCATTTATTCCCATGAATACATTTCTATCGAAAACTGGAGCTTCGTTTATTAGAAAAATGCGAATCATGAAACATGTTCCTATCGAGCCACGCTATCGAATAACATGAAATTTATACCGGTTAATTATCGTCGACGTTTCAGAACAAACTTGATAGTTTCGAGTGAATTGCTAATTATTCCCCGGCGGCTGACACTAGCCGGCGATCTTTCGTCTAGGAGGAACGTAACCGTATTCAAGAGTTGAAGCCTAGCCTCGTTTCGGTCAACGAGAAACAGGAGGCCGAACGTTTCAATGACTACATTATCCCGCCTCGTGATACTTACAGTTCGACCATCCCTCAACATCTGTTCCCGGATACTTCCGGGAAAGGTATCAGCCCAGCGATGCACCATTCGCATGCATACCCCATTATGTCTTCCTACCGCATTATCTTGGCATTGATTAACGAGCCCGGACCGTGAACAAGAACTCAGGAAACGAGGGGTCCTCTGATACGACGAAATGGACTCGAACCGAATTTGCAAACAGACATCGCGGCCTGTGTACCTACCAGCCGCACTCTGTACACTGTCATCGGGGGATCCCGGGATTCTGCGACGGTTTTCGAGACCGGAATTAAAGTAGGATAAGAGCGGACGTCCGAGATATTAAGACGTAAGTAGAACCTCGGGTTTCGAGCCGAAAATTCAAATTGAAGAGGAATATTACACCGAAATTCGTTCTTCGGTTTATTCGTACGTTCGAAATATTATTCGTAGAGTGGAAACGTGTAGATTAACAATTTTTCCATGACATTTTCGAACGGAATATTTTGACTGTAACAGGACAAAAAATTGTGTAAATGGAACGGCGGTAGAAAAATGAAGTGGTAAGGGAAGAATTGAAAAAATAGGAAAGGTTTAGAGGATAAAGGTAGATGGATGAAATTTCTTTGAAAAAATTTGAAGTAGGAAGAATTCGGAAGCCCGGCGGACTGCGGATGAAAATTGTACGGCAAGAAAGGAGAGCCGGATGAAAAATTCAGAGGAAATTCTTGAAATGGAGCGATAAGTCGCGCGAAATTGATTTAAAATTCTGTTTGATTTTTCCTGGAGTGCTCTGGAGAAGTCTCCAAGCTCCTCTAAAGCGACACCGAGGAACTATAGGCGTTGTAACAGATTTCCACTGCACGGGAGAAGGCCATAACGCGTCAAAATGATACATACGGCCCTCGTAGTTCTCGTTCCTCGAGAGATCTCCGAGGGGGATGGGCACAGAGACCGCGAGGAACGCGGGAAAAAGAGAAAAGGGTTAATATTCAATGCGGTGAGTTTATCGGAGAAAAGGTCGCCGGTATAATTTGACTTCGCCGGGACTGAATAATCGATATACCGGCAGACCACTATCCAATACCCGGAAACAGAGGCGAGGCTGATCGGGAGTTCAAATTGGGTGGAAATTATTCGCCTCTTCCACTGTGGCTACGTGCCCGCGGAGAACTGGCAGAGCAGGGATGTGTGCACGCGTCGTGCTAGCCAGTGACAATACGTGAGCAACTTCAGAAGTGATCCAATAGCTTTACACAGCGACGGAATGTATTCTACGGGAGTAAATGAACCTATGAACACGGGACTTTCAGGTAGATTCGGACTGTGTTCAGATAGAACTAGTTTTCAAACAATCGCCAGTTTCAAATAATTCGAAACTCAGGAACTTTCGGGCTCATTGGTGTTTCATGCTTTAGCTTTCGATGGTTCCGAGATTGTTAATAATTCTACAACGTTCCAACGCCTCCTGGGATTTGGAAGATTCTCAAGGCGAGGATTTTTAGACTCGTCAATTTTTAAAGAGGATTCGGGAGTTGGTTGTAGATACTTTCACATTTTTGTAGAATCGCAACAAGCACAGAATAGGACTGTCTTCTGCATGTTGTAGAAACTGCGAATTTCCATGTCGAAATAGTCGCAGTCAGTTTGAATCCCGTCGCAAGTATAGTCGGAGGGAAGTGGATTTCAGGCTCGGAGAACGTGTTCCGTACGTGTGCATTAGGGGAGACAGGTATATGCGTGTCAGAGTCCAGGACGCGTGACGAATATTTACGGTCCGCTTTCTTGTCCGGCGGAATAAATTTATTAAACGCCTCCCCCGTTCCAATAAATCGAGCCAGACTTCGAGGAATCGGTCGCTGGCTCCGTTCCGTTACGTTATTCGCCTTCCCGATTAATTGGTGACAACTGCGAGTAACTAATGCGGCAATCGACAGAAAATATTTGACGCGGGATCCGCGAACACACTCTAAACTGACAGGCGAAACGCGATGTAATATTTAACCGAGCTAGATATCATTAAATTAGAGAGGAACGCCGAGCGCGAGACAAGTAGAGAAACTTTGTTTTATGTCGATGTTAATCATGCAACTATGTAAGCGTCCTAGAACTTTCGGATTGACAGAAGTTGTTCTGCACACTGTGAATTATTCACGCCGCATCGAGTCTATAAAATTAGTCAGACTCAATAGAAATATCACCGAAGTACTCTCCGCCTCGAATCAAGGCGAAAGATCGATTTATAATACATCGAGATGTTAGACAAAAATTCCGAAATTATACATAGCCACTGAAATATTCGTGTCGACTTTAAAAGCAGTGGAGTGCCGGCGCCATTTGAACGAAATCGTTCAAAATTACAATCAGAATTTCAGTGAAACTAGAAAACCTCGTTTTCATAATATAGAAGCTATCTCCGTTCCTGCCATTACAAAACGATCATTAATTCAAAGGCAGATCAAAAGAGGTTTAACCGCGAGATCATTATAGCGGATAAAACGGCTGCATAATTCAAGCAGCCTCCTCTTTCGCGATGATAGCAAATATCGCAAAACCTACTAATCCATAATCCGCGATTGCCGTGAAAGCCTCCAGGAATCCTTTGTCCCTCGCGTCGTTTAATCCGCCGCGCCGCACCGCGGGGAACCGAAATAACATATTCTTCCAGTACACAGAAAGGGTGGGATGGGGAAAAAATGCACAAAAACCGCGGTGGTGTCGTAGACAAACGTTTTCCGGTGCGCGCGTGAAATTAGGGGTCTGTGCATTCTAGCGCGAAACGATGTAAAGGGAATGCGGAACGCGTGTATATCGAAAATATTCGCGGTGCGCGTTACACGCGTTTGGAAAATAACGTTGCACGGTGTGTTCGGCCGCGATAAATTGACGTGGTCGATCGGAACCGACTGAAACGAACCGTTCCCCGACGCGTTATTACGCGACGATAAACCGATACCGAGCGTGTGCGCGCGTTTCGAGCACGGCCGAGCGCACACGCGTGCGAGACGAACAGGGAATGCGGCGGCCGACGGGGCGGCGTCTGGAGAGGGCATTAACGCGGAAGCATTGTGTACTTACACTGCAAATTGTTGTACGACAGGGACTGGCGTCGCATTCTGCCCTGGCTCGTTGCCTTTCTTCGACTGCTCAGCCGACACCACATGTTCACTTGCACGTAAGACCAGAGCTTCAGGAACAGGACGGCGTACAGCATGCACACGAACATCGCGCCGACTGCAACAACGGAGAATTAATCGTGTGTATATGTAACCGAGGCAAACTATTCTGGCAGCTTGTCCTCCGAGACTAACGTCTGCTCCTTACCTGTCGCGAGACCCCCTTGACACTGGGGACCGCGATAATCTCGTCGATCTATGCAGCTTTTGAACGCGAACGTGTTGCTATTGTGTCGCCAACGGGGGATGAGAATATCGATCGATGACTTCCAATTGAAATCTTTCGCGTTTTACTTTGCGCTAGTTAACATTGGAAACTAACTGTATCATTCGATCGTATCGAACGTTTCGTGTCTGTTTCTTGGGTCTAATAGTTTGAATCGAAGCATCGATTCGAGAGCACAAGCGGAAGAAGAACGATGGTCGAGCGAGGAATGGAATTCGCAGGAGCTGAAGTGACTGACAGCTTGAACCCGCTTCGTAACGCGATGGTAACAATGTGTTTGGAATGGAAACCATAACTGCATGCAGCTAACCAATAACTTAAACTTCGCGAATTTCGTTTCGGTAATGCGGCAGCCAGTTAAGCCTCGTTAAACTTGGATTAATCCGTCCTCGGCGAGTATTCGTGTACATTACAGTTTTCTAACTACCGAAGTTTGCCTAGTTAGCAAGACAAGCGTATCCCGTAGTTTCTGGCTGGCAACATCTCTCAAGGCTACTGATCAGGTGCCTGAAACATCTATCCTGATAATAGCCATCGCGTATTGAATGGGTAACAAACTTTACTATCGTCCTCAGCGCGAACCGTGCACGAAACCATGAATAAATCTCCCTAATTGAAATACGGATTCAAACAACTAGCCAACAATCTCATAAACGCAAAACGCAATTACCGTTTCACTCCACCGCGACACTCCGCGTTAAGAAGAATCGAAGCATCGAGAAAAGAGAGAAAAACCTGTTCAAAGACCACCTGCGACTAAAAACATCTTCACTGCAGAATAACCCAGTGAGACTGTAAATTACGACACGGAAATAATACTCGTTTCACCCCGGGAGACACTAAAAACCCCGTGCAACCCTAAAAATCTAGCGTGCCGCTAAAACATAGCAATCTTCCATTAAAAGTTACGAGGCCGCGCCGGGCCAAAAATCGACGCGCACGAATAAGAATGCGCACGGTAACGCGGCTGCGCCCCTCCCCTCCGCTGGTCGCGAAATTTATTTCTCACGGGTTCAATTAAACAAATTCCGCGGGCTCGGTGTTCGTTATCCGCGCGCCGTATTCCTTCCGGGTAAATGAAAAACACCGAATGAAAGGGAGAAGAGGGAAGCAGCATGCTGATGCACGCCGGCCGAGTACATTTTAATCATCGCAATTTCGCACGCCTCCGGGAACGTGACAGCGGATACGTCCGCATAAATGAAACCGGGGGCGGCGGCGTGTTACGCCGTGCCGCTACGTGTCCGAACGTGGCAATTAAAGGGTTTATAAAACACGATACTAAGCATTCGCTCGCTCTCCTGTGAGCCGACCTCCGCGAATTAATTTCCCCATTTTTTCTCTCTCTCTCTCTCTCTTCGTGCCCTCATCTTTCGCGTCTTTTTTTCATTGCGCGACGGCGTGACTCGTAATGATTAAGGGTTCAAAGAACTTCTTCCGCGCGAGACCGGCTCGCCTGAACGTTCGCTGACCGAGAGGATTTCACGTGGTAACACGGTTTCTTTTCCCCGTGGATAGTGCGTTTCATCGGGGGAGCCGGTCGGCGGCGTGTTTAATTATCTCCGCGGTATTTGCATCGCGATCTTAAGAATGCCGGTTATTATAATGCACCGCTGGTAACGGGCGTCGGGCTAATGGCACCGGTATATAACCGTTGACGAGGCCGAGCCTCGCATAATCCCCATATTTTCCGATATTTCCATCGAATCCGGCTGACTTCTTCTGGCCTGGATTGTTCGTATCTTAATTAAATCGCGCCTACGAGCCGCTATCCCGATCCTGGCGTGCCGAGATTCCGCGCGTTCAATGGACGCGCGTTGCCCGTCCACACGTCCGGAGACACCTCGATCAACGGAAAACAGTTTTCGTTCGTGGATCCGGCTGTTTCGGGAATATTCATTTCCAATCTAATCGTCGATTAATTCTCAGCTGTTGCGAAGGATTTATTAGGAGGACCAGCGGAGACCTAGTAGCTCGGAGCAGTTCTCACCCTGGCCTAATTCTGATTTGGTTGGATACAAATTTATTGACAGATGTAATCTGATATTAGAAGTTCCAATAATTCACAGGAAATCGAACTGTATTAAAATTTCTATTGTGTAACTCACAAAGACCTCCACAAGTTATAAATGTACAAAGACGACAATTGAAACGAGATATACTTTCAGCAGAGATAAAAATATCCAACGAATTCACTAACCAGCGAATTACGACGTTAAGATACAAGAATGCACAGTCCGTTTGTAATATTAGAGTTTCACTTTCCGTTGATTCGAGCCGTGCTATTCTGAGCGACTGTTCAAGTAAATATTCAACCGAGCGACTCTGTTGCTTGCGAAAGAAATAAGATGGCAAGTGTTTAAGGAATTAGGAAACTGCATGACGCACTGCCGCAGTTCGTCCCATTAAAGCGCGTTATACTTCCAGCCGCAAGTATCGAGTTTGTTCGAAACAGCTTCGAACAGGGCGGATATAACATGATTCTTTCGAACGTACGGTACACGGTTCCGCGGAAACATTACAGGAACGTACCATTGTAACGATATCGTTCCGTCCCGCTTCGTGCATGGTAGTTTCTCTATCGAAGAACAATACCACGCCAAGGAGAAACGTATTTTCCCGGGGAATCAGCGTGTATCAGTGCCAGGTTTTTAAACGGAATGGGAACATAACAGTTCCTGTGTACTCTTTCAATTATCTGGCCGCTGGAGCTATAAGGAAAAAGAGTCTCCAAGAGAAATATTATCGGACTGTCGCGAAGCTCTGCAAGTTTCAGGTACTACAATCGCCCCGACGTCGGCCACACTTTTCGTTGTTTAATCGGGGATGATGTGATTATTCGAACTTTCAATTAACGAACTACCGAACGATATCCCTCGTTTAACCATGTATAAACAGCGATATTTATTCTGCGATATCGAACGCGTCTAACCGATGAGTAACTTTTCTACTGGAAATCAATCTACCAAAATGATTCAGCGAAAACTACAAAACCGAGATTCATGGTACAATGATAAAGAGTGACTTATCACGCTCGACGACATAAAGGGACAAGAATCATCACGAGAGATCGCTGTCTCTATTCCCGTAGCTCCGCGCATTCCAACTTCGCGTTCGCTCAGATATCGATCTGAAACGATTCCCATGATCTCGACGAGATCAGATAGCGAAAGACATGCGTGTACACTGGCGGGAGCCTCGGTATTGTGCAGCGCTCGTCGAGATAGATTCATTTTCAACGTGCAACGCGGCACGGTGTACACGCGTCACGGCATTTGGCAATTATCTAGCCCCGAACCGGTATATTGCGTACATACATTATGCACCGGAGGGCGAGGGGGAACGGGGCGGCTCGCGCGAACTCTCGTGCGAGCGATAATCTCGAAACGGTATAAGCGACAAACAGGGACGCAGATGTACTTCCTCTCGCTCGCGATAACCTTCACGCGATCGGCGCGCGAGCGTGTTCCTTTCCAGTTTCTTTCGGGATTTCCTTCCTGGCCACATTAACATCTGATTGATCCCTCCTGATACCGCGCAACGAGAATGTTAATCCTCGGTCTGATTTACAACTGGCCTCTTTCGCCGCACGTCCGATCCTTCGGAAGGAATTAATCTCACGATGGCGGGACAATTGCGTTGCGCTAGGAATTCCGCGGCTTGATTGTTTTTTAATGGAATCCCGCGGACAGTTTTTCGATCTTGTTGATCGGGGATAGATGTGTCGGGGAAAGGACTCGAGTGGATGATAATTAGCGCGTTGAAATGCTTCTCGGGTAATTAGGTTCGACGTTTAGATGCAGTGGTAGAAACATAGGCGTCTGAATATTGCTGGATGCATTTGCTTTAAGTCGTGTTTATGCGGGATAACGTTACGAGGCATGTCTGTTCCTCGTTATATGCCGCGTTATGGAATGCCGGCGTCACGCTGTTAATATACGCTGCGAGTAGAATTAGACGACGTTGATCAGACGCGATTAAATATAACGATCCGAGAGAAAGATACCGATACACCGCCTTCATTCCTGTCTATCGTGTAGTAAATGTTTAAACATTCTCTGGTAACGTCTCGAAAAACCGATGAAACACGACCGCGTCGTTATTAATCCCTTATTCATCATGAACGAAGACTAATTAGCGCTGCTCCAGTTGCAGCACCTAATTCGGGTATCTTATTTCATCGGGGATAGGGAGCAACCCTCGCATAACGGTACGCTAGCTTGAATTCGGTGCTATATATTCAGAGCCCTAACAATAAATTCATGAAATGTCGCACAAGAATGAAATCTTATAGCGGACTATCATCCCCGATGTGAACGGGTTAAATTACCGTTCCGGAATGATGTGTGATTCGCGCGAGTTAATGAGAACGTGTAAATATATTACGCGGGACATGCTATTTTACACGGTGGCAATTAATTGACGATAAGATCGGTCGCCGGTGATACTTGGTACGAGCTTACACGCTTTCCCATTATCGCGGCATCATCCGCGGACTGGAAAACTATGGCCAGACCAAATTCGACGCATTAATTATATTCTTTTCGAATAATTTAAAGCGGGGATCGTTAAAGTGTCGCTGGTATATATTTTATGAACGGTTCAGCCGGCCACGAGGGGCTGAAACGAAATTTATGTTACCGCTGATGCCGTGCCGGAGAAAGTTGATTAGCTGCCGCGCGCAAATTAAACGTGCCGTGGTTCGCGAGCCGACCGACACCTTGGAAACTAGTTTATCGCGGATACTACGGAATTTTTTATTCCCCCCCGCCATCGTTCGATTAATACCGAACTCGGCCGGCAGCGAGGCTGACCGCGAAATTAGATTAGACACGATTAAATTCGCGAACGCGGAACGCATGCGGGCAATATCAATTTCATTTCATAATACGAGTTTAATGTTGCTTAATTCTTCATAATCCCGCAAAATCGAGCTTGTTCCCGCCGAGCGGGTTTGAAACTGCTACTGGGAGACTCGTAAAATCAAATGGACATGAAAAATTCATCGCCGGAACGCGTTCCAAGTAGAAACAGTCGACTACGCTCGGACACATCAGTCCATTAGTCGAGTTCCAGTCTCTCGTAAAGAAAACTGCATATCGCTTCGTATCGCTACCGAAACGTCCTTTTCTATTTCTGTTTTTTCAAGATCAATAGATAGAAGCCTGGGGAACGTATAAAAACACCGGTTATTCCGCGTCTATATATGAATATCCGCGATCCACTAATACCGAATCGGAACGGAGCTCCGACAAGAAATATCTCCGCGCGATCGATCAAAATCACATTTCCCGGCGCGGAATTACATCACGCCGGGAGACAAACACGATCTCGCGCCTTTTTCGCGGCCGCCAGTGGCCCCCGTGCAATTAAATTGTCACAACTCGTACGCGCGCTCGCGAGACGCCGGGTCGCAGCAGATTTACGTCGTCGAATACGGAGCGGCCCGGCTAAATTCTTTCCCTCGGCGGTATTATACGCACACGTCGATATCGTATCGACCGTCGAACAACGAACAGTTATAAACCGAAGACGAGGCGCGGAACGGGGTAAGACTATTTATATGCAAACTCGGTTCTTTCAGCGACTCGAAAACGTATCAATGATTTTATTACCCCGTTCGCGATTCAGCTGTCCGCGATAGATAAACCCGCCGGGAGATATATTGCCCGGCGGGAAACAATTTTTCCGAAAATTTTTCGAAGACACCCTCGTATTTCATTGTCAACGAAGCTGGTCGCAGGACTGCCGAAAAAAAAGTACACACACACACACACAGACACACAGGTGGCGGCGGGACGCAACGTTAACGTACAGAATTATTCAGCTGATCTCGACTGCGCATTCGACGACGAAACAGCACCGTGGCCGCATTGTGCGCGTTACGCGATGGAGGGGATCGCAACAATGGCGGAAGTTCCAGCGACGAAAATAGTTTCTCCATTTTCTTCGGCCGCTCCCGCCCGCGCTGAGGAATTGCCAGTTTTCACCTCGGACCCCATTGTCGCCCACGGTACACTTCGAGATCCGCAACTCTCGATCTCTCCGCCATCCCATTTCCCCGGCGCCCTCCCCTGTCGCCGATTTCCCACCCTCGCCCTTTTCACCTCATCCCGAGCCACGATTCCACCGCGATCCTTCTTCCCCCCTCCCACCGTCCCGGTTCGACACTGTTCCGTTCCCTCTGTCTTCCTCTTCTTCGTTCACGTTCCTTCCCTTATATATCTGTCCCGCGCTCCGATCGAGCTGATACCAGAAAAAGCAGACTGATGCATTTTGATCAGGATCCATTTCCGCGTGCCGCCTCGAACGGAAGAGACTCGGGCCCTCCCTTTCACCCTCGCTCAGGAAACGTGTCATCGAGAACGTCCTCTCTTTGGTGGCTGCCCCCACACCACCGGCGACTTAGTTTCTTCATCTTTTATAGGGCAACCTGGGGCTGGCCGTGTTTCCGAGGGAGGAATATACGGGACCGATACCGGGTTCCGTTATTAAATTACTATTCGGGGAGGAGGCAACGGTGGAGGACGTTAGGTATTCGTCAACGGCGGCGGACGCTTCGCGCGCGGGGGAATATCCAGAGGTGACTTCTGGAACACCCGGTGATCGGCGATATGCTAATGTAATAATTGAATAGGTTCACTCGTGATTTGTTCGGGGGACGACGTTCGCGGCAGGTTTCTTATTGGTGGTTTTGTAACAGCGAAGATGGTGTATGCACTGGCAGAATCAATTTGGGAAATTCATTGGAAATATTCGTTTGGTCGGTTCTTCAATGCAAATTCGAACGCGCAATAGAAAATTCGGAAGTTCTATTGAAAAATTGATGAGCGGCTGATATTGGATGGAATGTTTTATTTCCGCGATACGACAAATGTATCCCGAAGGTGACAGAATTAATGGATTTTGCAATGTGCGCGTCAGCGTTTTCAATTTTTCTCTTTGACTAGTTCTTAACGAATGGCTAAGAAGATTAGCGAGTGTACGTCGTCGGTGAGATATAGAAGAAAAATTTCAGAGGTACGCGCGCTAGTCAAGCTCCTGTCAGTAGTATATATCCGTCAGTGACCCGACACGGCGGCGCGTATACATAGAACGAACTGCATTTCAATATTTCAATACGTGTAACGTCACACTTAACCGCACTCCGCGTATAACGAATACAAATTCCTTCGGTATTTTTTAATTATTACCCGCGGCGTAGCCGTGACAGTCGGATTTATGGGCGATTTTTTCCATTAAATATAAAAGCTCATCCATTTCGAAAGTGCGTCTGGACAGGGGTCGCGGCACTGATATGGAAATACATTCGAGGGAAATTAATTACAATACAAATTTCAGGCTCAATTTCAGATTCTAAATATTGTGTACAATGAAATATACGCTTGTCACGGCGCAGCTCTCTTTCCAACCGTATCGCGCAACAAATCACTTTGATAATCCCTCGAGATACTCGAAGGTGTCGTAAAATTCTAATAAATGAAAAAAGTCTCAACTAACAAGGGAGACACTTCAGCGATAAGATAATTAGTACCAAACACTCGTTTCGATTGAGAAAGCGCAAAAATTTTGAAGCGAACCATTTAAAAAACTCGTCAAATAAAGTTTGACGACAATTAGAGGGGCATTGCTGTACTCAAAGTTTTCCTTTTAAACGCCTACTACTTAAGAATTATCTTGACGATCTTCGCATGGAACGAGACCTTCGTAAAACAGTAGACTAACTACGCGACGATTAAAACCGCAATCAACTAAAGAGGCAATACCGTAAATATCGAAGCCGTGTCGCGGAACCTTTAAGCGTAGAATGCTCGGCCTCGCCGTCAGCGGCACGCGCGCCCAAGTAAATTAATCGTTTCATCGAAAACATTAGAACTAACTGCGAATTCGCGGAACGCCGTAAACGCGTCTACGTCGAACACGGCTGCAATCTTGTTCCGCCTCGCGTGCGCGTTGCATTTGTCGCCGACAACGGCTGGGGTAGGCGGTGCAGCGTGTAGCCGACGCACCTGAGCGACGCCCCGATGTATAAATCGAGCGTGTTCCACGGAACGAAACAAAAATGGCAAAAACCGGCGAACGGCGCAGTGGGGAGGGCAACGGGAAAAAATAGAAACCCGCAAAGAGTCGCGAACGCATCGCATTCTCGATGCGACCGTAATCAGAAACGGCGGCTGCATTTCCAATCGCGCGTATTTGCCACCACTACACCGTTGGAATTTCTAAGCGGCTCGTCGTTATCGTCGATCAAGCAACCGGCAATCGAATAACCTCAACGAATAAACAAACCGTCGTTGTTCCATTAAAACGATAATCTACTTTTCATTCGAAAGTTTCTATAACTCTGCATTGCCGCTGAACTGCCATCGCATTTTTATAAACTCAATGCTTTCGACACGACAGAGTGAGTGTATCGCGCTGTTGAAACTGACGTTTCAAACAAATATTTGCTTTGGAAGATAGTAATGAAGAATTGTGTTTGACACCATCGCTTTTGACTCCGAGGCATCGCCTATGGCACATTGATCCGGATAAATGCGATTGGAACGTTTCTGTTTCTTTATGTTTATTAGGCGTTTAATTTCGCGGAGGAAGCTGCTTTGATTAAACGTATAAGTAGACATTGTTGTCCTGCTACCTTTGTGGATCAGAGAACGTTTCACCGGAGTTTACAGAAGGGACATGAAAAACGTAAAGCGCCGTAAGCAGATACGAGCGTTCCGCTCCCACCTTTCATTTTGCTTGTTTCGCCCCCCTCATCGGGTCTAAAATTTATCCTTTCAAGTTGCCGCGCGAACGAACGAAATTCACCCGGAGCGTGCACGCGACTGAATCGAATAAACCGTCGAAATTACGATTTCATAAAAATCCGTAATGTCCGGAATAAAAATGTCAAAGGCGTTTCACGGATGAAAGACGCGCGACGCAGCCCGCGCCGCTGTGAATACGTCGCCTGGAATTCTCCTCTCTTTTATTCCCCCGTCGAAACAAAAGACAACATACGGTGAAACCGATTTTCCGTCTTCCTCCGATACGCCTCTGTTCCCTCGTCCGTCTGTTTTTTCTCGCATTTTCTCAGTTTCGACGGTCCCGCGTTGGCCGTTGCCCGTTCCATTAGCGTGTCGGGAGAGTGTGATTCGGTGTCGCCGATTTTTCCATGGCCGTGGAACCCGTCGAACCCGCGGAACCCGTGCAACTCTCGGAACGTGTTCCCGGCAGCGCGCGCGATCGTAATTAACAAACTTCCGCACTATTTTCAGTCGAATTTAATTCGCGCGTAGAAACCGTGGATTAATTCGTATAGAAGATCTGCCGTTGCCATTCCCGAGAAACGTTCACGGGGAACTAGTTTACGCCAGGATTCGGCTGCCTCGGCTGTTACACACGGAAATATCGGGTCGGAAGTTGCCGGTAACCGGCGGACGGATAATTATTCCGCGAAACGACACCGCATTTCGCGCGCATTACGCGGTGACGTGAGTGACCCGTGTCAAAATCACCGTTTGCACCGGCGTCTCGATGAAACGCGCCGAGAGCAACGTGACAATGGCACATCCAGCCCCTACCAATTCCGCGTTATCGATCACGACAATCACCGATACCGTGCTTCAACTCCAACGAAATTACCGGTACGCCCGATGCGAAACGGGGAAATGCGACTTATAAAACCGTCTAGACCTGTTCGCCTGAAAATCGAGCATCGCGGGGCCCGCACTTCTGAAACGGCGAAGGACATAATGAACTCAAAAGAGCGATAAACCTCCATAGGAAATTTCATAATTTCAACCTTTCAAATTCAAAATTGAAACCTCTCGAAAGTCCAACTCTCCCAAATCTACGCATTCCTAAAACGTCGAACACCTAGTAATCACGTGGCGCTTCCGTGAAGCGAAAATACGGAGGAGATTTTTTATTCAAGAGCCCGGGGTTCCAGTAGCAAAGAAAGGATCGTATCAGTCTTTATTTTTCAAGAACGCTCGAGGATCGCCGATAAATTTCCCCGGGCGACGTGGCAGCGCGTATTCGGGCAGCCGTGGCTTTCGCGCGGCCCCGGTATATATATATGTACACCGGTATCGATCCTCGTAATTCACCAGGCCCGCGTAATTCCCTACTTATGTCCTGACAATTCCTTCGCTCGTTCCTCCGATTTCCGCGGGGTTGGGGCGCTTTCCACGGCTCTCCTCCGGGACATTCCTGATCCTGGCACCGCATCCAGTTGGCACGGGCTTGTAATCACCTCGCGGAGTTACCGTGCGTGAAGTCGGATCTTGGCAGACTGCGTGCATTCGTTTCACGTAATACCATACCGCCGCTGCGCGTGCACGTAAGGGAGCCGTTCTTTTCCGCGGCCGGACCGGCTGGAATCGCGCGGAGGATTTTCCTTTCACGCGGCCGTTGCGCGAGGCAAACGCGTGAAATCCACCGCCGAACTTACTTTTCAAACTTTCCGGCCGCCACCTTTTGCGCGGATTTTTCGCGTTTCTTCCTCCCCCGGCGGATGCCGGTGTTCTTACGCGATGTTATTTAAATACCGCGAATATATGAATGTTTCACGTGTATCCGAGAACAGTCCGCTGTTCTCTCGGCGGATCCTGCGATTACGCGTGTAAAGGGGGAAGCTCCCTTTGATCTTTGCTTATCTTTAATCCTTTTTGATCTCCGCTCAATGAGATTAAAGACTTCTGGGATTTGCCAGACGTCCGGAAGACGTCTGAAAGCCGGAACTTTGCAGACTTTCCAGATTTACGAGACCTTCTCGACTTTGTAGACTTTGAAGGTAATAATGAGGCAGTTTGTGGAGTCGAAGTTAGCAACATTCGGGTTAGAAATGTTTTCAAGAAAGTGTCGGTGTACCACGCATAAAAATATGGAGAATAATGAAGTATTTATAAAAATCTCACGTGGGAGACGGATAACTTTTAACCGAAGTTGTTCTATGCGTCGTTTCATCGTGGACACGTTCGCATCTCGACGTTCAAACGCATTTTCCCTTGTGCAGACATGAAATAAAATAATCGATTCTCTCTTTGGCAAGAAGAGTGTACCTGCGAAGTTTCCCCGGTCGGTACATCACGCGCAAACGTACCGAAGCTCGAGAGATCAGCCTGGTAACGTCTCGAGAACCCTTCGCAGGAAAGCTTTTATTAATCGGGAAAGAGTTTGATCGGTGTGCTTACTACTTTCCCGAGCCGTTTCCCCTCGGCAGTGTATTCCGGTTCTTGGAGCCGTTTCCCTTCAGGATTTCTACTTTTCATCGAATCCGAAACTTTTAAACCGTTCCCCTTTTGATTTCTGCAACGGATATCCCCGCTCGCGCGAGCTCGGCCAAGATTCCGCGATCTCCATCGCGTTTCCCGAGACGCTCGATCGAATCTGAATTAAATTTCAAGTATCTTGCTGCTCGAGCCTGGCCGGGAATCTTGGACGAAGGGCTCCAAGGTAAATCTTCGGATCTTTTCCGAAGCTATCGGTTCTGTCTAGAATTTCATGCGATGAAGATCGCATCGTGAGCAGCTTATGAAAGTGTAAAATAAGCTGTCTTAGTTCGTTTTAGCTGCGAACTTCGGAATAAGCGAACCTGATCCTCCGACATCGATAACCACTATGTTACAATCGAAAATGTTTCCGTTATTTGCCTAAGGGTTTCCATTGTTCGAGTCGCAAGCCAACAAGAAAGCGTAGAAATGGAAATTTTGTAGAACTCGGAGGAAAATGTAAGAAACCGCACGGAAGAGAATCTAAAAATCGGTACACTGGGGTCGCTGATATAAAAGAGAACCAAGATGTTTCTTTCGTTGATCCAAGCAACGGTTAAAAATGGATCGGATTAAATCACCGTGGAAAACGACGATCAAAGAGGTACGTGCGTCCACGGTTGTCCTTAAACGTGACCACATTAGCGTGCGGCCGCGCTTTGCAGATCTCTCTCTCCCCACGGTTTAACCTCGATCCCGGAACCGTCGTCGACGATCCCCGGGCAATGGAGTTTCAGCGCCGCGTTCTTGGCTAGCCGAATCCCTTTGGAAATTCGGGATGACCTCCTGCGAGACACTTGCACTGTCGTCTCTATGCGACTAACCCGAACGTTTGTGGGAAGAAAGCATTCTGCGGAGATTCCGCTCCGCTCGGCGCGCTCCAGTTTCGAGGTGCTCAACTATGACATTCTGAATTAAGATCCTGCGCGAGACCTGACGTATCTCCTCGCACCAGCGCCGAGCGTTTCGCGTTTCGTCGATTGTATCACGTTCGTGGCGATGTTGATTAAGTTTACGGTTTCGTTGCGCGTTCCTGATAGAATTTTCTGATGAATTCCAAAGGAAATGGTATCTCGATGCTTCATCGAAATAGAAGTCTCTAGTTTTGACATTATAATTAGTTAAAATCTCAAATACAGCGTTCGAAGTAACATCGATGTAGATGATTCTTGTGAAATTGATTCCAGCTTCTATGTTTGTCAATTATCGTGGCTGCATTTCAATTGAAATTTCCGCGTGTGCTTCCTGTTTTCCAGGAATATGTGTATAAATTAAATTTCATTTTAATGTAAAGATATTTTAGAAAGTGCGATTCGTGGTTCGGTTTCAAAGCGAGTGACACTTTTCCACGTAACTTCATTTGCGTAAATTATAAACACTGAAGCAGAATGGATGGTAGAAAGGAATAAATGATTCTACTGCGCGCTAAAATTAGGCGAAAATGTAGAACCGTATCTCCCGTTTGATACCTGATTTCGGAGATAATCGACGTCGAACGTTTGCCTGTTCCGCATTCGCGATTATGGGGAGTAGAAACTGTGAGTCGCGAACAGACACGTTAGTCGATTCCTATTTAACCCGTCCGCCGCGCCGACATATGGGACCCGGTGCTTAATTTTCAGAGTACACGTACCTTCATCTGCATATGTATTAAAATATGCATACGTCAAACAATATTCGAGCTCGACGTGCGCGGAAGAAAATTTGCCCGCGCGAGCGTTATCTTGACTTTTATGGAACGCAGGAACTTATGCACACGACCGTTACTTTGTGCTTTATAAAGCGCGAAATGCGGGAACGCAAACATTATCCCGAGTTCTCATTAGCGCAAAAATTGAACTTCAGGAACTCGAACTTCGCAGAATGCAAAAATCTCAGGTTAAACTTTACCTCGACCGTCACGCGCCGCTACAATTTCAGCACACAAACATGAACTGCCATAAAACACGAAACTATCTATTAAAAAACCTCTCAAATTATATGAACCATGTTCGAAGACACTCACTATAAATGATCCTCAAAACTAAGCCAAAAATTACTCGAATAAACTACAGGAAATTCACAATCTTTTAAAACAACGCATCAAGCAAAATCTCGTACAAGAGAGCTCCATCCCCAATTCCCGGCAACCGAATACATCAGACGAGGGCACGCGAGCTTCGTCGATCCCAAGAGGTCCGCGCCGTATGCCCGCAAAACGGTCGGATCCGAGCTTAAAATTTTTCGCCGGCGAAGTAAACGGCTGTTCCGAAACAGCGGCAACTGGAGGCGAACGACAAAGCGGCAGACCGTCATCGCGGGACAAGAGTACGTTAATATTTCAGCGGGACCGGTGTGCTCGTTGTCCTCCGGCATCGCGGCGCGGCGCGGCGCGGCGGCGTATCGTTGTTACATCTTCCCGTGCAAACTCTCCAGCCCCCTCGTATCCACAAAGCCGGGGCATCCGGTACCAAGTCAGCCGCTTCCGACATGTTAACCGCGACGTCCCACCAGCGATGCTCACCGCCCGTGACTTCGTTCTCATTACTCGCGCGGAAACCAATTTACCATCCTAATTTCGCGCGGATTATCCGGTGTAAACGGCAGCCGGGCCGTGGGGGCGGGCTGGGGGATGAAAAGGGGGGCCCTCCTTTGTGCATTCGGCTGCCACGAGCTAGTTAGCCTAACGGCGTCTGGCGAGGCTCCAGTCGTTTTCCCTTCAGCCCCGTGGATCCCTCCTGCGCTATGCATGGAATTCTTGCGCCCCCGGAATCGCCGTTACAGCCCCGCGGAAACGATTCCGACGGTGTACGCACATCCGGCGTTCCAGTCCTCCGCGATTCCGATGGCTTTACGAGGAAAATAAAACGAGCGCGGGGCGTGCTCGCGAATAACATCGAGGAAGCTGACGCTTATCGGAAACGCTCGGATTTATCGGTGACGGAGAGCGTTATTATTAGCGTTGTTTATCGTTGCGTCTAACGTAACGAGAGTTTTACTCCTCGCTGCGATCATTTGAAGAGGAAAGATGTCACTTTGAAATTACTTTCACGGAGATGTATGGAGATTTCGAAAGTTCGCGCAGAGGTTTGATTATTAATGCCGCCAGACAACCGATCCCGATGAGCGTCGCGTTGGTTCGACGATCCGCGTCTCTTCCGGCACCGTTTCACGGTACGTCGAGCCCCGTGCTCGTTTCGAGTCAACGAAATTGGCTGCGTACCCCTCTTATAAGCTCCGCCGGTTCGACGGTGTGAGGGGTTGAATTCATCGAACCCCCAGCCCCTCGCCTCGTTCGGTTCGTTCGCCAGCCGGCTTCCCATTCCCGGCCGGCACCTTTAAGTCCGCCGATCGTTTCTTCTAGTTCCAGTCAGCGTTCTTTCTCGCCCCCGGGACCCGGCGCAGATCCTATCGGCCACTTCGTATTCCTGGTATTCTTTGGAATTACAAATTATGCAGCGCGAGTCGTTCGACCGACGCCCCCGCGACGGGGATGAGTCCCTTCAGGAATTACAAATCACACGTCCAGACACCGGTGGCTGTGTCTACAGAGCCCCGGGACGGGGGTTTCAGAGAGCGAGAGCCGACGGCACTGTTGGTTTAGGCGGGAACGAATAGGGCAGGTCGGAACAAAGGAGTGGCAGATCAGATTTAGGATCCGGTACGAGTGGCGGCCGCTCGGTCGGCGGGGGAGGCTTAAGCGCGTCTCGGAAACGTAAAAGGCAATCAGTGTGTTTGTACGTCCACGTGGACGAGGGAAGGATTTGTCTGTAAATAGCGGGAGGCCCATGGGCTTTGCATAATTCTACGGGAATAACAAGTGCCGTAAAAACTCGCCGAGGCTCGCGAAACTGGTTAACCAATGTTTCGAGAGTCCAGACTTTACTTTCCGTGCTATTGTAGCTACTTCGTGGCTATCCAACGATCCGGTTGATCAGCTTTCCCGTTCTATCGGTGCTCCTAATTTCCTTGCGAGTAGGTGCAAGCCCTAGGATTATGGATGTCAACGATGAACCAGTGAGAGACTTTTCCTCGCTGCATGACCGAGTATTCCATTTGTCAAGTGTGTTTCTTACGGATTCGATTAGCCGTTACTATTGTCTCAATTTTTACTGGAGTACGGGCAAGCTCTAGAACCGTGAACGTTCCGTCGACGTTACGGGAAAGTTTCAGACCCGTTAGTAGTGTTACAGTGGCTGGTTCCCGAACCAACCGGAAATTACGTTCGAACGAAGCCGGATGTGCGTCCAGACGGCCGCCTTTCCGTGAATTTTGAATAACAAATCATGGCCCGCAGCCGACTAATTCGCCGAGACCCTGCTTCCGCTGCTCCCTCGAGAGGTTGGAACACCCGGAATAACTACTTCGTTATCATGCCGTAATCCACTTGGATCCAGTTGAGCAAACGAGAACACCTATCCGTGAACCTCGCCGTGGACGGGGAGCGGAAGGGGCGTGGAGAACCGTTTAGGACGCGGCCTCCTATCCGGAACCGGGTGTCACGGCCACGGGTTATTGACGCTTACACGGCCCCGTAAAATAGCTCTCCCCCCACCGAGGGAAATCTCGTTGAATCTCAAAAATCGCGGGATTCATTTAAATTTCATCGCGTTCCGCAATCCGCGCAGTTCATCGCGTCATGCATTTTTAATTCCAATTCTCCTCGATCCCGGCTACATTTCCGCCGCTACCTGACATACTTCCGACGATTCTTAATAACCACGTAACCACAACGATGTAAGCTTGAGAAGACCCGAAGAAAATTATTCTTGTCATTCGCTGACATCGTAATTCATTCGATTAGGGCGTGCGACATAATGGTAGTCGCTTCGCGAAGCTTCGTTATTGAGGCTAAACTCGAAACTCGCGTGTAAGGTAGGCGAATACAATACAGATCATTCAAGCTATTATATAACATATGAAATAAAACGATAATTGAAACGCCACTGAACGGATTCGCAATACCTTCGCGTGGTCCGCTTCGGAAACTGACTTACAAAACTACGGCGAAAGGGGAGAGCCGTTCGCCGCGAGGCAAGTGAGTCCGTAATGGTAACGGTGTAAAAATTCCCTCATTTCCATTGAAATTATTTCCACTGCGTGGGGAACAGCAATGGTAATCACGCCAGAAATAACAATCCCCATAGTCTTTTAAGAGATCCTCGTTTCAGTTTGCCGCCAGCATTGTCCGGTTATCATTGCCGGCGTCTATTCGACGAATCGTTGAGCACTTTTCCCTCGCGCCCTTCTTTCTCGCTGTTTCCCGCCGCGTCAAAGCTTCCACACCTGTTCCCGCGTTTCCTCCGCGGGATCAACATTACGGACCGTCGCGTAATTATCCGACGCGTCGCGGTAACTCGTCGGCCCCCGGCAACAATCGCGCCACTTGAAATTACACGGTGCCGGGTTGTTTGCGAATTCTTGCCGCGGCGCGGCCCGCCGCTGTCACCGCGGCGAACGAGCGCCACTCGAACGATGTGTACGGCCAGCGTTCTAATAATTCTCCACCTACGCCCTTTCAATTTCGCCCCCGACCCATAAATTCCCCCCGAAGTATGCACTTCGCACGCAACCCGCCTCGATATGCCAGGACCGTCGCCGACATAAAGTTGTAACGACCGCCCTTCCCACCCGTCGCTCGTCCGCGAAATCCCGTCGCTGCCACATGGAAATGGGTTAGATTGTTGCGCGTCGATTGTCGGATCCGTGTGTCCCCGACGTTCTTTCATTGAATCTGAATTATTAATACACACCGGTTCAATGGAAAATCGATGCGTCCGCTCAACGAGCGCCGCTTGATTTATCGTTGAACCGTCATTTATGGCTTGAACAATTATTCCCCGGGAAAAAATGCATTTCGGTATTCCTACGGAAGAACGGCGAGTGTGGCGAATAAGGAACACGCGAGAGAAACTCATCAGAATAGTCATTAGGATCAAACGCAGAAATGCAACAATTTCCCTGAGGTCTACGGCAATTCTATTCAAGTTTTAACATATCCCGATTAGTCAGTGTTAGCTTCCAATAAAGTCTGAAATCATCCAACGAATCGTCTCTGTAGAATCGTGTCTCCTTCAGAGCATTTCCAATGATAACTACGACGGAAAGAACGAGATCCAAGCGTGCCGGAAGCAGCCACTTTCCCGAGTCAAGCGTGTCAGCGTGTATCGTTGCCTGGCGCGTCTGCCTGGAAAATTGAATCATCGCCCCCCTCCTATGTGGGGTCACGTTAACGCTTGCACTCTTAGAAGCGAAGACAACGGGAAAAGCAGCTGCCGCTGTCACTGCCGCTCCCTTGGACCCCTCGGCAGCCTCTCGACCAAGTATCCAACCCTACCAGCGACATATTTCAGGATCGTGCCGCGAATAAAGCGCGCAGGGTCTCCTACTCCTTGTTACCCGGCGAGTTCCTATCCTGCGTCGCTGCCACGCGGCACTGTAGTTTTCATATGTTTGAGGAATGTACCCGGGAATGGATATTGGGTATGAATAAGCTAGGCGCGCTCCGTGAACGTTGCGATAGGGAAATTGAGAGGAGGAAGCCGGCGGTGCCCTTCCGCTCTCTCTGGAAAACAATCTCGCGGGAAGCGGCTGGGACCGGCTCGGCGCGGCGCGGCGCGGCGCGGCGCGGCGCAGCGCGGCGAGCGGATTAATCTATGCAAACAACAAGAGGGAAAACCTTGTAAATTTGTAGAGCGGGAATGAAGAAATGGAAGGAGCGCGGCACCGCTGCCTAGGCGAACCGGTATATCTCGGTTGTTTCTATTATTTTATTGGGCCGGGCGGGAACGTAATGTCGCGGTTTCCGGTAGAGCTAACGCGACTACCGTTCCAGACCCCGCACGCCAATTTTCATGAAACTTCCTGCGCGCTGATCTCGTTCTACCGGCGAGGATACCGCGAGCGTTTCGTTTTAATCAACGCGGAAGAATTATCGGGCCTGTTAAAAAGGGTTGAGGAACAGACGGGAAAAATGTTGTTGCTAATGGAGGCATTTGGGTCAATTGAAAATCGTCATTAGCGTGCATTTATTCCGTTCATTCTTTTTAACGGGATCTTGACGGGGCCGAATAATGCGTACCGCGGAATAATGGACGCTGTGGTTAGCTGTTAGATTGAATAGAAGCTTTAATAACAGCGATGCGGACTGCGCGAAGAAAAACTTTGTATTCAGCCTTTGAAAGGGGTACGCGAGATGGATACTGCACTATAGTATCGAGAAAATGCATTAAAGAAATTGCACCGTCTTAGTACGAAAATATAACAGCGAATTCCATAGTCAGGCGTAGACGCTCCGAAGTTCAAACCGTGACATTTCATACGTCGAAACGTATGATTTATTCACGGTGGTTCGAAGTACGACTCATGCCCTATCTTTGGAGCTAACGATCGAACGACATCGAATTAGTATAAATATTCAAAACCTGATCGAACGTAACGCCGTCGTATTTACGTCGAGTCTTCGTCGAACGACGAAACGTTAATTTCGTACTCCTAAATATAAAACCACCTGTGCATTGGCCAACAAGCACCGCGCAACGGAAAAAACCGCGCCATTACAGCTCGATCCAATAAATATTCGGCGGCGCCGGTAACAACGAGCAAACACCGCGAAACCGCGCCGGAATTTAAAACAATAAACACGCAATATTCCATAATATACTGTTTATCTTGTTATGGAATCATTGATTTCTCGGCGAGAGGACATCAGCCGGCATCAGAATTCGTTAACATTCAGCCGCTCCCGCGGCGGCCCAATATCCCGGCGACAATTCATCACAATTAAATCGCGTTCCGCCTCCCCGTCTGCCTCCGCTGTTGCATTAAAAACACGGGGACCCGATATACACGGCGTACAAACGCGATTATCAGCGCGAAGATCGTTTTTGCCGCGGCCGATAATGAAACATTCAAAACGTCGGCGAGCGTGTTCGCGCGGTGCACGGCCGCGCAACTCGTCACCCTAATTAATCCCGATGAAATCGCGTATCGACCGTTTTATTTCTCTACGCGGACGCGCTCACCAGCACGCGCCGGCCGCGTATATCAACGCGCGCGGCCACCTTTCCCCCGCGAGATGGATTTTCCGATATGTTTTTTTTTCCCCCTCTGCGGCGGCCTCGAATCGCATTGTTCCGCGATTCAACAAGGAATCATGAAAATTCCATCGAACCGTTCGCGGGCTGCGCGCGCCGAAAACGAGAACGCTTGTCCCGCGACAATATGATACCGAGTGCCACTTAACGGGCGCGAGTAAACACTCGACGCCTTTTATTGCATTTGTGGCTGCCGGCTACGCGAATGCCGCTGGGAGCCCGAAAGAAACAAAGACGGCGGCCCCGGGCGAGAGGAACGCGACGATACGGGGGGACAGCGACCGCCGCGCAGCGAAAGTACAGGAGCGCGAGGCACGTCGATGGCTCCCGATGTCAACGTTTCTACCGGGTGTGGAGTTCCGAGGCCCGCACGCTGTGGAATCCGTCGCTCGGCGAACGTCGACGCGTTCGCGCCTCGCTGTAGCCAACTGTTCAATCCGGCCTCCCGTCAATGTTTCGCGTGCTTCACGGTCGGGTTATTGAAAGCGACGCGTCCACCTCTGTCGCGGAAAAATTCGATCCTCTATTACTCGCTCTTTTGAATCGCTCGCCGCTTTTGTCGCCGGCTGAACAACAAATTTCGAATTATACGCGGAACTCGGGTAGTTTACGGTGAATGAAACGAGTGGGGCGCAGCGGGTTTCATCGGGTAATGACGGGCGGTTCGATGAGAATAAATAGAAAGACGTGTTCGGGAGAACAGTAGAATAGAGTAAATTTGCATATTAATAACACTGATCCACTATAGCGGATAAACGCTTCGTCGCTCCGTCATGTTAATCAGACTAAGAAATTCAAGGATTAAAAGAGAACCGAGGTGGAGAGCGAATCAAGTCCCGTTCCTCCGGATCATTTCATCCGGCGAGAGTTAACGAAATGATTCTTCGCTCGCCGACCCACGGTGTCCTGCAAATTGGCAACAATTACGGCGGCGAGTGGCGAGGAAAAATCGCTCGTCGCTTTATGTAATTCCGAACGAATCTTGACAAATGGACGGCCGGTTTCATTAAATTTACACCGCCTTGAAAGGCCGCGCCGCCGAGGGAGTCGCGGCTGCGAATGGCAGGAATCGGAGTATTTAATTCCGCGGGTCTCAAAGGGAGCGCCAATAAAACCGCTCGTCGATAATTAGGAGGCCACCGACGCTCTAGACCTACGAGTAATAATCAGAGACGGCATGGAGTATTCCTAAGTGGCTGCGAATCTAACTACGCAATTCTTTTCTTTCAAAGGAAGCGATATTTTGCTGGCATGACCTCTGAAAATATATCAGAGCACTTTGTAAATATCGTAGGAACGCGTACGCCGCGAAAGTGCATATTGCATTCTAACTCTGAGCAAGAGAGATTAGAAATCTAAATCACAAGATGGATTAAAACGGTTTATAAATATTCAAGAGAGCCCATACGTTACGAGAGTGCACACCGCACTCGATCCAATTCTTACGAATAATTAGAAATGGCAGCAGTGTTCCGAATGCTTGCATAGTAATCTCGTGGGGGTGACTTTCGACGCAGCGTGACTTACGTGGCTCGAGCTCGCGCAAAAACGTCGAGACCTCGGTGTCGGGGCGAGTGGCTACGCTTTCGAGTGCACAGTCTCGCGGAACACGTGAGTCGTTCCTCGTGTTGTACCGTCGAGGATCTCGCTCGGAATAGAGGCGACGGAAACGGAAAATACGGGGGGACAGAGAACGAGACAGAGAGAGAGGGGGGGGGGCGCGAAGAAAGAACGAGGAAAAACCGAAGAAAAGAGGAAAAGGAGGGCGAGCCTTTGCACTCGCGGTGCAGCCACTTCACGTACTACTTTTAGGCTGCAGGCATACTCGCGCGAGAGACTTCAGAACTTTTAAGAGGCGTACACGCGGCCGGATACACGGACTAGTTGCCGTACGAATCTCCGTGTAACTCGAGAAACCCGGCTCTCGGTTGACGTATCTCGGAACTTCAGTGATATCGAACGCGATAGATGAAAGGAAAGAGAAACGCGGGGAAGAGAGCGTACAGTTCGTTCCACGCGAAACGGATCAGCTGATTGCTTTCTCATTTGTTTCCCCTTCGAACGGAACAATGCGAACGAGTTGTAACTTGCGAGGGAAACGTTGATACAAGAATTTATAGGGTTGCTCCAGGCGAAACGGATCAGTCGGTTATTTTCACATTTGTCTCCTGCTCGGAAGTAAAACAGAGAGGAGGTAGGATTTGAGAAAGAGAAACAGTAGGACACGCCGAAGATGTTTTCATTCGAAATCCTTTAATTAGCGAGACGCCGTCCTCGGGATTCTCGGATGTGCTCACTCTTTAATTGCTTTTCTCCGATCGTTCCCGGCTCTCCTCGCCGTTCTCGAAAGACGCTCCAATGAAATCACTCTTAATTGGGATCCGCGGGGCCGCTCGCGATGAACTAGATCCGCGAGAAAGTTTTTTTTCCGTTCTCGCCCGGTTTAATTGGTTGTTTGGGTCGCTGCAGCTACAGGTGGAGTGCACGTATTTACCCAATGAAACGAAAACACGGCGCATTGTGTACACCTCGCACACCGAACGGTATATCAGACGTGGAATTTCGGAATCTAATTCCGATGAATTCAATTCTATTTTTCAGCCGGGCGACCGTCTAACCGGCCCTCGGTTTATACGTTCCGCGCGTGTTGCGTCAAACGGTCCGCGTCCGGGGTCCAAATGAGCACACCGATAAGAGATACGTGTATGAAGATACGGTACACAGAGATGAGAAAATAATCCTTAATTGAATCCGACCGGGTAATAAGATTGCGCGGCGGATCAACGAAAATTAGGAAAACATTTCGAAAAGCTACTCCCCCGTATAAAGACTAATGAGAGTCTATTTCGTTCCGCGAATTTCGAGCATCAACCGTCTCCTCCGGCGAAGCCGGTGACCGCCGAGCTGTTTAATTATCAGGGGCCCGGCACGAGAAGCCGTTTATTTAATTCTCTGTGGCAAGGAATGCCATTAAAGCCGGGCTAACGCTAGCTTTTTCAATTTTTTAATTAACCCGCCGCGCCGCGCTGAATCGGTTCGCGCGCGCTGTTTGCCGTGCTATTTGCGCGCCGCTCCGAATCGCCAATATGCGCTGATTAACGAGATACCGCCGATTTACACTCATTAGCGAAAATTATCAATTTTCGGGTGATTTAGACCCGGCCGTTTCTGCGGCCGCTGACGTCGCGCGGCCGCCGCTTTAATCCGCGTTGCCAAGCCGCGACCGGTGCGCGGCTTCGTATAAAAAATTCTATTTAAATGCAACACGCACGGCGATCCGTGAGATTCAATGTCGGCGCGATATCGCGATGATTCAACGTTCGACCCCCGGACGATGTACGTCGGTCGCGTTGCTGTTTCGGAAACTAACAAATATTGCAAGATCGTTTCGGAATGGAAACCTCGTTCCAATCCCTTCGTTTTTTCCTGTAATTTAACTGTAACCTCGTTCTTCGAGCACGCAATAGCAACTTCCACGTTGAACGTTGAAATATCCCGCGCCAAGATCCCCGAAACCATCTAAATATTCGCTATTTCGTCATACTTACGTTCTTTCCGCGATATTCAACGAAATAACTTTCTCATCCCCCAGCGTCGACAACGAAAGCCACCGATATCCGTTTCCGAAAGACGTCCCATAACAACTAATCTTCGCGACGACCGGTCGCGTCGAACGGACCGCGTATGAAAGCTCGAGCGACGTCGGTGCACCATACGAAAGACATTACCCGGCCATTGTTTGCCGTTCCTATATTTCATCGGAGGCGCGCGGGGCGGCCGGCAGACGCCGGTCTGTATCGCGGCGGATGAAATGATACGTAAAATGGCGCTTACTCAGGCTGAATCCGGAATCCTTCACGTGGATGACCACCATCGGCATCAGTACCATCACGACGAGGTTTACGACGTGGAACACCATTCCTGGACCGTGAGCTATGATATCCTGCGGCACAAAATAGAGAGGTACAAGTTACGAGCGGAAGTTGCCTCGCGGAGACCGCGGGGAATATCACCGCGCGCGCGAGAGAGGAGGGTCGACGGTGGAACGGGGCAAAATCGTCGTTCCTCTCCCTCGTCTCGCGATTCGAAAGGGAGCGGAAGAGGGAGCGCGATTTTAGAACCCCGCCGGAGCTTCTCAAAATACGAAGGTTGAAATCCAGTCCGCGGAACTACCCGAAACTCGTTTATTATCCATGGCGGAGGCTCGATATACATAGCCGGCCGCGTCCGTTGCAAAATTCAATGCAACACGGGACGGTTCTTGCCGAGGCGTGGGCGGATCGGTTGTTTAAATATCGTGCGCGAACCGCGGCCGAATTAACAGGTAATTTATGAAGCAAGTCGCTCACGAGTGCGTCAGTCAATCGTGTTTTGCTCGATGCGGCTGCAAACTTTGGGTTTGCGTATAGGCAACGCGCTAATTCATTCGAAATTTCGGAAATGTACTAGAGGAATTTAATTATCGCTAATGTCAGCATTTTCCGACGGCGAACTCGGAGGCGACGAATCTGTAATGGTGCCTTTATTTTTAATTATTTCGACTCTATTTTGATCACCGTTGCGTTATACGATCGAAAAACAAAGTGCAGGAGAAACTTGTGCCACCTAATTCCGTTTATACAGTAAACTAGACTCTTCCGCACAGCCCGTATCCAATGTTATCGTCGCCGAGCGGTCGGACGATCCGGACGCGCGGAGATACGGCGCATCCGGCGGCCGGTATTCGATAAAATTATAAATACGCGCGCCGGGTGAATGTTAATTATTTAAACACTGCGTTCAGCGGGGTTTAATAAACCTCCGCGTGCCTCGGCGCGATTCCTCGCGATACGACGAGAAAGCAAAGCTCCCATGAAACATTTTCATTTGATATAAAATATGCCGGGGCACGGCACGGCGCGTCGCGTCGCGTCGCGTCGCGTCGCGCCGCGGCAGCGCGCCGTGTTAAATTTTCCGCCGCGGCGGTCTTAGCATTCGCTTTGTTCAATGTTTGTCCGCGGTCGGAATGTTGAACAGTGGAAAAAAGGCAGCGGATGAAAGGGCGGGGACGCGGAGAAAGTGGGGGATGCTGTTCATTACACATTTAGTATTTACGCGGCCACAAAATTCTCAAAGCGGACGAGGACGCTGAAAATTCCGCGTCGAGGTTCGAGCAAAGCCTGCCGCCGCGCTCCCGTGTATGTCAACCGGCGACGGAGTCGAGCTTCTGATGGACGCGGTTTCACAATCACCTTGTCCTTTCCCCATGAAAAAGGGAACAGGACTCCCAGCTGTTGCGCATCGGGCTTTTCGCCGAGAATTTCTACAGAGCCGCTTTCTTTCTAATTAAATTGAAACGCGGATGCGAACTGTCGCTCGGTGAATATTAGCTTTTGATTCGGAGAGTGCGAGAATAGGCGAAAAGGATTTATCTCCCGATGTTTTCTTGGCTACTCGATGTTTGTCGCTTGTTTATGATTTTTTAGATAAGGAGGTATTGATAGAGTTCGATAATTTCAGGATTCTATAGGTTGATGTATACGTATAACCGTTGTTGAAATCATGGAACGATCTTCGACTCTTCGCCTCGCACTCGGGATATCTACCCAAATTTACTGAACGTCAATATTATCGCTGCTCGTAGGATCCGATGTAATGTTGTTTTATTAATATCAATGTTTAGTCTTGATAACGCGTGTGCATCTGCAAGAATGTTGTCCTGGTAACCGTGGTAGAAGGATAGTGTGAGGTTTCACAGCGTAGACGTGAAAAAACTCGTAAAGAAAGGCGTTAGTATGGTCGTTGCGTATAATGTATAAAAGTAGCACTCAGCATTTAATTCGGAATCCGTGTACACATGTCGACACTACTCACGGAGGATCATCCGATGGGCGTGTAAACATGTCCATAGCTAATATACGTTCATAGTTAAAGTGCACTCTCTGCGACTGAATTCATATTAGTCCATAAGCTGCAACAACGTTCGCTGAAACTACACTGAGTCCATTGTAGCGTGCACAGCTCGTTACTGACGTACAACGTCGTACAATTCAACGGACGCCGCTCGTGTGACCGGTTCCATTAATCCCGAAGTCGTGTTGTAGCAAACGCGCAGTTACATTATCTGATTGTTACCATTTGTGTTGATCCGTGAGTTGTTATTTATATACATATAAGAGGATATTGGATGCACCGGAATCTCCGATTAATTTCGAATACTCGAAGACAGAGGCACCTTTAGCGGAACTGTGCACTGCGAAATCAAACGTTAACCCTTTGCACTCGGAAGCTTTTCACTGGAAACATTCGACGCTTTCCGATGAGACATGGACGATACTATTTGAAACGAACTAATGAACAAACGTACGTCAATTAAGAAACAAAGCTGTTTTATATAAATATTTCAACTTTGTTATATCAAATCAAACGGTGACTGAGAGTCACCTCTCGAGTGCAAAGAGTTAATAAAGAATACGAATCGTTTCAATTCCAATTGGAATAATCTGAATACTAAATTGAAATGAAACGCTCGGAATTTTTGGAATGCTTGAAACTCAACGCCATGGAGAAGGAAACTGGAAACGTTTGATTCTCGAATTTCTCAGTTCTAATATTCCGGATCGTCTCTCGGTAGAACCATCTATTCCATCGATGGACAAAATAGCAAATTGGCGAGGGACGATACCGAATACGCGGACCAATCATCGCAGCTGGACTTCGAGGCCGTTATTCACATTTCATTAAGCCGTAATCGACGTCACATGAGAGCTTGTCTGATCACGGCCCTTGGATTGTGGATCTTTCGAATTCCACGAGTCCCGGTGAAACGATCGACGTGCACCGTGTGTCAGCGTGACGGGGGCTGAAAGGACGTTCGTCCAGTCCGCAACTAAACCGACGACGGCCGGTACACCGGAGCAAATATTTACGAAGCGCTTGACCCAATTACGCGGGACAAAAGAATACCATGAATTTCAAGCGAAGTCCGGCAAATTGCACAACTGAAACATTCAAGCTATCCAGCTAGCTCGCGCACGCACGCTCCACGCGGAACCATTGTTACAGGTCTCGTCTTCACGGCGGTGGAACGAGAAGCGTCGAAACCAGCTGTTACGTCAAAATTCCAAGTTTCTTTTCGAAAAAAATATCTATTCTACTTGACGCATTCGTTTGGAAATAGCATGAGCTAAACACGATAGCGAATCCTCAGATAGAATCACCGAATTTTTTAGGAAACAGATAAACCTTCGTCGAACAGTCAATCGACTCTCGTTCTTCAAACATTCGAGAATCAATTCTCCCGAGGAAACTCTCTTGCCGACAATCGCGTGCAATTTGTTCGCAAACTGTCAGCTAATCGCGAACACTATCGAAAGTCCACAGTCATTCGCTCCACAGTGCGAAGTCAGTTGGCCAAGTTAGCAAACAAGTTTCACATCCGACGCACCAAACAATCGCATACAGGTTCATTTGGTAAGTACCTCGCAAACCCGTGCCTCCGAACAATCCGCGAACGTCCCAATCTTCGTTGAAGCCAGCCTCATCGATTACAGTGCCGCGCGTAGCCACTTGGTCTATTTAATTAGCAAATTTCCCAAGATTAATTCGTCAAGCCCGAGCCAGCGTCCTCGCGACTGCGCGACGCAGCTTGCGGTGCTTCGAGCCGGATCAGCGGCGCGCAGTTTTCGGCCCCTCGAGCCGAGAACCCGGCACACGAGGAAAGCATAATAATACCTTGCCGGGTCGCTTTGATCGCGGCGAGCGCGTGCACGCCGCGAAAAGGCGCCGGCAGGGAATGGAATTCCGGCTGATGGAATTAACAGGACATGTTAATCGAGACAAATGGATCTATCGGAGTAATCAGCGAAGGGTAAAAGCCGGGCTAATACTCGACCGTAAAACCGTGACATTACTTACGACGCGTCCGCCGCCACTCTCGCCGTTAATAAAATCCGGCCATTTGCATTTTAATTAATAGGACGCTTCGATCTCTTTTTCGTTTACCCCTGCCGCCCCCCCTGATATTTTTTATCCCCGTATCGTTCCCTCCTTCCACCGGGCTCTGTTCCCGCGGCAACTCCGATGTGCATTGACGCCGCTATCTCATATTTCATCGCGTTAGAGTGAACCCGTGGAAATTGATACGGGATGTATGTCCGGCCGCCGTGAAGGTCTCGGAGTCGTGTTAGTTTTCAGGATTAATTTACGATGTATTATTCATACACCGATGATTATTCCCGCGCGCGAGGATTATTCATACAACGTTGTTATTGGCGCGATCGTCATTAGCCGAGTTATTACTCGATTAGGGGGGGAGGGGAGGGGCAGAGGGAAAGAGAGAGGAAGAGGGACAGAGTCACCGATTAATCAGGCTATGGTAATTATCAAGTTCACCAGGCCGCGGTCTGGCCTGTTTGCAGAGGGCCAGGCAAATTGGCTGCCAGAAGAATGTAATTTCGACCGGTGACTCTGCAGCGACATACTAATTACACGTTAAAATATATCGCCAGCAAGCCCGCGCATACGTCCCGTCGATTTTATACGGGGAAATTTAATTAAACCGAAGCCCCCTCCGGCCCTGCGATCCGTATAAAACGCAAATTCGACGCGGAGACACTTTACACAGGATATTTACCAGCCTGTCCCGCACCTTTTCACCTGTAACACAGTCCCGGGAGCACGTTGTTAAATTAAAAACCGGCTTTCAAGATTCAGGAAACAGATAGCCGGCGATAAACTCGGTGAACCGTGAGTTACAAGGGTTCGTGACTTTACCGATGCCCGGCAACATTTTCCTTGACCCATACAAAACATCCTGCGGCTAATTGTACGACGCAATCGGGGAAAACCATTGCGCCCGCGAAATTGTACGGGAAATGAAGAGTAAAATTAATTTGGTAGCCCTTGTGCACGCGTTTTTCCCGAAAAATCATACATGCCAGTCTATTCAACCGAACTGCGGATTGAAATCGGTCTGCCCTTCGCTTTAGATTGAAAGAGATCACTAAAAGTAGCGAAGAACTAGTTTACACGTGGAAAACTTCGTTTTATCTCGAAAAAACAGAAGACAGAACGTCCTCTCGTGATTTATGCGCAGGGGGTTAATAAAACCGACGAATAGTAAAATTCGGTCATGCAACGGATGGGAAGGGAATTTGATTGACAAGCGGCCGGAATGAATGAAGAACAGCAGCGAGGAAAATTCTCGGGGAAATCAAAGGCAAATATATGCGGGCCGGAATTTACCTGAAGGCTTAACAATCGCTGAAAAAGTTCCGCCGGTCTATTTTCCATGGGATCGCGGGGACGGTTAAGTCACACAGAGACGCCGATCTCTGTGGAGAATGATCGATACACGGCCGCCGGGTCCCCGCGGTACGGAGTCAGCGCGCGGGCAATGTTTACGCTGACACGATACCGCACGGCAGACGTGTATTTGCGTCACCGCCGGGGGGAATAGACGATATAACGTATATAGACGTTAGCCAGAGCATCGCTAATTCGCGTCGACGTAGAAACGAGCCGGGGCTTTGCGACGCGATCGTCACGCTACGCCGATCATCAAACCCGGAGCGCAGCGCGTTTCATCGGCCGGCTAGACCATCTTTATGGGGCCGCGATAAGGGAAGAACGCTAGATTCGACGCTAAACTCGCCATTATCGGGTCAGATAATGTCCGCGGACGATACGCCGCGCCGCACGACCTCTCTTCCGCCGTAGAGGAATATCCCGTCGATCGGCTTACGTGACCCGAATCGACTAATTACGCGGATTCATAAATGCGCGTTCATTATCAGATTTCGATATTCTTTAAATTGATCTACGTTATGCGCCGGTGTAATATGGTACGTAGAACATTTTTGAAATAGTATTTAACGACTTGTGTGTAGATCGGTTAAACTATTTTGCTACGGTTTTAAGAATTACCTAGATTTAACGTGGATTATTCAAGATTCGAGGTGCAAGGTTTTAAAATATTTGCCTTGTCCCAGTTGCTCGTGAATAAAGAAGTAATTCTTGTGATTCTAATAATCGGAAAATATTACACAGTTCCAATTTGTTCGCGGAGATGGACGAACGAGCTCGAGTTCCCGTTTAATTTGATCTATCAATAATTCCCCGTCGCCATGTTTGTTTAATAAACGATTCCTCCGTTTTACCGTGTCATAATATGTGTACCCACGCGAAATACGTATATTAACGATACGTCGAACGAATTTCATTAGCAAACTTATTAATTGTACCCGTATAATTGTTATCATCATTGGAATAATTGATTTCATTACATTATGTTCGTTCATTTTCTTCCTCGCCGTATGCCATTCCGTTTCGAAGAGTTCATTTCAAACCGAACCGACGCATCTAACGAGCATCGTTTCGATTCCAACCCGTTCTACGCGGATTTTGTATTTAAAATCGTACAGCTATAATAATCCAAAATTAATAACTAGACGATGATTCCGCTAACTCCGCTTCCGGTTGAAATAATGGTGCTCAGAAACGATAGGGGGAAACGTAATTTGAAAAACGTGACCGGCACGCGTTCCGATTCTACCCGCCGCTTCATTTTCGCGTTGTTACGGTTCTCCGGTGAACGTTTCGGGAAGTCGGATATTGAATTTCTGCACGGGAATTCCATCGCGACAATTATCGCTCGTCCGTTCCTATCGGAATCGTTCGAGCAACGCTCCACTGTTTTTTCTGGGGAAATAAAGAAGAACGGACGCACGAACGTTTCTCGTTAGATCGGGCTCGAGTGGTGACGTGGAATCGACAGTTGAACGATACACGCTGTAAAAGTCGCTTCCGATTCGGGGGCAGCGCTACTCGCGCGAATCCGACCGAGCGCCCACCCCTCGCGCACCCTCTGCCCTCCTCGTTTACCATTTTTGCCCGCGGTCGTGGCAAAGTTTTCCGCCATGCCGCGACGCGACGAGACGCCATGTGCTCGGGATATTATTATTAGTTTAGTTTACCCTTCTTGCAAGGAACAACACAACGATGACGAGAACGGCAACAACAACAACAAAATAACTCGACGGGAAAAGAGCGTAAAATATATTTTCCGCCTTCGTACGGTTTTTACTTAACGCTTCCAGCCAGTACGCGGGAAGTCCCTTTTTCCAGCGGTCTGTTTCCTTGATTTACTTTTGCCCGTGTTCGCGCGGCCGGCCGGCCGGCCGACGAGAACAGGAGGAAAAAAATTGTATACGTTCAAACATAACGAGCCCGACGCAAGGAAGTTTTTTAATATCCGTCAACGTTCCGCCGTCGCGTCGCGCCGCGTCGCGACGCACTAATAACATCCCGTTTGAAAGTGATATCGGAACGCCGAAGCCGTTATTGAAAGGATTACTCACCACCGACAGTCCCTTTTCGATCAGCAGACAAAGGCTCACGGGCACTGTGGAATCTGGAACAGAAAAAAAGTCCGAAACAAATAATTCGATGATGCTGCACCGTACGGTTGTGTCGAATTTTCAACGATACGCACTCGCCATTGTGTCCCTGCACAACTGCGACGTGCGTTCTTTTTTTCCTTTTTTCGAAATGTCGAGGTTGTACAGGGTCAGTCACCTGGACCTAACCTGAACCTCGAACACGGATACCTAGGATTTAACCTAGGTCTACGCCGCGTTTATCTAGATTTCAATCTGTACACAGTCAGAATATAGCCAACTTCATCAGGATGTAACCTGAACCCGATATGTATCTAATCTAGACTTAATTAGGATCTAGTTTAGATAACGCTCGAGTTCAATTTAGATCCGACTTTGATCTAATTTGGGTCCAGTTGAAATTCGAATACAGTCAAAACTTAATTCGGACCTAACTCGAAGATGATCCTGATCCTATCTGAATCCAACTTAGATCTAATTCAGATGTAATCCAAACTTAATTTAGATCAAACTCTGATCTGTGTCGGACCTGGATCCATCTTTATGCCGGTTTTTCCATGTGCCTGGCAGGAAGGAAGTGACAAGACTCGAGCACACGTCCTTACACAACAGGGGCAATCGAAAAGGAAGGCAAAGGGAACGAAACGGCGAGAGCCGTGCTCTAGCGAGAGCTGCACGGCGAGGATAAACGCTGCCAGTGATCGAGAGCCCCGGCCGAATGGTCGAGAGGGATAACAGAGAAGAAAAAAGAGGGAAGAGGGAAAAACCGATATCGTGGTACCGGCGACGAAAGCAACTCGCCGATAAATCAGCCAAAATAGCGCTCGCTACAAAACGGAAGTTTGATTGGACCTCGTGTACCTGCGAGTTAACGCGGGGCGAACCGGTTTCGTGGAAACGATAACGGCCCTCGCCGCGTCTTCGACGATTTAGGGGAAAAAATAAAATGATGTATCCCGTTTACGCTGCACCGCTCGAATTTTACGATCGCCGCGAGTTCGCGAAACGAGCCGGCGAAATTGATGCGTGCAGCCCTTTAATTTAATGGTCCGTACATTCTATGAATTACTAATTCATAAGACATCATTGGAAATAAAAATCAAGCTCAATTGAATCAAATGAAACAATAAATTCGCTAATTTATAGCATGACCGTCCGTGAAAATAATTCTTATTAACGAATAATACGAGGTGCAGTTGTCATGAATTTCATTTCTCTTTTCGAAGTTCATCGCGCACGGGGACACTGCATTATTAACATTAATGTATTGCACGCCCATCAACTTTATTTAAATTCCGCGTACTTCATAGTAATTAATGGATATTTAATATGTTGTAATATTTATGAGGCGTCGTTACGGCGCTCCGTTTCAATGGAATACATTATACGACCAGCGCACAATGCGCAAGAAATTTCAAATAACCGTTCGCGATAGCAGTGCGAGGTGAATGATTAAAATAGGCGCGGAAAAGCTTCCCAAGAAGTTTCCGCGAGATACGCGGCCATCGGGACTGTCTGGCCACGGATGAGCCGCGACTACTGATGCCGGCAGCGGTGGGTATTATATCAGTAGATACGGATCCCCTTTGGTCAGACGGACGTCACCGCGGAATATTAAATACGCGCCGCCGGATGAACGAAATTTCATTTATACTTATCTCTCCTCCGATAAGAACACGAAAAATCCAATCTGCCTGAAAAGCGGTACCATTTCAATTACAAGCGAAACCTCGCCAAACTTCACCGTGTAAAATTCTTCCGCGGCATTCCTACAGAAATATATATCCCTTACGAAATTTTGTTTACCGAAACGACGTGCTGCATACCTTTTTTTATCGATTCCCGATAGCCAATTGTAGAATAAAAATCGTACAAGCAACATTTCTTGTATTCCGTGAAATACGGCGGCGTTCCATTTCGAAAACCGAAATCGCCCCGCGAACCGATGGCTCAAATGTGGCTAAAAAATTCATTGAAAGTTCCAACGTAGAAATACGTCGGGCGACGGGGTTCGGTTGGGTTCGGCTAAAAAGCGATCAAGGAATTTTACGTTTCTCGGCGGGTGGCATTAGAAGTTCGTATCATATATAATGAAAGAAATATGCATTACCTGGTCGGGAGGTAAGAGAGTCGCGTATCGAGCAAATGTTCCGAGTAATCGATCAACGTGCTCGACATTTTTCAGAAATAGGAATACCCCGGAGAGAAATGAAGTTAGCCGACGTTCGGCGACGGGCCGGGACCAGTGTCCCGGTGCCATGCAGAAATGAATCGGAACCGAGACGTCTATAAACAGAGATTTTATTCCGCGTTCCTCCTTTTTATCATTCTTTAAACAGTTTTCGGGATCCACGGGGCTAAGACACTTCGGCAGATTACACGGGGGCCAGACGCAGAGGAACGTCCACTGCGATAGCGCAGGTATAGACGTACGATTTCATTTCGAGCGGTCCGTCCTCCCGCCCCTTCCTATCCGCGTATTCACCGAAGTATCGTTCGCTCTCAGATAAAATATGGCGAAACTTAAATAAGTTTAAGAGATGCAACCGCGCGATAGGCAAACTCGCGAAATTGGGGACCGCGAGATCTCCGTGGAAACGGGTCACCGACCCGGGAGGCAGGGCAAAGTTCAAAAATAAAGGCGCTCGTTACGCTGCCGGTATTAACGTCGCTTATGTCGTAAGATCTACTACCGAGTTGATCGGTGGATATAAAACATTCGGTGCATCCCTCGATCTTCTTATTAGATATACGATTGTCTGGAATTATGATACACTTAAGCATTTCGATAGTGACTTTGTAACTTTGTAAGTTTCATTGGTAATTTCGTACCGCATGAATTTTTATGTTTCATATATTGTTACAGCCTCATCTTTTCGCTCCTCTTTACACCGCTGTCACAATAAAACCGCATTACTCGAGTCTCGGGGAGAAATGCAAATATTTTTAATTGCAGGCGAGTGTGTTCATTAACGCGATTCTTCCCTTTTTCCTATTACAAAACTGGACGTTACGCGAAGATGGATTCGGATTCTCGAGACTACCGGCGCGAGGAATGTCAGACATTGAACGGGAAAGTTTTCCAAAAAAAAGGGAGGGGCGTGACGTCGCACCTCGAATTAACTTCGGCCAATTTTCCCGGTGGGAGCATTCTTCGCGGTGTAATTCCCGCGTCGCCAGAAAATGTAAAGTAGGCAATTAAGCGCGAATTAGCAACAATTAGAAGCCTTTCAGCGAACAGCCGGGGAACCCGAAAACTTTCCTCCCGTTTTATAACCGGGCCAACGTCAGCGTAATATCATCCGCGATCGAATTCACGCTAGAACTAGCAGGAAACGTCAAAGAAGTGACGTTTGAAAATTGAAAGAGCACACAGCCGGAGCGGGGAGCAACGCGAGAAGGTGCCGTGCGCCGGTCGGGCGGCCGGAGGGACAGGGGGACGAGTAATATTCCGGTTAAACTTCCGTCAACTTCCGATTAGTCATCTGCATAGTGATCGAAATAGTTCTCCGCCGATAAACTTATTCGTTTTATTTCGCCGCGGTCGACGGGTCGAACGGAACCGCCGCTCCATATTATCCGCGAAATATTCGATGCCGGAAAAAAGAAATCCTCGATTCTTCTATAATTACACTCTCCAGAAAGGTCCGTTAATTGGAATATCTTCAATGGATCCGTATCCGTGGCATATTATTAACGAAGTAACACGATATTCCGAACGTTAAACATCGCTTCAGCGAATTATCGAGGTTCACAATATAACGTGTAAAACTTCACGATATTACCGCTGTCGAAATTATAGATATAATCTTGCTAATAGAATATGATCATCGCTTCTGTACTAATGGCTTGCATTATCAATTCACAACTGATACGTTAATTTGCTAATATGTCATGATCCCGTTATATAGTCATAATATGCTTTTACAATAGTGTCGCTCGTCTACGTTGCCTGGGAAATCCGAATTGGCTGTGAAACGGAAACTCCTGTGCGCCGACTGGCCAAAAACGATGGGCTGGCCCAGCAACGAGCTAGATTCGCCCGTCGAATAGGCCACAATACGTATTCTTCCGCTGTCGACACACTGCTCCCGCAACGTGATTCGACGTCACCGGCCGAGCAAGGCTCCATTGGCCGCAGACGAATTTTTCGGCGTCGATGCGTAACCAGACTGTTCAGCTAACAAGAAATTCGGCCGAGGTTCATTCACCGTTCGCGAATCGAACGCCGCGCCGGGGAAAAGGCGCGGAAAGGTCCGCGATTGTTTCATCGTGTACCACGCGCGTTCACTCCGACTAATTACCGGGCCCTTTGAATCCGAACGCGTTTTCACCGGTCTCGTCTCTCCTTTTTGTTCATTTTCGAGCGTTTTTCCGGGCCGCGTCGAGCGCGATTCGAACTGCCGCGCTTTCATCGCGCTGAATTACACGCACGTGCGCCCTCCCCGCACGGCGAAAGACAAATAGACTTGATCGACGAGGCAAACGCGTTGCGATTAACGGAGCGCAGGGAAAAAACCCTGTCATTACACTGTCATCGATTCACTCTGTAAATAACGCGACCCTTTTCGCTGTAAACGGCTCGAGCCTTGTAGTTTTTCTAGACTTTTTTCAGAAGGGGCGATTCAACTTACAAATATCTCTGTCATAGTCTCGACTGTAATGGAACGAAGTTACTGGAAAACGATGAAGAAATAATATACTCGTAGTCGTGCATCGTTACGGTCTTCGATTCAGTGGAAGCAACATCGAATCATTGATAGAAATCCACGAGCAACCGTCTGATTCTTCAACGGTTCGAGAATCACTGAGCCATTCGTGTCAGACACTGGATATAGGTATAAATAACACTCTATCGGACAGCCTCGATTAAAAGCCAGTTACCTTCAGCAGCCGGTCCCGTCCAAATTCATTCACCGTGACCAATTAATCGACCACTTCCTCTCCGGTTAAACGTCAGATCTGTCCCGAAGATTTCGCAGTCGTACCCCAGGGATGTATCGATAACTCGACCGAGCGTATTGGTCGGCCGGATGGCATTGACGTATCGCTATTTCAATCCGCGGGGCTTAATGAAAACGAATGATTGCTCATATTTCAGGCCGCGTCTCTGAATCCCCCGCGTTCCGCCGGTCGCGACCCCTCTCGACCCGAGCGGCGCCCCTCTTCGCGAGCTCCCTCGAACGCTGCGAGCACGGCGGAGGAGACCGTGGAAAGAAAGAAGAAAATCCGACCGACCCCACGGTTCGCTAATAGATATTAATGGAACCCTTTCGCCCGTGGAAATACGCTCGTTTTTTCGCGCGAACGAAGAGGCATCTTCGCCCCGCGGAGTGAATAAAAGTGGAGAGCGCGGAAGAAGGAGGTGGAGCGCGGCGGGGTGACAAAGGGGTGCACGGTCCAAGGGAGAACGCGCCGCCCCGCGTTCGCCCCGCGTTCGCCCCGCGTTCGCCCCGCGTTCGCCCCGGCAAAATGAATTAAATGGAAAAAGTATCCTTTGATGAGCGCGCCATAGACGAACGGCTGGGCGAAAAAATCGAATAAAATAAATAAATGGAACGGCGAGTCCCTATAGGAAATCGACTGACGAGTGTTTCGGTGTATTTGCGTAACGGTCGCATCGCGTTCCGCAGCGTCGAGCCGCGGGCGGTCTGCTCTTCTTTGATCGCGCACGATTTTATTTTAACCCGCCCCCGGGAGGACCCTGGTTCCGCGGGGTTCACACGAGCCGGTCGAACACGTCTGCGGCTCCCGAGCCGATTAACCGCCGCGCCGCGCCGCGATGCGATGCGATGCGACGCGATGCGACGCGACGCGACGCGACGCGACACGGCGCGACGGTAACGCGAAATTGGTTAGGATATCGGCGAGCACCGTTTACGCCTGCAATTTGATAGTCCTCTTCCCCCGCGCGACAGTTTTGTTGTCGCGTTACCGTCCGCCGCGACGAAATCGAATTTTCGGAACGCGTCCTCCACGCCTGCCCGCGTACGCTCGCGGCTTTAAAAACGCCGCGGACACGCGAATCGCGCGCAGATGAATATGTTTTAATGAGTAATCGCGTTTGTCGACAAACACCCGGAATTTGCATGCGAACGAAATAAAATTATTCGGTGGGACCGCTGATCCGACTGCGCGCGATTATTTACGCGCGACATGAAACGAGTACTTAATTACCGGGACCCGGCGGATACGCTAAATATTTAGCGGGACGTGACGCTGATGGTGTTGGGTCTTGATGGAAAAATAAGATTGAAGTTTCTTCTCTTTTTCGAGAGACAACGACGCGAGAAAGAAGTGTAAAGTGGTTTGCCCGCGAATTGCTATTGCATTCGCATTTCGCGCCGGACGGTTAGCTTAACGGACTCGTTATTAACGTACTCGTTGAGTTTTTATTCGATGATGTATACGCGGCGCGACGTGTTTTCCGTCTGAACGAATCGCACGAACGTTATAATGGCTTTGGACGCTTAAGTTCACTCGAAACGTTGTAGTTTTTACGTGAACGAAATAACGAGAGAGGAATTACTTATTAATGTATGCAGATTTGTGCACTACAAGAGGGAAACACGCGGTAAAGGGGGATGGGAGGCGCGGAGTATTTATGGAATATCCTATTCAACTCTAAAGTTTTCACTGTCACGACCGCGCACGCGTATTTCCTTTAATAATCTTTATACGTCGTGTTTACGCAGACAGTAACCAGTGTTTTCCTCGTAAACCGTAAGTGCATAGGGGAAAATGGAACGGGGAGAAATTTCACCGTTTTTTGTAGCGAGCGAAATAGGGTGCATCAACTTTTTATATTTGCAATATTCTTCGAATCACCAAAATACCTTTACTTTTTAATGGAACACTCGTGCATTCGCGACCTTTTACCCCGCTAACGTCCATAATAAACTCTCATCGTCGCGTCAATCACGGCAAAAGGAACTTCCGACCGTTGCCGAGACTGATCGTTCACGAAAAAATCACTAAGCATCGATAACGCGAAATCCCCACCGATCCCGAGTTGTCGAAAAATTCGAACGTTTCAGCCGGCCGTCGAAGGTGCGAAAGAACGCTCGGAACTACCACGGTTACCGCCGAAACGGCCGTTCGAGGTTCCCAGGCGCTTTACCGCGTCGTCGGCGTTCACAGCCGCAAATCTTCTAACGAGTCACGTCGGTTTGCTCTCCAACGAGCCGAGCGTCATATTAACGAGATCAAATTTTTCAGGGAATTCATCGGTAAGAGGACGTCGCGTCGCGGCGTGGACGAGTGAAATTTCTCTGCCGCGCGAAAGACAGAGACGAGATGAGCAGTGGTATCCCGTGCCTCGAGGGTAATCGACCTGCACTCTTGAGCACCTCTCGGATCTCAGCCGCTAATTAAGACTTTTACTTTTTCCTTGGTAAGTCTCTTCTATCTCCTCGAGTGTCTCGAGCCGTGGAACGCCTCGCGACGGGGGTCGGGGGACGACGACAACCACGCGGGAACCGTCGGTTACGGACGCGAGGCTCTCCCCGTCTCTCTTCCCCTGGCCACCCTTTTCCCTCCCCTTTCCGTTTTTCCCGGAAAAAACAGTCGACCGAGATCGCGGCCGAGCACACAGCTGTCGAGAACGAGGGCAAAGAAGAAAATCTCCGAGGGATAAGATCAAATCCGAGGAGGTGAATTTTAATTATATTCAGACATCGGGTTGGCAACATTCCTTCGCATCTTGAATAAAAGTTTAATGAAAAAAAAGCTGGTCTCCTTGCGGCGAAGCAACAGAATCTCGCGGCGCGCATCGCGCCGAGATAGCCCTCTGACTTTCCGGCGAGCTTTCAACCCCGCGAATTTCGTGATCCGTAAGGCGGCTCTTGATCCTGGATTTATCCGTTGAATTTTCTGTTTGCAATTACGAGTACGTCGCGAGCTTTCGCCGCTCATAGCTTGATACTGCTTTATAAGGCGAGGAGTTAATAAAGGGTACGATTAAGTTTTTGTAGTTTTCTTTCGCCCGTTGGTGAAGCAGACAAATGCTGTTATTAATCCGACGAATCTACTTTCGACAATAGAAACATTAAACCAGCACGGTTCTACGAGCAGTTTCACCTGTTCGTAACAACGAACTCGAAATTAAGGGGATCTGGAAAGATAAATCTGTAAGTGCCAGGAAATTTTCATAAAAAATAATCTACGGCTGCGAAAATGACTCTTTGTCTCGGGGGCCAGATTCGTTTCAGCGATTTGGCGATTGGTAAATTACAATTTTCGACGATATCGTTAATAACGTCGCGCGCGTTTGAATAATTACAACTCACGGGAATATATGAATTATTTCGCAGTCAAATTGGCAGCCATTTCAATTCGGAGCCCGGACGGAATTTATCGGCGCTGCGAATTTACAAGGGTAGCGAATTTTCAAATTCTCTTTCCAATCGTCGAATGATTTTCGGGAGCGTGGTCGGCGCCGATCGATCCGCCGGATTCAAGCGTCTCCGTGGATGGGATCGTCGCCATCAGGAGCCGATATCGGAGCACGGAGATACTAAATTGCGCTGTATAAATCTCTCCGGCGCGGTCCGCGAGAACCGGGGAGCCACGGGAAACCAGAGGGTTAAAGTCGCGTGAGCCCGCGCGAGCCTTTCGTTCGAATGGAGTCAGCTCAGTTCAGGATCAACGATATATGAAGAAGAATAGAGTGGGAAAAGGGTCGGGGGACTGAAGAAAACGAAATACTCAGGCGAGAGGGTAGAGAATGGAGTCGTCCGAGTATAAAGCCGCTCATGAATGTATTTCGACAGCTGCGGGGACGGGAACCGAGAATATTTCCCGCGTAATCTCAATAATCCGATAGAGCACTTCGCGCATTTTCCACCGTACATCTTCCGAAATTAACGAGATAACTATTGACTCGAATCAGAGCAGATTAACGGAAATAATATCTGGAAGTTACTGTTCGTTCGGAACGCATCGCCGTAATATCAAGCGAGCAATCGTTTTACAATTCAAATTTAAATTCAACATGCAATTAACCCCTTGCCGTACTATTTACTTTCGCCATTAAGCTCATGTACCACTGTCGACAATTTCGAAGAAATGCAACAAAATTGTCCATTCTACTTCAAGTGGAAATTATATTTGAAGATAATACAATGATAATAGCAAAATATCGCGAGTCTTACTCGTCACTGTACGGCAAGGGGTTGATACGTGTACTGTAGAATGCGAATGATTGGTAATAGAATTAGTTACTCGAGGTTAATCGCAAAGGAAATCGTACGGCCAGGGGTTGATAACTCGACAACGTCTAATCAAATAGAAATGACAAATCCTCGTCTGGCGGTATCTCGAGCCGCGGAGTACTGTAAGTACTCGACTGAACTCGAGACGCGAGGAGAGCGAGGGTAACGGCTCCCCCCTCCCCTCGTTCTTTCGTTTTTCCCATTGCGGCTGACGGCGTCACCGTCAACCCGAAGAGCTTCACAAGTACCCGTAAACCGCGGTACCTGGCGAGTGCTAATTACGAATAATTATGAGTACTAATTAAGGCTTCCCTTTGGAGCGCGGCTACAAGCAAAGACGCACGTGTAATACAGACCGCCGCTTTGCCGGGCGCTATTAAACGCATGCTAACACCATAGAAACGATCGGGCTTTGAAGACACGCAACGCAACCCGCAGACACGAAACTTTCGATGGGCTCTCGTGCGGCAGGAACTAACGGGCCGGGCTTCTCCTTTGCGCGGAATTATGGAAATTGAGCGCAATGTAATCATTACTTTACACGCGGCCCCTTCTGGGCCGCTTTCAATTTGTGCCGGCAGTTTTTCGCGCAAGATGCTCCTGCGCGGCGATCCGTCGGGTCACTTAATCCCCAACGGAGCCCGACTAACTCTGACTGATGCCACTTCCGCTCTGAACTCACTCATCTCTCGGCTTTCCACAAAAGAAAAATTGTTTCCGGGAGAACCGTTCCTGTTAGACACAAGGAACCGCATTCGTTTCAGAGACAACCCGTGCACGCCGGAAAATATATCGCGTTCAACGGAATTGAATAAATCTGAAACGTTGCAGCTGGATTTCTGCTGTGCTAAAAATATTCTCGTTCGAGGGGGATCGGTTTAACCGGAGTTCTCATCGATCGGTCGGTTACAGATTAAAAAGTCCGTTGTTTCGCGATGCAAATCCAACGGGGGAACGTTCGATAATTACTTTCTTTTTAAAAGCAACGCGCGTCGGGAGTTTTCAATAACGTCGATTTTCCGAAACGAACGGTTCGATGGAACCGGACGCGAGTTAGTTTTTATAAGAATCGACCGGTATAATCCTCTGATGTCCTCTATAACGCCGGAAACAGAGGCATAGCTCGCGTTCAGCGCAATCGGATCGCCGACCATCCGACCCAAAATTAACAAGTGTTCCCGATAAGCGTGGCATTTAGCCGGACGCATCGCGCACGATAGGCATTAAACCGGTTGCGCAGATGGTGGACGCGTGAAAGGCTCCTCGCTGGCGCAATCTCCCATTTAATTCGATTATTATAGCCCGCCTCACGCATAGGCGGTGGATTAAGTAATTCATACGTGGATTCGCGGTGGCTTTCTACCTCCGACCATTCTCATAACTGTGCGTATATTCTCTAGCCATGTGAAAACTTGATGGGCGGTCCACAGTGATTAATACACCGTTGTTCAAAGAAGAATTCGGATACTTTTACGTCGAACGAGATTCGATGTTCCTCGTTATATCGCTATTAATAAACATGCTCGTTTGAACCTGAACGCTATGCAAAATTAAAGCGTAGATTCTCCGATGTGTAATATGCCTGAGTATAATCGAAAGAATCGAGTTAGAGTATAGATTCGAAAAATCCCCACACCGATATTTTTCAACAGCTAGCACGCGTGAAATACGCTGACCGGCGAGCGTCGAGGCCCATTCATCGCCACGCGGGAAGGTAAAATCAGCAGCAGAAACGGCGAGTTCGGTCAGCCAATATTGGCCTTGCGGTTTTTTCGCTGTCCCTTTTCATCAAGGCTTCATTATGACCTTTTGTTCCGACCACTTCGCGCGAGGCTCGAAAAATTTTAATATCCGCATCAATTACGAGAACCGTCGGGAAAGTTGGCATCACCGGTCGACCGCGGGATAATGCCAGATACCCGACCGTTTTTTCCATTTTTTTCTTTGTTCCTTTCTCCGCGCCCCCTCGCCCCTTTCGCTCTCTGGAGAGCACATCCTCACGAGTTGCGATTAATTCGCGATTCGATTGAAAACAATCCGTCGGTTCGAGGAGTTGGTGAAAAAGGGTTGAAATTCCCGTTGAATGGCCGTAACTTTCGGCCGGTAATAGAGCTTTCGCGGTTCCGGCGGCGGATTTCACCCCCCAGAAAGGCGAAAATAAATTTCAATGACCCGTATTCCGTGCCACGGCATCGGCGGCATTAATTCTCCCCCTGTTACCGTAAAAATCTGCTCGAAGTGGCCCGATATCGGTGATAATTACTTGGATTTCTCGGTCGCGCGCGCGCGCAGCGAACGCTCGACAACGCCGCGCGAAATGTAGGTTACCCGTGCAGCCGCCGAATAGGTTCGAACACTGTCGGGAATTATTGATTTGGAACGTCAATTTGTCTTTTGTTCGCTAACCGTGTCCTCCGGTTTAAAATAAACAAAGCCGATTTATCTTCTGTTCTCCCGTGGAACATTATCGGCACCGAGGGAATCATTCTTTCCTGATTATCGTGACATTTGAAATTATCTAGAACCGCGACGCGATGAATACGTAAAGTTTGTAACTTAATCATTAATTCCGACGTCGACTGGTAAGAACGATGAACTTTCCAGGGGGTTCATTATACGCGGCAAAGTCGTACGGCGGTTGTTCAGTTGACGCGAAGCTAAGGTTAATGCAGATTGAATGTTTCATGACTGACACCACTCGGCGGAGGTGTCATAGAACTTTATAAGCAGGCAGCTTGTTGCACCCTTTCACATTTGCTCTTGACTCGTTACGTCACTGCAAAACCCTCGGCATTGAGTTACAGTTTACTTTAAGTTCCGCGGAACTTGCCGCGCCGAAACTTCCGCGAAACCGCAAAACGGACGCTCCGGTATAGATGCCCGAGGAGTGGCATTTCCTACGGGTGAAATGCGACGGTGAAAGTCTGTTTGTTTCCCTTTGGCTTTTTCGCCGGGGAAGTTTCGCAGTCTCGCTCGCTGGAATGCGAAGGTCCGAACAATACGGCGCACAGCCGGAGACAGTACTGTCTCGTTTCCTGATCTTGCACGAAACACGAATATTCCCTCCGCATTAAAGGTATCTTTATGAAGGCATCCCCCAAGAAAACCGAATAAAGCATTCTCGGGTTAATGACAAGAAACGACGTTAATAAAGGAACCGTATCTGCTGTAACTTCAAAGTTACCTGCAGTTTATGAAGAATTTTTATTACCTTGAATGTAGAACAGGTGATAATGGAGCGATATTTTTCACTGTAAAATATTCCCCGGTAAATATTCCGAAAGAAACTTTAGGAACGGACCTGATTCCCCGGGGCGTAATGTTAAAAGATGCAATCAACGGCTATAGGTCATTGCAGAAAGCTAATTAATAATTCCTCGGGCGAGGCATAAAACAAAAATCCCGGCATTAAAATAAATATAAAAGCGCAGACGGCTTCGGCGGGCGGTAACGGCCGAAAATCACGGAACGAAACTCGAACAATGATGTCATAACGCGCCCCTAACTCGACGAGACTCTCGACATGAATTCGCGTGCCGCGGCGCGCGGCGTGCGCCGGAATTGCATTGAGCTGCGGTTGTAAAAAAGTACAATTAACGTTCCGCCCGGTCTTCGCGAAAAATGGATACCGGCCAGGCTATAAATCGGAGACGGCCGCTGTCATTACGTCAAATCAAGGATACATTTTTGCCGCATTAAATCGGGGCGAGCCCGACGTGCCGAACAGTAATATTGACAGTGAAATTCGTCTAATTCCACAGCTTCGACTCTAGTACTGAATTCTTCAAAGATCCAATTAAAGTATATAGGAATGTCTGTTCGAGAAAAGATCAAGAATCCACGTTTCCACGATTCTGTCACTCTAAAGCTGTCAGATGCATTGAAACAACCTATTTGAAGACTATTCTACAGTCATTGAATCTGTGATAACAGTTGTCCGAATCGTCAATTAAACTCGTCTATCTGAACAGCAGTGGCAGCTTCAAATCACAAGAATCGTATTTTTCTCTTTATCCAAAGAAATTCTAAATAAGTGAATCGAATTGCTAGGCAGCTGTTAAAGAAAAATCCGAAATATCTCCTGTCTAAGGCAAGAAAGTTGCGCGGTGAAAAATTGAAGCGAGTTCCGCGGTGGAGGCGTAACGCTCGCGCGAAATATGTCAAGCTAATCAAGGACGGGTTCGGAATAAATCACGCCGGGGGCCAGCCGTTAAACGGGCTGATTCGCGCTTCATGGCGTCCACGAAATAATTAATCCCCTAATCGCGGAACAGCGGGCCGCGGAGGCCGTGAGATTCTGCAGGAGGGCCGTTTAAAAAGCAATCTCGGCGGCCGTGCCGCGGCAGCCGCCATGAAAATTATTACGCGAGAGCCACGGCCACGAGGTGCGCGCTCGTGCTGGAGGGTGCATTCACTCCAACGAGCGGGGGCATAAAAAGATGGTGGGTTCAAAGAGCGGCGGGGTCAGGGGGGGAGCTGGCTGGAAGTTAAGGCCACGCGGTAAGGAAAGAAGGGCCGGCGAAGATTCTAAAATATGAGGGCTATTAACCGTACTTCCCTATGAGCATTACTTTACCTCATGTGTAAATAATGCAACTCTCACCCCCAGATGCAGCCGCATCTCGCGACCCCTGCCTGTGAGAGCCTGTACGTGCAATCTGCAAGCTCACGCGTGCATACACGGAAACGAGATATCGGCGCAGCTGTGGACCTAGAGTTTAACCCTTTGCGTCGGCCACCGGGTAATGGTGAATTTGAGCTTTGATATCGGAAATCGATAGCCGTAAGGAAGTAGGATAACCGGTGATAGTTTAACAGTGATACTTACTGCTATTGCTGAATGATTGTTAATTAATTATTCGTCGATAACGGTAAACGACGGAGATGTTCGAGGATATTATTCGGTATTCGTAGAATTTAAAGCGGCGTTGAACGATGTCGTCACGGTTAAAGTATCGAAACCAAGGAAACGAGGGCACGGGTTCTTCAAGAATGCGCCGAGAGCGAAAGTTGCCCGGGAGAAATTCATTTGGATGCCTAATCACGGCGATAATTAGCTACCAGTTTCGAGTATCGGGAAATTCGGGTGAAACTTGCCAGGGACGATTTTCCACTGGGTCACTCGCCGCTACTTGTTGTGTCAGGTTACGCGAGAGAGAGTTTCGTCGAGAGTCACCCCAACCCTTTTACTACCCCACCCGCTCTATTCAGCATTTACGGTGTGTTTGAAACCGTTGCACCCCTAATCGAGTGAGTCGCCCGACGGCAGCGAATTCCGCGCTCGATTGTTGTGCAAATTAATCACGATCTACGGACCACTAATAAATTATGGCCGGAAACTTTGCTGGTTCATTGGGCGCCGTTGCATCTCCGGCGACGGTTACTTTACATCGGATATTTCACGTTCGCGCGAGATCGTTATGAAAGTAATCGTGTTAGAATATTGTAGGAAAACGAAATAATAAACTTTCGAATGAACGACACATCCGAAATTTACTCGTAATCCTCCGCTTTCTAATAGCAACAGTCAAATTACCGAAACCCGAATATAGACGAGCTTCTTATTTTAAAGACAAACACGTTCTACGTTTCATTAAACGCTTCGAATCATTTCTAAATTGAACGGTGCATAATTTAACTCATTAACAGCGGCATAATTGAAGTACCAAGCGGCGGATATTCCGAAAAGCCCGTGACACAGGCGAGGCGTGTCGTGATTCCAGATGAAACCGCAGATAACCGAATGTATCGCGCGGCAGTAAAAGGACAATGCTCGGCAGAGCAGTTCGCGTCTAGCCGATAGGATAGATAAATTTACGCCGAGCACAACTCAGCCGCGCTAAATTTCGAGCCTTTAAAGTCGAGCTTAAACGACGCTTTAGAGGGTTCCCGCTTAGTGATAAATTTGAATTCAGCCGGACGTACCGGGTCAGCCCGGGCCGGTTATCTACGGGTGGCGGTGTCTTTGAACTTTCACGTTACAATAGACGCGACCCACGTTAAATACGCCTTGGAGAATTATGGATATATCTTTGAAATTTAACGCGTCGGACCGTTGGGGCGGTTACTTCGTAGCGCGGACATCGCGCCGCTAATTACTTTTACATTTAAATTAGTAACTCTCCACCCTTGGCCCTCGCACACACGATACTAGTTTTTTGCGACACGTAATTTTTCCATTATGTTTTCCGCGTCGCGAACTCACGGCGAAATGCGACTGGTGCGATCAAGATAGAGGCAATATTGCGCGTTAATGCTCTCGTCGTCCAGATACGCGCGGCGTAACTGTTTAAACGAGGTTAAAGTTTTAATCCCCGATGTACGGCGCAAACTAAATTTCCACTGGACTTCGCGACACGCTTCCCGAACACTTTCTGCTCCGCTGAAATAAATATTCGATGATCGAACTGCGAATAACTGTGCATCACCGTCGAATCGTTCCAAAACTGATTAAAAGCAGACAAATTCTGACGCGGTACGATTAAATCGAGTTTCCGTTCCGAGACCATCGTTTTCGAACCGTACCGATGATACGGAAAATTGACGTTCAATCTATTCGCGGTTGCTCCGCGTCGATTTCTTGAAAAATAAATTTGCACAGACATCCGCGGCGCGGTTCTAAAAGAGAGGAATCGATGGAACGACTTACAGATGACGAGCAGGATCGACGGGTGCTCCTCGCCGCCCTCGTACTTGCCACTGAGGAAGAGGAACCATTGCCACGGGTCCACCCTTATCCCGTATCTGCGACAGAACGAAAGAAAAAAAAATGGGGCTTGTAAACACTTTGAAAGAGAAAGGACACTCCATCCGTTATTATCGCGGCGCTCTCCGCCTCCCCACATGACCTCGTACCCGAGGGCTTTATCGTCGCAGTGACGTTAAGCGAGTGGCTACACTGCGACACGGGTCGAAGAGCAAAGGCGTCGTTATTACCGTCTGTCTTCGACGCGATACTCTTCACCCGTGGCCCCGGAAAAAAGCACAAGAACGAAGAAGCAAAGGGGAGCCAAATAAAAAGTCACGGGCCCCTTTGATCCCTCTGTTCTGCACGGGCAAATAATAAACGTCGCCCTTATCCGTGCCCCTCTGACATGCAAAAGAGAGGACGGGAGACGGATTCTGTACGGGCATCGCCGTACAGTTATTTTGCGGATACATGAATAAACAATATCGCCGGTTCGGACGACGGCTCATGCATTCTTTTGAAGTCTCCTCGGCTGGTCCTCCGGCTACTAGAGTATGCGATTCTGACCCGCAGTCGAATATATCTTCAACCAGTTACTCGAGGACGAGGTGTTCCGTGCAATCTTTCTAGAAGCCGACACTTTCGGAATAATCGCTAGTGGATATTCTTCAATTACAGCTCTAACGAGATAATTAACTTCTCGCTGTTCCAGTCGACCGTTCTTCGAATAGAAACTATTCTGGAAACACTATTAATACCACTTCTGATAGTACAATTAAATAATATTTATATCCGAGCTCGATCTACGTTAGGATATTCAGACGAAGCGATAAAGTTTATTTCGCTGCGCCGACCGGAAGCAATTTTTCCCTTATGCGAATTTCACAGGCATATTACCCGATCCCATCGATACAAGTGTAAATCCCCGCAATAAAGCTCTACAGACGAGTCGAGGTGTACGATATTCTTCGAACGTCTCGCATCATAAGATAATTGCGATTCGCCGGCGGACCGCGGAAAATAAAGAAGCACGCTTCGGCGAACCAGTCTCTATCGCGTCGAGTTTTGATGGCGCTGGCGGATTTATCGCGTGCCATCGTATCAATGGAAGCCATCAGGTACGTTTGTTGCACACGAGCGGCGTCCGCCGAAGACAAACGAACTACATCGGCGGAAGGAGAAAAAAAAGAGCGCGAGGGGCCGCGTAACCGACACTAATGGCTTCGGGTCCAACGCGTCGACTAACGATGATAAACGAGGCTTATAGGTGAAGTAATTAAAGTATTTGAAGTGGGCGCGGCCAGACACGAGGAAGGATATTTATTGGGACGCAATCGTCGACTCGTTTCGTCCCTCTCCCCTTCTCTCTGCACGCGGTTCCCGCGTTTTTTTCTCCTTTTTTTTGCTCGCCGTCGGCACAAACGCAATCAGTCACGTTGACGCAGTCCGCGATAATTGAAGAGCATGCCGGAAAAATCAAACGTTTATAATTGATAGCTACTCCGGTGCGCGCGCGGTGGCGAGCCAAAAAGTGATTCGAAAGGGAACAGCAATCCCCTTGTATTACCGGCCGGTAAATCACGGAGCACGCCGCCGCCGGCTCCTATATATCTTTCGCGCAGTTCCGCCGATTGAATTGTTAAATACTTTGAAAATCGATTCGTCACGGACCGAGCCGAGCGGAGCGGACTGGAGCGGGGCCGAGGCTCGAGTTAATGCATGCTAATTCCCGTTCCGAAGGCGCGAACGGGGCTCGGCTCGGGATTTTAATCCGCGAGAAACCTCGTTATTACTTGAAAGAGAAATAACGCCCGGCCGATGAATTACTGAAGCCAGATTCCCGGCTGAAATTGCTCGAATTGTACAATAAGGACCGGATAACAATGGCGTTATATCTCGGCCGGGAGTTCGTAGAATTCCGACTGCTCCGCCGTGTCACGGAATGAAGTCAATCTTTGGAAAAGTAACTGCGCTCCGTGTGAACTTTCCATTGTGCCCGGTGTCAACGAGATACTGGATCTACCGTAGACGGTGTAATTCCGCGCGATAAAAGCGGTCGAAAGTACGGAAGAATATCTTTTGATAGGACGCTTCCACTTTACGAACCAACTTCGACAGTACTTCGACAGTTTGAGGGCGTGTCCGATCCTCACTTGCAATTTCTACTTGCCGGGAACTGTGAAACGAATGATGAAAAGATTTCATTCCGCGGCAACGTTTATTCGTCAAATCGGGTCGCCGTAAATAATCGGACGTTCTATAAAGATTTCACAGCCGAAAAAACGTTACACCGTTTCAACGCACTTATCGCGTGTATATAATCAATATCGCTGGCGCGCCCCGATAACAGGCCACTCTGCAGAATCGCTTCCAGACCGCGTCCTATCTCTGATTCTAAGTCGCGCGAACGGATCCAATCAAAAAGTTCGCGCGCGGTCTGATCCACTTTACACCTAGCGGCGCCGCGAGCTCAAGAATAGTCTGTAAACAAAACTTCCAATCGCCTGTTCCCGTATTTCTGCCGGCGGCGCGAGTGGCCCCTAAGGTTCGCCGGATCTATCAAAAAGCACAGCGACTCGTGGCTGGTTTATTCGAGATAAGCCGGATAGAGCGAGCCGAAACAGAGTCGGGATTCGAGGGCGGGACGCGGGTTTATCGTGGCCATCGAAACTCATCGGTCCAAGGCGCGGGTCGGGGAACGATATTAAATTTCTTTCCACCGCGGCGAGAATGACCGCTTTGATCCGGCCGCGGCCGTTAAATCCGCGCGCGCCCCCGCCCGTTCTTCGCCCGGCGAGAAGTTCGTTAATACAGCGTCACGATAAAATCCCCAATTCCGCGTCGACCCGGAAAGAAGAACGGAGATGGATAGAGGGTGGAGAGCTGGGGGAAACGGTGGCAACGGTGGCGGCGCGACCCCGCCATTCGAGAGGATCGCCGGCGGGACCGGAAGCCTCGAAAACTCCAGATTGAAAGAGTTACGACACCGATGCGGAAGGTTCCCGTGTAAAAACGTCGCCGCGAAAGGCCCCCGTTAAATATTAATAAATGACGACGATAACGTTTATCTCGTTCCAGCCAGACGCGGTCGAACGCGGTTCCGCCATTGTCGCGGCGATCGTTTCAAAGTGGCGCACGCCTCGGTGATTCGACGCGGTTTAAACGGCGAGCGAGCTATAAATGAGGTACCTCGCGCACGCCAGCACACGTCGCTCCCCTCGCCCGGTGCGAGCGTGAAACACGACGATTTTATTTTTTCTCAGTGTCGCGCGCCGGGAAGAAGACGGCCGTCACCGTGTAATAATCGAACGAGCTTTAAAAAGCTCAAAGCGGTAAGACCAGTGACCTGTAACCTCGCGGGCCGGACCGACGCGGCGCGACGCGACGCGACGCAGCATCATTAATACGATTTACAGTCGCCCACGTTCCGGGGGTGTAATCTGGTGACCCGAATTTTCTGGCCGCGCGGGGACGGGACGGCGCGATTATCTAATGGAATTTCAAGTTCATAGTGTAATTGCCGCGATCCGATTACATCCGGGACACAAAGGTTCGACGTGCGCAATCTGTCAGTCTAAATCACTTTCCGCGGTATCGTTAATCGGATCAAAGTGCTCGCGGAATGTGCACGCAACTCGCCGTAAACATCCGACAACGGTATCCTCAATTAGATTCAAAAGCATAGGCCGCGACGCGCGCGTAATGGAATCGACTGCGACCTGTTAATGGAAGCCGGCTCAGCGGTTTTTACGAAACTGATCCGGCACCGCTGCCCGCTTCAAATCCGATTTCGTTAGGGTGGCGAGATCGAGAGGGGCGTGTTGAGCGTTTCCGTCAAATGGACGATGAAATCGAACGGTAGCACGGATGTTGGGAACAACGGATATTGTATGTTCATTAGAAAATTTGTTTCGGGACTCGGGTCGCGAGTCGATTCGCCCGTAAACCGTTTGGAACTGATTGAAACCGTTTGACGACTGATTCAGTCAACTCCCCGATTTTTCCGAACGTCCGGAACTATTTGTTTCCTCGCGAGAACCACCGGGTAACTCGAGCGATCGAGCAAGATGCGTTTCGTAAACGAAACCTTGCTTCCTACCGGTTTAAACGGCTATAACGATCGATCGATCTTTCGAACGAACGAATGTTTGAAATACAGAGTATGAAAATAAAAGAAGAGTTCGTCTAAATATTATTTTGTTGAAATAATCCAGATTTCGCGTCTCTCGACTTGTACAGAGCTTTATCGCGCACACGGGACACGCTAGTGTTAAAGGGTACGCGACTGCGCCACGGTTGTCAGCATGTCTGCACGATATGTCTGACGAAACTATCGCTATGCCGGGAACGTTAATGCCATTTTTCGGCCGGTAATACCGAGGAACGGCGCAGTTCCGAGGATTCGGCCGACTATAGCTGATGTAATCCGGATGAACGGCGGACGAGTTTTATTTCTCGGCATGACGTGAATCCTTGCGAAAATCACGGGCAAAATAGAACGACGGGGGGATGAACGTGACACGATGGATTCGGCCGTCTACCCGCGACGTGCTCGGCCCCGATATCGAATCGCTGAAAATTTTCCAAAGCCGGACGCTGTAATCGTTCCTGGGAATATGAAGCTTCCGCCGGAGGATCTAAAAATACCGTGGGCGAAACTTTATCGCTAACCAATACCTTCTGTCCCGCCCCCGTCACCGTTGTTCGAGGGTATTCGTTGTCAGACGCGATAATAATACACGTCCATTACATTTCCGTTTAGTTCCGACGCATCGCTGCGCGCCCGTCCCGGAAAAACAGAATCAAGAAAAGGGGAGCGGAAAAATAAAAAAGAAATCAACCGAACGGAACGGGAGGGGGAAAAAAAAGGAAAGAGACAGGCGAGTCCTCGGAAACATTGAGAATCTTCTTAGGACGGAAACGAAATCGTTACTCCGATTTAATCCGTGATTTATAAAAGTTTTTAAGCGGATCTGCAAGAAAATTCCGTGGCTCCCGTTTCAAGTATACTTTAATACTTTCAATTTATTGGTACCCGCAGCGTCTTTGATTCCTCGCCTCGGTTTCTCGAATCCCGCCTGCGGCCCCCCGCGCCCCTAGCCCCCCGCCCTCGGTAAACTCGGCACATTAAGAATTGCACGAAGCTTCGTACAGTTCCAGTTTAAGTGCATAAATTATGACCAGATCGTGAACCTTTCAAAAAGTTTCCGCGAACGACGCCGCGAAAAAAAGGATAAGGACCGAGGCGGGGACGGGCGGAAACTTCGATATACCAGCCCTCTCTCCCTCTCCCTCTCTCCCTCTGGCAATCATCCTCTCTCTGTCCCTCCGTCTCCAAACCTTTCCACGGACTTTTATCGATGGAGCTAGAGTCTTTCGCCGAGAGTCCGATTAATTGAGCTCTCTTCCTACTTTTTTTCACTTCGCCGGGAGAACCATCCTCCCACTTTCTTACCGGCGTGTCTCTTTCAACCCCCTGCCCCCCGTGCCGCGCGGCCGCCCGACGTTTCTCCGCGTCGATTAATCTCGATCGTCGTCCCAATCGCGTTCCCTGGTCCGTCCCGTTCTCGAGATTCGTTTCTTCTTCCCCCAAGAACCCTGTTACGATTCGTGCACCCCCGTCAGGCGACACGATTCGATCGACTGCACTGTTATAAATTATACCGCGCCCGAGCGGTCTTGAATAACAAATTTTTTACGGTCGCGTTTGTTTTTATATTCATTCAGGTGCGCCTCGATATCGCCGGAGGAGGACTGCGCCAAGAAATTCCCACGGTTACGCCGGAATAGGAGAAACTTAGCGAGTTTGCATTACCGGGGTCGATAAATAAGTTTCCAGCTCCGTTAATTTCCGTTTTAAAATAGATACGTGGCCCGGTCACGGGAATGCGCGGTACGTTTCAACTCATTTCCGCGATCCAGTCGTATATTACGGCATGGTAAACACCGGGCACCGTGTAAAAAGAACGTCCAAGTTTCAGACGCTGCTGTGACGCAGAAGTTGTTGCATAAATTCCTCCAGGAACAACGGGAACGTTCGCCTTGGAGTTCGCGGTCCTCGCGACTCGATTTCCATGTGTTTGCCTAAATGAAGATGTATACACGAGTGCTGGGTATTTTACGCGCGGATCGTGAAGCGGAGAAAGTGGCATTCGAGTGGAATCTTTTGCAAACCAATTAGCAGACTTCAATTTGGCAATCAGATTTCTAGGATCTCGACTGCAAGATCGATCGATCGAGCGCAAGGAAGCTAAACGTTAGATAGCTAGGGTCCCTGGATTAAATTTAAAGTACCGTCCAAGGGCAGGAATAATAGATTCAAGTGTTTACGACTAGACTTCGTGTTTGAACCACATACCCGAAGTCTCGGAACATAGATCTTTGAATCAGACAACTTATTTATCGCTTCAGCCTTCCTCCGAAGTTGAAGTAGCCAATAAACCGAGACAACGTTGGAGCTCCAAGTTTCCATGAAAACACGACGCTGGTTTGTCACGTCACGCTGACTATGCCATTTTACGACTCTGACGCACAGTTACTCGTTGAACCGAGTGCAGACAAATGAAGGACCCTCTCCCCGCGCTGTTGGGAAGAACCGATCCGTCGTGATCGACCGAAAGGAGACCGGTTCCAAGACGGATGTACGCGGTCGCACCGAAATAATAACGCGAAAGTGAGACAGAACTTGGCCGGCAGTTTCGAATGGCCTCGGAATAATGTGTCTGCCAATCCGAGGGACAATTCGCGGTGCTGGTCACGCATGGAATCACTTCCCGCTCGATCCAAGACGGCAACGGCGAGTTCGAGTGACCCGCAGCCGCGTTTGTTTCAGAAACGCTTCGAGACTACCCCGAGCAATTACGTCGCGAAACTTTCCTTCGAAAGTTTTTCCACGCTTAACGAGCGTGATAAATTTCTGTTACGCGCCCCTAGGAGCACGGCCGGGACGCGAGGCCGGGAGTTTACAACGGCGATAAAAATCTCGTTGAAATTATTCATGGGCAGAGCTTGTACCGCACCCTATTCGAAGAAGGGAAATCGGGGGAAGTTGTCGTCTACGCGTGGCGAAATCTTCCGCCGGTGAAGGCGGAGCGGACACGCTGTTAATTTTAATCGGGAACCGAGGCGAGCCAGAGTGGCGCTCATAAATTAATTAATTTTTGTTATGCGTCCCCTCTAGTTTCATTCGCTGGTTTCAACTAAATATTGCGCCGAGGATACCCCCTGTCTTTCTGTTATAATTCTTCTCGCCATGACAGCTCATCAATTTCACGTACCGTTCAAACACACTGCTATCCTACATCTCCTTCCTAAATTTAATTAGCCTTTACTTTCGAGATTAGATAGGGAATATTCTTGGTGCTCAAAACACTTGTTACTCGCGCTCCGAATGGTTTTATCGTACTCAACATTCAATTGTACCGTAAATAATTGCGAACACTTTAGAATTTCGTTGGTTGCCGTTTCCATTCGTTAGCCCATTATTCATTTTATCTTGCACTTATTCTTTCCCTTCACACGTGACAATCAAACCATCCTAAAGGGTGCGCGTTGGATAAATTAGTACCGTTATTATTACATTTGGCCCGTTAACAAAGTCGTTGTTATTACCGCGGCAAGATACCTCGTAACCGTACTCGCATCAAACTGGAAATAATTAACCTGGATTCAGAAGCGGGCGAAACAGACTCCGTATTTTAGGAGCAGCACGAGCTGGCATTGGTATCGACACATTAGCAACCATGAACTGTATCGGCGAACATTATTAATGGATCTGTACGGCCGCCTCCGACAATAAGCTTTATAATCCGCACAAAGGTATAAACCGTATCGCGATGACCACCGATAATGACGTACTTATCAGCGGAGATTAGGCTGTCATGATTATTTCGACATAGATTACACCGGCGGACCGCGATTCCCGACGATGAGCCACATGAATAGACACGTCTCGCGGCGCTCCACATTGTGCCCGGGCGACAGCGGAATCTCGTTTTTCCCTGTCGATCCGATTACTCCGACTATCCACTCTCCCTTTGTTCCCCGGCGCGAATTTTCCGCGTAAAAATCCTCCTGTCTTAGCGAGCAAAAAGGAGGAACTGAAAGGGGAAAAAGAAGGGGGGAAAAAAAGATGAACAAGGAGAACGGATCCGTCCGAATCAGCGGGAAAAAGTTCCGCAGCTGCGGCCGGTCGATTCGCTAATTAAATGAAATTCGTTTGTCGCGTTCGAACGCGTTCCATCAAGTTCGCGCGGAGTTACGGATTTCCCGGGGACTCTGCTCACGTGTCTCCCTCGGCAGTAACCTTTCTTCTCTAGCGCCGCCGCCCTATGACAGCTTGATGAAGCTGTCGTTCCTTCCGGCATCCACCTTCCCGGTACTATTTCGGTCCGAAGCGCGAACCGTTCGGGATCCGGGGCGTTTAAGAAACGTTCCCCGAAGCGGCACGCTCGCCCTCGCATGATCGAAACGTCTAACCCCTATCGCGGTCACGTTCGAGGTGAAAAAAATGCTCGTGGGAGCCGTTCCGTGGATCCACGGCAGCTACTTTTTCCCCGGGATTGATAGAGGCATCAGCGTCAGCTCGCGACAACTAGCCCTGATAAATCGCATTGACAACGCGTTGCGCGAATTGCTACGAGAATCGCCGCTGGATCTCGAGATCGTTGCGATTCTGAAGGTTACACGCGTGTGTGTGTATACTCACTTTATGAAATTTTCTAGAAGTAATCGGATTCCGCCGATGCCCAGCAACAGGAAGCCCCAATTGACGAACCCGGTGAAGTTGTCGAATCCCGAGCTCCACGAGAACAGGCTGTCCCTGGGACGATGACATCTGTAAGAACGAGGTCCGAGTTAAAAAGAGATCCTCTAGGCGGACGGATCGATGGCGTCCTGCACAGCGATGGAACGGAGGAGGAGGCGCCATAGAAACGTTGCTGGAATAAGAATGGAACAATAAAGCCGCTTCCATATCGTACGGTTATATGCATTTCCATTTCAATTTACGATGAAACACGCGATTTATGCAACATATTGAAAACATTTGTTCGGAGTTCTTTCTCTTTCCCTGTTCCCTCTGCCCGTGCCATTCGAGACTGTGCCTGGTCGGTCGGTCGGTCGGTCGGTCGGGCTTCTTTTTCGTCCCTTTTCCCCAAGGAATCTGGAGCACGATGCATTCCACTCGAAATAACGACAGCATCGACGGACAAGCGCATTAAGGATAGTGAATACTGTAACGTTTCGCTGCTAGTACGCTTGTCAGACCGCTATTTGTTTGGCCGCGCGCTCCTCGTGGTTTCACGAAACTCGTTGAGGAAACCGATCTTTCTTTATCAAGGATTTGCGGGAAAGGATATCGTTTCCCTGTGTCCAGACGTTGTTTCTCTGGCATTAAATGTGCCTCGAATTCACCGGTACGTTATGAAACGCGATATTTCGAATGCGATATCGCTCGAGGAGATCTCCCACTTGTCTCGCATCATCAATGCGTCAAGTGTTGTTTCTGAGGAACATCGATGCACTGGGAAGCTTCAAAGGAAGGCGATTTCAAGTCTCCCGAGGAGCTCAAAGATTTCGGTAAGAAACACCGGTATTCGGAATTCCCTTTGGCATGCGCGGCAGATACTCGCGCGGCTATTAAGTGGACAATGTTAACAATGCACGAGCGCACTGCGTCTGATGAAATGTTGAATAGCGTAGACGAGGGACAGAGACGGGGAGAGAGAGGCAGAGATCGTGGCGAGTGGTAGATACAAAACCCCCTCGTCTTAGGTATCTCTCACGCAGATAATACACCGGGTGAACCTGAGTAATCGGCTTCCACGGACTACCGAGTATCATCCCCCCGTGACTGGGCGCGCGACGAGAGCTGACAAGGACCATCGTGTAAACTTTTCAAAAGCGTTTTGTCTCGAAGCATAAAGCGTTCAAGGAGGCCCTTGTTCCTTCCCCGGATAAGACGTGCTCGCTTGAGTGTGAGAATTTAGGGAGGCGAAACAAAGCGCGCCCTCGCTCGCGGCTCCGACGCGAACTACATCTGCCTGGACCCTCGCGAGCGTCCCTCGCTGGATTTCATGACGGTCGATCAAACGATCAACGGGGAATTCACGGATTCCTCGCGTTATCGCGCGATCGGGGGCAAACTTCCGAGTCGTTGTCTTAAGAGAAAACGGCGAACTTAAGTGTTTACAGGGAGGATCCGACGAACAACTCGGGCGGATCCACAGTTAAGTCTTCTCGGTCTCAAAGGAGTTTATAGAGCATCGGCGGGAACAATCGGCGAGGATAAAAATTTCGAGTCCGACGAGACGTTGCGTCGGCGAGGGCGAAAGGATTCGGGGGAAGATTAAAGGTAGAGGAAGCCCTTGGTAATATATCGCGTCGTTTGTCCCACGTAATTACCTGACAGAAGTCCCTTATGGCGTTCTGTCCTGCAACTATGTGCGTTTAATGTGATCGTTTAACCTCCCCGCTGTGTCGAGTAAATCCGAACTATTACTACGAATTTATGGCAGATCGCGGTAATTAATAGACTCGCGATAAAGCCAGCCCCGGCCGGCGAGGCCGGGTCGTGGCCGAGCAGGAAGACCTATCTCACACTTCTGATACTGCGCCTCTCGCTGGCAGGATGCAGACGCGTCGCTGAGAAATTCCATATGCATGAGTGCCTCTATACTGGCTGTACGAACTGTCGCGTTCAACTTATGCGGAAACGAGAGAGACCGGGCAATAAACGCGTGAACGATCTTCCCCGCGGCTCTACTCGTACGAATGTTCCTGATGGAGTTCAGGGTGCTGTTAATGGGGTACTACCATGACCGCTTAACTTTACCATGGTTCGTTCCCTGTGATAAAAGGTGCGCCGTCGAGACGACGGTTGTGAAAATATTGAGCGTGCTCGAAATCCAAGTGAACCGAGGGAAGATTCGTGTAGTACTCGTTGAAAATTCATGCGGCACTAATTGGCAATCGTACTAAATACATTAGTACGCTTAGGTACGATGGATAATACTGATTGTTTGAACCAAGTTCGAACACTGTCTCAGCAGTTAGTGCACCGGCTATAGGTGCACTGAATCTAGGCGAGCTCCGAGTTGAAGTTATTGTATACAGTTCCAAGAACCGTTTATCTCTATTCCAGTAAAACCATGCACTGACCGCAGTTCAAGAGTACGTTCACCCTATATTCAATCAGTTCCCCGTCGGCGCATTCCTTGAATCCTCATTTTCCAGGTACTTTATGCTAACGTCGGTCTGTAACTCTAGCCCTGATTCCATCTACGCCATTCCCGCGGCAGTCACAGTTCGCATCTGCACTATCCATAGCAGCAGCCATAACAGTTAAGCCGTCAAGAGACCTGGCCGCCATTATCGGTAACAGAATCGATCTATATTTAACAGGAGCAGCGACGTGATTCGTTTAAAAATTTCCATGATGTCTCTAAGATCCCAGCTCAATATTCGCGTTATGTCCCCCGGCTGGAATGGCGAAACTGAATTTCTCGCTATAAATATTCATCCCCGGCATTGCCTTTACGCCGTTCGTGATCGCGATTTTAATAAACATGTCCCCGGGAGACTGAAAGGCAACAAATTCCCGTTTTTATGGAGGAAACGTGTACTCGGGGGGACGGTGCCGGAAATATGCTCGCTTCCAGACCATTCACGGGAACGCGGGGCTTCTCTGTCAACGAATCCCGCGACAATTAAAGTAGCGGAGGATTCGCCTCCCGGAAAATGTTCGTCGAGGAAACGTTTGAAAACATCGCGCGACATCGGACGGCTGGCCAGAAGATTTGGGGACGGGCCAGCTGCGCAAGAAGACGCGAGCAACTGCCACTTCCAAAGTTCGGCCGTTGGTTGCGCTAACCTTTCTTACCGGCGGAAACCGACCAGTAGTCGGACGTCTTCCGGTTCGCGACCCAGTGAAAAAAAGTTCGCCTCGAGGACGAGAAGTTGCCGGCGAGAAGTCGAGCGCGTCATAAGCCGCTCGATTATTGATGTCGTAAACTCAGTCGGCCAACTTCTTTCTGCTCGTAACGCTGATAATAAGAGACACCGTGCGCGGAATACTGCCAGTTAAGACACGAATTCCAAAGAAGCAATAACGTCTACGGGGAAATCATTCCGGATTCGAATCGACTGCTAAGTCTGCTCGCCGAGGAAAATCATTGACTCTCGACAATCGCGACAACTTCTGAGAACTCGTTATGGAACGTTGAAACGCGGAACGAAGACGGAACGTACAGAAGTATCTGATATTTTTATAAAAGGTCAAGGGTGAAACACTCCGGTGTATGTTAATCGATTCGCTGATCTTCCTCGTGCGAGACTATGCAAATTTTTGGAAAATTCGCTCGCTGATATCATCTCAGCTGCTCGTAAATCCCGGATAATATGGACGCAGCGAAACAGGATAGTCAAAATTTATTTCCGTCTGATAGCAGGCGCATTGATTCCAGCGGAAAATTGGGAATGTCGTCGTTGCGGGTCGAGCCAGCTCGGGTCCCGCGCTACTTATTTTAACGTTCGGATATCCGTGGTGGCCACCATCTATGAAACATGTAAATAGGAGGGCGTAAAAGCTGCCGTTAACGTTGTCGACGTTATTGTGGCCGCTAATTTGAAAATGTGGCTGGCGATCGTTGTTTTTCACGTTAGCCCGTTACGGCGCGGACAGGGAAGTCGACCCGTCGGGGAAAAAAATCGGCCATTCCGGCTGCCGTTCCCATAACCTCGTGAAACAACGCTCGAAGGGATGGGAATAATCGGTTCACACCGGTACGCGCGAAACGAAATAAACAACGGGACTGGTTTTTCCGGTGTACGACGGAACGGAACGAAACGGTACCGAAACAAAAGCAATATTTTGACATAATTATCCGGGTGTAATATGATTCGGTCCGGTTATGTTTTTACAACAATTCGACGGTGTACGTCGCGGAATTTTGATCACGGCGTGTTCCCTCGCGTGCCCCGCGTGTGCGCGCGTAATTAGCAAAACAACATGTCGCAAATAATAATTCGCGGGTACGCTTTTGCTGTTGGCAAACGGTATTATAGTTGGAGTCAATGATAAAGCAAACGAAGTCAGCGAAACCCGCGGCAGAATAAACAATTACGAACGTCGAGGTTTATTTGATGACGGCCTAAAGAGGATTTTAAAAATACACTCGATGGGTTTATCGGCGCGCTTGCACTCTGTCTGATTAAATATGCGACGGCAATTAGGGTGACGTAATGTTAACTTGCGAAGCGGTCCGATGCGACAGCTATGTAAGAGATTATCAATAATTAAATTACTTAAAATAATGAAAATTCCAATTACCGTAATTGTCCCGTCGCCGCAAACAGCAGTCAATACTTTAAAAGCTTGCGCGGGTAACGTACACTGTGTCATCGTACAAGAGTTATTACCGTGTATAACACAGTCGATACACCTTTCGTTTTTCATCGTTCACTTTCTCCTCGAAATCGTTTAAAAACTGAAAACACGCGAAAGGGCATCGGTCAACATGGCCGTTCGTCGATAAGCAAACGCATGAATTACATTCCGAAAGTTTATTTCGCCGTGCCGATTGCGATGCGCAAAGCGACGCGAAAAAAAAATCGTGAATCAAAAGGTCGCCTCATTTTTTAACGTGGCCGTTCAGTCGCGGTAAACCCGGCGCGTTAATGCGAAGTTATTAAAACACTGTCCGCCGGTCGTTAAAGTCTAATTTGAAAAACTCGTGATCCGCCGAACGGCATCGTTAGTTGATTACACGCTCGTTAAAATTATCGATACTGATAACGAGGCCGCGACGTCGGTACGCGGACCAGCAATACTCGCGACCCCCGTGAGTAATTGTAGTTCTATCCCCCGTGTAATTAATATTCGACCGAGGGTACGCGCGGCCGGCGTTTTATTGCGCAGTGAATTATGCGTGCGTTTTCCACGCATTTCAATCCATACTTGACGCGCCATGAATTTCAAAGTTAATGCACAGGCGCGAGCGCGCGCGGCCGCGCGGACGTGGGGCGCGAGGAAAAAAGGACAAGAATCGCGTTAACCCGTACACGGCCGCCGCGGTGTCATTAAATCTGCAGGCGGGCCGTAATTCAAACCTAACAAGACAGTGCTAATAAATGTCGCCGCTAACGCCGCTCGATTCCGAGATACGTTCGGCTTCGAATTGAAGTTTGAATAATAAGTGACACTTTGAATTTAAATTGAGCGGGCAAGGTAAACGGTTCGCGGCTGAAATTACTAAACAATTGAACTGTGTGTGTGTAGCGTAGGTGTACTCCGTGCCGGTTACTGACCTGGAGATGACCATAGAAAATAAAATATCCTCTTTGATATTCCTCCCTAAAACTGATAATCCTTGTATACAGCCTAATTTAGCGTAACGAAAACCTGTTGCACATATTAATACGCGCAAGAAACAAAGCGATACCACGATAGATTGAATGATTCAAAGTGTCACGGCTATAATTGACCTGATCCCGGCTTAGCATCGCTCAGTACACACATTACCGGGTAATTCGGTCGGCCGTAAGGGACGCGGTCCAACGTCCACTATCTAAACCAGCCGGGGTCCATGAAAAATATATAACGCGCCGTCAACATTGTCGTCTCCATTATGCCGCGGAGATTGAAAGGATGCCAGGAGATCGTCTAGCGGGGAATCCCCGAAGCGGATGACTCGACGGGAACGAGACTCGTTTCCAACCCCGTCGCGGCTTAACCGTCGTTTAGCCCGATAGTGTCCCGATAAAACGTACAATCATCAGCATAGCGGTAGATGACGAGGAAGATAGAGGTGGCGAAATCTTTTGTTTCCGGATTAATCCGGAGATCGGCGGAGTCCGGGAACCGTAGTACCTACTCGTGTTTCCCTCTCGCGGCCCCTCGGCCGCCGGGATTCGGGAAGTCAGCCCCTGCCACGGAAACGGGGAAGCCGTTGTACATACAAGCCAACGGACGGGGACGAAGACGGAAGCAAGGAAAGCTCGCTCGGAGAAAAAAGGAGGGGCGGAATGGCAGAAAGGAGGCCGGCTGGTTCATAGGATCCGCGTATCTGCCTCGCGAATCTTCCTGACACCGGAACCCCTGCTGAATATTTAAACGATAGACGGATATACATATATTACCCGTGTAATGAGGAGGGAAACTTCCCTCACCAGGAGCCAAGGGGATCGGGAACGAACCGAAAGAGAATGAGGAGTGGCAGGAACAGCAGAGGGTAGAAGAATACCCTAAATGATTCATGAAGGAAAATTAAATGGCGCTTTAAACAGGTCTTCTTGCGAGCCCGGTTTTCGTTCGCCTAGACCATCCCCTCCTCCTTCGCCCCGTCCCTCTCTTCTTGTTCACGGAACGACGACTTGGAAGCTACCCGGAATCGATTACCAGCCTCCGCCATATCCCGTCTTCCTCGGTTCCCTGTTCGTCTGTCAGCCCCGTACGTCTGTCTGCCTGTTTTATTGTCCTTCCGACCCCTTTCCCCCAGGACTTTCACCGAAGTCCCTAACTTTCGACGTTGCATTCCCCGCGCACGATCCGGCCGGGTTCATCAACGGATCTCCTCTGGTTCACCTGTTGTGGGGTCGCCCGTCGCCCTTTCGTCGCATGAAAATAGAAATCCTCGAGGGTGGTTCTACGGGGAAACGCTGCGAGCGGAACGGTCGCTGTTTTCCTTGTAATCTTGTTCTTTTTTTCCTTTACTCCCCCGCCTTCTGTCTTACGGGGCCGTGTACCTCGTCCAAGTGAACTACGCTGCGCTTCTTTCTCCGCTTTCTTTTCTTTTTCGTTCTGGCGACGAGGTCGATGAATAATTAAAGCGGCGGGGGACTTGGATTGCACTCCTCCCGGAGAAGAAATATTGTTCGAAGTGAGACATTTCTGGGGATAATGATTGCCCAGTGACTTTTGTGGATCTTGCGTCATGGATTTTCTTTCTTGTCGAGTCATTGAACCGATTTTCGTACAATTCCACCGATCAGAGTTTATCTGTTTGCAGAGGTAAATTGCGGATCGTTGCGAAAATTGAAATACTGTAAATCTTTTCCTTGGAAATTATGAATCATCGGTTTCTTATCTGTTCCCGTAGAATTTCGCCAGCAGAACCCGCTTACGAAATTACGAATTTCCAAGAGCCACGGATGCACAAAAATCCGGTAATCCGCAGCGATTACGCATCGCTGGTAAGGATTAAAATGCAATAATTAATTCCGTTTCGAGGTACTGGCCATAATTGTTGATGGGGACTAACCTACGCTCTCAATTAGGATAATTACCGCGATATGTAATTAACAGTCATCGAAAGTAGCTTGCAATCACATTAACAGTTGCATTTTAATCGTTATTATTATGCGACCAGATTACATTTTACCGAACGCTGATAAACACGTACCATATGACGGTGTTGCCGAGTTAAGCCGTTCCAACATGTCAGCAATTGTGTTAATAAAATCACCTCTCCGTGCAATCCTTCCGAAATAACGCTACGTATTTCACGCATGGTCAGTGCAAGATCCACCATTACCCATCCCACGCCGGTTCCATTGCGAAAGAAGCGAAGATTCACAGTTGGCCCGATAAATAACAGAAACATTTCCCTCGCAAAGGTCTCTCGATAAATTAAATGTACTGAACGATGTCCCCTAACGTAGCGCTGAAAAGATTCTCGCGGCTGATAAACGTACGTAAACGTAAAAATCCATTCCCGTCCCCATTAAAATAATCCGGCGGGCAATTTCGCCGGTCATAATCGATTCTCGACCAGCATATTCTACTATAGGGAACGAACGAGTCCACGGCACCGCGAAATCGACCGCAGTCCGAGAGGATGTGGACCGTGCCGAGCAACACCGCGCTCGCCCCCTCAAAAACCGCAGCCTTCTTTGTCGCCCAATCCGAAACGCTCGCTCGCTCTCGTCGTCGGCCCGTCCGTACGTCCGTCCGTTCCCTTCCGCCGCTGTAATCGCTTTCCATTGTTCTTCCGGCTGATTTCGCGCGGGAAATTCGACACCGACGCCCGCAATCTTCGCGAAGAAAAAGGCCCGTTCCCACCCGCTCGCCTCGCGGATGAAAAGGGAGGAAACAAGGGAGAGCCCGGGAAAACGCCGGCAGGATTGACAGCACAATACCGTTAATCCTCATTCGTTTCGAAGGCGCGTCAGCCGAAAACGCCCGGACGCAAAGAGACGGAGACAGGGGGGCGGAAGGAGAAGGAGGAGAGGTGGCGGCTAGAGGTCCGCCCGCGCGCTCCTCGTGACGAAGATTAAAAAGTTTTTGCCGAACTCCGCCGGCACGAGCCGCAAAAAATCCTCAGGACAGTACAGGTAGGGATGAAGGACACGACGGTGGAGAAAAAAAAGGAAGAGTCGGAAGCTGACACGCGTTCCGGAACATCCGCTCGCCGGAGGGGGATGAAGCGGAAGAAAAAACGAAATATACGGCCGACGGCCTCTAATGACGAGGCGTCGGTCCGGGAAAACTTTATTAGCCACTTTTTTGCTCCCCGACGACGGTGGGACGAGTCGCCGGGAAAAAGGTTAAGAGTTTGTGATTGCGTAAACTTTGGTGCAAATATGAGATGTGTACGCGAGTCGCGTGGTCTAATAAAAGGCTAATGCGATCAAGGCTGTTCTTCGACTTCCGCGTCGTTGTACGACTTTAATTTTTCTATCATCTTGTTATACGAACTGTCCACAGATTTCCGATACGACGTTCGAATACGACGAGGGTAGATTTTCCATCTGTAGATTATTCGAGTTCGATTTCCGTATCGAAGACAGAGGAGGGAATGCGCAGTCTCCTGGTAAAAATCTGGGTGAATAATCACGGTGGTTCGCATATTAAAAGCCAGAAGCAGAGTCTTGCAGGGGATTCGCGCGTCGTTCAATACCGTAACGTCGGCCTCGGCCGGACGATTATTTGCATTTGCAGCGGGGGTGGGTTGTGGAGGACGTCCACGAGATGATCCTCCAGTCCCGTGCCACTCCTGGCTGTACTCTGCGCTCCCGCATAAAACACCGTCCGAACTTATTAGCGATTCGAATATCAACCCCCGCCGGACGAGATCCGGCCGGCTCTGCTCGAATATTGGCGCAATATAGATCCGTACGCGGCAGATAGATCGGCAGAATGGACTGATAGGCGACCGGAACGGAGGGAATAATACTGCGAGGGAAATCGATATGTAGGACCGAGGAAAAAACAGCTGGATAAAGAAAATATTGCTGGGTATATTATTGTCGCCCATCTCGGTTCGACGTTGTGTCACAGCATGACTGCCCGCACGTCATTTCAGACTCGCGGAAATATTGGAAAATGTTTCGCGGCGGCCGCTAATGAGATTCTTTGTAGGGTAATTATCGTCCGCCAGCTTTTATCAGTGTAGAAAATTGTATTAATCTCCGTTGGAGAGGTCACGCTGGATACCTCATTTCCAGACCACCCGTGGAATTCTGAAATACCATAATTCTCCGGACTGTACCGATTCTGTCGCGGAACGCGATGTTATCTTCCCCGCGGATCACTGAAATTCTGCCGTATCGCGACGCGTACATTTCAAATGAGATAAAAGTACGCCCGATAATGACGTCGTATCAATTCAAAGAAACTTTATCGCGGAAGGGCTGTGGTTTCGCGCGTTTCAGAGCAGAAATGCTCCGCGCGGAACGTCCCGAGCTTGAATTTGTATTTAAATTAGTGGAAAAATATTCCTCGCTGAATTTAAACTGCCGAAACGTGGCGCTGCGGCCGTGCGAGAAAAAAATCCCGTCGAGTGTATTTGAACGGATGAAACTGGAATTTCAAGGCGCAGTTATAAAAACGCGGCACGAGCGTGGAAGAAAGAACATCTCGTAAAATCATTTTACATCTCTTTCGACGCACGCGTCGGCCGTCACAGATATCGCACTCGCGGAAAAGTACAAAACTGTTTCGCAACTTCCCGGAGAAAACAATTGCAACATGCCGTAGCCAGCCTTCGCGCCCAGGCAGCTCGAGGCCCATTCTTTTTAATCACGCCGCGTGTATTCTTACCGAAGTGAACGGTGCTCGTCAAATATCCGAACGAGCAGACAGCGAATCCATCGGCACGGTTCTCTTCGAGCCAGAGATCGTCAGGAATTAGATTGAATTTGGGAACAAATACGCGGGAAGGGCGATTCGGATCGAAGGATCGTACAAACGGGAACTTTAAAATCAATCCGGAAGTGAAAGATCCGCACGAGCCAGACATAGCTTTCCGCGCGGATTCCCTCGGTGCCCAAAGGGGTGGATCATCCGATATTCACCGCGTCCAACGAACCACCCTTCTCCTCCCTCGCCGCCGCCGCCGCCGCCGCCGCCGCCGCCGCCGCCGCCGCTGCCGTGCGCGCGCGCCTAATTGCAAAGTTGGCGAAAACAAGAAGTATCCGGCAAACACGGAACGAGTAAATACAGTAGGGTTCGTTTGTTTTAGAGACGCGGGAGTGGTGCCATCTCTGATTCCACGGGCATAATGGACGATCCGGGGGGTGGCAAGAAAGCGGAGGGGCGCGAAGATGGGGAGAAGAAACAACCGAAGGTAGAAAAGGTGTTCTTTTCCTCGAGAGAGAGAGAGCAAGGGCGAAAGGAAAAAAAACAACGCTCTTGTTTGCAGGTCATTATGGCATGTCAAAGGGGGACGAAGATTTCACTGCTTTTTTTTCCTTGGGCAACCTCTCGCTAATAAAACACAGCTTGTCGGGAGGATACATTCGGCGAGGCCGAGGGAGAGGTGCGGGGAAAAACTGACGCTCCTGGCATCATCAACATCCCGACGGTCCTCCTCGGGAACGCTAATTAGCGTTTTGCCCGGACGAACGGACCGAAGTTGTAATAATTATTACTTTTTATCTTTACGAGCGCGTCCGCGCAGCTTCGAGCGAGTGTAACTTCCTATTAATGGATCTCCGCGTGGATTTACATTTCCTGAGAGTCTTCTTGGGCTATGGTAATCATCTGGAAGTCTACTATTCTTTGTTAAGGATTTTGTACACTCAGGATCAAGGGGGATTTATGAGAATCCCGGTAATGCTCGCACTTCGTTATATTCGATGCATACATTTGTCCTGCGAGAGTTCAATTCATCAGCAATTGAAATGAATAAATCTCTATTACGAGCCTACCGATCCTCCCCTCGCCACCCTGTGTGTTCTAATCTTCTAACATTCTTCCAACCAATTTTCCAGACGACTTTGTACCCGCGAAACATCTCTACGGAATACCCAGCAACGGATTTACCTTCGTTTTTCGAGATATTAATTTTTGATCCCTGTGTTTGATTAAATTTTTTCCACGTAGAAAGGATATTAAAACGCGAACCGGAGGAGCTTTATGAGCCTGACAAATGTGCTCCAGTTTTGGTGGAGGTTGAAAGTCAGTGTACTTTTTGCGTTCAGGAAAGTATCGGCGACATGTGAACGAGGGTTAACGGTTCTTTCGTTAACTTCGGGAAGGTCGGATTCTTTGATTAGCGATTCCGATTGAAGAACACGATCGAAACTGCACTTCAAACCGAATACACTGTAAACTGGTCATGAATTTATGATACTTCATAGCGCGGTGTGTACGAAAGTGTTCGTCCGATACATCCCCGGGCTATCGTGCCGATCTGCCGCAGCTCCATCAACGTTCCTGCGCCGTCACTCGAATTAACATTTTAATTAAAGACACGCGACACTGGTCGCACTGCGACGAACTCGCGTCAGCAATTTTGCCGAGTTGCCATAATTGGGAGAGCAAAGCATTCGCGTACCGGTAAGAAAGTATAAGTATACGATTGTGTGTACGAGCCAATATTACTTAGATCTTCTGTATAAAAGAGATGAAGAAATCTGCATTTCTAGTGGCTCTCCACTTAGGTTTTTCTTTCGCGGGGATGCGTTGCTTTCTATTAAGATTTAACAGTTTTGGAAATCTAACCGTAATAAATGCGTTTCTTAAAAAACGAACTTAGATAATTAAAGGGATCGCGATAGGGAAAGCTCGTGGCTGTTTTTTATGATTAGACCACGGAAGTTTGTGGAAATTTATATTTTCGTCGGGAAATTTCGAGCAAGTAACTTTAAATTAAATTTAGTTTCGTTCATGAATGGTTTCAGCGAATTAAAAGTAGAATGAAACCATAGCGAATCTAATTAAAGTTTGCGTTTCATTAATGTTACTCTGGCTTGTGTATCTTATAAATGCAGAAAAGTGTATTCACTGGCAAATGTAAGTCGGATATGTATAATAACATGCGTGAGAGGTTTAATTCCTTTGAAAACAATGCGCTAAAGTTTTTCCTGTGACTACATAGACTACTTTGTCTGTGCATTGCATGCCTCCTCCACTTTTAAAATCATGTTTACGAGAATTAATTGCATTACGTCGTTATGCGTCTTCCTTTCAACTGATAATACTCCCGACAAGTAGAAACGGCGAGCAACGAGCGGACGCACTCGGAATTATAATCTCGGTAATTCCAACGACTAAAATGCAACTACTATTTACCGTATTGATTTTCAGATGGCATTTTACCTCGACGCGACAAATACGAACATCATGCAAAGTAATTTCGTTTTTAACTCAGTCTATAATTAAACGAAGTAAAAGTAATAGGGAAAAAAAGAAGCAGCATGGGCGAGTATGAACGGGTCGGCGAACTAATTATCAACCGCGACACTCATTAACGTTTGTTTTAATTACGTGGACGCGTTATTGAACTTCGTACCCGGCGAGTTACATAAAGTCGCCGCGACGCGTAGCCTCGACGTTCGGTCAATGATAAAACCGTCGATCGAAAGGAAACACGAAATTGCGCAATGTCGGCGTACTGGTCGTTAATTACACTGTGCAAAGTTTCATGTTTTGCCGTGGCGCCGTCAAGGGGAATTATTCCGTAATTGTCACAAAGTGAATACGCACCGTACCGAGTCGTTTCGCGTTACTCAAAGCGCTGGCGACTCAGCCCGGTGCGGTTTTCGATCGTTTGATCGGTTAATTAATAGAATGTATTTTCGAATCTGTTCGGCAGAGAGCTCAACGTTCGATATCAAACGATTTTCTACCCGGCGTTCCCCGATCCGCCTTCCCCCACTATACGTCAACAACTGAAAACCATTATTTAGCGAAGTGATTTAAATTTTCGATCTGATATTTGTATTCAACAGGCCTCGCAAATATTCGCTCGTCACGGACAAAAGTGTTTCGAGTCGGTTCCAGGTATCAACTGCGCGGAAACGTCATCGGCATCCGATATCGAGTACGTCCGACAGATAAATGGTTCCCTTTTTTTTCGTATTTCTCGTCATTCTCATCGTATTTACAACGATTCGCCGGGCGTTACGAATATTTCGATTAATTATCCGAATCGGCAACGATGGCCGAGCGCGCGAGAATGTTAATGTGTCCGTTTACAGTGGAGAATATGCATCGACCTCAGACACAAACGATACACGCGCGTTGCGCGCGAACCGGGCTGCGATTAAGCTTGATATATTGCTATTTATATATCAGCCAACTCTAATCTAATAACGTGCAAATATATCTTAAGACGAGTCAGCGCATAAACCAACAACGTTATCGCCGAAACATGATAGACCTCTCTGTACACACAATCTGCTGTGCAAAGAAAACCGGAGCACTATTTCAGGATTATTAACGGCCTGTAAGTTTACATCGGAATACTCTTAAATCCCTCATAATCTCTGATGCACGAGAGACCGACTCTTAATTGCACGTCTCGAGTGTTTAATGGAGAGCCACCTGGGAGCTGGCCGCGGTGTTCGAAATTTGATTTTCAACCGTCTTATTTTCCACTCTGTACCTCTGTTCTCCGTGCTCCGGGCTGTTCCTCCGTTCGCGATATAATTGTTCGAAAAGCTGGTTACCGCGCGGCCGTAAAATTCGCCTCGAATCGAAAATACGGAAAGGCTCGTCGGTGTACACCCCGGCGAGAACTTATTGATCGAGCAACAGAAACGGTTCGTCTTCGTCAAGTTTAATAAAACTTTGTCCGTAACTTCGGCCAGACATTGCCATTGTTTTTGAGCGGGAAACGAGAACGGTGCCGCGTCACCGTGATCCTCGCACCCGGTATAACTTTCCCCGTAACTTTGCCATGAAGAAATGGGACCATCGGTGTACGCGAGGAAGTAACGGGGAGACAGGGAACGAGGAAAAACAGGGCAGCAGGAGAGCGAACCTCGATAATTATCCTATCGCCGCGAACGGATTATCTTTCGCCGTGTTTTCTTCGCGTGCTATCCACCGCGGCCGTGTTCTCGAAACGAACAACTCGTTAAAGAAAGTTTTGCGTTTCCGCGACGCGCTCGCCGCCACGGCATTCACATTCAATTCCCTGCTCCAGTGTCCATTCTCGTGAATGAACCCTGCTCCATTCACTCCTGCCCCCAGTGTAGACACTAGAATAGTTGACGTCAGCGTAAATATTAGTCGTTTCCGCATAACTGATCCACGGTTTATCGAGAGAGCCCAGCGGCGCGGATCCCAGACGCACGCGATCGCGTCGGGAACGCGCCGCTCTTTGGGCCAGGTAAACTCTGAATAATTTCCTGTTTTTAATGCTTCATAGAACTCGCGGATCCCCTGCTAACTACTAAAAGCCATCAACGTTGCGAAACGCCGACCTTCCTGCTCGGGAGACTCAATTCTGCAGTAGTCTAGACCGAAATTCCATTGTTTCCCTTGAATATTCGAGTCGCGGGAGCAAGCTGGCCGAAGGAAAATATTTCGGAAATTTCGAATAACAACGTCGCCCCGACGAAAGCCGCGACAACGAAATACCCATTCGATTCGGCCATAATCGGCGCGTAATCAGATTACATTTCAGCCCTGTGCTAAATAACATTTCTCCATTCAGCCGGCGCCGCATTGTGTCGTTCGCATTCACGACCACAGTCCCGCGAAATCCAGTCGTACGTGTATCGCCGGAGAGAAGAAAACTGGGTCGTGGAGCCGTGTCCTCCGCGGGCAGCCCAATTAAGGCAGTCGGTCAGATCTTGTCGTCCCGTCCAACGGGGACGGATCGTCCGCATGGCCGGTTCGTTAGCTCCGGATAAAGTCCGAAGGCCTCTCGGACCGGGCCTTGTGAAACGAGCTATGGAAAACACGAGCGCTACCAGCGGCTGACCTCCGCATCGATTATGACACGCGACGGAACGGCGCGCGGACGGATCGTGCGCTGAAACGAGAAGGGGAATGTACTCTCTCCCGTTCAGACACGATCACCATGGTGGGGATTCCTCGTTCACAGTCGCGCTCGATCCAAGTCGAGCTGCGCATGCGTCCTCCGTAACGTCGCCTCTTCCCTAGACGCGTCTAGTGGCAACCTGGAAATTTCGTGTCTCCGCGTTCCTCGTGCGCAAACGAATCCGTGCATCGAACGTTCCTGAATCCCGAGTCCCGGTGAATCGGAAAAACGGCTATTCGGAGGAGCATGGGGACCGTGCACGACGGAGTTGGACCGTGGAACCGTCACGGAAACACGAAACGCGCAGCTGGAATGACGAACCAACTCTACTCACGCCCTGTCCGGCTGCGATCTGCGCACCATCATCTCGGCCTTTTGGATCTCCTCGGCCCTGGTGACGCTCTTGGTCCTCCTCAGCCTCACCCTCGTGTCGCTTTCGTGATCCGTCGTCATCGTTGCTCTCGGCGGAGGCGACGAGCAACGCGCGCACCGTTTCCCAGTACTGACACACTATCACAAGCGGATCCGATCCACATGCAGACGCACACACGCGGAAACCCGTTATTCACCCAGCACGACACACACTCGTCGTCCCTGTACGCGCGAGGGAAAAGGATTGTGTTTATCGGAGCAAGCGAGACCGTCCGCCGGGGTTCTCACTTTCGCTGGTTCGCGCGGCACGCGGACGGATGATCCACGATCGATCGAGGGATCCCCCAAGTTTCGGCAATTTCGGCTCGGCGGGACCAGCGACCTACAGCTGGCTCCGCAAGCTGCGCGATCCTTATCTTCGATACGCACGCGACCGTGTTTACGATCGGACGGTCGCGATCCTACTACCGACTCCCATCGACCCGACCCGGTCTCGTCTCGCAGTGTTTATCTCCGAGTTTCTTCCAGATAACGACATCGTTACGAATCACGTCAGGTTTTCCGCTCTACCGCCGCGGACGCGTAACGTATGATATACGTTCGGCCGGGGATTTTCGGCGCAGAGGGCGCACCAATGATTTCGCACTTTCTCCTTTGAAGCCGTTGCGTAACGGCTGTAAAAACGGTGACAGTCGAAATTAGAACGAGTGCACGCGCCGAGCGTCTACTCGGGAATATTCTTTTCGAGACTCGTTCGGTTAACCGGATCTGGGGTCGATTCGAACAACTATTGGGTGTCCGATACGTTGACAGTTTGGGTTGCTTTGCATGTTACCGTTTTCGAGTTGTCCCTGAAGTTCTGGAAGTATTCTTCATTGTTTCTGGATGTACGGAAAATTCCCTCGGTATTCTCAGAGATGGGATATAGCGCGAGACGTAATTGGTCATGATTGACGGACTGAATTAGTCATTACCGAGTCCGTTCTCGGTCGTAATGCACGTTCGGTAGAAATGTGTGCCTGACATTTGTTACTCGGTCCGTTACTTCTTCCTATGTCACAGTTCATGGTTATCGAATCGAGAACTATCGCGATTGTTCTTGGGTCGGTGTTTCTTGCACACCCGGTACGTGACACTCGAAGCAGCGTGAAATTTAGCTGCCTCGGGGCTGTAGGTTCAAATCCAACCGTTTATGAACAGTCTCGCATGAACGCAGTTGTTACTTTTCCTTTTTAATGCAAAACTGAGCTTGCCTCTTTCGGTTTAAGACGCGAACTTACGAGCACGAGCACTACACATACTTGCAATCTCGACCGAAAATCTCGGTTGCGCTGGGCGGCCAATAGGCGCTTTTCGTTTTTAGAACCGTTCGGATAACAACGAATACGGTCCGCAATGAAAATGGATAATCACCGCGTACCGTAATCCGGCTTTACGTGCTCGGGCTTCGTATTTTACAGTGGTAGTTACAATTTGACGGTACTTCCGGTTACCGGCTGACCTCTAATAAAGCGTAATACCCTCGGAACGTTTCGCGTGCGAATAAGGAAACCGATGACGCACGGTTGCGAATCATTCTCTACTCGTTAAACGTCTACACCTTGTGACAAATAATACTTTTTATCCGAAACACGTCTTACTAGAGCTGACGCGTTCGATGTAAGATGGAACTTATCTTTCCGAAAGAAATTCCAAGTCATACCGTTCAAGATAAACACTTCTAAGTGAATACACTTCTTTCTCTGAAAAAACTGACTGACGCAACACATGTTAGCATAATCGACTCCGCTCCGCATACGACTTATCTTGTTTGAACGGATAACGAGGCATAAAAACTGCAGATTTAAATGTTACCTTGTTTACCAAGTGATTTGTCAATGCCGTCAAAGAGCAAGATTCGAATTTTCCACAGGATTAAATCGGACAGAAAAGACGGTTTCCCGTAGAATGACATATGAGGGAAACGTCGGGAACAATTTCCCCGTACTCTTTCGGCCGGCGCAGTAATTATTCTGTCGAAATATCCATTAAGACTTCGGATGTCGCGAGCTTTGCTCTCCGAGTTTGCTGACTCGGGAACTTCGATTCGGTGCACCGGGGAAACCGGAAACTCCCGGCGAACGCTCGAAAGTTCCGAAGTAAATAAACCCGAGTCCAAACACGTGAGACAATTTCGCGTGTCAATTACGCGACTCTTCGAATCGCGGGCCCGGGCCGGGCGAGTAGTACCCGCGCCGCGAAGAAAGATGCCGAGGGGCGAGGTGGAAGGCAGAGATGCACGCAAAGAAAAGCTAATTACGACGGCTGCACCTCCGAGCGGAAACCCGCAAAAGATACTCGCGAAAGCGCGCAGCAAATCCGGCCCCTTTAAATCGCGGGCCGACGCTGCGTCGACGAGCTTCTTCGCGTAACGGTCTTAAACTCGTTACGAATTATCCTCAGCCGCGATGTATTACGGTGCACGCCGCGAAATGTAGTTACGCTTCTAGTTATGAATTTGACATCGGCACCGTGACGGTTAGATTTTCTAATTCCGGCAGCCGAGTGGCCTAATTAACACTCGCCGCCTTGATGAATAATGTGTCTCGTCGAACGTCACGCAACGCGGAACCTTCTTGTTCAAAGTATCGTCTTGCGAGTTTACGGACTTCCAAGCATTTCCCACGGTCGATGATCACCGAGCGAAGTTCGTTGAGCGTTTCTCATTCATTATCCTAGCATTTCGTATTAAAATCCTCGTTCGAGCTGCTTGAACGAAACCGTTACTCGACTTTTATAATTCTCGATTAATCTCTGAGATTCTTATTCCAAGTTCCTCGCGCGTGAGAATAGAAAATTCCATCAACTTCGGAGGATCAATTAAAATCCACGCGTTTCCCGAACACGGAAGAGTCCAGCGATCATCGCGCAACGCGCGGCGCGGAACAAAAGTAAACACACGGTGACGTTGGAGTGCGTCCAACGTTGGAGCAGATAAAAAAAGTTACGGTTGCGAAAGCTCGCGCAATTCGGCCGACCTGCCGAACAAAGTATCCCGGTGCATCGCGCGAACGACCGAGTTACACCCATGAACCATAATCCGGCCGGGGTGTAACGGTCCGGGCGATCGTATGTTTGCAGATTCAGTCTCGGCGAGTTTGAGTGTGGAACGGAACGGTTTCCGCGCGGAGCCTTGGCACGCAGCGGCTACGGCCGCTATAGGCTAAGTCTATATTCATTCTGTTTCGCGTCGTTTTCCACGGTGCGACCCGGCCGCACGTTCCAGACGGTCATTGGAACGGCGACAGTGGCGGCAGGGTCGCCGGTGGAAAATACAGGAGGAGAAAAGCCGTACTAGCCGTTTACGAACTCCCTTTATGGCCAACCACGGATATTACTGAGCACGGTGGCAAACGCGTTACTCTACATACGCAGTTACACGTCGCCGGGATCTCCGCAGACATTCACGAACTCGGCTACGAGTTTCCTGGATTCGGAGTTGTGCTTATGCCCCGCGCGACACCCTCCGCCCCCTGTTCCCACCCCTTTACTGACCACTTCACGCGGCGACCGTCAGATCTAATACCCTCGGGCGACGATTTTAAAAAACCCTGTCACGCCGGACGACCGCAATAAAAGGGGGAACGGAGAATGGAGAATTCTGGAAATTGCGTGGCGAAAAAAGGGGTTGGAACGGGATCCAGGTTAAACCGGACTCGTGAGGGCGCGCGGCCTCCTCCGGACCATGGCCAGTCGATTAAATGTTAGGAACGCGAGGCTAACCCCCGGGAGATCTTCTGCGATGAGGTTTTATGTCGCGCGATACGATTCTTGTATCGTTGAAACGCTCGGGAGAGGGAGGGATGACTTTATCTCGCAGCTGGCGTGCGTCGATCGAAGGGAGGAAGGTTCGCAGCTTGTCATAAATGACACGGGAGAATTTTGCGGGGGAAACTTTCGATGGGAGGGAGCGTCACTTGCGATAAGCACGTGTGGAGGGTGAATTATCTAACAAGGGAATGTGCCAAACTGACGGCATCAATTTCGTTGGAAGTTTATTGGAAAATAATCATCGGAAGAATACTCGACGCACACTTTATTGACTACGATCTATATTGGAAGAATGAAGCTCAAAGTTGTAGTTAGGAATAAATAAAGAAGGGTTGCTTTCATCCACAGCGGAGCGCAACTTTTATCGTCGCACATCAAACGCGACGACAAAGGAGCGTCGGCTTTTTTATGTGCGGCTCCCTTGCGATTATCGCGACCATCCGACCGCTAACTGGATCGTTAACGCGGCATTCCCTCGGATCGATCATTTTTGAAAACGTGCTCGCCGTTTGCGGCCGTTTTACGGCCGATTATGTGGCCGACGATCGCGCGTGATTAAACGTCGCGCGCGCGTGCCCGCTTCGCGGTTTCAAGGAGTAACAGCAGAAAAGGGCCGGGCTGAATGGCGACGATATAATCTAACCCGGTGTGCATAGCAATCTGTAATGATCGAACGATAGCGCTGGAACTCCGATCAACCGGGGATAAATTTCGAGTGAAAGCGCTGCTGGATTCTGAATTATCGTTGTATGCCCGTACCTTGCCAGTCCGAAATCGCTTAAATCTAGGGTCACCCGGTAAATACATTTCGTGTATTCCCAGAGGAAAATTTGTTCGCGCACTGGGGTGCTCGGAATGACGCAGAAATTCCTGTTGCTGCTTTAATAGATTCGCTGCGTGCGCATTCGATCTTCAAATTATGGAAGAATTTTATTTCGACGAGCTACAAATGTGCGACGAATTAGTTTCCTATGAGAATCGGGTCCTTGAGCTACTGATTAATTACTTGTTCATTTACGGTAGATTATCAAGCGATTAATTCAGTTGAAATCGCTCGAGTAGGAATCAGTATACGGGTTCAGGGTTGAAAGCGTGTTAAACGTCGGCCACGATAGAAACGAGTCCAGACTCCGTCGAGTATCGTGTGCCATTCCGTCTTCCCTCCTATTCATATGTCAGCCGTCGTGGGAAAGGAGGGTCGGCAGAAGTTTAACGGTCCAAGAGCAGGCTTGGAAACTTTCGCAATATTGGTCGGACCATTCCCATTCTTGGATTATTGCCTTCTTGTCCTGTAAACCTCCCTTGAGCGGATTCAGTGACCGACTGTATGCGAGATTCGCACTTTGTATTCAGATACCGTCTCGCGCAACGCGACGACGCCCCCGCGTCCCGCGACCCCTCGGCCACCTTGTCGAAATACTCTCAATACCGAAACTTGCAACTTGATGCATCGCGATCGCCTACGCTGAATGATAAATAATGTCATACCGTGTCCCGCCTCTTTTATACGCGAATTCTCCGTGAACGCGACGGGAGAGAGAGAGAGAGAAAAAAAAACAGAAAAACACGGAATAACCACCTTAATTTACCTTGCTTCTCTGGTTCGTTTGACATTATTCACGGCTTACCAGAATGTAAGCATCTAATTAGCCGAAGTAATTAGCCGGGATTTTATTATGCGTACCAATAAGTAATCCTGTATACTCATAATTACGTAGCCAGGTTCCTGGATATAACCCACTTACCCTTTTCAACAGCCCAAGTAACTCTCGTATCGAAATACTGTAACCTACGTTGAAGTAGCAGTAAAATTTGACTACTGTAAAAACGATGTACACAAGATTCCTGAATAAATCACTCGATTCAAAGGCAACCTTCACTCGTGTTCTTTCGAAAGTTCCTGTCCGAATATCCTGTCACAGGGCGAAGGATCGAGCGCACCCGCGAGGGCTCGATATTTCAAACAGCTGAAAACCTGCCGATACAATGGCGCCGGCGACGCGTAGCCGTGCCGGAACTTGTCCCTCCTCCGCGCTACTAAATAAATTAGAACTAGTCACGCCCAATCGGGATTCCGTGATCGGTTTTTCACAGAAGCCGCTCCGCCCGCGGAAAGCCGCGCACGCCGCTCGTATACATCAGCCCGGGCTAGCCCAGTTTTTGCATTTTTTACGGCGCTAACCCGCACGTGTACCGTCGGCGATCTAACATGCCGCCCGCCCCGGTCTACATAATTGCGTGTGCATGCACGCGCGACGACTATATCGGCGAAATGGATCGCTACCGTCGCCGCCGGCTGGCTGGTTTCACCGTATTTATGAGTTTTCGATCTATTTACCGCGCGAGCCACCTCGATATCCGAGTTACGAAAGGAAACGGGGAACCCCGGCTCTCCGCCGGGGATTTGACGAAATACGCGAACGCATACAGAGCGAGGCGGTTACCGCAAATCCACCGATCGGGCTTCTCGCTGAGAGATCGCTAGCGGTGGCAAAGTATGCGCGGACTTTTCTTTCTCCTCCGGAATCGTCGCGCGAGGAAAAATTGTTCTCACCGTTCTTTCTGCCCGGCGAACACTAAATTTCGCGGAGATCCCCCTCCATCGGCGCGACTTCGTTTGTGCACGCCGTGGAAAATGGAGGAAAATCCCTGGCACAACGAAAATTTATTGCGTTCAATCTGTTTGTTTACGAGAATGAAAATGAGAACGCGGTAGGGTTTAATGAAGTCCCTGATACTTTAATCCGACAGAATGAAGAGACTTCTCGAACACGGGTTTCATATGCCGCTGGGAAAAGTAAAGTTTCCGTGAGACCGAGGTCTCCTCTTTCGAACGTCTTCCCTGTTTATCGAGATATAATTTCTTGATGGAATGTCGTGCGTCATGTGAACTGTTTGCTCAGTCTACGAGTGTCTCGCGTCGGCTATGCCAACAGAATTATTTCATACCAACAGATTCGACTTGCCGGGCGCCCTGTGAACGATACTTTTTCTCGTGATCATGTCATGGCGATAACACTATCCAACACATCATTCCGTATTAGAAAATACCCTTATCGAGGGAACATTCTTTTTACATTTTTTATTCGTTTCTGCTTTTTTCCGTGGTTCCGTACAGTCACATAATTTTCCCGCGGGAGCCTGGTACGATTTGTTTATCGGATACTTCGAGTTCAGCGATCGATCGATCATTATTGTTAATCTGTCTTTTGGGGGAAAGGATAGGTGTACGCAGGCCTCGCGTGGCTTAAGGATCGCGCCAAGGGCTGCAGGAAGGGATTGGTTCGAGTCTCGCAGCAAAGGAGGGTGCGGCTGTCTGTAGCATGATCCTCCCTAAGCCGAGGCTAAGAGGCTATTAGTTAGCTCTGCGAGCAGCGACGTAACCCCAAAGACTAACACGGTACTTACACCTTCCTGCTTCGCAGAGATCGCAAGATATTCAACCAACTAGTTCACAGAGTATGTTTGCACGACGTGGAGAAGGTGAGACTGGCGATACCCGGGGAATAGCGTCCCCGAGCAAGATCAACGATAAGAAATTAATATTAAAACAAACTTCACGTGCATCGGTTCCAGCGCACGCCGCTGCCGCCGCCGCCGCCGCGAAGCAATTAGAGATACAATCTGCCGCCCCGGATTACGTGTAAATGAATTCTCGACGGGTCTCGGAACCGGAGGAGCTAATTAAAAATAGAAAAAACACCAGATGCTCCTTCGATTTCACTTTATAATCTTGTTAATTTTTCTCTCCATTCGCGTTCCTCTAAATTCTTTTACTTTACGGGTACACAAGACTATCGCTTGCGTATACTACCTGCGTTTCATTAGTTGTCCTATTTAGTCGATTCTGAAGATATCTATTTGGAAATAGAGTTTTATCTTTATTGCCGATATCGAGAGCGTTGGTACATCATAGTTCACTCGATACAGAATTTGTAATGTATATGTACGATCACGTCTGGTTGGAAAAGTCCCGTAATGAGGCTCGTAAAAATAACTATGTTAGATCGTGGATCCGAGGAGCCAACGGATACCTTGCAAATTCATGTAGATGCATATCGAATGAGGATGAACGTTATTATAAATCGAGGAGCTATCGAAGGACATCCATTATGCAGAACTTCTACGGAAGTCCGTCGCAAGCATCTAATCTTACCCTTTGACCGTTCTCCCCGGTGTTTAACCCATATGAGCCCACACCCCTGTCCCCGTGCCGCGGCCGGGAATCTCCGTAAAGCCGATTAGTAGTCAGAGCACGTCCGTTATTAGCCATTCGGCGGGATGCGGTCTAAAACTACTAAAATCAAACTTGCGGCACCCCGAACAATCCTCTCCCGGTTGATTTGTAGCCCGTGGATGCTCAATGAAAAACGCTCCGCCATGAATTCTTCGGCCGCGTAACGGATTATTCATTAATACGAGCAAACAGTAATCAGCGGATTAATTTTCTTCGTTAATCTGCCGGGAGGAATTACGTTCAATTAATTTTCCAGTAGTTTTGATAAGCCCGGAACCACAAGATCCCGGAAATATACGGGAACTTTCGTAATTAGCGACGGAACTCAAACAGAAATGTTAATTAATGTGAATCGCGCGCGCGGCGCGGGGCGGAACGGACGGCTGTAAAACACACGGCGCGAACTCCGGAAAACTATATGGAACTTATTTTCGCCGGAGAATACACTTGGAATCCTCTTTAGCCGCAAGTGTCGCGCGGTAAATTCCGGTTGGGAGAGACGCGGGAACTAATGCGACCTGACGATAAAACGAATCCGCCGTTTTCGGTGGATTTAAGCGGGGGGGGGGGGGGCTAAAACAACGGTGTCGTGTTGATTCTTTCGGCGTCGGTGGTCGGCGAGCACGCGTTTAGTCAAAAATAAAGGCGGAATGGCGCGAAATAAAGGCCAGGAATGGACGGCTCGCGTGCGAGCTGCAAATGGATCTGCATTAATTAAATTAATGGTCAGTCGTAGTCGATAGGAATGGCGGGTCATTGGTACGGCGATCGTACCCATAGACCATACAAAATGGTACGGCGCCGGCCAGGGAATCGCGGCTACGCTATCGACCTACGTCGTTTCGATTTTTCGCGATACGCGCACCGCGCGCAGCTTATTGTTTGCCCTAACAGGGGCCAGAGACTCGCCTCGTCTATTTAAGCAAGCGGAAACGTTACTTAATTGTTTTATTTACTCGTTAAACTCGAATTCAAGTCCCTTTGTTCTGCGCCCCCGAGGAAGAGCAAACAACGATAGCGCCTAAACGAGTCAAGCGAGGGTTACGGGGTACTTTAGCTTCTTATTTGATGCTTGACGCGCTAAACTTTCTAGCTAATATACTCTTATTAAGTTTTTCATTACACTTGCAACTGGTTAGACGGATGAATCTCATAGACCCGAACTGCGAGCTGTATTGTTCGAACACTGATCTTTGCTTCAACTCAAATTCAACGTTAAGCTCATTAAATTGGAACTTTGCGGCGTTAGGGGTTTAGAGTGCCTCCAGGTTACAAAGGGTTATATCACAGCAGAGAATACAGCTCGAAATGCGTGTTTGTTCGAGGTACATCCACCGCAACGAGCTTAGCGATATTATCGTAACGACAACCGCGTCCCATCGATGACAAGGGATCGATCATTCGCATCAGCGATACCGAGATGGCGCGACGCGAAAAGAAGAGCAGGGCGAATCGATGGAGATTGCTGATTTTCAGCACGTACGGTAGCAAATTTTCGGCTGGGCTCCCGGTTGTGCCGAGGGTATTTGTAAAAGCACGTTTAGCGGGAATACGTGCTGGCCAGGGACAGCAGGGGGAGAAGGGCGGACGGTCGAGCCGCGCAGGGTAAAACGATGATAAGAGGCGAACCGGCGAACGTTAAGTTTCGAAACAAGTGCGATCGTAAAAGTTGCAAACTTGAAGCTGCGCCGGCCGACGAAGCGAAACCGGGCGAAACCGGGCGAAACTGGCACTAAATATGAATCATAAAAGAAGCATAAAGATAATTGTATGCTAATAGGCGGAGCGTATGCGCCACGTCGCCCCGAACAGCTCAACATCTCCCGTTATTACCTACGTAGCTGCGTTATAGCACGTATACGCCGTGCACGTTCACTGTTTCTCTGTCGTAAAGTTTCCGTGATACGACGTTGACACGATCTAATTCTGTATGATCAACTCCGGCTGCGAGCACCTTTTGGGGGAAAGTGGATAACCCCCTATATCTTATCTTTCTTTTATAACGCCTCGAGGTCTGGCATCTTCACGCAAAACCCGGCTTATAGTTTGCTTCCCGTGAGAACGGTCTTCTCGTTCGCCGACCGGCTCGAGCGAGTTGAATTATAATGCTTTTCCGAACATTAATAGCATGAAAAGTGAACGAAAAAAAAAGAAAATCGGGAAAGCAATTAACGAAGTTCGGTACGCGCTAATTGTACGCTGGAACGAACAAACGACCGCCAACTTCAATACTAATTATCCCGAAAATATTTTTGTTCTCGAGAAGCGTGGACAGCGGTTTTCACGGGAAACTAATTCCGTTTATTCCAACAATTAACTCGATCGGTACGCCGGAAACCGGGAAAAACTCGAGGAGGACCGGAACTTATTTCGCGGGAGAGCCACTTAAATTTCCAAGCAGACGCTCTCGAGTTGTCCGCGGTCGAAAAAGCTAAGCGGCTGAATTTATTGCTCCGGACAAAACATTTAGATATCCGCGAGCGAGAGTTTGCGATTCTCTCTCTTGAATTCGAAGGATGCTGCTCCGGGTCTCAAACCGAAAGGAGGAGCCCGGGAGGCGGACAGCCGGGATACAAGACAGTAGCCACGTACCATGGAGGGGTAGCCTTTCACGAGGTCGTGAATTGAGAACCGGAAGACCGAGAAGAATCTACTTGACCGTGTCGCCCGACTTTTAGAGTCGATCGTCCCGAGAGCTTTTACGGTCTTGACGAGAGAATACCGCCGCGATGTGTAAACCATGAGCCTCTTCGACGGTTGCACCGGCCTTTGAAACTCTCCTTTTCTTTCCGGAACCGAAGCCAAGGGGATGGAAAATGGAGTAGGCGGGTTCGGCCTTGAAAATCGTATCTCTTTCAGGAGGGTTGCTCTCGGACTACCCCGACAATCTCAATTGGCCAGTCTCTGTTGTCAAAAGAAGCTAGTTCTTTTCTCAAACATTGAATTTGTAATCGCAGCACAGTCGAATGGAGGAACTCGCGATAGAAACAGGAATTCCATGGATCTACCGTCTGACGTTCGAAACGGTAACGGTATTATCGATACTGCAATTAATATAGCATCGACTGTGCGACGTTCCCAAGAACAACAGACCATATTTCGAGTTCGAAGCAAAACCAAAGCCCTCGAAATTAATAGTCGACAGTGTAACATTGGTACAGCGGTAACTTTTACGAGCGGAATTACCAGAGCAATGACGGCAGTCCCTTTGTCCCACCGCGAACGTTCGGACGTCGCCGCCGCAAGGTAGGGAAGCTACCGGAATCGAATTTTCCGAGGCTTGTTACGGACCGATTTGCAGGAGAGCTCCCCGCCTTTGAAGGCATCTTCGAAATACCGAACCGAGAACCGCACGGACAATTAAAGATGAACAATGCAGTAGGAATATCGATGTCCCCGGCCTGGAAACTATGCGCCCGACCGAAGAAGCTTGGTCATCTAGCCCTTAATTCGTGCTCGAGGGGTCGGAAGTCCTTCGAGTTACCGGGCCGACTTAAGTTTCCCGGGCGAAATTTCCGGACACCGCGATAAAAGTGACGCGGAAAAGGGGGAAAACTGCCGCTTTGTCCTCAAAGCTGAGCGGCGCGTCACGTGCGACCAATAGCGGAGTCGAGGGCAGGGCTTTATAGGGGCAAACGAGGCCACTTTAATTTACGAAACTTGCTCGACATGCACGTCCACCCGGTGAACGTTGATTTACTAACGTACGTTGAAGAGAAGGGGTGAGCAGAGAGCGAGAGAGAGAGAGAGAGAGAGAGAGAGAGAGAGGGAGTGAGAAAGAGAGGGAAGCAGGGCACTAAGCGCAGCGATTCGACAGGAAAACCGAACAGACATCGAGGGGTGGCGCGAGCGTGAGCTACCTACAAAGGATACTCCAGCCTAGCCTCTCTGTGATCGGAAGCTGTCAATATTTGTCCGTGTCCGGTAACCGAGTAGCCAAGCGATGAACCGTAACGTCATCAATTATCTCTTACATACCGCTGGCCGAGCCCGATGTCAAATTTCGTCTGTTTCCCCCCGGCCTCGTCGACTTGGCCGACCTCAAACCGCCCCACACCGGAAACCGTCCCCGCCCCGTCCTCGCCCCATCTCTTTCCACTTACCTGGAGAGTGTCGGCCGAGCCAGATTTGAGTAAACCGATGGAAATTGTCTCCAGACCGCCGAGAGAACAATAATGACCCGGTCGAAATTCCGCTCCGATGGAAATTGCTCGGCCGGAATGTCGAGACCCGGTCCTCCATCGCTGAATCGATACACGGCCTCGTGCGATACGAGCGGCTACTCTTGCCCAACGCGCGTGCAACCGGCTCGCTGACTCGCGCGAATATCTGCCGGCCCCGGGGAATCGGAGGATATTCGCGGCGCAACGGTTTCGAACGATAATGAGCCGGGGCGAACCCACCTGAGACAATCTTCGATTCGAGATTTTCTTGTCCGCGAGCGACCGGCATCTGTTCTAAACGGGCCTCTTTGGAAAAATCAATGTTTCAAATATGTGAATGTAGATTCCGATTGAAGGATAAGATTCGGAAGTTCCAAATCGAATAGTTGAATTTAGATAAGGGGCTAAGAGGTTCCTGTTTAGTTTCTGCGCGAAAAGTTGCTGCATCTTTGATAGAATGTGTGTTTTCGAATAAAAATGTACCACTAGCGACGTAAAGTTGACTGGTTTCCATAAAGAAAGTCCAGAAGTGAATAATTTCTTCATTCTCCCAGGTAGACACGCAACCTTAACCGCGTTTAGGCGAGCCTCGAACGTTCGATCGATTCCACCGTTTGATAGCGCAACACGGAATCGCTATGGAAAAGGAATGCACGTCCATGCTGGATTCTATGGTATCGTTTTTATTTACAAATTTGACCAGCACCCAAGCGGATGGACCAAGCCGTCGGCCAAGTCCAATACCCGAACATCATTACAAAAGATACTCTAGCAGGTGTCTTCTAATATATTGTCTCGATTTCCTTTGTGTATAATCTCATTCCACGGGTTATGTCACATTTAATTCACTACGGTTATTGTTCACTAACGTTAATAAATGGTCCTCCGTTCGTCAGCCACGAGGAAACGCGAAGTCTCGACTCGTGACGCGAGAAGAGAGAAACGTTAAGCGTGATAGAACAGACGGGTGACGAAAACAATGAAGATGTGGATCGAAAAGATGCTTGATTTCTTGAGTGCGTTCGGTTATTCGATAGGTGTAGCGTACAAATAGACGTGCAGGGCCCAGAGTGCCGAGCTCTCGGTTGTTGAATCTAGCAGAGAGGGGCGACGTACACGTATCGTCATACAAATACTGTGCCAGTTCAGATTCGCAGGTTCTCTTATCGTAACGTTTGCCCAGTCGTTGAGTAAACGCGGTGCCTTCGAAAATCACCTAGATCATGTTAATTGCTCGCCGGCAGCTACGCATCTCTTTCACTAAAGCTGCTTCTACGGAACGATCGCAATATCTCTTTTTCCTTTTTCGTCGAACGAGTATTCACTCTCTTCTTCTCCTGTTCTTCCTTGTTTCCTTTTTACTCGTATCAGAGCACGTGTTTGTACTTTCGCTGGTCCGCTCGTTACTTTGGCGCATCTCAGTCGGTTCGATCGATTCGAAAATGTTGCGCATTTGATCGCTTCCTGCGGCGGATACATATATATTCACGGAGGGATGCATCGAATATTTGAACGAAAGACCCGGACAAACATCCGCGCTCCTTCCATCGGTTGACAAAATGGTCCGGCCAAATACAATCGGGATGTTTCGAGGAAATAGCATGAGAATGGCACGGTCGTTGGAAGCGTGATATCCGATTTCCTATCGTGTTTCGTGGATGCTCAGTGAATCCCAGGTTTATTAGCAGGTATCTAATCGTTCCATGGAAGTTTACTACGCGGCGTTTAGGTAAAGAGATCGAAGCTGACGTGAAACATTAGCTATAATTTTGGAATGGATTGCGGCGGCGGCGTGAGGTTAGGTATACTCTGAATATCGTCCAACGATTTCTTTGCCGCGGACTGCAGATCGTCCATGCCGCGTTTCGTCAGGGTCGTGATATCTTTCATGTCCGCCTGGATTCTCTCGATGACCCATTCGATCGCCATGCGCCCCTGAAAAGTCAACCACCCAGAAACACTTTGTTACTTCCCGCGTAAGTTTCTCCCGCACCTGTGGAATGAAAATCTTCCACGATCGATCATTCCGTCCCCCTCGACGGGGGAATATTTCATAAAATGCATGGAAACCGAAGACCTCGATCCGCTCAAACTGACAATCTCGCTTCCAGACGTCTTGCGCAACTGATCCAGGAAGGTTTGCCTTTCGCTCGATTTCTTTCACACTGTCCCATACGATTCCGTTCACGCTGGGTTTTCAGACACTCTTTCGTTCTCGCAATTAGCATTCAAAGACTGAAGTAGTTCGTATTAACACCATTCATACGTCAGTTCGCATCATTTCGTTTATACAACACGACAGAAATCGTTCGTTCCAGAATAAGCATCAACATCATTCGAACCAATTACTCTGAGCATGCTAATTTTGTAGCTCATTCGCAACGTCAAGTAATGAAATTCAATATGAATCGAATATGAATTTCAATACGAATACGAGAAAAGAGGGAGAAACATAAAATCATTTACCTTCTTCGCGTTCTGTTCAATAGTTTTCGTGAGTAGCCTCTCCATTTGATCGATTAGAGGTATACCTTTGATGGAAACGACAGCCTGCTGCGTTAACAGAGTTTTGTTGGGGTCTTCTGGGTCCGACGTGTATCGAACTTCCTCGCCAACCGAGATATGCGTGCCCAAACTCAACTGCAAGCAGAGGAAATAACACGGTCCGCGGTTAGAAGAATTTCCAGCAATTCGTGTCATTGGATGCCGGTGGTCTCTTATTTCAGTTACGTGTTCCCCGTATCGACCGTGTTGTGCAACGCACGGGGTTAGCAACCTTCAGATAGATGGTTAGCTGCCATTATCGAGATAAAACGTTTCCACGAAAGTGACGCAGAGCCTTGAATAATCGATGCAACGAAATAAGCTCGGCAGCACCGTGCTCGCAGTGGTCCTCGTGACGGGGCTAAATCGCTGCTTGCTGACCGCTTCTCTAGCATTGTCGAGCCTCGTTACCTCAGCCATCGATTGTGAAATAAAAGCTACATTTTGCAACCAGTCAAAAAAACGCCGAGGTTTCTTCCTTCCTTTCTCCTTACTGTGTATTCAGAAGTTCATGGAAGAAACCTTTATTCGTCCGTCCACGCTAAATTCTCGTCTAACACAATGGACAAATTTGTCCACAAGAAAATCTTGAGAGTACTTTGAAGCGACAACTAAATGTATGTGCTATTTACTCAGTAAAATCAAACTCTACGTGGAATTTACATTTGTCCGACCACGAACATCTCATTCCCCTTCCACGCCGGATAATGATTTAATCTCCGTCCATTGTCGTATAATTTTATTCCAACTACAGCAATCAAGACCATCGTTCCCTACAAACGTCGAATCGGTATGGAACGCGTTCAACTGCAAGTCCGGCGATACAATTAAACAAACGGTGTGTCTCGTAGACACGAGCGAAAAAGGACGATCGCTAAAAAGCGAAAAGTGAATTAGCAGTTTCGCGTTCCGCATGTGATCCCCGAGCGCGAAGCGACAAAGGGGATAATTAGAGTGACGACCGTGCAGAAGGAACGAGTACAGGGTAGGACAAGAGCAGAATCCGACTGATCTCAAAGGGCGACGAGAGCGCAGCGCAACAATCGCTGGGGCGCCGCCATCGCGCCGCCGCGTGTCTCAAGCTCAGTTTTACCCGATCCGCTGATGAGGCGACGGGTTTCTGGGTAATGATGATGACGCGCGTCCGCCACTCCGAAAATTGCATCATTATGAGCCGCGCGCCGGCTCGCCCGCCGCGGTGCAGCGTGAAGCACTGTGTGGCCGCGGAGCTGGAACAATTGAATCGCGGGGGTGCAATACGTTTCACGGGGGAATTAACGCCCGGGGCGCATTGTGAATCCACCCTGACCCGAGATATAGAGACGCGGTGTCCTCGCTGCTCTCCGCCATATTGGCAATCAGTGAAGTCGACTGTGTTACATCGTGGCCGACTGAAACCCCCAACCCTCGGGCTTCGAACCCTCTCAGCCTGTTTCGTGATCCTGCTGCTCGTCGGGCTAAAAAGTCCTCGTTAGGAGTGACCGTGTGAACTTTGTTTTCGAATATCCGTAACTTCGTCAGGTTTCGGTTTCACTCGAGTAAGCGGTTCAGTTTCAGTTGAAGTTTGACGAACGGTTCGGAATCAACACGACGATTAATGAAAGTCTTCGAGAACAAGGGCGAAAAGAAAATATTTGAGCTCGTCAGTTTTGATAGATATAACGAGGCGACACCGTTCAACTTGACCGAACGCAGTTCTTTGTTCCCGATATCGACGGGATCGCAGGACATCCATCACGTAACAAGAACTTCTGTCCGCTTCGTTCCCATTTCATTCGTTTGAAACCGCTTCAAGGGTATTACGAATGACTCGAACCTTTTTGTTTCCCGGCGGTCCTTTAATTTATTATACGTCGTACCGCAGATGACTGTGACTTATTTAAAAGCGGTCCCCAGTTTTACGCGGGTCGCCCACGATTTACACCGTTCGCCCGGCGCGAAGTTAGAAGTAATTTCATCGTGAAAAGTACGGGTCGGGTAAACGGAGTTCTTTTCACTGGAAGTAATTAGCACTTGGCGCCCCGTCCGGGCCCTTATCATTTAAGCGTCCCGGGAACAGTGGATCGGTCGGCCCGAGGATGTACAGAAAACAGATGAAAGGCGAGGAGAGAAAGACCGGCGGCGTGCACTATAATTGGCAAGACGAACGGTCTCATTGTAGCTCGCGTAACGAGTCACGGCGAATGCGATAAGGCGCAGCTTTTTTTAAGTGCGATAACGAGAGGCCGGCTCACTTGACGCGATTATACAATTACGTTCGCCGGTGTGCGCCTCTACAATTTATAAATTGGAGCCTCCGTTACGGACGATGGGTAACTTTATGCCTGTTCGTCGCTAAGTCGCGTCATTTGAAATTAACGTCGGGTGAATTTTTCAGTCGCGCACGGCACACGACTAGACTACCCGACAAATTTCCGTTGACCGCGTCCTCATGAAAATCATGCACACCAGGAATTAATATTCGATTGAGAGCACGACCAGCGAATAATGAATCAGGAAATAATTTCGAGCTGCTATAAAATTGATCATAAACGTCACCTCGGCGAACGAAACGTCGGCTACCATAAAAATCCCGCTCAGCTTTAACTCTACTTTCGCGGAAGTGGGTTTCGGGGGAAGATTCGTTCCAAACGTCGAGATAAATCCGAAAACATCCGAGGAGCTCGGATCTCGCTGAGCAAAGATCTCATCCGGCGATTGTTTCGGCGAGACGTAATCATCTTTGTCGTCTTACAGCCGTCGGCGGCTGGAAGGGCACGAGAGCGATGCGTCGGTATCAGCGCGCGACACCGGTAAAAGGGAAACGCGAAAAAAGGTAAACGGCCGGCACGCGATTTAATCCTATCAGGAGAACGATCGATCCCTCGGCCGGCGTCAACGACGAAGTAATTAATTTTCACCCCCCGTTTTTTGTGCTCGGGCCAGGCCGGAGTACGAAGAGCGTACATCGTCGATCCTATCCCCACTCGGGCCGCGATCCCGGCGCATCGGTTAATTGAAATTTTTCTCGTCAGCCGCGCGTCGAAACCGATGTTTGCCAATCCCTCGGTCTCTGCATCAAGCACGGCGTTTGCTTTTCATTTACCGCGGCATTGCGGCACGGTCACGTTTAGTAGCGCTGTTAGGGGCGAAAGTCGTTAACGGAAATCTGAATCGCGATGAAAAAAAGGCTGAATCGAGCGCGGAGCAGTCTTGGAACGCTGCGCAATCTTATCGGAGTTTCTTCTCAGCGTCACTAACGTTTATCCTCGTATCTTTAATCGTCAATTCAATGTCTCTAACCGTGAATCACGAAAGCAAGTAGCTCAACGTTTAATTAGAGATCGAGTCGCGGCAACAGTTCAATTACCGACCGTCGAGCAACAAAAATCGAAATGCAGCGGAGCATTACCGAGAATTCGGAGCATCGAAAGAACCCGAGGCCTAGCCGAAGGCACTAATGGCATTGTTAGGAAAGGAAGGTAAACTATCGCGCAAACACGGAGCGGCGGCGTTCTCCAATCAAGAATTCTCGTGATTCCGTTTCATCCTTCGCCGATATAACGAGGAGGATCGGAGTAGGGGGTGGTTGAGGGAGTCGAAAGGGTAGACCGCGCCCCGTGAAGGGTCATTGTGCGAGGCTAAAGAGCCTTCTTCAGTGTGCACTCGCGAGTAATTAGCATTGCCGCATAATTGAGAGGACTTTACCGATCTGGCCCGTAGGGGACGGAGGGTTCGGCGAGATTCGGAGGCATTGTTCGGGCGCGGGTATGCAGCCTCGATTCAGTCTTACCATTCGACGGCCGGAGAGGGTGCCGCGCGGCCGGAAGCCCCGAAATCTACCGCGACGTAACGTCGGAAGCTGGAATCGACCTCGATAGAGTTCGGTCCTCGGGCTTTCTCTCGCCCGAGCCCGGGGTAATCGGCGATTTCAGCGGATTTCGGGGAGATTGGGAATCGTGTGCTGACAAATCCGTATTAGATCGTGTAAACGGGGGCTCTCCCAGTCATCCGCTACCGGCTGAATGGATACGCGGCGGTTTCCTTGCGCGATTCGATTCAATTACTTGTTTCCACGTCTGTGTACACTTCTGAACAAACAGAGAGCCCGCGTAAGCCCGAATCGATCCCCCACCCCGTTCGGCGTCCACTCGATCCATATGAAATATTAGAGAACGATGGAACGTGGATGGAGTGCCGGCGCTTCCGCGAGAATTCACGCTCCGATCGGAAACGCGAAGGTTCTTCCGCGCACGCTTGCAGCGCGATCGTCTGCTTCTTTGCTACCCTAATGTTGCCTGACTTCGAAAACTTTTAATAGCACTCTACGAAACTGCATTTAGATCCTGTACGACATATCCGTTTGTCTGCATTTCAGCTCGATAGAAACGAGAGAAAGAAAGTTTCTAACCCCTTGATACTCATCCAGCACAATTCTCCCTGACGAGCGATAGGAAACATCCTCGATGGGATGTCATCGCCGAGCACCAGGATGGCGAGGATTCACGGGGATCAACGGGGTTCAAAGATGAGACTTGTAAAGCGGGCGCGACGTTGGAACCAGCGCGGATCCCGTCGGCTCGAAGTTACCATTTTTCATTAAGCCGGGCGTCCGTCCAGCGACTCCATATTTCAATCGGTTCAAAAAGTGCTGGCGCTGGCTGATGCGAGAGTTGAACAGGCAGGGAGCTCGTATAAAAGTGCGCCGCAAATGGGGTGGCGGAGCGCGTAACACGCGGTCTAGGAACACGAGGCTATACGCGCGTTCACCCGCGCGCAATTTGTTGTTTTTATGATTTACAGAGCCTCCCGTACAATAATTCAGTCGCCGGGCACATCCAGTCAGCCAGGCCGGTGCGCCAGCCGAAACGCAACCCTCTCGAGTTCTCCATCAGCAAAGTCCGCGGGGAGTCTCCGAACACGGCCAGGATACATCACCGATACACGCGTCCGTTATTAATTCTCGTCCGATGGCAACCGCCGCCCACCCGTGTACCCGCCACGGCCGCCCGCTACCCTTCTATCTCTCCCGTGTGTGTCTCGGGGTTTTCGCGCCTGCACGCACGGAAATTCGTGCCAGGACGAAGGAGGGATTGTTAGAGAGAGAATACACGAGTCGTCGCGGGTAAAATATCGTTCCGGTTTGCTTCGTGCGCGGCAACGTATTGCGGCTTGCCCGGCAGGGCGGACTACCCGTTTCCACGTAACCCCCCTTCACGGCCGCGCCCGGCTTGATTGATCTATCACCGTTCAGTTTTGAACGATTTCGGAAAACTGTGAATCAAGCGGCGGGACTTTTCATTTTGCAAACTGGACTCGTCGAACTGTCTCCTTTCGTAGCGATTTTTTCCGGTGGAACTGAAGTCGATTCATTTCGAAAACGAGCTAATGGAATTCTTAAATCTCCCGTCTGTCGAGGTTGCTCCTTTTTCGATAAGAATTTTGATTTTGTTTATGTAGAGAGGAATTCGTTGAGTTCCTTTAGTATGGACCGTCGGTCTCTAAAGGAGCAATCGAAACAGGAAAGAGAATAAAATCGCAATAAAATAAAAGTTCGAACTGATGATGCGCGGAACTTTTGATTTTACTGATGCGATATGCGCTTCGAGCTGCTCGGTTACACGGGTATTTACAAGCTGTAATCGGGCGTATCCTAAATCTGGGTTTCCGAGTCTTAATTCGATCAAACTTTTATGGGACAAGTTGGACGGTAAAAGAAAAATTGTGCTTCCAGCAAGAGAAGAGAACACGCTCAAGAAAGTTACGAAATCCATGAAAACGTTAATAAAATTAGTTCCATAAATTTCGCAAACTTTTTAAAGAAATTGCGAGAACAAAGGCTGAACATATTGGCGAGCTCTAAGTTAATTCTGAAGTAATATTTTCTGTGGAGAAATCTAAAGAGGATCCACATTAATCAGGTTTCCCTGACAGTTAGCCATCCTTTCTCCTGGAAACGAGGAGAGGAAAGCGTGAGTTCGCCGCCATTACACTGATAATTGAAAAAAAAAATATATATATATATATATAATCCGGAGCAGCGTATATCCCTCAGCTTCCTGAAACCATCTATTCCGAATCCGGAGCGAACAATTTTTTTTTTCGCGACATCAACGCAACATAAATCCTAATGGACCGACCGGGTGTATCGATCGCGCGGAACACTCGGCTACAAATCATCGAATTCCGGCGGAGGCACGGGTTACAGCGAGTTTTAAATAATAACGCGATTAACTTAACGCGATCGGGCGTCACGTGTGTGGCAACGTTGCAATATGTCCGTTTGATAATCCGATAATATCCATCCGACGGTGTGGACGTATATCGTAGCGCAGGGAGAACGTTCCATCGTTTTTCTGGCAGCACGTGTATTCGTTGAAACTCGATTCCCTGAGTGTGAGCCGGCATTGTTTTAGATTAAACGGACACGATCCTCCGGGCGTCGCGATGCTCGCACCGTAAAAGTCCTGGATTGACGATTTGATCCCTTGTACAGAGGAAAATCTCAGCGGAACCCGTCTCTCGCCTCCGAAACGTGCCGGCAATTTCTATACTCGTCACGAGATGACTTCCGAGAGAACAAGTACTCGAAGAACACTTATCCCACGACGTACTCGCGTTTCACGTGGAAAAAAAATCATCGAATTAATTAAGCCATCGACTATTTCAGCATCCAAAAGTAAATCTCCTAAGTAATTCGACCGATGAGTTGACCAAGTAGATAAAACATCCCTTATCCCCTTTTCGTTTCGCACCTCTATCTTTCCTCTCCATTTCCATTGATTTCCATTAGCGCCGGCGAAGAAACACTCGGTACGATCGGGTGGACACTGGCCTGGCTGAACAGAGACTCCCCGGTCCCATTTACGTTCAACTTGTACTCGACCCATACAGGGACGGATACGTTCAGGTTCAACGGTACGATGCTGCATTACGTTCCAACCAGCGGCACGATACGTATGCATCCCGCGTAACGTATGCAACACGGGCCCGTGTACGGGGGTTGTACGGGGGTGTGGGCAGGAGGTAAATTGCTAAAAGATATCTCCCCCTTGGGATTCGACGGGGATAGGTTATAACCGGCCCTGACTCCGTCGGGCTTATGCAGAATACATTGCCTACGGTACGGTTCTCTTCGCTACGTAGCTCCCCTGTATTCGTTTGCCGCGTGCGTGGCCCGCGTGCGTGTATACATTCGGAATGGTGGGGGCGTAGGAACGCCGCATCGGCATCCACCCCCGGCCGACTATCCTGCCGTCCTCGCCAAACAGACAGCTATAGGCAGGAGAAAGCGTCGACGTCCCGCCGGGAATTGTTCAATTTTAGTTGAAGCTCATCTCCAGCCCACGGCGTGCAGGAAACGCGGAAACGCGTCCCCGTAGATTACGCAACCGTGCCGCGATCAACGGGGAAATATCACGCGGCGTTTCCTGCCGCCGTCTGACCTTAATTGGAAAGACGACAACAGGAAAGAGGGCGTCGAGGATCTTGAGCGACGACGGGGACTTCCGTCACGGGCCAAGGATGAACGAGCTACGCTTTAATAAGACCCTCCTCCGCGGGCTCTTTCTCTTATTTCACGGAATTTTGTTCTTATCCAGCCGATCTATCAATTATTCCGAGACTCCTCGTTCATGGTAGCCGCGCTCGGTCTTGCCTTCAAGTGGCTTAATATTTTCAGTGTCGTTGGGAAATATAGCGAATTACCTGGCGACCCGTAGACGCGCAGATCTGCTTAGGTGAATTATTCAAATGGAAATGGAGAGTGTCTGGATGTGAAATTAACCAGGCGTTAAATAATGTTGCGCTCATTTCATCAATCAAGTTCACGTCCGTCTGCTCATGAATCGTTGATCCTACTGACTGAAAAATTAAACGAGTTCCCCTCTCTTCCTTCTATTGGGAATAAAAATTAAACGGCAGAGGTACTCCGTAAATAGTCCCACCCCCGGAAACCCCTGTAACTGCTATTAAACGGCATACCGAAAAATAGCATACTACTACGCGAAGCAATCAAACACGCTATTTCTGGAATGAGCACGTATTTCGGAATTCGTGTTGTATCTCGTTCGGTTGCACCCACACCGAGCGCCGTGCGCAAACGTTAGCTACTTGATGCATGGAGGCAAACAGCGAAGTTACACATAAAACAGCTGATAAATGGGCAAGTGGTGTTCCCAGGGACTTTAACCGTAACTATTTACCCGGCGAAAATAAAAATGTTCCCGACGAAGCCGCTGCAAAAATTGTACGTTCCCGAAAAATTTTGCGTTCCGCGGAGTAATGCCGGGATGATATTTCACCGGCGAAAGGGGTGGAGAGCGAAATTACGGTATAAAAATTTGGGAAGTGGCGTGCCATGGAAACCTCTAATGGTCCGAGTGCTCGATACTAGAGGCATTCGGCGTGTCGAGGCTCGATAAGTAAAAACGATCGAGCCCGGCAAAATGGAGGGGCTAGGGTTTTTCCACGGAGCCACCTGCGGATCGTTCATCATACCCGTAATGCATCGAGCATCCCCCTTTGGCCGAGGATCGGTCTGGTAGCGGGAGAACGATCTTTGACGCTTACAAGGAGCCACGGGCAATGCTCCTTCTCCCTTTCCCGCGGCGTTTTCCGGCCTGTCTTCCTGAAACCCTCCCGGGCACATCCCTCCGAGGAGAGACCACGAAGCTATGCAACCCCGGTAATGCGCGCATCAATAACCTATCATATCCAGCCTTCCAGATGCGATCCGATGTTACACGCCCTCCGACCCTTAAGACGTGCCCGCCCCCGATCACCTCGAGCTTGTAAACTCGGGTAAATGTATCTGCCCCTTGAACTGAAACCCTCGAACCGGCCGCAATCTTTCCGGTGGAGATTGCGGAAGAACCGGTTCGGTGACCGATGTGAAACGTGAAAGATAGAGAAGAAAGAATGAGTTGAAAGGCTTGGAAAAAAAGGGTGAAGTTTTCGAGTTGCTGGCAAACTAATCAAGAAAGCTATCTAACAAACGCAGGAATACTTGATGGATAGCACCGGGCAGCTGGGAAAATTGGTGTCCATGCAGCCATCTGGTGACGGGTGCGGGAGGTGTGATCACAGTGCAAAAGGCACGCCGCCGTGCCGCATTTGCTAGTTTCCAGCGTGGCGGTTTATCCATTATCAGTGGAAAAAGTACAAACACTAGCATAGAAAGGGTCGCGAGTAATTCCACAGGTGAAATTGCATCGGCCCGTTTTCCAATCACCCCTGCTGATCTCGATTTCGAATGGAATTGGGTGTATATTGATTGTTCGATTACACGTGTACACGTGTGGCGTACGTGTTACCCTTCGTCCATCAAATTTATTTTCGCCCGGCAAATGAATTGCTAATGCAAACGTGGGAAAGTACGGTATACCGATCGCGCGTGTTTCATCGGATCGCTGCGAAACGAGTGACTAGCGCAGAGAGAAGTCCTTTATTTTATTCCGCTTCTTTTTTCTATTTCATCACGCGTCATTGGAAAATAATCTTCGTTCATTTGCGCCGTTCGAACGGTACGGTTCACGCAGCGCGATTTAACGGTTCGGGACCAAGTGCGAGGCAACATTTGTGCATCGAATATCGGGTGGCCGCTGGTCTTCAATTTATCACGGTACACGGAGATAAATTACAAGTGCGGTCAAAGTACTTTGTCCAGTAATATGTGTGTAATAAAGTGCGAACGTAATGAAATAAGCGCGCGGCTCGATGGTAACGCGCATTCGGCTGATTAAACGTGATACGTTGTGCTTGGCCCGCGAGGCTACGAGCTAAGTGAGGATCAATAGCGGGACTACTTCGGCTCAACTCGTTACCGAACGAATGGGCGGATAATCGAATTTATCGCTTTTAATTAGTTAAATATTGTCGAATAAACGGCGTTGCGTGCGCGGCGAAAAACGCTGGCTGGTATAACGGCCCGTGAATAATTTACTGTTAGTACGATTTAATCATAAAACAAGTGCATAAAATATTTACGATCCACTAAACTCCATTATTATACTTCTTAAATCGTTAAGCGTACTCACGTTTACGGTTTTGACCACCATCTCCTTGGTCTGCGGGTTCACCTCGCTCCATTCGCTGCCGTAGCACGGTCCATTGCCGAAGAACTGAAATAAAAACGAATGATATTTTACGGGTAGGGACAAACCGCGAGGAACAACAGTGCGAAACAAGCTTGACAGACGTTTTATACAATCGAACCGCAACGGGCCCCTTAATTAACGGTATCGCAATATGGGTATCGTACAACCTGTTAAGAAATTAATGAATCAGTCGGAATAATTAACCCGGGTCGGGTATCGTTGCATATATTTTCCCAATAATTGATTATATTTTCCCGTAATTAATAATGCTTCAATTACGAGGCCGTGCGAATTGCCACAATAACCGAACGATACACGTGTGTTCACAAGTAATGAATTAAACTCCTCGTGCTGCGCGATCCGTCCATTAATTTTTGCGACGCCAGCTCGAAAAAAATAAACATTTACGGAGCACAGCGAAATACGAGTACGCGCAGGTTGCAAATTTAAAATAAACATTTTCTGTTGCTGGTTTTTATTAACATTCCTAATGTGCCGTATTTTTCCCAAGGGAATTATCGATAATCGTTTATGCCTCTCAACGATATCCAATAAAGCTTAAAAGACGTTTACAATTAACACATTGAAAATAATGTGTATCGGAGCGCGTTTGTACTGGATAAATAATTACTGGAGATAGAAAATAATTGCCGAGCGTCTACCGGCAATGGCCCAATGAATATTAACGTTCCGACCGTCACATCACACCCGCGAATGGTGCCGCGTCTTTCTCCCCGAAGCAAAATATTAATAACCGCGGGAAAAATTTAATTAAGCTCCGCAAAAGTATAATAAATAAAACACGCGTCAGTTTACACGCGTTCCGTTTAACGGAACAACCCCGTGGAGGTGTTACGGGGGTTGGCACGACCGTCAAAGCGTTAAAGCGAATCCTCTCGTTCCAACGAATCGGGCAATTACTCCGAAATTTTCGTCGTTGCAGCGGCTGGCTGGCTGCTGGAAGACAGTTAACAACTGAAGAAAGAAGAAGGGGGATGGAGCGAGAGGAAAAAAGGGAACAGAGCAACTAACTCAAATCGAGACGAGCCTCCGCACTTTCCCTTCCCGTCAAGTAATTTCAAGAGTGCCTAAACGCGGAGCCGATCTCCACCCTCCGGCCACCCTACTCGGCCCCTTCGGCCCCTCCGTCGTTCCGTTTGCTGTGCATTCGTTATATACGGGACTGTGATTCGAGGCATTCAGGCGAGCGAGCCGGCACAACGGAACGGCTTTGCGAAATGGCCAAGCTTATAGAAAATCCCGCGAAAGGAAGCAATTCGCCGAGCCAAAAAGGATTCGAAGCTGGGATCCACCACCCCCACGCCTCCTCCGCTGGCGTTGGATTCGGAAGGAGCACGGACGAGGAGTGGGAAAGACTCTAAGAGAGCCTGGTATGTATTCCAAAACGCAGCCGTCTAGCTGGATGATTGCCAAAGAACGTAACACCGAGAGGGAGAGAGAGAGAGAGAGAGAGTGAGGGAGGGAGGGGGGTCTCGCTCATTATCAAAGTTGATACTGTCGATGTCGTTGTTTTGTAATTTTCTGCCTCGAGTCCGCCCATCCCCGCCCCTCGACCTTTCTTCACCCTCGGAGGGCTGATCTTTTTGCACGGTGTTGTCGAAAGTTTCGAATTTCCTGCTGTGCCAGTGCCTGGTGTTTGTATAGATTGCTCGGTCAAACGGGTAGAGAACTGTTTTGTCTATAAACCGGCGCCCGGCGAAGAAAGGGATGCATAACCCCGTGTGTGGATTGATTTCTTACGAGGGGGTGGCTGAACTTTCGAGTAAATAAACTGAGGGAGGGCTGCCGATGCGGCGCGCTTAAAACGAAAGTTCCTCGCCCATTGTCCTGCCTGATTGATTACAACGGGCCCGGGCAAAGCTTTCCCACCCCGCCTGTGCTTTGATAGCGAACTTTAACCCTCGCGGAAAGTTATGAAACACGGAAGTTTCGTTTGGGACTCGGATTGAGCCGAGCTGCCTCTACGCGACCGTAGAGTTCCGATTGTTTTGATGGACTGCGCGGGTTAAGTGAAAAATACTGGCCGTGTTTTGTTATGGGAAGAATCGTTAATCTTTGAGATCTCGACGGACACTCCGAGCTACGTGTCACTACTGTGAACCTTCGAAACTAAGCGTCAGCTTCGTTTGCGTCAGTTTGTAAATATAACGCTATTAAACCGTTAATAAATTGTAGACATACATGTAGCTGTGTGTACAGAAAGCAACGATCCGAAGTCTAACGCAACGTAACAACAGACCAAGTTAGTAATGAAGTTAAATAAAATATTTTCTGTTCTCCGGCTTGCTGTTTCATAAATTAAGTACTGGTATTAAGGTAAGCGAAACCATTCCGTCAAGGTCGAATGAAGCGGCTGTACGAGTTATGTAAGTTACCCCGCTGGTCGGGGATTAAAGATTAACTGATATATGGTCTGGTCATAGACATGTATATACTACTTCTGGATTACGAGAGGAACAACGGAAACCTCGACTGCGTGAAACATAATCTTATCTCTGGGCAGCAGATATTTAAACAAACAGGAGCCGTAGTAACTTACCAAACCTGGACAAACATTGCAAAATCTCATCAGATTCTGCGTCAATCAGAGATCTCATTAGCCTTTTAATCCAACAATCTACAAATTATTCGAACCGTGCGAAGTGCATTAAGTTCGTGGAACACGTATGACGCTGTTATGTGCCCAAAAATGAAACCTGTTACATAAGCCTGATCGTGTCTTCCTCATTTGCAGTTAGAGGCACATAGCCAATAATCTTTCACGTATTCAACGGACGCTGCTGCACGTGATATCACGAACAGATGGCTAGAGACATTTTGCGCAACTTTACGTAATTTCCAGTGATGAAAGAATTTCTAAGAGGTCGATCTGAGACTTAATTTTATTCCTTCTATTAAAATGATTCAATATATATTCAAATATGTAAATCATTGCGCGTTTTTTGGCAATAGAAAGGTAAATGAAAATTCATAATCTAATGATAGATATAAAGGATGGTGTAATTTTTAATCGGGAAAAACCGAAGGTCTTCAAGGTCATACTTTGGAATGAAGGCACAAAGGTCATTCTGATAAAGTAGCTTTTGGACGAACAGCTTTGTGACCTCTCCACAAGAGCGCGTGGCAGTAATCGATAAGCCGTGCCATGGATAAGTTTCGGGAAGGTTAATAATGCCAATTCCTGCTCTGATCGACCATTGCAATCAAGTACTTAGCAACCTTGCGATGACACCAGCGCACAAGTGGTCGTACCATGTACTACATCGAACTTACTCGAAAATGAAGAAGTTCGACCGGAATAATGCATGAAAATTTCCCAACACAATGCTCTTTAATTATGCATCAACTTTTCATTTTCAAGCAATTGGGAATTATATGTAAAGTAACTGTATCAAGTATTAATTTCTGAGCATGAGCTCAAGGTACAAGAAGAATGAGAACGTTTAGCATTACAAGTTTGATAGAAGTGCTTGTTAATTAATTAAAATAATGATACTGATGATAGTGCACAGCTCTACAAGATTATGATTAGAATAACTGATAATATCGAATAATTTAATAGATAACAAGATAACATAGTAATGCGATTAAGTTAGTCCTATATAGATAAAATCCTCAAACAGTTGAAGAATGCCTCTGATATATTTAAATAAGAATATACTATGAATTATAAATAACTGCACTAAATTTGTACTTATACTATCATATGACAAATGCAGTACTATATTCTTCTTTCGTATAGAAATGACCTGGGTAAGTAAATGACGATTTATGTAATAAGTATACTTGTATATAATTACATTGTTTTAATTGTATTTCCCTAAATTTGTAAGGTTTAATGATTAATACAATAAACAGTTTAGTAAGGTATTTAAATTAGGAGGTTATGTTCTGGAGTATATAACCTAAATTGTATTTGGAAACTTACCGAAGCAACCCACCGTGGTAAACGCCATTCAGTTGTAACCAATCTATGTGAATATAGAATTCCTTTATCAACATGTCTCTCGATGACATCCGTCCCCAAAACGGAGGGATTCAATGGATTTGGATATTTTCGATAAGCAGCTTGTACTACAGTGTCCCATGGATGCCTGTAAATTTAAATGATATTTGAATCCTCAAACATTATAAAACACAACCTTTGATTCTCATATTAATGATGAAATATTAGGAATGCCAATCCTAGCCTAAAACAATAAAAACGAACAAACATCTTCACATAGCACTCACTCAAAGATGTGATAGGACGTCCAAACTTTCATATTTGTAGATTTTCTTTTTTAATTATGCACACGAAACAATACTAAAATTTAATGAACGCGGGACATGAAAAAATAACACACAACTCCAGCACAGTAAAGCACGTCCACTACGAATGAAACCTACGTTACTTAAAGGACAGTACAAAAGAACGCAATGAACTTTATCCTTTTAGTTGGTAGTCAGCGCTTTAATGTTGGTAGGCCTGTCAATACTGCTTGATCATTATATCATTGATACTACATCATTCGATGGATAACATTGGCTACCCTGCTGTTCAAAATAAGTTCGTCGTGTCGATACATTCAATTTCAGTTAATTTCATTTAAATAAAATGCTGAAAACATGATTCATCTTTATATGATCAGTTTCAAAAGAGCGCAATTTTAAATTTCGCGCGTAATTTACGCGCCAATGACGCGCACACTTTAAATAATTATAAAATTTATTTCGAGGTACAAGCTTAATAATATGCATAAATAATAATGTTATAATTTATACCGTAAATTAAAGTAGAGTTTTAGAAACGTAAGTCATGTTGCAATAAATAATAAACCGTCTTTTGACTAGTTTAATGGTAATCTTCGCAATGTTTAAATATTTCGATATATCGAAGAGCGCGTTAGCAAGATGGGTCCAGCGCGCGAACGTGTCCGATTAAATAAGTGCTTTTTAATGGTAATTAATCTTTGGAAATCATATTATATGTATTTTAATTATGTGAAAAAGACTCAAGAATCATTCAAGAAGAAATTAGCATCTTGAAAACCAAATGGTAAATATGTTTTAACGTTTTCTTCTTTCCGAACCACACTGCCTTCATGGCGTCCTGGAAAAGTAAAAGAATATTAATAAAAATCAAATAAATAAGAAACATTGACCTAGAAAAACGGAAAATAATTGAATGAGATTTCGAAAAACATTATGTTTACTATTTCGGAATTCTTAACCTTGTTATATTTATCATATACACATGCGTTTCTTATCCATATGATGAAGTACTTTTTATCGTTTTTTTATTATTCTAAGGACACACAAAGTGTGTATAAATGAATGAAAACGGTAATTTTAACGTTAATAATTTGCGTTTACAATTCAAAAGGATTTCAGAACAAAATTCATATTTTTAAGGACAATATTATCCCTCATAGTTAATGTTTTACCAGTGTGGTGATTAGAATACATAATACACCTCACCACAAATAGCTTGCAGTTTTCGCTGCCCTGACCTATCTCTGATAAATAATGGTACTGCAGGTTGTGGTCCCTTATGATTCATAATAACATTTTCAGCAGACTTTAATGCATTATAAATAAGTTTTGATTTTGGTGCCCTGGTTAAATAAACTACACATTGCCCCAACAGTAGATCGCACTCAGGCATTCCAATCATTTGACATCCGTGCATAGTATGCACGGCTATTCCTATAATAAAGAATTTCAATATTAATAACATTTGCCTACATATGAATTAACGTCAATGAATTTAATAATATATTACACATACCCAATGCATCAGGATCTTCCAAGCCAATATCTTCACTTGATATTCTGACCAAACGTCTTGCTATATCTACAGGATCTTCTTTGATCGCCATAATCCTTGCTAGCCAATACAGAGATGCATTTGCATTGCCACCTTTTATTGATTCATGCAATGCAGAATATAAATGATGAATATTATTATTTTGTTTATCAGATAATGTATGTGATTGTTTGAGACTTTCTTTAACATCTTCAAGAGTAATTGATACAAAATTGGAAGCATCAAATTTATTTAGTACTTTAGTTCTAATTGCTAGGTCCAAGCTATTTAATGCTACACGTGCATCTCCATCACATACTTCTGCTAACCATTCAATTACTGTTTTATTAATTATAAAATCTCTCTTTGGATATGAGTCGGTCTTATCCTTTGAATTATTTGTCAGACTTTTATTTTGTGGGTCATTTATTTCTCCATTTATGGATAAAATTGCCTTACAAAGGATTTCCATTATATTTGATGTTGTTAATTTATTCAAAGGAAATACACGACATCTACTTAATAAAGCAGAATTTAAACTATAAGATGGATTTTCAGTAGTAGTTCCAATTAATGTAAATGTTCCTGCTTCTACATGAGGTAAAAAGATGTCTTGCTGAAGTTTATTAAAACGATGTATTTCATCCATAAATATAATAGTTTGTTTATTTAATTTTGTTCCATCCTTTGCTTTATCAACAACTTGCCTAATATTATTAACACCAGAGGATGTGGCAGAAAGCTTTACAACTTGTACTTTATCACCACATATTTCTTTGCTCAAACGTGATATAACATTGGCTAAAGATGTCTAAAAATGTTTAAAATAATAAGTATTATCAATAACCAACAGTTAATATTTGTGTTACCTTTCCACA